>NC_062283.1:65989171-66614171 GCF_902655055.1 Lutra lutra
CTATTTTTTATTGATTTTTGAGGGAGCTTCTCTGTGCCTCCTGGATTTTGATGCTTGTTCCCCTTGCAAAATTAGGGAAATTCTCTACAATAATTCACTCCAATATACCTTCTGCCCCATTCTCTCTTTTTTCTTCTTCTGGAATTCCAATTATCCTAATATTGTTTCTTCTTATGGTATCACTTATCTCTTGAATTCTCCCCTCATATTCCAGTAGTTCTTTGTCTCTCTTTTGCTCACCTTCTTTATTCTCCATCATTTGGTCTTCTATATCACTAATTCTCTCTTCTCCCTCATTAATCCTAGCAGTAAGAGCCTCCATTTTTTACTGTACCTCATTAATAGCTTTTGTTAATTTCAGCTTGTTTAGATTTTAGTTCTTTTATTTCTGCAGAAAGGGCTTTTTTTTCTCCAGACAGCATTTCTCTAATATCTTCCATGCCTTTTTTGAGCCCAGCTAGCACCTTGAGAATCGTCATTCTGAACTCTAAATCTGACATATTACCATACTAATGTCTGTATTGATTAGGTCCCTAGCCTTCAGTACTGCCTCTTGTTCTTTTTTTTGTGGTGAGTTTTTCTGCTTTGTCATTTTGTCCAGATAAGAATATATGAAGGAGCAAATAAAATACTAAAAGGGTGGCAAAGACCCCAGAAAAATGTATGCTAACCAAATCAGAAGAGACCCCCAAATCAGGGGTAGAAGAAAGGGGGTAAAAAGAAATTAAAAAAAAAATTTTTAAAGTATATATGTGTATATATATACATATATATGTATATATACACACACACACAGATATACATATATATGTATATATATGTACTTTAAAAAATATTTTAAAAATTTAAAAGTACATATATATATATATATATATATATATATATATATATACTGGTGAATAGAACAGAGCCACCCACTTGATTTTTGGTATATTTTGGTCTCTTAGAAGAAACTACCTTCCAAAATTTTAAAGAAAGAAAAAGTTATATCTATGCAAAAATAAGACTAAATACAATGAAGGGATGGAATATGAGTGTAAAGATGAAAATTTTTTAAAAAATTCTAAAAAAGGAATTGATAAGTTGGTTGGAAAAAGAAAGTGGAGAGAACTTGCTCAGGCTGGAAACTAGAACAAAGCCCTGTGCTAGATTTAGGGTATATTTTGGTCTATTAGAAGAAATTGTAACCCAAAATTTTTTAGAAGAAAAAACTCCAAATGTATACAAAAAATAAAGTTAGATACAATGAAGGATAAAATATGACTCTAATAATGAAGGTTTAAAAAGATTTTTTTAGAAAGGTATTGTTAAGATAAACTAGTTAAAAAACGTTAAAAGAGGAAAGAGGAAAAGTTCAAAAATTAGAATAAGAAAAAAATAAAATTAAAAATATTTAATTAACTTTGCAAGACTAAAGAATCATGGGGAGAAAGCCATGAATTCCATGTTTTGCTTTCTTTCCCCTTCTCTGGAATTCCACTGTTCTCAGTTGATCAGTGAGCTTGGTCTTGGCTGGATGTTCTTGCTGATCTTCTGGGGGAGGGGCTTGTTGTAGTGATTCACAAATGTCTTTGCTGGAAGTGGAATTGTGCTGCCCTTGCCAGGGGCCAGACTAAGTGATCTGCTCAGGTTCACTCTTGGGAGCTTTTGTTCGCTGAACCCTTTCCATAGAGTTCTGGAGGATGGGAATGAAAACGGTGGCCTCCCAGTCTCCAGCCTGAAGAAGCTGAGAGCTCAACGGCCCCACTCCTCAGTGCGCCCTTGGAGAAAAACTGTCAATCCCTCCTGTCTCCCTGGTCTCCGGCCACACTCTGAGCTCACCCAGCCTGTGACCGAGCATTTCTATCTCTGACACACAACCCTGTTTGGCATCTCCAAACCCAGCAGATTCCTGCTGCTCTGCTCTTTGGCGGAAGAAGGTGAGTCTCCCCAGACCTGCCACTTGTGGAGTCCCTGCTCAAAGAGCAGTGGCCTGACTGTGCTGCAGATTACAGTTTAAGGTAACCCCAAGCTGAGAGCTCACTCCTTGGCTCCATCTCTGTAGTCGGCTTCCCTGCTCTGATACCTGCAAACTCTGCTACAGTCAGACACCCCTGATCCTTCTGTGACCCCATGGGACCTGAGACCACACTGTCCCCACGAGAGCTCCAGCCCTGTTTAGCCTCTGCAGCAATGTCCCTCAGTGGAGCAGACCTCTAAAAGTTCGACTTTTGTGCTCCGTTGCTCCACCACTTGCTGGGAGCTGGCCCCTCCCACCATGGTCTATCTTCCCATTGCTTCAGATTCACTTCTCCAAAAGTCCTACCTTTCAGAAAGTGGTCAGTTTTCTGTTTCTAGAATTGCTGCTCTTCTTCTCTTCAATCTCCTGTTGGGTTTGTAGGTGTTTGGAATGGTTTGATAACTATCTAGCTGAACTCCTCTGACCTGAGGTCATCTCAGTCTGCTCCTCCTCCGCCATCTTGACTCCTCTCCATCATGAAGTTTTGACCTAGCAATAGGCTTTGCTAGATATTTGTTTATAGTTGACTGGCTGTGGGGAGGGCCCCCTTTGCAGCTCTTCCTTCCCTATTTGTGGTGGAAGAGATAAAGTAACTGCATCTCCTACATCATTTTATGATGATTTTGTCGGTTGCATCCTGGGTTGTCAGACCAGAAGAACAAGGCAAGAGAAATATTTGAGCGAGTTGGGGAGGGAAAATTTCTTTTTCTCCTTGGGATAATGTATCAAAGGTTTAATGATAGGAATCAAAGTGAGAGCAGTGACCAGGGGAGTAGAAATGAAAGAGTTGTGGCCAGAAACTACTTGTGAAGGATGGCAGTGGGAGAACGCTGGGGGGCAGGGCCTGGATGATAGCAGCAAGTGACCATGATCCATCAGAGCAAAGGGGAGGGGGCCAGTTTTATCCGAGTCCACATCAAACATGAGGAAGGCTTATGTTGGTACTAACCTTCTATTTTTCATCTTCCAGTATGGTTCTTATTCATGACATCACCTAGTTCCTTCTTAAATCCCCCTGAACTAGGAAAGCCTGAGTTCCTGTTTCTAGACATTCGGGTTTGATAAGGATGTGAAAAAGCCCTTCTGTCTGAACAAATAGAATGAGGCTTATGAGAAGAGCTTCAAGTATAGAATGAAATCCAGTCCTCATAATGGAAATATTTTCCTTACCTCATTCTGATCTGCATGCATTTAATGTGCATTATATAGGAAAACTTATTGTCATATCATTAAAGAAAGTTAGTAGGTTTCATGGTTTTCTCTTTCCACTTGAGGCTTCAGAGAGTTTATTATAGATCTTCTTTATCACAGTATAACATAAAAACATGATTTAAGCTTTTCTTTGGTTTCTTCACTTTAATCATCAGTGAAAATAATGATGATTTTTCCATGATTAGTCAAGTGTTGATGTTCAAATTAGTGCTAATACTTTCCATTTGTCTATCTAGTCATTTAACCTGAAAATGGTTAAACCAAATAGTAAGGGGAATTATCTCCAGATAAAAAGTCTTGAGTTTGGATGATTATTTTTGGAAACTTCATCCAAGTATTTTCATGAATGAGATAATCAAATGCGCCTCATGACATCTTCTATGTGAGTATTATATATGGCTTCTATATGTGCTTATTACAAGACAAATATTGATGGACTTAATTGAAGTTGAATGATTTCATTTTTTGGCATTCCAGAGTTATTCTAAGGAATGCAAAAATTAAATCTTATACACTTTTTTTTTTTTTTTTTTTGAGAGAGAGAGTCATGCAAACTGGGGAGAAGGAAAGGGAAAGCGAGAATCCCAAGCAGGCTCCACACTCAGTGCAGAGCTGAACTTGGGGTTTAGTCTCACAACCCTGAGATCATGACCTGAGTTGAAATCAAGAGTCAGACACTTAACCAACTTAGCCACCCGGGCACCCCTAAATCTTACATTTTATATTTATGTTTGCATGTAATTAATAGACATTTTGTGAGCACTTTTGTGTTCTTTTCCAACTCTGTGCCCTGTATGAAAGAGGGTTTTCTTTCAATCTCTGATGTCATTGCTCTGCCTACATGCAAATTCCTGGGGGGAAAAGCCAGTTAGTTCACAGTTGGTACCAGGAAAGGAAAGGACAGGGATTTGCTCCTCATTTGAACCATTTAACCCCCAAAGGAAACAGAAGAACAAGAACATTTTTAAAAAGAAAAAAACCTATTGACTTTTTTGTTTTGTTTTGTTTTTTGTTTTTTGTTTTTACTTGGGATTTTCTTTTTATCATTTTTTTATTTATTTTCAGCATAACAGTATTCATTGTTTTTGTACCACACCCAGTGCTCCATGCAATCCGTGCCCTCTCTAATACCCACCACCTGGTTCCCCCAACCTCTTCAAACCCTTCGGATTGTTTTTCAGAGTCCATAGTCTCTCATTGTTCACCTCCCCTTCCAATTTCCCCCAACTCCCTTCCCCTAACTCCCCATGTCCTCCATGCTATTTGTTATGCTCCACAAATAAGTGAAACCATATGATAATTGACTCTCTCTGCTTGACTTATTTCACTCAGCATAATCTCTTCCAGGCCCGTCCATGTTGCTACAAAAGTTGGGTATTTATCCTTTCTGATGGAGGCATAATACTCTATAGTGTATATGGACCACATCTTCCTGCTGACTTTTTATATGTTGTACCTCTATATCTAGATAGCCCTTTTGTAAATTCCACTATCAGAGAAGGATCCAGGTTTCCTGGGACCTGAAGTTTATGCATTGATGGGGTAGGGGTTTTTTAAGATTTTTTAAGAAAAAAAATCAAAATTAATTATTCAAATGCAGACATGAAAT
This sequence comes from Lutra lutra, assembly GCF_902655055.1. Taxonomy (NCBI): domain Eukaryota; kingdom Metazoa; phylum Chordata; class Mammalia; order Carnivora; family Mustelidae; genus Lutra; species Lutra lutra. Next base: position 65,993,992 of record NC_062283.1, read on the forward strand.
TGAATATGAAATAATGAAATAATGAGAAAAGAACTATATCATAACACATTATAAATTTTAAAAAGCTAACAAATAATGAAATCCATAAAAATATAGTATTTTAATTAAGTGCTTGACACACTGCTAATACTTTTTCTTTGTATTTTTTACTGCATATTCTTCACTACACATAACCATCTTGTCATATTATTTTCTATAGAAGGAAAAGAAGGATTATACAATTTATTTTCTAAACATGGTTGGCTGAAACTTACTTCTATTATTGGCAGTTTAGAAAAGATCCTTTCATCTTTGCAGCCTGTCATTGTTAATGTCTTGAAAATTGTTAGTATTCTCAAATTTGGGGAAACTCCCATCATGTTTCTTTCATATGCAAGCCATCCCATTTGGAGGAATTGTCTACCTGCACAGACCCATCTCTGTGTTCCTATATTTCAACCTTGTTTCTATCCCAATGCCCAAATCTTCCAGTGCTGGGTGCCACAGAGGATGTTCATATCATAGAATAACCTCCAGAGCCGTATCTTCATGCCAAAGTGCCAAGTGGGTTGGCACAATGAGTGGAAAATCTATTGTTGGAAACTGTTCCTACACCAGAACCACTGGCAATAAGTTAGGCATAAACAGAAGCCACTAAGAACCATGCAGCTATATTATTCTCAAACCCTACTCTAAAACCTCCTTCGTCAGACCCCCAAATGCCAGTAGTCAGTCCATTGCTCCAAACTTCCAGACTAGATGGGAAGTGTAATTGAGGGCAAGTCCAAGTGAAAGATCCAGCAGTCTTGACTGATTACAATTAAAATTCCTACCTTTGAAAAATGCTAACACCTCCTGGCCATGTGCCCATGCTACCAGGACCCTCTTGGGGGCCCAAGCAAGGGAAGGTCCTAAAGCTTGAGCTTCCTTAGCTTTGGGGCAATGATGCCATGGCATATTTTGAATCACAGTGATCAGGGACCAAGAGAGTAAAGCAGTCAGCCTGCCAGTACCTGCTATTACAGGACTTAGGTGAGCTCAGGCACCCAGAAGTCTGGTAGGGAGGAAGAAGAGGAAATCTGATGCAGATGCCACAGGTACTTGGGGAAGCAAACCTAGCTGCAGGTTGGCTGACCCCAAAAAAGGCAGCTGTGGGAGCTCAAGTGTCATGGTAGACTCAGATGGGAACAACCAGCAGGGAGCCTCCCATTGTGGTATTGAAGAAAGGACATGAGCTCTAGAGTCATGAAGCAGGACTAGAATCTTCATGAATATGCACTCAGTAGCTGTGTCACTTCAGGCAAGTTACTTAGCCTCTCTGAGCCCTACTTCCCTTATCTTTAAAAATCTACTTTGTTGGGGAGGGGGCCAAAGAACTAATTGGGAAATGAAAACAAAAATATACAAATATGCCTGGCTCATATTCCAAATTTTAGTGTACTTCTTTCTTAGAGGTAAGCAAAACTCAGGTCAGAAACCTTCCATCAATCTTCATCAGCTGTCAATTTGTAGTAAGATCTTAGCCTGTGGTTAGAGGTACAAGAAATAGAAGCCAGTCCTCTAGGCTGAAAGGATCTGTGGGGGTGAAAATGGATGTCAGGGTCCCAGCCAAGGTGAATGAAGCTCAAGATGGAACTGCATTCCAGTGGGGAACTGAAGTAGTAGGCAAAGAAACTGAGGTAAAATTCTTTCTGTCGTATAGCCTGTGCCCACATGGAGGGAGGAAGGGGAAAAGTGCCCAGGTTCACCACCAGAAACATCAGAACACTGACCAAGGGTAGTAAAACTCACAGCAGAGCACAAGGACTAGGGTTGCTAATGTGCAACCTGCCACAGCCAAGGCAGATACGGGCTGTGAGTGGGAGGCCATGGAGACTGCACACCCCAGTGGGCTACAAAGGAGTGGATGGGCAACTTTCAGAAAACCTGGAAATGCCTGCCTTCTTCATGGCCCACCAGTATCACAAGCACATGAACAAAGGAAGGCAATTAAAACATCCACAAAATCCTGTATTACACATCAAAAAAGAATCAGGACGAAAGGAAAGTGTTGTGATGAGCACTGGCTATTATATACAACTAACGAATCGTTGAATACTACATCAAAAACTAATGATGTACTATATGTTGGCTAATTGAACATAATAAAAATAATAATAATGACAATATTGTTTCTAACCACCACCACCCCCTTTCATCTCTCTGCACAGAAGAAAAGTCCTTTTCTTTATTTCTGATTCTTTATACTGGCTGCTTTGTTACTGATTATAGCATCTGGAACCCATTCTTCAGTCCATTGGTTATCAAACTTTCTCACACAAAGGAACCATCGGTTGGATCTTTGTGGCTGGGTCCTGGGAACCTGCATTGCTAACCCATGGGGCACACTTTGCAAGACTGTCCGTCCTGTGCTTAGAGCTCTCCTGACCCCAGTCTTTGTCTTTGTTCCAGTTTTGTTTCTTATCGCCTCCCAAGTCCTGGCTCCTAGGAACTAAATTTTTAGACAAAAGTATGTCATATCTGGAGAAAACATCTTTGTCAAAAACATGAGAATTTTCATGGCACCTAGATGGACACCCAAAGAACAGAACAACTTTTATAAAGAAATTGAAGAGTCAAGTGGTAGGATGTGGCTTCATTGGGGGAGGGGGAATTCCCCTGGATCTGCTTATAACAAATTCACAAACCCTTAGCTCCCAGACCTTTGTCCATTTCCTTCTACTCTTTTCCCTAATGGATTTCAGCCCCTCTCAGAGCCCAGCTACATTCTCTCTGGAGGCAGTTTCCAAATCTCTACCTCTGGCTCTATCCCTGTCTTCAACTCCACACTCCCATCTCTATTGAGATAACCCTGTCACAACAACAATGACATTTGTCAAGCACTTTTATGTATCAGGCTCTGGGATAACTCTTTTCTTGCCTTATCATTTAATTCTCTCAGAAGCCCCTGAGCTAAGTAACATTGCCCATTTTACAGATGGGAGAACTGAGGCAGAGAAAAGTTAAGTAACTTGCCTCTGCCCATTTTACAGATGGGAGAACTGAGGCAGAGAAAAGTTAAGTAACTTGCCTCCAGTCATAATGCTGGTAAGTACCCAGCCAAAATCCCCAAGGTGCCTCAGGACACCCCCTTAGGGAAATGTGTCCCAAGTTCAACTAATTATAAATCCCTAGCTTCTCTTCCTGTATTTTTCTTCCTCAGTTAATGACATCAGCAGTGGTCATGGTGGGAAAGCATCTAATTTCAGATTCCTTCATCCCCTAGTTCCCCACTACCGAAGTGGTTATTTATTCTTACTAGTTCTCCCCCTGAACTCTGGAGACTGCCTCTTCTTTCCCATGCCCTCATCTCACCTGTATGATTGCATCTGGTTTCTTTGTCTCCATTTGTACCATCTGCAATCACTTTCATGCCACTACTGGGTGACCTTCCCACAGGACTGCTGGGATGTCCCTCATCTGCTCAGCTCCTTTCACCATCTTCCATCCCTGACTCATTAGAGTCCATAATTTGAGCACAGGACAACCCCAGGTTCCCTTTCTAACCTCATCTTCCATGTATATCCCACTCTGCCCTTCCCTGACTGAAGCCACCCCAGATGTCATCCCCCATCCCAAATATACATCCACACATCATGCCACCTCTCCCTAGGTGGGGGCAGGACATCACCAGGCAGTGTTCATCACTGTCTCCCTCATGAACCCACAGCACTGTGCCTGTACCTCTATGAAGCGGTTCCTCATCCTTGCTTGGGAGAATTAATTCACATATGTAACTACTGAACTAAATCGTAAGCACTTTCCAGAGAAGGTGAAACCGATTTTGCTACCTGGAACTTACTATCACCCATTTTGAGGCTATCTAAGGGATGCTGAACAGGCTAAAAGTGGGGATTTATTCTGAGAAAAACTGACTTTTCTACTGCTGGCCCAAGGAGAGGTGGAGGTGTTTACCCATCTTCTCCATTCAAACTTTCCAGTCCCAGCAAGAATCAGACAGAGATGGCATGCTCAGCTGGGATATTTGCAGAGGTTTTTAAAGGAAGGAAATATTTAAAGAAGTGCACAGGGGAGGGGACCAACAGGGACTTTGGGCTGTTGGGAAACTGTGACCCAGTTGGCCATAAACCAGATACGCCAGGTTCCTGCAGTGGTACACAACCCCATGCAACATGAACCTGCTCCCTTCACAGGCTTGGGATCACCATTTTGCCATTTCTCATCTGCATGCTTTTCCTCATGTTTCTGCCTCTTGTAATGCCCCTTTTCCTCTTCATTTTTTAAAAAATTGAGCCAACTTCTCTTTAACTTTCAAGGTTCTGTTTGTGTCACCCCCTCTAGGAAGCACTCCCACACCACCAAGCTGAGCTAGATCATCCTCTCTTGGGTCTCCACTAACCTTACACATGCAGGTCCACCCATCTGGTTAGGAACCTATACCCCATGGTATTCGATTTCTCTAAGGGAGGATCTTAGCCATGCTCAGTGCCCAGCCCACTTGACAGAATTGAATTAAGGTCTTTTGGCCCCAGATTCTTAGTTCTCTCTTTAGCTTCTATCACAGGTTCTATAGCAATAAGTGGTTCCTCATTATTTCCAGAAGCTTTATCAACTATTTTTTAAATAAGGATTTCTTTTTTCCCCCTTCTCTATTTATTTCTTCTTCCATGTGCTCACAGCAGAGGCCAGAGGGCTTGAATATCTAATATTCAATATTCAGTATCACTTATCTGCTGAGAAGACCACTTTCAGCAAGTGTGCCAGTCAGTTTTTCTCTTTCCAGGTGTTTTAAAAATAATTTCCAAAAATGCAGTTAGAACTCAGCACCCTAGCATCTCTTCTCTGAGAATTTTGCTTAAAGTTATTTATTATAATATTGAGTCTAAACCTGGCATCAGCAAACTATGGCCCACAGCCTATGGCCAGCACCCCACTTTTATAAAGTTTTACTGGATCATAGTTATGTTTATATGTTTGCATGTCTGTGGCTTGTCATACTATAAGAGTGGTTTGAATAGACGCAACAGAGACCATGTCATATGGCCCACAGAGGAAAAAAAATATTAACTATCTGGCCCTTTCCAAAAGAAATTTGCTGACCCCTGCTCTAAAAGAAATTGTGAAGGAGTCAATATTTGACTGCGGTCATCCAACCTTCTCTTTTCTGTTATAGACTCAATTGTTTGAGCACTCATCATTCTGCCCCTCTCTTCACCTTCTAAATTCTCCTCACCCTCGACTTTGCATCTGCTAAGGGAGAAGTGAATGTCTTCTCTGATGAGCTTTGGAATTATCAACAGCTGATTAGGGAAATATTGTGGAGGAAGATGAGGGAACTGTATGGGCCAATATTTTTTAAGTGAGGTCTGTGGCTCAGTTACATCTAAATCATTTGAAAATGTAGACTATGCAGGGCCCAGGAATTGAGAGAGAGGAAGGTTCTTGGTCTCAGTCTAGGCCAGGTTTGTCAAAGTGCCAAATCTTGAGCTCCATGTGGACCCTTGGTGAGTGTAGGCCCCCCCACAGGCAAACTGCATTTTTCCAAGTTCCTTATATGATTCTGATGCATCCTGAAGTTTGAGAATCACAGAATTCTTCTTTCTGTAAGACATCCTAGATTCCTAGTTATAGGATAGAAGCTTACTTTAAAGTTAAACAAGAATGAGTTGCAAAATAATTCAGTTGACTCTCTAGAGCACAATCATTTATAATCTACTAGATGTTCATTTACAGAAATCTGGAGAAAAATAGAACAAGGAGAGGGCTGCCTAGTAAAGAGGACAGGGAGAAAAAAATCTGTAAGAACATGAAATAAAAGTTAGGAAACATGAGTTTGGGGCAGGAAGGGGAATAACAGGAGTGAAGGGTTGTCAAAAGTGACTTCAATGTTTCTTATCTGGAGGTCTGGCCCCATAGGGCCACACAGAAGCTGTCACTATGGTTGAAATTTCTTACTTTTTAATGTATGGAACAAAATTTTGTTGTAGCCTGCCTTAGGCTGATGGGAAGGCTCCTTGAACACTGTGCTTTGTGCTAGAATTGGGTGGTAAATGGATCAAATAATCTCTTCCTCTCCATACAGAGCCACCTGCCTGAGATATTGGGAGGTGAAAAATAAAATCTGGTGACCCCAAGCAACAGGTCTGTCAGAAACCTGCAGTTCTTTAGGTCTTCTTCAGACCTGGCTGATGGCAATGCACTTGAATGGCGTTGACTTTATTTGACAATGATACCAATTTTCATGCAGACATATTTGTTTTTCTTGGATCTGGAAAGTCATCTTTGAGTAAGGAGTGGTGGAGTGGCAGCATGACTCTAATTCAGTGCATTAGCCACACAATGCCCAGTGTTGATGTTGGACCCAATCCTGATGCTGACTTTTGGCAGCCTGGCTCCTGTCACTGAGGAACTTACCAAGATTAGAAAAGGGAGTTGATGTAGCATGAGCAGTTTTCCATGTGTCGCATAGTCCAGCTGCTGCTCTGTGGAGGAGGCACTGAGAACTCCAATTTGCAATCTTCATTTTGTGACCCAAGCAATTATTTTAGCTTGGTGATGGTTTTGTAAATCTGATAGAAGACTTTGACTTTTTAAGCAATTTGATGAAGCACTATAAGTCAAAGTGGAATTCCTAAATTTGTTAACTTTCTGAAGGATCTCAAAAAAGTAGAGTTCCTGAACATGTTGGCTAACTGAACATAATAAAATAAAACAAAACAAAACAAAAACATAGATCTATATTATCCCAAGCTCTGGCTCATTTTAGTCATGTAATAACTAAATGTATATTCATCGTTCTGAGCTCAATGTGAAAATGTTAGTAATTTACTGTTTTTAAGTGGCTTCTGTTGATGTTAGGTGGTGAGTGTAGTTTCTCCATAAATAAGATTTTCACATATAAATAGATGGTTACCCTAATGACATGTCAGGATTGAAAATGGGGGGGTCGTTATTTTGATCTAAACTTCATTCTTTCAATTGAGTCTGAGCAGGAAGACTGGTGTACAAGTGTAGGCTCTGCCATTTACAAGGAAAGAGAAAGTTTCTTAACCCTCAGAGGTTACTGTGAGTCTTAACAACACACATACATACACACACGTGCACGCACACACACACACACAAACACACACGTATACAAAGTGTTTAAAATCATGACTGACCAGAATAAGCACTTAAGGAATGTTAGTGACACTGTGACTATTACCGTTACTATGGGAGGCAACTAAGCCTTTTGAGCACATAGTCTAGATGTGGAAGGCTCTGTCTCCCCTTATGACTTCCATCATCCTTTGGTTATATGGAAAATGAAGTGTGTTGTGACAGTGATCTGAGGGACTTTAGGTAGATCTCCTTCAGTAGATGGTCCATACTGTAGCCAGAATGTAATGGGCTATGGATTGTATGGGATTTGATGAATCAGAGCAGGCAGCTTAGAGGTTTACAGGAAGAAAAATGGACTGTCATCTTGAGGGGAAAGTAGAATCCAAGAAATAATTTGTGATAGAGACCTTTGCATGTGTGGCTCAAGTTTTCACACACCACAGCAGCCTGAGATGAAATAAGTCACATTTGGTTCTCACCCCTACTTCTTATTCTGGGGTCCTCAGCTCCCTGAGAGTATTCCCCTCCGTTAATTGTTAAACTCCATAGAAAGCGTTTCACATTTGCACCCTGCCCATATCATGGCAGCCATTTCCCCCTTTTTCCTGCTCTAACCTCTTTGGTGCCATTTACTACCCAACCCAGGTGAGGATGTCTCACTTTTATCCTCTGTTGTTAAGAGTCCACAAGGCCAGTGCCAATGTTTGCTCCAGTGGTGATACCACTGCTTCTCTTATTTTTTAAATTCTTCCCAGCTTTAGCGAGGTATAATTGACAAACAAAAACTGTGTGTGTGTGTGGTTATAACATGTTGTTTTGATATATGCATATATTGTGAAATGATTACTATAATAAAAAATAATTAACATATCCATCACTTCACATATTTACCTTTATTGTGCATGTGGTAAAGACATTTAAGATCTACTTTCTTAGCAAATATCAAGAATGCAATAGAGTATTATTACCTACAGTCACCATGCTATAGAGCTTATTCATTCTGCATAATTGAAATTTTGAACTCTTTGAATAACATACCTTCAATCCCCTATCCCTTGGCATCTACTATTATGCCTTCTGCTTAATGAGTTTGACTCTTAAATTCTTCATATAAGTAAGATCATGATATGTTTGTCTTTCTTTGCCTGCATTATTTCACTTAGCATAATGTCCTCTAGGTTTGTCAGTGTTGTGGCAAATGACAGGATTTTCTTCTTTTTTAAGGCTACATAATATTTCAGTGTGTGTATATGTGTGTGTGTTTGTGTATGTTTCTCTTCTTTATCCATTGATCCACTGGTAGACACTTGGGTTGTTTCCATTTTTTAGCTATTGTGTATAATGCTGCAATGAAGTGAGGAGTGCATGTATCTCTTTGAAATACTGATTTCATTTTCTTTGGATATCTATACCCAAGAATAGGATTGCTGGATTTTATACAGTTCTATTTTTAACTTGTTAAGAACTTTCATACTTTTTTTATAATAGCTGTACCTCCAGTGCTTCTTGAGGCTGCCATCTCTTACCACTGGTTTAGCCTCTTGGTACTGGGAAAGGGCAGGTTCTGGGAGCCACTGCCACTACACTGATATCATGGGACTCTAGAAATTTTATTGGCACCCATTCTGCTTAACATTTTTGTTAATGAAAGACACAGAACAAAGTTAGCTCACCAAAATTACAGATTCATGCCACAATTGTAATTTATAAACATTTACTGAGTGCAAAACATCAGACACTGTGCCAACTGCTGGAGATAAAAAGATGAATTTCGAATGGAATTCACAAGAAGACTATCCAAATTAAAAGAACAGAACTATGGATTAAAACAAACAAAATTAAATGGGATAGAAATAAATGTAAAGTTATGTTCTTAGTATTAGAATGTCAACATTAGAAAAAACATTTAGTTTGGAAAGGAGGAAGTAAAATTACCTCTCTCAGACATGACATAATAGATAATTCTGAAGAATTTACTAAAAAAAAAAAAAAAAAACTATTAGAACTAACAAGAGTTCAGCAAGATTGAAAAGTACAAGATTAACATGTAAAAAACTATTATATTCTTACACATTTTGCAATGAACAATCTGAAAATAAAATTAAGAAAACAATTCCAGGTAGGAAAGTAAACAAAAGAAGGTAGTGTAAAGTGAACAGCAACTCTCTTTAGGGAATCGTGAGAGAGCAGAAGTTCATAATTGAGTCCCTTGGTGCAAAGCTGCAGAAACACAGCTAAACATTGGTCAAGACGGGCTTGACTTTACCTGAGCTCAGGTTGGATGTTGTTGACAATGGTACTATAAATGTCAGGATTCATATACATCCAGGAAGAATCAAAATAACCTTCCTCGCCCTCACTGAGAATTTATAACCACTATCCCATCTTTTTCTTCTGCCAGTGTTTCTGTGTATTTGTGTTTGTCCTGATAGTATATAAATCTTATACTTGGGGTTCTTTTTGATGAGGTTCTTCCTTTTTTTGCTTTAATATATATATATATATATATTTTTTCTCTTGTCATATACTATTATCAGTCTTTTTGTTTGTCTGTTTTTGTTTGCATACTTCATAAATCTTTTTTTTTTAAGATTTTATTTATTTATTTGACAGAGAGAAATCACAAGTAGGCAGAGAGGTAGGCAGAGAGAGAGGAGGAAGCAGGCTCCCCGCTGAGCAGAAAGCCCGACGTGGGGCTCGAACCCAGGACCCGGGATCATGACCTGAGCCGAAGGCAGCGGCTTAACCCACTGAGCCACCCAGGCGCCCCGCATACTTCATAAATCTTACCTTGGGGCCCATTTGGGCTGAGCCTTCTCTTTTATCTTCCGTTTTTTTTTTTTTCCCTGTCTCTCTCTCTCTCTTTATTTTTCTTTTCTTTTTTCTCTCATTTGGGAGGGGATCCTGATTGCTCAGAAGCATTCCAGGGTGCACCTTGACTGCACCACGGTTGATATATCCAGCTACATCCATTCGGTCATCTCTTACCAAAATGACTAGGAGGAGGAATGCCCAACAGAAGAAAAATACAGAGGATGGGCCTTCTGCAACAGAGCTAATGGCTATCAACATAGACAATATATCGGAAAGAGAATTCAGGCTAACAATTATCCAGGCAATAGCTAGGTTGGAGAAAGCCATGGATGACCAAATGGAATTGATTAGGGCAGAACTGAAAGCCACCAGGGATGATGTTCAAAATGCTCTCAATGAGTTCCAATCTAATCTAAATTCTCTAAAAGCTAGGGTAACTGAGACAGAAGATAAAATTAGTGATCTGGAGGACAAACAGAGAGAAAGGATCAGGAGGAAGCCTGGAACAAACAGCTTAGAAGACACGAAAAGAGAATCAGGGAAATAAATGATGCCATGAAATATTGCAATTTCAGACTTATTGGAATCCCTGAAGAGGAGGAGAAAGAAAGACGTCTAGAAGTTATAGTGGAACAAGTTCTTCATGAAAATTTTCCCAATCTCGCGAATGGAACCAGCGTTCATGTACTAGAGGCAGAACGGTTTCCCCCCAAGATTATAGATTCTCAAAAGTCCCAGAGACACCGAATAGTAAGAATGAAGAATTATAATTGTAGGAAGATCCTCTTGAAAGCAGCTAGGACAAAGAAGCTCCTTACATACAGAGGAAAGCCCATCAGAATAACGTCAGACCTGTCCACAGAGACCTGGCAAGCCAGAAAGGGCTGGCAAGATATATTCAGGGCACTAAATGAGAAGAACATGCAGCCAAGAATACTTTACCCAGCAAGACTGACATTCAAAATGGATGGAGAGATAAAGAGTTTCCAAGACCGGCAAGGCTTAAAAGACTATGCAACCACCAAGCCGACACTGCAGGAAATATTAAGGGGGGTTCTATAAAAGAGGAAAAATCCTAAGAATAGCATTGAACAGAAATATAGAGACAATCTACAGAAAGAAAGACTTCAAAGGTAACATGATGTCAATAAAAACGTATCTATCAATAATCACTCTCAACGTGAATGGCCTAAATGCACCCATAAAACGGCAGAGGGTTGCAGATTGGATAAAACGACAGGACCCATCCAGATGTTGTCTACAAGAGACCCATTTTGAACCTAAAGATACACCCAGACTGAAAGTGAAGGGATGGAGAAGCATCTTTCATGCCAATGGGCCTCAAAAGAAGGCCGGGGTAGTGATTCTCATATCAGATAAATTAGATTTTAAACTAAAGACTGTAGTCAGAGATACAGAAGGACACTACACCATTCTTAAAGGGACTATCCACCAAGATGATCTAACAATTGTAAATATCTATGCCCCCAATATGGGAGCAGCCAATTACATAAGAAAACTATTAATCAAGATAAAGAGTCATATTGATATGAATACATTAATAGCAGGAGATCTTGACATGCCTCTCTCAGAAATAGACAGATCTTCGAAGCAGAAAATCAATAAAGAAACAAGAACATTGAGTGACACATTGGACCCGATGGACCTCATAGATATATACAGAACATTCCACCCTAAAACAACAGAATACTCATTCTTCTCAAGTGCACATGGAACCTTCTTAAGAATAGACCACATACTGGGTCACAAATCAGGACTCAACAGATACCAAAAGACTGAGATTATTCCCTGCATATTCTCAAATCACAATGCTTTGAAACTGGAGCTCAATCACAAGGAAAAGTTTGGAAGGAACTCAAACACCTGGAAGCTAAAGACCACCTTGCTTAAGAATGCTTGGATTGACCAGGAGATCAAAGAAGAACTGAAACAATTCATGGAAACCAATGAGAATGAAGACACTTCGGTCCAAAACCTATGGGATACAGCAAAGGCGGCCCTAAGGGGGAAATCATAGCCATCCAAGCCTCCCTCAAAAAAATTGAAAAATCCAGAACAGAGCAGCTGTCTCTACACCTTAAAGAACTGGAGAATCAACAACAAATCAAACCAACTCCACACACAAGAAGGGAAATAATCAGGATTAGAGCTGAGATCAATGAGCTAGAAACCAGAGATACAGTAGAACGTATCAATGAGACTAGAAGCTGGTTTTTTGAAAGAATCAATAAGATCGATAAACCATTGGCCACATTAATCCAAAAGAAAAGAGAGAAAGCCCCAATTAATAAAATTATGAATGAAAAGGGAGAGATCACAACTAACACCAAGGAAGTACAAACAATCATCAGTAGTTATTATCAATAGTTATATGCCAATAAGCTAAGCAACCTAGATGAAATGGATGCATTCCTTGAAAACTATAAACTCCCAAAATTGAACCAGGAAGAAATTGACAACCTGAATAGACTGATATCTAGTAATGAGATTGAAGCAGTGATCAAAAACCTCCCAAAAACAAGAGCCCAGGACCTGACAGATTCCCTGGGGAATTCTACCAAACTTTCAAAGAAGTAACACCTATTCTCCTGAAGCTGTTTCAAAAAATTGAAGCAGAAGGAAAACTTCCAGACTTTTTCTATGAAGCCAGCATTACCCTGATCCCCAAACCAGGCAAAGACCGTACCAAAAAGGAGAATTTCAGACCAATATCACTGATGAATATGGGTGCTAAGATTCTCAACAAGATCCTAGCAAACAGGATCCAACAGCACATTAAGAAGATTATCCACCATGACCAGGTGGGATTCATCCCTGGGTTACAAGGATGGTTCAACATTCGCAAATCAATCAATGTGATAGAACAAATCAATAAAAGAAGAGAGAAGAACCACATGGTCCTCTCAATTGATGCAGAAAAAGCATTTGACAAAATACAGCATCCATTCTTGATTAAAATTCTCCAAAGTATAGGGATAGAGGGAACATTCCTGAACTTCATCAAATCTATCTATTAAAGACCCACAGCAAATATCATCCTCAATGGGAAAAAGCTTGCAGCCTTCCCGTTGAGATCAGGAATACCACAAGGATGCCCACTCTCACCACTCTTGTTCAACATAGTATTAGAAGTCCTAGCAACAGCAATCAGACAACAAAGAGAAATAAAAGGTATCCAAATTGGCAATGAAGAAGTCAGACTCTCTCTCTTCACAGATGACATGATTCTTTATATGGAAAACCCAAAAGACTCCACCCCCAAACTACTAGAACTCATACAACAATTCAGTAACGTGGCAGGATACAAAGTCAATGTACAGAAATCAGGGCTTTCTTATACACTAACAATGAAAATACAGAAAGGGAAATTAGAGAATCGATTCCATTTACTATAGCACCAAGAACCATAAGATACCTGGGAATAAACCTAATCAAAGAGGTAAAGGAACTGTACTCAAGGAACTACAGAACACTCATGAAAGAAATTGAAGAAGACAAAAAAAGATGGAAGACCATTCCATGCTCTTGGATCGGAAGAATAAACATTGTGCAAATGTCTATACTGCCTAGAGCAATCTATACTTTTAATGCCATTCCAATCAAAATTCCACCGGTATTTTCAAAGAGCTGGAGCACATAATCCAAAAATTTGTATGGAACCAGAAGAGACCCCAATTCGCTAAGGAAATGTTGAAAAACAAAAATAAAACTGGGGGCATCACGTTACCTGATTTCAAGCTTTATTACAAAGCTGTGATCACCAAGACAGCATGGTACTGGCATAAAAACAGGCACATAGACCAGTGGAACAGAGTAGAGAGCCCAGATATGGACCCTCAACTCTATGGTCAAATAATCTTCAACAAAACAGGAAAAAATATATAGTGGAAAAAAAAGACAGTCTCTTCAATAAATGGTGATGGGAAAACTTGACAGCTATATGTACAAGAATGAAACTCGACCATTCTCCTACACCATACACAAAGATAGACTTGAAATGGATAAGAGACCTTACTCAACGTGAAACAGGAATCCACCAGAATCCTAGCGGAGAACATAGGCAGTAACCTCTTCGATATCAGCCACAGCAACTTCTTTCAAGATATGTCTCCAAAGGCAAAGGAAACAAAAGCAAAAATGAACTTTTGGGATTTCATCAAGATCAAAAGCTTCTGCACAGCAAAGAAAACAGTCAATAAAACAAAGAGGCAACCCACGGAATGGGAGAAGATATTTGCAAATGACAGTACAGACAAAAGGTTGATATCCAGGATCTATAAAGAACTCCTCAAACTCAACACACACAAAACAGATAATCATATCAAAAAATGGGCAGAAGATATGAACAGACACTTCTCCAATGAAGACATCAAATAAATGGCTAGCATACACATGACAAAATGTTCATCATCACTAGCCATCAGGGAGGTTCAAATTAAAACCACATTGAGATACCACCTTACACCAGTTAGAATAGCCAAAATTAGCAAGACAGGAAACAACATGTGTTGAAGAGGATGTGGAGAAAGGGGACTTTACACTGTTGGTGGGAATGCAAGTTAGTGCAGCCACTTTGGAGAACAGTGTGGAGATTCCTCAAGAAATGAAAAATAGAGCTTCCCTATGACCCTGCCATTGCACTACTGGGTATTTACCCAAAAGATACAGATGGAGTGAAAAGAAGGGCCAACTGTACCCCAATGTTCATAGCAGCAATGGCCACGGTCGCCAAACTGTGGAAAGAACCAAGATGCCCTTCAACGGACGAATGGATAAGGAAGATGTAGTCCATATACACTATGGAGTATTATGCCTCCATCAGAAAGGATGAATACCTAACTTTTGTAGCAACATGGACGGGACTGGGAGAGATTATGCTGAGTGAAATAAGTCAAGCAGAGAGAGTCAATTATCATACGGTTTCACTTATTTGTGGAGCATAACAAATAACATGGAGGACAAGGGGAGATGGAGAGGAGAAGGTAGTTGAGGGAAATTGGAAGGGGAGGTGAACCATGAGAGATTATGGACTCTGAAAAACAATCTGAGGGTTTTGAAGGGGCGGGGGGTGGGAGGTTTGGGGAACCAGGTGGTGGGTATTAGGGAGGGCACGTATTGCATGGAGCACTGGGTATGGTGCCAAAACAATGAGTACTGTTACGCTGAAAAGAAATAAAAAATTAAAAAAAAGAAAATTCCATTTATAACAGAATCAAAGACAATAAAATATTTAGGAACAAATTTAATAAGGGAAGCACAAGACTTCTTCTCTGAAGATTATAAAAATTATTGAAATAAATTAAAGATTTAAATAAATGGAAAGGTAGCCCATGCTCATGGATCAGAAGATATAATATTGTTAACATGATAATGCTCCCCAAATTAATCTACAGAGGTAAGAAATTCTGTCAAAATCTCAGCTGGCTATTTGTAGAAATGACTAGCTCATCCTCAAACTCATATGGAAATTAAGTAACTCAGAATAGCCAAAATGTTCTTGAAAAAGAAAAACAAAATTGGAGGACTCACTACTTACCACTTCAAAACTTACTACAAAGTAACAGTTATCAAGACAGAATGATATTGGTTTAAAGATAGACATATAAACCAATGGAATAGAATTTATAATCTGGAAATAAACCCATATATCTAGAGTCAATTGATTTTTCAACAAGGATACCAAGGCCATTCAATGGGGGGAAAGAAAAGTCTTTTCAACAAATGGCAAAGGGACAAGTGGATATCCACATTCAAAGGAATGAAATTGAACCCCTATCTCACACCATATGCAAAACTTACGTCAAAATTAATCAAAGAGCTAAAATTACAAAATGCTTACCAAAAGAAAAAAATGGGATAAATATCTGTGACCTTAGATTTGGCAATGGCTTCTGGATACAACATCAAAAGTGTAAGCAAAAAAGAAAATAGATACATCAGAATTCGCCAGCATTCAAAGCTTTTGTGTTTCAAAGGATATCATCAAGAAAGTGAAAGACAATGTACAAAATAGGAGAAAATATTTGCAAATGATATATCTGAGAAGGATCTTGTATCCAGAATATATAAAGAATACTGGAGGTGATTATGCTAAGTGAAATAAGTCAAGCAGAGAAAGACAATTATCATATGGTTTCACTCATATGTGGAACATAAGGAATATCATGGAGAACCACAGGGAAAGGGAGGGAAAATTGAATAGGAAGAAATCAGAGAAGAAGATAAACCACGGGAGACTCTGGACTCTCGGATGCAAACTGAGGGTAACAAAAAGGAGGGGGAGTGGGGTACCTGGGTGATGGGCATTAAGGAGGGCACGTATTGTGATGAGCACTGAGTGTTATATGCAACTAACGAATCATCAAACACTACATCAAAAACTGATGATATACTATATGATGGCTAATTGAACATAATAAAAAATAATAAATCTTAAAAAGGAAAAAAATTTTAAAACTCATATTTGTTATGTTTTAAAGCTAGTGATGTAATTTTAGAAAGAGAGCAATCAACTCATTTCAAGTGAATTTTCTCCAATTTGTGAAAACATGAAAAATTATCAGAAATTTGTCTCATGGGGATGTGTTATTTAAGTAAGGCATTTCACATTTTGTTTAACTTGATATATATCATGAAAAAGTACTTTTCAAGTGTTGATTTAAAGTATCTACTTGCCAATTTTTGAAATCCTACTAACCTAAACATAATACAAAAAAAAAAATGCCCTCTTAGTCATAAACTTCCAAAATAATAATAATAATAATAATAATAATTTTTTATTATTTTTTTGGAGTAAAATATCCAAAATTTATTGCTCAGAAAGAATCAACTATGTACAAAGAAATCTCATTCTAACTTACATGCATTAAGAGAAGTTTGAGAGCCCGTCTTCTTGCATATGCCTTCTAGCTTCCCTCTTATTAAACTTTTTTTCCCTTCAAGGAATTTTTTGTCTGTTTCATTTCTTTTTTTTAATCATTTTTTAATTTATTTTAAGCATAACAGTATTCATTGTTTTTGTACCACACCCAGTGCTCCATGCAATCTGTGCCCTCTCTACTACCCACCAGCTGGTTCCCCCAACCTCCCACCCCCGCCCACCTCTTCAAACCCTTCAGATTGTTTTTCAGAGTCCATAGTCTCTCATTGTTCACCTCCCCTTCCAATTTCCCCCAACTCCCTTCTCCTAAGTTAAAAGAATACTTTAACTTAACAATAAAAAGCCAAATAACCCAATTAAGAACTGAGCAATGGATGTGAGTAAACATTTCTCCAAAGATATACAAATGACCAATAGAAAGATGAAGAGATACTCAACATCAATTGTGGTCCGGGAAAAGCAAATCAAAACTACAGTGAGATACACATCTCACTCCCTATGACTGCTTTTCTCCAAAAAGTCAAGTATTGGAGAGGATGGAGAGGAATTGAAACTCTGGTATGCTGCTGGCAGGAATGCAAAATGGAGCAGTCACTTTGGAAAATAGTCTGGGAATTCCTCAAAAGGTAAACATAGAGTGACCACAGGACCCAGAAATTCCATTCCCAGGTATATACCCAAAGGAATTGAGAACATATGTTCACACAAAAACTTGAGCACAAATGTTTATAGCACAATTCTTTAGAATAGCTGAAAGATGGAAACAACCCAAATGTCCATCAAGTGATGAATATATAAACAAATTGTGCTCTATCCATACAATGGAATATTTTTCAGTTTCAAAAAGGCATGAATTACTGATACATGCTACAACATGGATGAGCCTTTCACATCAATGGAAAATGCCAGTTGCGGAAGACCACATATGATTCTATTTATATGACATGCCCCAAATAGACAAATCTAAAGAGACAAAAAGCAGATTAGTGGTCACCTGTGTCCAGAGTGGTTGGGGGACTGGGAGGTAATAGCTAAAGGGTACAGTGTTTCTTTTTGGCATGATGGACATGTTCTAAAATTAATTGTGGCAATAGTTGCACAACTATGGATATACTAAAACCTATTGGATTGTAGATTTTAAGTGGGTAAATTCTGTGCTATGTGAATTACATCTCAATAAAGCTGTTTATGCAATATGCAACTGATGATTAACTGAACTCTACACCTGAAACTAACAATGTATTATATGTTGGTTAATTGAATTTATATTAAAAATTTTTTATAAATCTGTTTTAAACAAACACACAAATAAAAAGAAAATGGCAAAAATAGGGTATCAAGAGAAGCAGCTCGCTGTGTAGAAGGGCCAGGGATCTCCATTGGCTGCTAACTTTGAGTTAGCTTTGAATCAGCAGGATTGTGTGATGAATTCCCAGCAAAGCCAATGTGATCCTGGGCAGATGGAGAGAGGCAGTGTCCAAAATATGGCACTAGTGGCAATATCACCAGTTAGATTGCCTTGGTTGGATTGCCTCTGACATGGCAAATTCATTCCGGACACTCCATTCTTTTCTTTTTTTAACTCCAGTATAGTTAACATATAATGTTATATTAGTTCCATTACAATATAGTGATTAAACACTTCCATACATCACCTGGTGCTCATCACAACAGGTTTACTCCCTCCATCACCTATTTCACCCATTCCCCACCCACCTCTCCTTTGGTAACCATCATTTTGTTCTCAATAATTAAGAATCTGTGTAAGAGAATGGTCGAGTTTCATTCTTCTACATATAGCTGTCCAGTTTTCCCAGCATCTTTCTCTTACACCGTACACAAAGATAAACTCAAAATGGATAAAAGACCTCAACGTGAGACAGGAATCCATCAGAATCCTAGAGGAGAACATAGGCAGTAATCTCTTCGATATCAGCCACACCAACTTCTTTCAAGATATGTCTCCAAAGGCAAAGGAAACAAAAGTGAAAATAAACTTTTGGGACTTCATCAAAATCAAAAGCTTCTGCACAGCAAAGAAAACAGTCAATAAAACAAAGAGGCAACCCACGGAATGGGAGAAGATATTTGCAAATGACAGTACAGACAAAAGGTTGATATCCAGGATCTATAAAGAACTCCTCAAACTCAACACACACAAAACAGATAATCATATCAAAAAATGGGCAGAAGATATGAACAGACACTTTTCCAATGAAGACATACAAATGGCTAGCAGACACATGAAAAAATGCTCATCATCACTAGCCATCAGGGAGATTCAAATTAAAGCCACATTGAGATACCACCTTACACCACTTAGAATGGCCAAAATTAGCAAGACAGGAAACAACATGTGTTGGAGAGGATGTGGAGAAAGGGGAACCCTCTTACAGTGTTGGTGGGAATGCAAGTTGGTGCAGCCACTTTGGAAAACAGTGTGGAGATTCCTCAAGAAGTTAAAAATAGAGCTTCCCTATGACCCTGCCATTGCACTACTGGGTATTTACCCCAAAGATACAGATGGAGTAAAAAGAAGGGCCAACTGTACCCCAATGTTCATAGCAGCAATGGCCACGGTCGCCAAACTATGGAAAGAACCAAGATGCCCTTCAACGGATGAATGATAAGGAAGATGTGGTCCATATACACTATGGAGTATTATGCCTCCATCAGAAAGGATGAATACCCAACTTTTGTAACAACATGGACAGGACTGGAAGAGATTATGCTGAGTGAAAGAAGTCAAGCAGAGAGAGTCAATTATCATATAGTTTCACTTATTTGTGGAGCATAACAAATAGCATGGAGGACAAGGGGAGTTAGAGAGGAGAAGGGAGTTGGGGGAAATTGGAAGGGGAAGTGAACCATGAGAGACTAGGGACTCTGAAAAACAATCCAAGGGGTTTGAAGGGGCGGGGGGTGGGAGGTTGAGGGAACCAAGTGGTGGGTATTAGAGAGGGAACGGATTGCATGGAGCACTGGGTGTGATGCAAAAACAAGGAATACTGTTATGCTGAAAATTAAAAAATAAATAAATAAATAAATAGTGAAAAAATAAAAAAAAATAATTAAGAATCTGTTTTTGGGCTTGAACCCCATTCTTTTTTTTTTTAAAGATTTTATTTATTTATTTGACAGAGAGAAATCACAAGCAAGCAGAGAGGCAGGCAGAGAGAGAGGAGGAAGCAGGCTCCCTGCTGAGCAGAAAGCCCGATGTGGGGCTCGAACCCAGGACCTGGGATCATGACCTGAGCCGAAGGCAGCGGCTTAACCCACTGAGCCACCCAGGCGCCCCTTGAACCCCATTCTTGAAGGCTGTTAATAAACGTGCCCAAAAGAGAGAGGTCATGGGGATACGTGGTGAAACTGCCTTCCCAGTTTTTTCAGTGTGGAAGGCAGAAAGACTTAATAAGGCAATGATAAGAAAGGATGGTAATATTACAGGGGAAGAAAGTCTAAAGAGAATAGTTAATATGGAAAAGAAAAAACAAGGAGAAATAGGCTGTCCTCAAATATCAAATGAAAAGAGTAAGACTCATCCTATGTCAATTCAGTTAAAAAAAATATGGAGCACCTACCCACATAGAAGGCAGCCTTCCATAAAGTACAGTCCTGGGAAAAATCCATAAACAAGGGCTTCTCTGATCAGAAAGCTTGAGAGATGCTAAATAGTCTACTTTCCCCCTTTAAAGATCACAGTGTACACTAATTTACTCAAAGTCTCTCTGGGAAATCTCCCCATGCAACAGTTTTGTTTAATTGATCAGTTTTTAGGCTTGTTTGGTCCCTGCCCTTCCCCACACCTTTTAAATGTTTAGAACTTTTAGCATAGCAGAGATTCACTGCTCCTTGCAGCATATTGCTGCAAATGCTGTTAGAAGGCACGGAAGTGTGGCCACTGAAGAGAGATACAAAGAATAGACATGATGGTCACTTTGCCTGCCCTTAGGAAGCTTCCATCTCAGTCTAAGTTAGGGCTAGAGGTACAGGGTGCTGCTCAGCACCCAGTGAGCCCATTCCTTCCCTGTTTGTACCAACTGCTTTCTCTTCCCCTTGACCTAGGAACTGTTGCTCTGTTTTGTTGCTGCAAATTGCTAAATCCTGTGTGTCTTCCCCATTAGGGCTTCCTTAAGTATAGAGACATGGAGACCAGAGCCCAAATTGAGTCTCACAGTTATCACTTCACTAGTGCCTTAAAAGAACTAAAACTCTATGGAAACTGTTTTAATGTTGGTAATTTGTCCATTCTGTGGCTGCTTGAGAATGTAGCTATCTCATCTGCTGAAAATTTTGTTGGTGACTAGTTAGTTGGAAGTGTCCACCAACATGGGATGTAGGAGCTGTGGGTACACATTTTTTTCCACCTTTATTTCCTTTCCCTAAATAAATTTGGCAGTTCAGAGGCCCTGGTGTCCTGGTGTCTGGTGTCCCTATCTCCACTTCCCCTGAGAAATTCCCCTGATGCAAAAAATATGTTTGGAAGCTGGTTAAAAATTATCCTGGCATCTATAAAGAACTCCTCAAACTCAACATACACAAAACAGATAATCATGTCAAAATATGGGCAGAAGACATGAACAGACACTTCTCGAAAGAAGACATACAAATGGCTAACAGACACATGAAAAAATGTTCATCATCACTAGCCATCAGGGAGATTCAAATCAAAATACCACCTTACACCAGTTATAATGGCCAAAATTAACAAGACAGAAAACAACGTGTGTTGGAGAGGATGTGGAGAAAGGGGAACCCTCTTGGTGCAGCCACTTTGGAAAACAGTGTGGAGATTCCTCAAGAAATTAAAAATAGAGCTTCCATATGACCCTGCAGTTGCACTACTGGGTATTTACCCCAAAGATACAGACATAGTGAAAAGAAGGGCCATCTATACCCCAAATTTCATAGCAGCAATGGCCATGGTCACCAAACTGTGGAAAGAACTAAGATGCCCTTCAACAGATGAATGGATAAGGAAGATGTGGTCCATTTATACTATAGAGTATTATGCCTCCATCAGAAAGTATGAATACCCAACTTTTGTAGCAACATGGATGGGACTGGAAGAGATTATGCTGATTGAAATAAGTCAAGCAGAAAGAGTCGTTTATCATATGGTTTCATTTGTGGAGCATAAGGAATAACACGGAGGACATGGGGAGATAGAGAGGAGAAGAGAGTTGGGGGAAATTAGAGGGGGAGATGAACCATGAGAGACTGCGGACTCTGGAAAACAATCTGAGAGTTTTAGAGGGGAGGGGGGTAGGAGGTTGGGTAAGCCTGGTAGTGGGTATTATGGAGGGCACGTACTGCATGGAGCACTAGGTGTGGTGCATAAACAATGAATTCTGGAACACTGAAAAGAAATTAGAAAAAAATAAAATTTTTTAAAAAAATTATCCTGGCAACTACCTTGCCTGTTTAGAAAGGTTTTTTTTTTTTATTCATCATGTTCATTAGCTTTTCTTATCTTTTTTTTTTGTCTGCAAAGTTTTTAGAGGCATTTCTTATAGATTTGATCTGTTTGCTATTGAGTACCTCACCATTTATTGATCTTGATTATTTTTCCTATGGAAAGGGCAAGGATTGAGAACAAGAAAATATCACCATAGCTTTTCTGCCTATGAATAAAATACCCCCTTATTTTACATCTGAATATTATAGTTTCTTTCAAAAATTCAGAATCATAAAAGCATTGATTTGTTATCAAATTAAACATATGCTGTTGTTTGGATAATACAGTTCTCCATATTTCTTTTTTTTTTTAATTTATTTATTTATTTGACAGAGATCATAAGTAGGCAGAGAGGCAGGCAGAGAGAGAAGAAGAAGCAAGCTCCCTGCTGAGCAGAGAGCCCGATGCGGGGCTCGATCCCAGGACCCTGGGATCATGACCTGAGCTGAAAGCAGAGGCTTCAACCCACTGAGCCACCCAGGTGCCCCTGGTTCTCCATATTTCTTTTACAAAAATACTATTTCAAGTGTCTACCCCTTCTCTAATACTCCAAAAATGCCTATGATTATTTAAGCTTTTAAAAAAAAATACAATATTTTCTTATTGGGTGTTGAGTATTAATTTGTTACTTTGTCACTCATTTCACTATAAACCTTTTATTTTAGAAACTTCTTAAGGAAGAGGCTATATCTACTTCTTAATATAGAAACATCCAAGTGATAAAACTGAGCACTGTTGCCAGACTTTAGTCAATTTAATGAGTGTGCAGTTTTATACTAAAGGTAATATTAAATTCTGTTGAGTACCTAATGATATACGGGGACTACCCAGAGTCAGTCACCAGATATCACTCTCACCTTCTAAGCTACATACCAAGTCAATAATAAACTCAGGACAAGAAAGAAAGTAGTAAGGATGGGAGAATCCATATTGCACACTAAAAATCCTACAGATTAAAAATGTAGTGGGTTCTTTGGTGAGATTTTCCTAAGAATATCAAGAAAGTTCTTACTGTTCTTGGAAACAGGGAATATTTCTCATGTAGGGAGTTGTGCAATAAGAAGTTTGGTGCCAGGGGTGGAGAAAATTTTGATGAAATATGCCAAAACATCACAAAGCTGTGTGCAGAAAAAGATCAAAAGAAGATTCTGAGAGCCAGGAGGAGCTCCAAGTTGAGCTTCATCTTGCTGAGAGGCAATGATGGGTTTTGGGAAAGGCCAGGCGGTATTCCGGAATAGGCCAAAGCACTGGTAAGAAGGATTGCTGTAAAACTTTGAATTAAATGGATTTTGTACAACTTGAAGGTGGCTATCTGAGAAAGAAGAATATTCTATTTGGAAAATAGCCAACTTATTTAGGTTTTGATTATCTGTGGTGATATCTCAATGGTAAGGTGGTATACAAACTATCTGCCTTAATAATCTCAAATCACAGGCAATACCATGCCAAAGGCAAGTTTTAACATCCCCACCCATCAGACTTTTTCTAGAACAGTAGACTGGCTTGAATGCATCTCTACTACCTGATTCTGTTTAAGAACATCTAGTGAATATATATCAAAGGGAAACAGAAAGGAAAGAATCGACCACATGCCTTACAAATACCAAGTTCTCAGAAAAGTTTGTTGAATTCAGGAATGGAAGGACAGGAGAAATTTCTAGTCTGGGCTCTGTCATTAATTATGTGACCTTGGGCAGGTCACTTAACCACATTATGATAAATCATCCCACTGATCTATAAAACCTCAATGTCCTCATCTGTAAAATGAAGGGGTTGAATTATTGGATCTCTCCCGTCCCTTCCAGTTCTAAAATTCCATAATTTAGAAAATTATGGAATTTATAAATAAATAGTTTCTGAGTCATCCAGGACTGAACTAAGAATTCTGTAGCTAGGAGAAGTATAACCCCCTAGGTTCTGCAGAAGGAGAAGGAAGGGCACAAGGCTTTCGTCACCATTTAGTTATCATCAGGTGTTTAATATAAGCCCAATAAATATAAGATCCTGAGCTGCATGCTTGGTGAATTGAAGCTTCATTCCTGCTCCAAAGGAGCTTATTTTCAGTTATGAAGTAGTCATGGTTAATAGATTAGATAAGTTAATAGTTTATATGTTAAGGAGAAAAGGAAATCTAGACAGTTTCTGTGCTTTGAGCTATAATTTTTCCTATAAAAATCAAGAACCTGACGCAAGCATGAGGCTCAAGGTCTAGGCTCTAAATCTGGTGTGCTTCCTTGAATGCTTCTCTGGGAGTGCCATACTTACCAACTGAAGACCAGTAGGGACAAGTTACCCACCCTCCTCACATATAATATACAATGGTATGCTGAGCTTAGTGCCAAACCCAGATAAGTGCAGTAGATACTCCCTTTTAAAAGAAGGGGAGAGGGTTTCTCTCCCCTTTATAAAGTCTATCCAGCCACATAGTTTCAGGACCCTCATTAGAACCTAATTTGACTTCCTAGTGTTTGGGTTCCGTGGCTTTTGGCTCTGCTGTTGGTTCCAGTCTCTGGGTTATGCTCTTTTTCCCAAAGAAGTGGCCTGTATTAGCAATGAGCAACTTTTTCTTTCTTTTTTTTTTTTTTTTTTTTCAATTGAGCACCTTAGCTTACTTCCTATCTGGAAAAGTTTGGGGATCGAAAGATTTCTTTATATTTCATACTATCTCAGTCTACTTCAGCCCAAACTAATACAATTTCCTTAAAAATTTGATGGCCTGCCTGCATATCAATTTATAATCCACTCTGTTAGGTAAAACCCATACCCATAAATCTCTGCAAGATGAGTCCTTCTCTACTTTCAGCTCCCTGTGAGGCTTCTGTGGGATGATACCCTTAAAATCATTAGAAGTCCTATTATTTAATTATAAGGATCTGTGAGACATGCCTTTAAAATCCTTAGGAGAACTTTTGTCTGTCTGAGAGGGCCAAAGAGATACTTCTCTAGATCTTTATGAGGTCTTTTTTCTTTTTTAAGATTTCTTTATTCATTTGGGAGAGAGAGTGTGTATGTGTGAGAGGGGAGGTATGGAGTATGAGCATGACAGAGGGAGAGAAGTAGACTCCCCACTGAGCACAGAGCCCAACTTTGGGTTCCATCTCACCACCTTGAGATCATGACCAGAGCCAAAACCAAGAGTCAGATGCTAAACAACTGAGCCACTGAGGTGCCCTAATCTTTATGAGGTCTTAACAAAGGATCTTAACATCTCACTCTGGGTACCATCTTTTCCAGGACGCATTCCTTAAGAACACCTTTGCTCGCTGAAAAGATTCTTCTGGACCTTATTCTTTACTTCATTTTTCTACTCTCCCATTTTAATATAGGCTGCTGGGGGTGCCTGTGTGGCTCAGTCAGTTAAGCATTCAGCCCAGGTCATGATCCCAGTGTCCTGGAATCCAGCGCCGTGTTGGATTCCCTGCTCAGTGGGATTCCCTCCTTCTCCCTCTCTCTTTGCCCTCCCTCCCTGCTTATACTCTCACTCTTTCTCTCTCTCTCTCTCTCTCTCATAAATAAAAATCTTTTTTTTAAAGATTTTATTTACTCATTTTTCAGAGAGAGTGAGCACAGGCAGACAGAGTGGCAGGCATAGGCAGAGGGAGAAGCAGGCTCCCTGCTGAGCAAGGAGCCCGATGTGGGACTAGATCCCAGGATGCCGGGATCATGACCTGAGCTGAAGGCAGCTGCCTAACCAACTGAGCCACTCAGGCGTCCCTAAAAATCTTTTTTTTTTTTTTTCTTAAATATACACAGCTAGAAGAAACTGGGCAGCACCCTTATCACTCTTCCTGGAAATCTCCCTATCTCAGTCATTGAATTCATTAGGTACAATCTCTACTTACCACA
Source organism: Lutra lutra (assembly GCF_902655055.1). Classification (NCBI taxonomy): domain Eukaryota; kingdom Metazoa; phylum Chordata; class Mammalia; order Carnivora; family Mustelidae; genus Lutra; species Lutra lutra. The sequence goes on from NC_062283.1 coordinate 66,020,091, forward strand.
TTATGCTGGTGACACTTTTGTGAAACTTCCCCCATTACATGAGTATCTTTTCCTCCAGCTCAAATGATATCTCTCTCACTTTCTGGGAAGCCCTCATCGACACCCCTCAAGGCTTCCGCTAACATTTTAAAACTTTTTAAACATTTTAAACTTTTTAAAACTCATTAGGCTTTCACTGCTATACTCTTCAAGTCCCTTCTGGCTTCCTACTGCTGTCTAAACCCAAAGCCAAAGGCACATGCTACAGGTTTTTGTTTACTGCAATGCCCCCATTTCAGGTAGCAACGTTACCCAAATCTACTGGCTAACTATTGCTGGCTATTGCCACTACACCAAGCTTACTGGCTTAAAGCAACAATCAATTTATTATCTTTCATGGTTTCTCTGAATCAGAACTTTGGTAAGGGCTTCACTGGGTAGTATTGGTTTAGAGTCTCTCACGTGGTTGCAGTCAGATGGTAGCTAGAGCTAGAAGAATAGGGGAGAGGATGCTGGAGAAATTGGGAACTGTCTAAGTCTCTCTTCGCATTGTCTCAGTACCTCTCCTTGTGGTCTCTGGATGGGCTGTCTTACAACATGGCAGCCCCCAGCATATAAGCAGCCAGATTGCTTGTTTAGCAGCTAGAGTCTTCAAGAGCAAGAATTCCAGCTAACAAGTCATAAGCTACATTACCTTGTATGATATAGACCCAGGAGCCATCCAGAATTACCTCTGTTCATCCTGTTGGTTATAAATGAGTCACAAGTCCATCCAGATTCAAAGATAAGAAAATTAGACTCTACCGCTTGATGATGAAGGGACAAAATTCCACATGGGATAGAAGATAGCATTGTGGCCATCTTTGGAAAATACAATCCACCACACCTAGGGTGTGGACTGCAATGAGGGTTAGGGATGGTAAATGCAAAGGGCCTGGCACACACCCAGGTAGCTGCAAAATAAATTATTGTTATTATTACTCATGTCATTATTACTCTTACTCTTCAGTATTTTTTTCCTGAATGTTATCAGAATCTTCTCAGATAACGTACTGTTTTAACTTCCTATCTCCCTCTTCTTTGTAACTTTTATCATGCCTTTAATTGCTAGTAGATTACTTCTATAGATAATTTTAAATCTCATAAGATCATAGAATATTAGGGCTATATATAACTTATTTATCATCTCAAGCAACCATTTTATGTTAGAGATGACAAACCCAAAGCTTCGCACAGCAAAGACACTTGCTGCACACACAAAGGCAAGTTATCAGTCACAAACACCAGACCCAAAAACCCCTGGTTTAGATTTTCAGACCCATACTTCTTCCCATGTAACATTCCCACTTATCTCATCAAGAAAGGCATGATGACTCACTTCTCCTTTAGGATAAAAGCTTCCATTTTCCCTAACTGGATGTCTTCCCAAGCCTTTCTGCTTTCACATTGTCTAGAAGCCTGCTGCTGCAGGGTATCAGAAGGTTTACTTAGAATCCACGATGCTTCTTTGGGCACCTTCAAGTGTTAGAACACACTGACATTAGGGAATGCAGAGATGGAGCCTCTTCAGAGAACATAACACCATGCTTCCGGTCTATCCAGCATTTCTCATCTGAAACAAGAACTGATGGTCCAACAATCACGTCCGCTTCTCCTGTTTTATTAATATTTTTGGAAAGATACTTCAGGCCAAATTTGTCCTTTGAGCATTCACATTTAACTTCCATTTAATTTAGTAAGAACTGTTACATATATATCCAAGAGTGAAATTTGGCCAGAGGATAAAAAGAACAAAACTGTCACGGGTCACGTACACCACCAATAGTTCATTTCTGAATGTATTTCTGCCTTCTGCTTTCTGCATCGTTCCCTGGACTCTGTGCCCTGCTCTAAAGAAGACCTTAATTTTTCCTTTGGAAATGACTGATAACGATACAAAGTCATAATGCCTCTAGGTTTGTATTAAGTAGTTTTGTAAGGTTTGGCTTGCTCATTTGTAAGACCTTTATCCTTCCTTCCCCTTCTCAGATGGCTCTCCCTGGTAGCTTTTTTCTTAGTTCTTTTAAGCCAGCCATTGGGGGAAAATGCACCGTCCTGGAACAGTGTGGCCACTTGAAGGCCCTGAAATACTATTGCCCTTGTCGCAGTTATCATCCCTCTCTGTTCTTTACTTTTCCTGTTGGAGATTTTTGCTCAGGTGCTAGTATTGCTCATTTTCTATCCTGGCAACAAGTAAGAAATAATTGAAGGTTATTTTTAATGATAACAGTAATTATATAGGTCCATGCAGACCTTGCTCGGTTCCAGCTGAGATTTCTCTCAAGTCCATTGCCATGACTACCCCCTGATTTTTAAACTAACAGATGTATTCAGTGTGCCCCAGTTCATGTGATTTTGAACAAAAGCAATTTGGAAAATTGTTAATAGTCTTCCTTGGGGATGGGGGGTGGAACTAAGCCTCAAAAAGGGAAAAAAAAAATCCTACAAAAGAAATCCAAATAATTAAAGGCCAAGAACTCCAGATTTCAGATATTGGCCCAGCACTTAAAATTGATGTCAGGGAACAAGGTAAGATTATCAGAGTCACACATCAGATGGCTGTGATCAAGACATTAGTTTAAGAAACTAATGAAGAGGGGCACCTGGGTGGCTCAGTGGGTTGGGCCACTGCCTTCGGCTCAGGTCATAATCTCAGGGTCCTGGGATCGAGTCCCGCATCGGGTTCTCTGCTCGGCGGAGATCCTGCTTCCCTCTCTCTCTCTGCCTGCCTCTCCATCTACTTGTGATCTCTCTCTGTCAAATAAATAAATAAAATCTTTTTTAAAAAAAAGAAACTAATGAAGACTGATTCATGTGAACATTGAGCTATAAATCACAAAATGTCAATTGACAAGAATTCACAATTATTTGTTTACCAAGCAAGACAGGATTCTAGTGTTTGGTTAGGGAATAGCCAGTGGGGACAATCTGTCTCTAGTAGGACTATGTACATGGCTAAACAGGTAGTTGCTTATTCAGCAGATATTTACAAGATGTCAAGCAGTGCCAAGCACCATGTCAGGTTTTAGGGAGTCATAGCTAAGTAAGATATAAGATATAGGGACTGGATATAGTCCCTAAGCTCTTGGAGTTCACCACCTAGTAAATAGCAAGGATAATAGTCAGCTTCAGAGACACAGGAAGGAGACCTAACCCAGCCCCAGAGAGGCAAGGGAGGCTTCTGGGAGAAGAGAGCATCTTTGTTGAGTCCTGAAGTGTGCATCACAGTTGTTCATCTGGCTGGTGGGACAGGATGAAAGGAGCAAAGTGCTATATAAGTTTTTTTTGTTTGTTTTTACTTTTGTTTTTTTACTTTCTTTCTTTTACTGTTCTTGTGTTGGGACTTTCTTTCTAAAAATGTGTCCATACCCTTGTTTAGGCTAGACATCAGTGGCTTGCCCTTTTGTTATGGTCCAATATACCTGAGAGGCCAACACACTGCTTTCATGACAGGTGCTCTCTGCATGCTGATGATCAATGGGACAGATGAGATCAGAATCTCCCACTGAGAGGTGGGAGTGTGGGTGGTGCTTTTTCAAGTTCTTCCTTGAGAATCCCGAAATTATAGGTTGTATTAATCCATAGCTTACTGTTCATTGCCAAGCCCTGTTCTGAGTGCTGGGGATTTGAGTCTGGTTAAGATACGAGGTTGCAGCCTTCAAGGGACTCATATTCAACTAAGTGCCACAGTTAGTGACCAAGTAAGCAAAGATATGATTGATGTTCTGAAGAAAATCAAGAACAGTAGGGGAAGATGGGGGCAATGGCTTTAGATAAAGTATTAGGGGTGAGCTCTTTGATCAGGAGACCTGACCTGTGAACAGTTTCACATTTCCTCATACCTTAAGTTTCTAGGGCTTTCCTTTCTTCCTTAATTTTTGGGACATCCTATGTATGAAGTAGCTCTGCAGGTGGTTAATCCCACCCACTCTGTGGAGACTGTATTAGTGTCTCTGCTAGACAATGACCAGTGTCCCAGCCCCGGGACACCACTACAGGTCCCTTTCCACTAACTATACTTCTTAGCAGTGTGAGAGTGGGCAAATTGCTTAACCTCACAAAGGTTTCATTTCCTCATCTGCAAAATGGAGGAATCTTCAGGGCAAGGGTAAAGCTCTATGGGTGATGGGTGATAGTGAATTGTTGGGAAGAGGGAAGCTGATAAAGGAAGTATCCCAAGTGGAGAGAAGAGGCCAGAGAAAGGGGCCTGGGCTTGGTAAGTTCATGTGGTGTGGACTTGGTAAGAGGAGCTTCCCTGGGGGAGGCAGACACCAGACTCAGGAGGGGTGGAAATGATGGCAGTCACAGTGGTGGGCTGACCACCTGAGCCACTCCACTGTCCTGTGGCCTGGCCTCTGAATGAGGGAATGGTGTTACCTATGTATAGAAAGGCCCAGGCTGTAGCACAGAGGATGTTGCTTAATGCATGCAACAGTCCCACCAAGGTTCACAGTCCAGGTGGCTCTCAGTAATTGCTAAACTCCAGTAATACTGCCGGGTTTGCCCACATCTGCTACTTCTGAAATTCACTACTTCCATCAATCTATCAACCATAGACTTTTTGTTGCCTGGAAAATAAAGTTCAAGGTCTTCCACACGTCATCAGCCTGTCAGCACTTCCAGCTTCTGCCACTCCATCTCCCACCACTTTCTTTTCCAGTGGTTCTTGTCCATCCTGCTCCTTGCTTTTTCCTGGACCTCAGACCTTCCTGTTTCTCAGAGCAGACAGATCGCCCTGGCCCTGAATTCCCACAGCACTCTGGTTTGTGTTTCTTTTATGACCCTTTATCACACCATGTCTTCCGTTTTCATTGCAGGTGGGAATGAGTGTATTCATCATCCTGAGCCTCCTCAACTTCTTGTCTTACACCAGGTACCAGCTGCACAATAAATAATTGTGGATCTAATTAAATAATTATTATGCATCTGCTATAGAGCAGACCCTGTAAACAAAATGAGTAAGTTGAAAGTGTGGTCCCTACAACGTAGTAGGGAGATAAAGTAGAAAGGCACAGGTGTGCGTGTAGAGTGGTGTACAATAAGCACAAAATGAATGTTAGCAGCAGGAAGTCCTTTTGAGTCCCTCTTGAAAGCACCCCCATTGCTCTGTGCCCTCATCTTCATTATCATTTGTCACACTGTCCTGAAATCGCCTGCTGACACGTGTGGGCTTCCCCCATACAGTGAATTGAAGAGCATGGGATATGACTGATTCATGTTTTTATCCCTGGGTCCTGACCCTCAGTCAGAATTCAATAAATGTTTTTGGAATGAACAGAGCAGCTAGTCACCAAGAATGTCACTTTTAAATACCTTGTCTTCCGTCAAAGCCTGTCTCATTTCATTTATTGATCCTGAAATGCTGGTAGGCCTTTTTCCATTTCCTTTTTCTGTTAGGGCTAATATCCTGGATCTTACAGCACCAGTGCTTGAGTTTTTCCTCTGAGTCCTGGAGAAAGGCCTGGAAGAGCAGTGAAACATTTAAGTGCCCATGCCCTTAATGTTGGGGTCAAACCTTAGATCTCTTTCCGATGCTTGAAATGCACAAGCTTAAAACCTACTCTATATCAGTGGGTTTCAAATTGTTACTGTGAGTGAAAGACTGCCTTTTAAAAAGCTAGTGGAGAAAACTTGGCATGTCGGCCAAATGTACACCCCAGTGTGATGACTCATAATGTGATATGGCAGGTGGGAAATCTTAAAAAATCATTGTTTCCTCATAAACTCAGCTGCAGAAATCAGATGTGGAATGGGGTGGGGGTTGTATGTGGCAGAGCTGGAGGAAGTAGCTTCAAGAGAACAGCAGTTGTGGAGGGAAAGGACCTTGGTGCATGCAAGAAAGGCTTGTACGCACCATCAACTCTAGAATATTCACTCAGTGTGTGTACTTGCCAGATATTTTCCTACCCCCTGCCCCTTCAGACTGCCTATATTTTGCCTCTTCAGTTCCATCTAGTTCCCCCACCCCCGCACAAAGGATAGGCAGAGAGCCAGAGAGAAAGGAGAAAAATATCTCAAATCTGTTGACTATTTTATGAAACATTCATAATTTCTTTTGTAGAGGGCAGTGGGAAGGAATGGAAGAATAAAACTGTTAACTAAAAATCAAGGTTTTAGGTAATTTGTTATTTTGTTTATCCTTACTTTTCCATTTATCAAAAGGAAGGAAGGAAGAAAGGGATGGAGGGAGGGAGAAAGGTGGGGGAGAGTTGGAGGGAGAGAAGGAAGGAGGGAGGGAAGAAAGAAAGGACCAAAACAAAAGAACAAAAAGAAAACCTTACAACGTAATGGAGAAGATAGAGAAAGAAGGGATCCAGGTTTTGTTTCTAGCTTGATAAGGAGAACTTGAGCAAGCCACTTCCCTTCCCCAGGGCTCGATTTCCCTGTCTATAATATAGATAGGATCGAAGGATGACAAATTCACACACACAAAAAAAAGCAGCCTCCCACTCTGAGCACATGGCAGACATCTCTAATGGATTATGGTACTCTCTCCCAGTGAGCCAGACTGGCTTTCAAAATCCTTCCCAACAGGATTCCAAGGAGCCACTATGAGTTGATGGGAGGCAGTCAGCACTCAGGATGAAACCTGTTGGCCATTCCTAACACTAGCTCTAAAATTCTGTAACTCGGACTATGTGTTCATTGTGTCAGTGAGACCATGGTCTCTGCCCTGCAGGAGGAGCTAGTTGAAATATATCAAGTATAAGTTGAAGTTCTCAAGGTGTCATCTATTTGGGTGGTGTGGATGATGTTGCGTCAACAGAACTAATTCAGATCTTTCTTGCTCTTGCCATTACCCACTTTCATCCAGAATCCCCTCACCACCCAGGGATTTCTGACAGCCCCTGGGGTATCTTACATTGCTGGAGAACTGCTGTTTCTTATGATCCATAGTGGTCCCCTCCCTGTCATCCAAGGCTTGAGATGTCACTTGTTGTCCTGCCCTTGCCAGGGTTACCCTGCTCAGGCTGTCACTCCTAGTGCTCCTCAAAGCTGTAAACCTCAAAAAAAAAAAAAAAAAAAAAAAAAAAAAGTCAGAGCTGCCTTACCTTCTCTCCACTTCTCACTGTCCCAGAAACGCTCTGGCATGAATAGATGGCTCGCTGGTTGACTACAAATTATATGTTGTGGTTCTTGGCATTCCTCATGGAAGTAGACCCTTTGGGTCTGCCCCTGTTTCTCACTCTATAGTGCTCAGACATGGGCTCAAAGGGACTGGGAACAGACGCTGTACCCTCTTCTCTCTTATGTCAAATGCCCTCCTTCCTTTTCCCTCATCTGCTGGTAGGTGTATGGGGACTGACAAGCAAACAGGCACCTCATGGGACCACCCTCCAGTTCAGCAGACACAACCAGTAATGTCTGGATTTCAATCTGGCCTCAAGGTAGGGTGCCTGTTATGCAAGTAACAATTAATAGACACCTGGAGAATTTGGCTCAGGGACTCTAAACCCCCATCTGAAGCAGCAACTGGGGTTGGGCTGGGGTCTGGACAGTCCTTACAGCTGTGACATGGATAGCCTCTTGATAAGACCCAGAAAGCTAGAGATGTGTGTCGTGGATGTTGCTGCCTGCCAAGGGTCCCAGGGTGTGTGTGTGTGTGTGTGTGTGTGTGTGTGTGTGTGTAGGTCCCATTGTAGGTCTCATTGACTTTAAGGACCTAACAATCTCACCATGAAATCAGAGTTAAGCATGGAATGCTGATGGTTAAGTATCATGGAAGTCACATAAGGAATAGATCAGTATGGGTTCAAAGCACAGTCTTTTGGGAAGGGAGGAGCCTTGGAAAACACTGAGGCTGAGGATAGACAGAGGGCAGGGTAGAAGACACTCCCAGGCAGAAATAGCCCAAGCAAAGGCAGGGGAATGGAAACGTTCAAGAACAATGGCAAACTCAGCCTGATGGAAGCACAAGGTTCTTGTTGGATATCTTAACAGTGGACATTAGATTGCATCATTTGGGTGGGTGGGTTTGTGGAGAGCCCTAAAAGTCAAACAGAGATGTTTGAATTTGATGCAGAGACCATAAGGAAACATTTCTGCAATCTGTCTAAAGGGATATTTGGGAAGATTAATCTGGCAAGGGTTTATAACAGAAGAGGAGAGGGAGAAACTGTCAGAGAGATTAACTTGAAAGGCTCTTATGTGATTAATCCCTTGAGGAGTTTTAAGTTTAATTAGAAAATAAGGCAGCAGTGTGGGGCACCTGCGTGGCTCAGTGGGTTAAAGCCTCTGCCTTCAGCTCAGGTCGTGATCCCAGGGTCCTGGGATCGAGCCCCGTATCGGGCTCTCTGCTCAGTGGGGAGCCTGCTTCCTCCTCTCTCTCTCTCTCTGCCTGCCTCTCCACCTACTTGTGATCTCTCTCTCTGTGTCAAATAAATAAAATCTTAAAAAAAAAAAAGAAAAGAAGGGCAGCAGTGTGTATTATACATATTCTTAGAACATGTGTGTGTCTTCCCTAAAAAATTTTAAGAACATACTTATTTTATTTTTTGAAGAGGTAATACATCCAGGTGGATCTTAAATCCAAGCAATATAAAGAGGTGTACAGCTGAAGGGATCTGTTCCCACCTTGGTCCCAATTGGTCTCACTCCCACCTGGCACATGCCCCACCCTCAGCCCCGCAGTACCACCCCTCCAAACCATGTACATGGCTTCCTTATGTATGCTTCCAGAGCTTCTTTTTTTTTAACCATTTTATTATTTTTTAATCATTTTTTAAATTTATTTTCAGCATAACAATATTCATTGTTTTTTGTACCACACCCAGTACTCCATGCAATCCGTGCCCTCTCTAATACCCACCACCTGATTCCCCCAACCTACCACCCCCCCACCTCTTCAAACCCTTCAGATTATTTTTCAAGTCCTTATTCTCTCATTTTTCACCTCCCCTTCCAATTTCCCCCAACTCCCTTCTCCTAACTTCCCATGACGTCCATGCTATTTGTTATGCTCCACAAATAAGTGAAACCATATGATAATTGACTCTCTCTGCTTGACTTATTTCACTCAGCATAATCTCTTCCAGTACCATCCATGTTGCTACAAAAGTTGGGTATTCATCCATTTTGATGGAGGCATAATACTCCATAGCATATATGGACCACATCTTTCTTATCCATTCGTCCGTTGAAGGGCATCTTGGTTCTTTCCACAGTTTGGCAACTGTGGCCATTGCTGCTATAACATTGGGGTACACTACATCTGTATCTTTGGGGTAAATACCCAGTAGTACAATTGCAGGGTCATAGGGAAGCTCTATTTTTCATTTCTTGAGGAATCTCCACATTGTTCTCCAAAAAGGCTGCACCAACTTGCATTCCCACCAACACTGTAAGAGGGTTCCCCTTTCTCCACATCCTCTCCAACACATGTTGTTTCCTGTCTTGCTAATTTTGGCCATTCTAACTGGTGTAAGGTGATATCTCAATGTGGTTTTAATTTGAATCTCCCTGATGGCTAGTGATGATGAGCATTTTTTCATGTGTCTGATAGCCATTTGTATGTCTTCATTGGAGAAGTGTCTGTTCATATCTTCTGCCCATTTTTTGATATGATTATCTGTTTTGTGTGTGTTGAGTTTGAGGAGTTCTTTATAGATCCTGGATATCAACCTTTTGTCTGTACTGTCATTTGCGAATATCTTCTCCCATTCCGTGGGTTGCCTCTTTGTTTTCTTGACTGTTTCCTTTGCTGTGCAGAAGCTTTTGATCTTGATGAAGTCCCAAAAGTTTATTTTCACTTTTGTTTCCTTTGCCTTTGGAGACATATCTTGAAAGAAGTTGGTGTGGCTGATATCGAAGAGATTACTGCCTATGTTCTCTGCTAGGATTCTGATGGATTCCTGTCTCACGTTGAGGTCTTTTATCCATTTTGAGTTTATCTTTGTGTACGGTGTAAGAGAATGGTCGAGTTTCATGCTTCTACATATAGCTGCCCAGTTTTCCCAGCACCATTTATTGAAGAGACTGTCTTTTCTCCATGTATATTTTTTCCTGTTTTGTCGAAGATTAACTGACCATAGAGTTGAGGGTCCATATCTGGGCTCTCTACTCTGTTCCACTGGTCTATGTGCCTGTTTTTATGCCAGTACCATGCTGTCTTGGTGATCACAGCTTTGTAGTAAAGCTTGAAATCAGGTAATGTGATGCCCCAAGTTTTATTTTTGTTTTTCAACATTTCCTTAGCGAATTGGGGTCTCTTCTGGTTCCATACAAATTTTTGGATTATTTGCTCCAGCTCTTTGAAGAATACCGGTGGAATTTTGATTGGAATGGCATTAAAAGTATAGATTGCTCTAGGCAGTATAGACATTTGAACAATGTTTATTCTTCCGATCCAAGAGCATGGAATGGTCTTCCATCTTTTTTTGTCTTCTTCAATTTCTTTCATGAGTGTTCTGTACTTCCTTGAGTACAGTTCCTTTACCTCTTTGGTTAGGTTTATTCCCAGGTATCTTATGGTTCTTGTGCTATAGTAAATGGAATCGATTCTCTAATTTCCCTTTCTGTATTTTCATTGTTAGTGTATATGAAAGCCACTGATTTCTGTACATTGACTTTGTATCCTGCCATGTTACTGAATTGCTGTATGAGTTCTAGTAGTTTGGGGGTGGAGTCTTTTGGGTTTTCCATATAAAGAATCATGTCATCTGCGAAGAGAGAGAGTTTGACTTCTTCATTGCCAATTTGGATACCTTTTATTTCTCTTTGTTGTCTGATTGCTGTTGCCAGGACTTCTAATACTATGTTGAACAAGAGTGGTGAGAGTGGGCATCCTTGTGGTGTTCCTGATCTCAACGGGAAGGCTGCAAGCTTTTTCCCATTGAGGATGATATTTGCTGTGGGTCTTTCATAGATAGATTTGATGAAGTTCAGGAATGTTCCCTCTATCCCTATACTTTGGAGAATTTTAATCAGGAATGGATGCTATATTTTGTCAAATGCTTTTTCTGCATCAATTGAGATGACTGTGTGGTTCTTCTCTCTTCTTTTATTGATTTGTTCTATCACATTGATTGATTTGCGAATGTTGAACCATTCTTGTAGCCCAGGAATGAATCCCACCTGGTCATGGTGGATAATCTTTTTAATGTGCTGTTGGATCCTGTTTGCTAGGATCTTGTTGAGAATCTTAGCACCCATATTCATCAGTGATATTGGTCTGAAATTCTCCTTTTTGGTACGGTCTTTGCCTGGTTTGGGGATCAGGGTAATGCTGGCTTCATAAAAAGAGTCTGGAAGTTTTCCTTCTGCTTCAATTTTTTGAAACAGCTTCAGGAGAATAGGTGTTATTTCTTCTTTGAATGTTTGGTAGAATTCCCCAGGGAATCCATCAGGTCCTGGGCTCTTGTTTTTTGGGAGGTTTTTGATCACTGCTTCAATCTCGTTACTAGATATCGGTCTATTTAGGTTGTCAATTTCTTCCTGCTTCAGTTTTGGGAGTTTATAGTTTTCAAGGAATGCATCCATTTCATCTAGGTTGCTTAGCTTATTGGAATATAACTGTTGATAATAACTTCTGATGATTGTTTGTACTTCCTTGGTGTTAGTTGTGATCTCTCCCTTTTCATTCATAATTTTATTAATTGGGGCTTTCTCTCTTTTCTTTTGGATTAATGTGGCCAATGGTTTATCAATCTTATTGATTCTTTCAAAAAACCAGCTTCTAGTCTCATTGATACGTTCTACTGTATCTCTGGTTTCTAGCTCATTGATCTCAGCTCTAATCCTGATTATTTCCCTTCTTGTGTGTGGAGTTGGTTTGATTTGTTGTTGATTCTCCAGTTCTTTAAGGTGTAGAGACAGCTGCTCTGTTCTGGATTTTTCAATTTTTTTGAGGGAGGCTTGGATGGCTATGATTTCCCCCTTAGGGCCGCCTTTGCTGTATCCCATAGGTTTTGAACCAAAGTGTCTTCATTCTCATTGGTTTCCATGAATTGTTTCAGTTCTTCTTTGATCTCCTGGTCGATCCAAGCATTCTTAAGCAAGGTGGTCTTTAGCTTCCAGGTGTTTGAGTTCCTTCCAAACTTTTCCTTGTGATTGAGCTCCAGTTTCAAAGCATTGTGATCTGAGAATATGTAGGGAATAATCTCAGTCTTTTGGTATCTGTTGAGTCCTGATTTGTGACCCAGTATGTGGTCTATTCTTGAGAAGGTTCCATTGTGCACTTGAGAAGAATGAGTATTCTGTTGTTTTAGAGTGGAATGTTCTATATATATCTATGAGGTCTATCTGGTCCAATGTGTCATTCAGTGCTCTTGTTTATTGATTTTCTGCTTCGAAGATCTGTCTATTTCTGAGAGAGGCATGTTAAGATCTCCTGCTATTAATGTATTCATATCAATATGACTCTTTATCTTGATTAATAGTTTTCTTATGTAATTGGCTGCTCCCATATTGGGGGCATAGATATTTACAATTGTTAGATCATCTTGGTGGATATTCCCTTTAAGAATGGTGTAGTGTCCTTCTGTATCTCTGACTACAGTCTTTAGTTTAAAATCTAATTTATCTGATATGAGAATCACTACCCCGGCCTTCTTTTGAGGCCCATTGGCATGAAAGATGCTTCTCCATCCCTTCACTTTCAGTCTGGGTGTATCTTTAGGTTCAAAATGGGTCTCTTGTAGACAACATCTGGATGGGTCCTGTCGTTTTATCCAATCTGCAACCCTCTGCCATTTTATGGGTGCATTTAGGCCATTCACGTTGAGAGTGATTATTGATAGATACGTTTTTATTGACATCATGTTACCTTTGAAGTCTTTCTTTCTGTAGATTGTCTCTATATTTCTGTTCAATGCTATTCTTAGGATTTTTCCTCTTTTATAGAACCCCCCTTAATATTTCCTGCAGTGTCGGCTTGGTGGTTGCATAGTCTTTTAAGCCTTGCCGGTCTTGGAAACTCTTTATCTCTCCATCCATTTTGAATGTCAGTCTTGCTGGGTAAAGTATTCTTGGCTGCATGTTCTTCTCATTTAGTGCCCTGAATATATCTTGCCAGCCCTTTCTGGCTTGCCAGGTCTCTGTGGACAGGTCTGACGTTATTCTGATGGGCTTTCCTCTGTAAGTAAGGAGCCTCTTTGTCCTAGTGGCTTTCAAGAGATTACACCTACAATTATGATTCCTCAATTTGACTATCAGGTGCCTTGATGTTTTTCTGTAATCTATAATCTTGGGTGGAGACCATTCTGCCTCTAGTACATGAACGCTGGTTCCATTCGCAAGATTGGGAAAATTTTCATGAAGAACTTGTTCCACTATATCTTCTAGACTTTTTTCTTTCTCCTCCCCTTCAGGGATTCCAATAATTCTGACGTTGGAACGTTTCATGGCATCATTTATTTCCCTGATTCTGTTTTCATGGTTTCTAAGCTGTTTGTTCCAGGCTTCCTCTTGATCCTTTCTATCTGTTTGTCCTCCAGATCACTAATTCTATCTTCTGTCTCAGTTACCCTAGCTTTGAGAGAATTTAGATTAGATTGGAATTCATTGAGAGCATTGTGAACCTCAGCCCTGGTAGCTTTTAGCTCTGCCCTAACATTGTGAACATCCTGTCTGGTTGCTTTCAGCTTGGCCCTAATCAATTCTGTTTGGTCATCCATGGCTTTCTCCAACCTAGCTATTGCCTGGATAATTGTTAGCCTGAATTCTCTTTCTGACGTATTGTCTACGTTGATAGCCATTAGCTCTGTTGCAGAAGGCCCATCCTCTGTATTTTTCTTCTGTTGGGCATTCCTCCTCCTAGTCATTTTGGTGAGAGATGACTGAACAGATGTACCTGGTTGTATCAACCGTGGTGCAGTCAAGGTGCACCCTGGAACACTTCTGAGCAATCAGGATTCCCTACCCAAATGAGAGAAAAAAGAAAAGAAAAAGAAAAAAAAAGAGAGAGAGAGAGACAGGAAAGAAAGGGAAGATCAAAGAGAAAGTTCAGCCCAAATGGGCCCCAAGGTAAGATTTATGAGGTATACAAACAAAAACAGACAAACAAAAAGACTGATAAAAGTATATAACAAGATGAAAAAAAAAATATATATATATATACATATATGCAAATAAAGGAAGAACCTTGTCGAAAAGAACCCCAAGTTTAAGATTTATATACTATCAGGACAAACACAAAAACATAGAAACACTGGTGGAAGAAAAAGATGGGAGAGTGGTTATAAATTCTCAGTGTGGGTGAGGAAGGTTGTTTTGATTCTTCCTGGATGTATCTTGATATCTTTGTTAAAGGACTCAACTTTCCTAGGCTAAAGGGGGATTAAAAATTGGTTTACCTATAGGGGTAGTATTGATTGGGGAAAGGGGATTACTTTGAAGTTTAACTCTCTATGAATATTAGAAAATAAAAATTAAAAAGGGATAAACTAGACTGAACTAAACTAAAATTTAAAAAAATTCATAAAATAGAAATGCAAAAGAAAAACACAGGTGTATGCATCAAAAAGTTCAGGTTAGAAGGTTATTATGGAATTTGATGTACTGGATAGCTCGCTGTGATGGTAAATAGGTTAAAAAATTATCTATATAAAAAAAATAAGCCAGAATAGTGGGAACAAATTAAAAATAAAAGTTGTCCTATGAAGTAGTGGTGGTGGTTCTCTTGTGGTCTTTTTTTTTTTTTTTCTTTCCTTGTTGGTTTTCTGGGGGAGGGGCCTGCCACGTGGGTTTTCAGTCAATGATGTTCCCTGAGTTAACTCCTCCCGCCCCCCTCAAGGTGGTGGGCTCTGAGGAAACCGGTTTTTCCAGGCTTTTGTTCTCTGGAGGTTTTTATGTTTGTTCACCTTTTTTTTTTTTTTCCTCTTGCCTTGACCGCTTTTGATGGTTTTTGTAGGTTTAGAGGGAAGCAAACTGCACCCTGACCTCCCTCTCAGAGAGAAGCCTCAGTTTGCTCTTCTGTGGGTGCTGCAGAGACCATAAATATCCCCCCTTGGCCGCTGGCAGAGCAGGTTCCGAGTCGCGGTCCCTGGGGACGCAGGATCTTCTGCTTGTACCCAAAACCATGGCAGCAGCGGCAGCTGTAGGGGCAGCTCCAGACCGCCAGAGAGGTTCCAAGCAGCGATCGCACACTGAGATTTTCCGAGATTTTCCCGCTGGCCCGGGCTGGGAGTGCCTGGTCTTTCTGGGTCTAAGAGCGCCCAGCTTGCATGCACCTCTCTCAGGGGAGAGTCTGGGGCGCAAGTCTTAGGCTCTGAAACAATGGCGTGTGTCAAAGAGCGCCGGCTGGGCCTTTGTACCTCTCTCAGGGGAGGATGAGGGGCGCGCGCATCTCAGGCTCTGTAGGAGGACTTGTGCGTTCTGCCGTCAGGCATGGCTCCCATCCCCTCACAGGGGCCAGAACCCACGCAATCTCGGGCGCGCTGGCGGCTCAGGGACCAAGACCTGGTTTCTCCGCCGCACTCTCTCTGGCTCCGCGCCAGGGGAGGCTGTCCTGGGGCCAGGGACTTAAGCCCCTGTCCCTAGCTGCCCCGATTCCCACAATTTCCCCCTGTGATCTTTTGCTCTTTTGGAGTGCTTTCAACCAGTCTCCAAGTTAATGCTGGTCCCCAGACGCAGGGCACTCTCGCTTGTATTAGGGGTATTACTTTCCAACCGGTCACCTCTGGTGGCTCCCTCCCCCTTTTGTTTATCTTCCGATATCAGTCCGCCTTTCCCCTCCGCTTTACCTGCCCACTGGTGTCTTCTGCCCCTGTAGAGATCCAGATGTGTGTAATTCTGATCTCAGGCTGATTTCATGGGTGATCGGAGTTCTTTGGTAGGTAATCAGCTCACTTTAGGGTGCAGGTTGAAAAGGCGCCACCTCCTACTTCCCCCGCCATCTTGTTGGTGTCCCCCCCCCCCCGTCCTGTCCCCCCCCCCCCCCCCCCCCCCCCCCCCGCTTCCAGAGCTTCTTAATGCAAATTCAGGCAAATATTAATGTATGCTCTCATCTTTCTTCCTTTTTACCCAAAAGATGATAGCCTATGTACTTCTCTTTGAATTTTGCTTTTCTTGCTTAAAAAAATTGATCTTGGGGATGCCTGGGTGGCTCAGTTGGTTAAGCAGCTGACTTCGGCTCAGGTCATGATCACAGCGTCCTGGGATCTAGTCCCACATCGGGCTCCTTGCCTGGCGGGGAGCCTGCTTCTCCCTCTGCCTCTGCCTGCCATTCTGTCTGCCTGTGCTCACTCTCTCTCCCTCTCTCTCTCTGACAAAATCTTAAAAAAAAAATTGGTCTTGAAGATTTTTCCACATCATTCTTCTTATCAGTGGCACAGTATTATATTATGTAGAGAATAAGACCCATATCGAGGGATGTGTTTTCTAACATACTTTTGATATTGTATATATATATGGTGCTGTAAAAAATAACTTGCCCTGTACCATTTTGTATGTGTGTATATGTTCACAGAATAAATTTCCACAAATAGACTCATTGCATCAAAGTCTACATACATTTATCATTTTATTTTTTTAAAGATTTTATTTATTTGACAAAGATCACAAGTAGGCAGAGAGGTAGGCAGAGTGAGAGGAGGAAGCAGGCTCCCCGCCAAGCAGAGAGCCTGATGCAGGGCTCGATCCCAGGACCCCAGGACCATGACCCAAGCTGAAGGCAGAGGCTTTAACCCACTGAGCCACCCAGGCACCCCACATTTATAATTTTAATAGCAATGTGCAAATTGCCCTCATAGGGAGTTGTACTAATTTGCATTCTCACCAGGGATATCTGGAATTGCCTGCTTTCGCACAGCATTGCCAACACAGTGGGTTATCACTTTGGGGACTTTCTGTTCTGTTGGTGAAATCTTCATGCAGCTCCAATTTGCTTTTCTCTTATTATGAGTGAAGTTGAGCATCTTTTCATATGTTTATGGACCCAGTAGATTTTAAGCTCCTTCTTAGGGGGCTAACTTCATCATTTCTGTGCCACCCTTTCCAGGGCTCCCCAAAGGCCTCTCTACAGAGCAGCTTTTCAGTCAAGATTTATAAACCCAAGAAATGTTTGCATGAATGAATAGATAAGTCTTTGAATATATGGTCATGCTGTTGGAGCTACAAATCTTCAATTAGGTATGATTCTTCCCTCAACCAGCATAAGATAGCATAAGCTTACAGGGTAGATATAAAAGTAAAATACTTGTAAGTTCAAAGATTACAGGCCCTATTCTAAGGGTGAATAATTACATGCCTTAGGCTGAAAAGTGAAGAAACTTACATGAAATACCTTGTTCATCCCCAGAAAGGGTGAAGGAATCCCATAGCTCTTTTCCATAGTTTCTTGTTTATTTTAATAGTGGTTTGGAGGGGCGCCTGGGTGGCTCAGTGGGTTAAAGCCTCTGCCTTCGGCTCAGGTCATGATCCCAGGCCCCACATTGGGCTCTCTGCTCAGTGGGGAGCCTGCTTCCCCCCTCTCTCTCTGCCTGCCTCTCTGCCTACTTGTGATCTCTGTCTTTCAAATAAATAAATAAAATCTTTAAAAAAAAATAAAAGAGTGGTTTGGAGCTGGTATGATTAAGTGGTTTCCATAGAACTAGTAGCAAATCAGACAAAATAAGGCCCAGCATTTGAGTTCTCAGGCTCCTTCCACCTTCGTTTCTCCTCATAATCTACCCAGAACTCAGATCCTTTGGTAGAGTAAACTGTCATTAGCTACAGTTTGAAGCCTGAGTTTCTTAGTTTCTTTATTGTTTCTCTGTGTTCTCACATTAAAATACTGTGAGCCACAGCAAAGCATATTTGTTTGTTTGCTAGTTTTATGAATTGTATGGAATTCTGTTCTCCAGCAGCACATTTGCCAACTGTCTGCTTTATGCTATCTCCAGTCAAAAAGAAGCCCCCGCTAGACAGGTGGAGGGTGAGAGCAATTGTCAGCTAGAACAGAGCAGAACTTCCATGGCGTACTCTTACCAGAAGTGACTTATCTAACAGCTGTGCTTGAACTGAACCTTTCCCTAAAGGAAAGCCTACCCCAAAAAACCCATGAAGCCCTCCACCTACTTAGGAGGCTCCCCCTTCATCTTTAAGCAACAAGAGCTGCCCTCACAGTCATAGCCCAGAATATAGAATCACATCAAGCAATGGGTTTAGTCAACTCTGACAGCCACCTAAAGAACAGGGAGGCAGAAAGTGGACAGGAAAAGAAGAAAGAGAAGGTAAGTCTGAAATTCAGGTTAGAATCCTGATTCCAGACCCTCTATAACTAAAAATAACGAACAACTATTGTCAGGGACCTGGGAAAATAATGAGAGTGGGGATTCAGTATTTTAAATGGATCTGTTGATGGAGATGAACTGTTTAAAATAAGGATACTTGGAAAATTAAGATACTTGCAACCTTCCCATTAGAGGTTCTTTTCCTTTCTGTTGTTATTTTTGGGTGTGTGTGGGTGGGTGTGGGGGTGGGTCTGTGTGTTAAAATGGCAGATCAAGAAGAAACAATTTTAACATATGTTCAACGTTTAAAAGTCTATTTAATACATGTGTGTCTGTTGTGTCACTTCCTATAACGAACACCCTGTGTGTTATTTTCATCTCTACTACTCACACATTTTGTAGACAAAGAGGAGCCAGAAGAGGATGAATGACTTGCTCAAGGTCACATACTTCATAAAAAAGAGCCCAGATTTTGACTCACATCTTCTGAACCCCAAACTGGAGTAAAGATTTGTTTCTTAGCTTGTTGTAAAACTGGTCTCAGAGAAGACATTCTTGTGCTGAGAAGTGCCAAAAAAGAAGGATTATCTTCACTTTTAGCAACAGAACCACTCTAAAATTGTTTTTTGATTATCTGAAGCCTTAGAAACTGTGCTGGATCCAAAGAGGGTTAAGTGAGTAGTCCATACCTCTGGATGATCATTCTGGGGATTATGCCACAGGGCAGTGGGTCCACTGCAAGGCAGTTCCAACTACAAGTTAGAACTGGAATCACTTTTTAAAAAAATTTATTATGTTTTTTCAGTGTTCCAAGATTCATTGTTTATGCACCAAACCCAGTGCTCCATGCAATATGTGCCCTCCTTATTACCCACCACCAGGTTCATCCAACCTCCCACCCTCGTCCCCTCCAAAACCCTCAGTTTGTTTCTCAGAGTCCACAGTCTCTCATGATTTGTCTCACCCTCCGATTTCCCCCAATTCATTTCTTCTCTCCATCTCCAATGTCCTCCATGTTATTCCTTATGCTCCACAAGTAAGTGAAACCATATGATAATTGACTCTTTCTGCTTGACTTATTTCACTCAGCATAATCTCCTCCAGTCCCATCCATGTTGATACAAAAGTTGGGTATTCATCCTTTCTGATGGAGGCATAATATTCCATTATATATGTGAACCATATCTTCTTTATCCATTTGTCTGTTGAAGGGCATCTTGGCTCTTTCCACAGTTTGGTGACTATGGCCACTGCTGCCATGAACATTGGGGTACAGATGGTCCTTCTTTTCATTACATCTGTGTCTTTGGGGTAAATACCCAGTAGTGCAATTTCAGGGTCTTGGGTAGCTCTATTTTTAATTTCTTAAGGAATCTCCACACTGTTTTCCAAAGTGGCTGCACCAACTTGCATTCCCACCAACAGTGTAAGAGGGTTCCCCTTTCTCCACATTGCCTCCAACACATGTTGTTTACTGTCTTGTTAATTTTGGCCATTCTAACTGGTGTAAGGTGGTATCTTAATGTGGTTTTGATTTGAATCTCCCTGATGGCTAGTGATGATGAACATTTTTTCATGTGTATGTTGATCATTTTTATGTCTTCTTTGGAGAAATGTCTGTTCATGTCTTCTGTCCATTTTTTGATGTTATTATCTGTTTTTTGAGTGTTGAGTTTGAGGAATTCTTTATAGATGTTGGATATCAGCTCTTCGTCTGTAGTGTCATTTGCGAATATCTTCTTCCATTCCGTGGATTGCCTCATTGTTTTGTTGACTATTTCCTTTTTTTTACAGAAGGTTTTGATCTTGATGAAGTCCCAAAAGTTCATTTTTGCTTTTGTTTCCTTTGCCTTTGGAGACATGTCTTGAAAGAAGTTGCTGTGGCCAATGTCAAAGAGATTACTGCCTATGTTCTCCTCCAGGATTTTGATAGATTCCTGCCTCACGCTAAGGTCTTTTATCCATTTTGAGTTTATCTCTGTGTATGATGTATGAGAATGGTCAAGTTTCATTCTTCTATACACAGCTATCCAATTTTCCCAGCACTATTTATTGAAGAGACTGTCTTTTTTCCACTGTATATTTTTTCCTGATTTATCAAAGATTATTTGACCATAGAGTTGAGGGTCCATATCTGGGCTCTCTACTCTGTTCCACTGGTCTATATGTCTGTTTTTGTGCCAGTACCATGCTGTCTTGGTGATCACAGCTTTGTAGTAAAGCTTGAAATCAGGCAATGTGATACCCCAGCTTTGTTTTTCTTTTTCAACATTTCCTTAGCAACTCGAGGTCTCTTCTGGTTCCATACAAATTTTAGGATTATTTGTTCTAGCCCTTTGAAAAATGCCAGTGGAATTTAGATCAGGATGGCATTGAAAGTATAGATTGCTCTAGTCAGTATAGACATTTTAACAATGTTTATTCTTCTGATCCATGAGCATGGAATGCTTTTCCATCTTTTTGTGTCTTCTTCAATTTCTTTCATGAGTGTTCTGTAATTCCTTGAGTACAGATCCTTTACCTCTTTGATTAGGGTTATTCCCAAGTATCTTATGGTTCTTGGTGCTATAGTAAATAGAATCAATTCCTAATTTCCCTTTCTATATTTTCAGTGTTAGTGTATAAGAAAGCAACTAATTTCTGTACTTTGATTTTGTATCCTGCCACATTACTGAATTGCTGTATGAGTTCTAGTAGTTTGGGGTGGAGTCTTTTGAGAACTGGAATCACTCTTGAAGATTTGCCACTTACCTAAAGATAAACTTGCTAGGCCACTATTCATAAACCACAATGTGACAACACACAGTTCTATTAAGGATTTATTTTGTTCTCTCACATGACCACAGAACCTTCACAGGAGGAACTTATCAGTTCCAGCCCATTTATTATCAAATTTCTGTAATTGATGATTATTAACATGGAAATATGGAAATATTGAAAACTCTAGCTTTCTGTGGTGAAATATAAGGTTGGGAAGATGTACTTCATTCATGCAAGTAAAGAAAAATTTATTGAGCATGTACTATATACGTTACTTTAGTTACCAGATGCCTGCAATTAAAGAAACTTCTTAACAAAGAAAGAACTTTGCTTCGAGAATAAATAGGTTAACTGAAAAAAAGGTTATATATTTATTAATTATTTTGCTTACTTTATATTTAGTCACACATCATGGCTTACATGTAACCAAAGATTTATAAATATCTCAAACTTTTAAAAATAACTGCCCCTTTAAACATTCCCTTATCAAAGACTCCTTCCCCCAGTCTTTACCTGTTTTCAGATATAAGCTTTTCTACAGAGTCACACAGAAATAATATGAAAGCTCTTTGGAAGTACACATCTATTATTTCCAAGGATTGGATTTTCCAAAGGCCAAATAAAGAACAGAAGTCATTGATATTGTCATGGTCAGAATCATGGTCCTGTATCAAAACTCAAATGAATTTTCCACAAAGAAAATTATTCATTGAAAAAGGATGTGTCCTGAGTTTTCTACCATACTCAAGTTACCAAATTAATCAGTGAAGCTCTTCAGCAGAAGGGAAAATAAAGCTAAAAGTCAAAGTTAGAGATAAATATACCCAGTGTTTTAACCCTGATTTCTGTTTAGTTTTTGGCCTCATATTAAGTAGAGTCATTTGTCCTGTACTAGTGGTCAATGAAGTTTTTCAGATAAGGGAAATTTGCAAAAAACTGAAGCTTATCTCCTTCTTTTTCATTTTAACCAATTTTATGTTTTGAGAAACATCCTAAAAATCAATTGCATTGCTCTGTCAGTGTAAGGAAAGTATATTGTACAGCATTTAGTCCCTTCCTGATACATAGGGCCCTGCTTCTTAAACTCAATATCCACAGGTAAGCAGCAGTGGGTCTAGATTCAAAGCCACTAAATTAACATGAAGCAAATCTTCTTGTACATCTAATATACTGGTGAATGTGTAGGAGAAATATATGAACTTCAGTACTCTTAAGTTTTTGTCATGTCACACATACAGAAACATTAACAAAATCTTTTCTACAAAAATCAATTTTATCTTTTTTCTTTTTAGGCAAATGCCTAGAAAGTAGAAATTTTTATGCTCAGTAAGTGATTGGAAAATGTGCAACATTTTTATTATTGGAGAATCTTGTGGTATTGGCATTGCAGTTACTTTAGAACAAAAAAAGTGTGATGGATTTATCAGAGACAGTGTGAATTGTACTGGCCTGCTTGGCCAGGACTCATCTGTAGGAGCAGAAAATCTGGAGTGCTTGATTTTTCAGCAAGACCTAGAAAGCCCAGGCAGCTACATTTTTTCAAACTAGAGTGTCACATTAGAATATGTATATGTTGCAGGGGGTGGAGAGGTATTGTTGTTATTAATTGTTTTGGTGTTACTTTGCATTATGGGGAAAGTCCTAGAAATCTGCATGATTTCTTATTGCAACTGGCACCAACCATTTCTTTACAATATGGGGCTATGTTTAGTTCCCCAGCAATGTATAAGCAAAAACACCAACAATTAATCCTTTGGAGTCATTCATTATTTGTCATTTTAAGAGTAACAATTTTTTTGCAGGTGAACAATGCATATTTCTTTTCCACTTGAGATTCAAAGTTTTATTTTACTTTTTCAGTGTTAAAAGATTCATGGTTTAACACCACACCCAGTGTTCCATGCATTATATGCCCTCCTTAATACCCACCACCAGGGTCATCTAACTCCCCACCCTGTGCCAATCCAAAATCCTCAGTTTGTTTCTCAGAGGCCACAGTCTCTCATGGTTTTTCTCCCCCTCCGATTTCCCCCAATTCACTTTTTCTTTCCTTCTCCTAATGTCCTCCATGTTATTCCTTATGCTCCACAAGTAAGTGAAACCATGTGATAATTGACTGTCTCTGCTTGACTTATTTCACTCAGCATAATCTCCTCCAGTCCTGTCCATGTTGATGCAAAAGTTGGGTATTCCTCCTTTCTGATGGAGGCATAACAGCCTTCCCTTTGAGATCAGGAACATGACAAGGAGTAACAATTTTTGAATTACATTTTCACCCAGAGACAGGAAAGTTTCTAGCTAGAGGGTAACAAAGAATACAACGCCAGTGTTAAGTAGAGAGGGAGCCTGCTATGAAAACTGAGCAGGGGTAGATATACAGTGCAATGGGAGGACAACCAGCAATGTGGAGTACTGGGAACCAACAGAACAGAACTGGGATTAGTTCATGGTATCAAATCAGATGAGGACTACAAAGACACTATTGGGGATTTCTGGTCCAAAATGTGAGAAGCTTAGAAGTCATCACTCTCTCTTAACAGCAAGTAAAAAGCTAGACAAACTGAAAAATCAACAATTCTTTTTAGATCCATAAAACAAGTGAGATCACAGGACCCTGACTTCAAAATTGGAGACAGGTGAAGACAGAGAACCACAATTTACTGGAACAGAGACTCATATATGCATACATCTGTACAGAAACTAGTGGCAAGTTAGGGAACCTGAACCATAATTGACAAATTGTTGGATGTCCCCATACTTTTGTGAGTTTTATCTCCAAGAGCTCTACTATATCCTCAAAGTGACTATTGAAGAAAAATCTCCTAATGCTTCTAGCAGGGGCAAGGGGAAAGGAACATTTATAAATATGCCAGAGCACTCTGTTCTTGTTAACAAGGTCTGCTCTTAGGAGAAACTCTTTAACATGAGCCTAACCTGCTGGGTTTTTATCAGACCCTAACTGGCCTGGAGGAAGGTAAATGCCCACCTGCACCCCTATCTAGCTTTCTATATAGGGAAGAGGAAATACCCAACTCCAGCTACTCTTGCAATCATGTCCCACCTAAGTACAAGTGGGGTGTGGCAGAGACTGAGAAGCATGTGTGAAGCTCATTAGCCAGAAGCATAGGCTCATTAAAAGACTGAGACATAATCACAGTAGTATAGAATGCTTCCCCTCTTCCTGCATCTTACCACCACTTTACTAAAGACCAATTTATAGCAGTTTCTTTTACTCTGTACATCATGTCTGGCTATAAAGAAAAAGTTGCAAGATGTACTAAAAGGCCAAAAAAAAAAAAAAAAAAAAAAACCCCACCATAAAACAGTTCAAAGAGATAGAGCAAACATTAAAACTAGACACTGATATGGCAAGGGTGTTGTAGTTATCATACCAGGAGTTTAAAACAACAATGGTGAATATCCTAGGTCCTAAAGTGGATTAAGTAGACAGCATGCAAGAGAAGATGGGCAATGTATGCAGATTGATGGAAATTCTAAGAAAGAATTCAAAACTGCTAGAGATCCAAAACACAACAGAAATGAATGTTCTTGGTGGACTTATTAGGAGATGACATATGGCTGAAGAATCTCTGAGCTTGAGGATATCCTAACAGAAACCT
Source organism: Lutra lutra (assembly GCF_902655055.1). Lineage (NCBI taxonomy): Eukaryota > Metazoa > Chordata > Mammalia > Carnivora > Mustelidae > Lutra > Lutra lutra. The sequence goes on from NC_062283.1 coordinate 66,044,638, forward strand.
CTCAAACTGGAAAGAAAAAAGACTGAAAAAAAAAAAGAACAGAATATTCAAGAACTATGGGACAACTACAAAGGGAGGGGTCACATAGATGTAATGAGTATACCAGAAGCAGAAAAGAGAAAGGAAGAGAAGACATATTTGAAACAATAATGACTGAAAATTTCTCTAAAACTTATTTCAAACACCAAACCACAGATCCAGGAAGTCTAGAGAATTCCAACTAGGAAAATGACTGAAAAACTGCATGTAGCCATATACTTTAAAAACTAGAGATGATCAAAGATAGAGAACAAAATCCTGAAAGAAGGTGGTATGGGAGGGAAGCACTTTACCAACAGAGGAGGAAAAGTAAGAATTACATTCAATTTCTCTTCCAAAATCATGCAAGCAAGAACAGAGTGTAGTGACACATTTAAAGTTTTGGGAGAAAAAAAAGTCACCAACCTAGTTATATTAATTTCAGTGGAGCTGACTTCACAGCAAGATTAGTTACCAGAAATAAAGAAGAACATCACATAACGATAAAGGAATAAATTCTCCACAAAGACATTCTTAATGTGTGTGCATATAACAACAGTATCAAAGTATTTAAGGCAAAACCTGATAGAACTGCAAGGAAAAATAGATGAATCCACTATTGTAGTTGGAGACTGCAACATATGTCAGAAATGGGCAAATCCAGCAGGCAGAAAATGAGTAAGGACATAGTTGAACTCAATAATACCATAATTCAACTGTATATAATGGTCATCTATACACTGCTTCATCCAAAAGCAGCAGAATACATACCCTTCTTGAGCTCACATGGAACATATGCCAAGATAGACACATTCAGGTTTATAAAGTATGCCTTAACAAATTTAAAAGAATAGAAATCACACAGTGTCTGCTCTCAGACCACAATTGAATTAAACTAGAAATCAGTAGCAAAAAGGTAACTGGAAAATCCCCAAATACTGGGAGATTGAACAGCACACTTCTACATAATACATGGGTCAGACAAGAAATCTGAAGAGAGGGGGCGCCTGGGTGGCTCAGTGGGTTAAGCCACTGCCTTCGGCTCAGGTCATGATCCCAGGTCCTGGGTTCGAGCCCCACATCGGGCTTTCTGCTCAGCGGGGAGCCTGCTTCCTCCTCTCTCTCTGCCTGCCTCTCTGCTTACTTGTGATTTCTCTCTGTCAAATAAATAAATAAAATCTTTAAAAAAAAAAAAAAGAAAAGAAATCTGAAGAGAAAATTAACAATACTTTGAAGTAAATGAAATGAAAATACAACATCAAATTGTGTGGAATACAGCAAAAGCAGAGCTCAGAAGAAAATGTATAGCATTGAATGCAATATTAGAAAAGAAGATCTAAAATCAGTCATCTAAACTTCTACATTAGGAAACTAGAAAAAGAAGAGCAAATTAAATCTAAAGTAAGCAGAGGTAAAGAAATAAAAATTAGAGCAATAATCAATGAAACCGAAAAATAGGAAATCAATAGAAAAAAAAACTAATGAAACCAAAAGCTGGTTTTATAAAAAGATCAGTAAAATCAATAAGCCTCTAGCCCAGCTAACTAAGAAAAAAAGAAAGACAAATTATTAATATCAGAAATAAAAGAGGAGACCTCATTACAAACCCCATGAATATTAAAAGGATAATAAAGGAATAATACAAACAACTCTATGACCATCAATTTGATAACCTAGATGAGATAAATGGGTCAATGCCTTGAAAGACACAACCTGCCAAAACTTAAGAAGAAATAGACAATCTGATTAAGACTATATCTATTAAAGAAATCAATAATTAATAACCTTCTAAAACAAAGGGCCCAGGTGGGTTCACTGGAATTTCATCAAACATTTAAGGAAGAAATTAGACCAGTTTTCCGCAATTTTTTTCAGAAGGTAGAAACAGAGAAAATGCTTCTCAATTTATTCTATGAAGTCAACATTACCCTAATAACAAAAACAGATCAAACCATTACAAGAAAACTACAGAACAATATCTCTCGTTAAAATGGATGCATGAGAGACTGTAGACTCTGAGAAAGAAACTGAGGGTTTTGGAGGAGAGGGGGCCTTGTGGGGATGGGTGAGCCTGGTAGTGGGTATTAAGGAGGGCACATATTGCATGGAGCACTGGGCGTGGTGCATAAACAATGAATCTTAGAACACTGAAAAAGTTTAATTAATTAATTAATTAATTATTTGCATTAATAAATATTAACAAAGACCAAAGTAAAGCACAAATAGCCATTTAAGGAGCAAATCTAAAATGAATTCACTGTTATTAGTAACCATTATCTTGGAATTTATTTTCTCAACACTAGCATTCCTACACTCCAATTATAACTTTATATGGAAATACATAAACATAATTTCATATATGTGTACATATAATTGTATATTATATAATTGTATATTATATAATTGTATATTATGAATAATACATATAACTTTATATAAAAATATTAAAAATAAAATGGATGCAAAAATCCTCAATACTTGTCTGTTTTTGCTTTTGTTGCCTGTGCTGTTGGTGTCATATCTATAAAATTATTGTCAAGAACGATGTCATGAAGCTTTTCCCTGTTTTCCTCCAAAAGTTTTATAGTTTCAGATCTTATGTTTAAGTCTTTAATACATTTTGAGTTAATTTTTATGCATGGTATAAGGGTTTAGATTCTTTCTTCGGCATGTTACTCAATTTTCCCAACATTATTTAGTGAAGAGACTGTTTTTTCTTTCCCCATTGTGAGTTCTTGATGCCCAAAGATCAGTTGTCTGCATATGCATGGGTTTATTTCTGGTCTCTCTGTTTTGTTCCATTGGTCTATATGTTGTTTTGTTTTGTTTTTTTAAAACATATAATGTATTTTTATCCCCAAGGGTACAGGTCTGTGAATCGCCAGATTTACACACTTCACAGCACTCACCATAGCACATACCCTCCCCAATGTCCATAACCCCACCCCCTACTCCCAACCCCCCTCCCCCCAGCAACCCTCAGTTTGTTTTGTGAGATTAAGAGTCACTCATGGTTTGTCTCCCTCCCGATCCCATCTTGTTTCATTTATTCTTCTTCTACCCCCCTAACCCCCCATGTTAGGAGGTTCCTCATATCAGGAAGATCATATGATAGTTGTCTTTCTCTGATTGACTTATTTCACTAAGCATGATACCCTCTAGTTCCATCCACGTCATCACAAATGGAAAGATTTCATTTATTTGATGGCTACATAGTATTCCATTGTATATATATACCACATCTTCTTTATCCATTCATCTGTTGATGGACATCTGGGTTCTCTCCATAGTTTGGCTATTGTAGACATTGCTGCTATAAACATTCGGGTGCACATGCCCCTTCGGATCACTACGTTTGTATCTTTAGGGTAAATACCCAGTAGTGCAATTGCTGGGTCATAGGGTAGTTCTATTTTCAACTTTTTGAGAAACCTCCATGCTGTTTTCCAGAGTGATTGCACCAGCTTACATTCCCACAACAGTGTAGGAGGGTTCCCCTTTCTCCGCATCCTCACCAGCATCTGTCATTCCCTGACTTGTTAATATTAGCCATTCTGACTGGTGTGAGGTGATATCTCATTGTGGTTCTGATTTGTATTTCCCTGATGCCAAGTGATGTGGAGCACTTTTTCATGTGTCTGTTGGCCATCTGGTTGTCTTCTTTGCAGAAATGTCTGTTCATGTCTTCTGCCCATTTCTTGATTGAATTATTTGTTCTTTGGATGTTGAGTTTGCTAAGTTTTTTATAGATTTTGGACACTAGCCCTTTATCTGATATGTCGTTTGCAAATATCTTCTCCCATTCTGTCAGTTGTCTTTTGGTTTTGTTAACTGTTTCCTTTGCTGTGCAAAAGCTTTTGATCTTGATGAAATCCCAATAGTTCATTTTTGCCCTTGCTTCCCTTGCCTTTGGCGATATTCCTAGGAAGACGTTGCTGCGGCTAAGGTTGAAGAGGTTGCTGCCTGTGTTCTCCTCAAGGATTTTGAGGATTCCTTCCTCACATTGAGGTCCTTCATCTATTTTAAGTCTATTTTCATGTGTGGTGTAAGGAAATGGTCCAATTTCATTTTTCTGCATGTGGCCGTCCAATTTTCCCAACACCATTTATTGAAGAGGCTGTCTTTTTTCCATTGGACATTCTTTACTGATTTGTTGAAGATCAGTTGACCAGAGTTGAGGGTCTATTTCTGGGCTCTCTATTCTGTTCCATTGATCTATGTGTCTGTTTTTGTGCCAGTACCATACTGTCTTGATGATGACAGCTTTGTAATAGAGCTTGAAGTCCAGAATTGTGATGCCACCAACTTTGGCTTTCTTTTTCAATATTCCTTTGCCTATTCAAGGTATTTTCTGGTTCCATATAAATTTTAGGATTATTTGTTCCATTTCTTTGAAAAAAATGGATGGGATTTTGATAGGGATTGCATTAAATGTGTAGATTGCTTTAGGTAGCATAGACATTTTCACAATATTCGTTCTTCCAATCCATGAGCATGGAACATTTTTCCATTTCTTTGTATCTTCCTCAATTTCTTTCATGAGTACTTTATACTTTTCTGAGTATAGATTCTTTGCCTCTTTCATTAGGTTTATTACTAGGTATCTTATCGTTTTGGGTGCAATTATAAATGGGATTGACTCCTTAATTTCTCTTTCTTCTGTCTTGTTGTTGGTGTAGAGAAGTGCAACTGATTTCTGTGCATTGATTTTATATCCGGACACTTTACTAAATTCCTGTGCAAGTTCTAGCAGTTTTGGAGTGTAGTCTTTTGTGTTTTCCACATGTAGTATCATATCATCTGCGAAGAGTGAGAGTTTGACTTCTTCTTTGCCGATTTGGATGCCTTTAATTTCTTTTTGTTGTCTGATTGCTGAGGCTAAGACTTCTAGTACTATGTTGAACAGCAGTGGTGATAACGGACATCCCTGCCGTGTTCCTTACCTTAGCGGAAAAGCTTTCAGTTTTTCCTCCATTGAGAATGATATTTGCGGTGGGTTTTTCATAGATGGCTTTGATAATATTGAGGTATGTGCCCTCTATCCCTACACTTTGAAGAGTTTTGATCAGGAAGGGATGCTGTACTTTGTCAAATGCTTTTTCAGCATCTATGGAGAGTATCATATGGTTCTTGTTCTTTCTTTTATTAATGTGTTGGATCACATTGATTGATTTGTGGATGTTGAACCAACCTTGCAGCCCTGGAATAAATCCCACTTGGTCATGGTGAATAATCCTTTTAATGTACTGTTGAATCCTATTGGCTAGTATTTTGGCGAGAATTTTTGCATCTGTGTTCATCAAGGTTATTGGTCTGTAGTTCTCTTTTTTGATGGGATCCTTGTCTGGTTTGGGGATCAAGGTGATGCTGGCCTCATAAAATGAGTTTGGAAGTTTTCCTTCCATTTCTATTTTTTGGAACAGTTTCAGGAGAATAGGAATTAGTTCTTCTTAAATGTTTAGTAGAATTCCCCCGGGAAGCCGTCTGGCCCTGGGCTTTTGTTTGTTTGGAGATTTTTGATGACTGCTTCAATCTCCTTACTGGTTATGGGTCTGTTCAGGTTTTCTATTTCTTCCTGGTTCAGTTGTGGTAGTTTATATGTCTCTAGGAATGCCTCCATTTCTTCCAGATTGTCAGATTTGTTGGCGTAGAGTTGCTCATAGTATGTTCTTATAATTGTCTGTATTTCTTTGGTGTTCGTTGTGATCTCTCCTCTTTCATTCATGGTTTTATTTATTTGGGTCCTTTCTCTTTTCTTTTTGATAAGTCTGGCCAGGGGTTTATCAATCTTATTCATTCTTTCAAAGAACCAGCTCCTAGTTTTGTTGATTTGTTCTATTGTTTTTTGTTGTTGTTGTTGTTTCTATTTCATTGATTTCTGCTCTAATCTTTATGATTTCTCTTCTCCTTCTGGGTTTAGGGTTTCTTTCTTGTTCTTTCTCCAGCTCCTTTAGGTGTAGGGTTAGGTTGTGTACCTGAGACCTTTCTTGTTTCTTGAGAAAGGCTTGTACCGCTATATATTTTCCTCTCAGGACCGCCTTTGTTGTGTCCCACAGATTTTGAACGTTGTGTTTTCATTATCATTTGTTTCCATGAATTTTTTCAATTCTTCTTTAATTTCCTGGTTGACCCATTCATTCTTTAGAAGGATGCTGTTTAGTCTCCATGTATTTGGGTTCTTTCCAAATTTCCTCTTGTGATTGAGTTCTAGCTTCAGAGCATTGTGGTCTGAAAATATGCAGGGAATGATCCCTATCTTTTGACACCGGTTGAGACCTGATTTGTGACCCAGGATATGATCTATTCTGAAGAATGTTCCATGTGCACTAGAGAAGAATGTGTATCCTGTTGCTTTGGGATGAAATGTTCTGAATATATCTGTCCATCTGGTCCAGTGTGTCATTTAAGGCCTTTATTTCCTTGTTGATCTTTTGCTTGGATGATCTGTCCATTTCAGTGAGGGGAGTGTTAAAGCTCCCTACTATTATTGTATTATTGTCAATGTGTTTCTTTGATTTTGTTATTAATTGGTTTATATAGTTCGCTGCTCCCACATTAGGGGTGTAGATATTTTAAATTGTTAGATCTTCTTGTTGGACAGACCCTTTGAGTATGATATAGTGTCCTTCCTCATCTCTTATTATAGTCTTTGTCTTAAAATCTAATTGATCTTATATAAAGATTGCCACCCCATCTTTCTTCTGATGTCCATTAGCATGGTCAATTGTTTTCCACCCCCTCACTTTAAATCTGGAGGTGTCTTTGGGTCTAAAATGAGTTTCTTGTAGGCAACATATTGATGGTTTTGGTTTTTTTATCCATTCTGATACCGTGTGTCTTTGATTGGGGCATTTAGCCCATTAACATTCAGGGTAACTATTGAAAGATATGAATTCAGTACCATTGTATAGCCTATAAGGTGACTGTTACTGTATATTGTCTCTATTCCTTTCTGATCTACTACTTTTAGGGTCTCTCTTTGCTTAGAGGACCCCTTTCAATATTTCCTGTAGAGCTGGTTTGGTGTTTGCAAATTCTTTCAGGTTGTTTTTGTTTTTGTTTTGTTTTTTTGGTTTTTGTTTTGTTTTGTTTTTTGTTTTTTGTTTTTTTTTTTTTTTTTTTGTCTTGGAAGCTTTTTATATCTCCTTCTATTTTCAATGATAGCCTAGCTGGATATAGTATTCTTGGCTGCTCTATATGTTTGTTCGTATGCCAGTACCATACTGTTTTTTATTATTGTAGCTTTGTAATATATTTTGAAAATAGAAAGTGTAATGCCTCCATCTGTGTTCCTCTTTCTCAGGATTGCTTTGGCTATTCTGGGTCTTTCATGGTTCCATGGGAATTTTAGGATTTTTTTATTCCTTCTGTAAAAAATGCCATTATTTTTTATAGGGATTGCAATGAATCTATAGATTCCTTTGAGTAGCATGGACATTTTAATAATATTACGACTTCCAGGGGCGCCTGGGTGGCTCAATGGGTTAAAGCCTCTGCCTTCGGCTCAGGTAATGATACCAGGGTCCTGGGATCGAGCCCTGCATCAGGCTCTCTGCTCAGCAGAGAGCCTGCTTCCTCCTATCTCTCTCTGCCTGCTTCTCTGCCTGCTTGTGATCTCTGTCAAGTAAATAAATAAAAAATCTAAAAAAAAAAATAAAAAAAAAGACTTCCAATCCATGAACAGAAGATGTCTTTCCATTTGCTTCTGTTGTTTTTTTGTTTTTCTTTTTTTCATTTTATCAGTGTAGTGTAGTTTTTGGTGTAAAAATATTTCAACTCCTTGGTAAAATTTATTTCTAAGTATTTTATTCTTTTTAATGCTATTGAAAATGAGTTTGTTTTCTTAATTTTCTTTTTGGTAAGTTTGTTATTAGTTGCTATAGTTTGATTTTCTACCCTACAACTTTACTGAATTCATTCACTAGTTGTTTTTTTTTTCTTACTTTTTAAGTAAAAACAAAAACAAATTTATTCACATAAATTTCATTCACATAAATGAAAAGTTCATGGATGGTTATGGCTTCAAGCAATTATCTCTGCCAGCAACTCCAGTCTCCAGGCTTAGATATTCTCTCACTTCTCTTTCTTTTTTTTTTTTTATTATGCTATGTTAGTCACCATACATTACATCATTAGTTTTTGATGTAGTGTTCCAAGATTCATTCTTTGCATATAACACGCAGTACTCCATGCAATACATGCCCTCTTTAATACCCATCATCAGGCTAACCCATTCCCCCGTCCCCTCTAAAACCCTCAGTTTGTTTCTCAGAATCCAGTCTCTCATGGTTTATCTCTCTTCTGATTCCCCCCCTTCATTTTCCCCTTCCTTTTCCTAATGTCCTCCATGCTGTTCCTCATGATCCATGGATAAGTGAAACCATATAATAATTCACTCTCTCTGCTTGAAATATTTCACTTAACATAATCTCCTCCAGTCCCATCCTTGATGACACAAAAGCTGGATATTCATCCTTTCTAATGGCTGATTAATATTCCATTGTATACATGGACCACATCTTTATCCATTTGTCTGTTGAAGGGCATCTCTGCTCAATAGTTTGGCTATTCTGGACATTGCTGCTATGAACATTGGGGTGCATCTGTCCCTTCTTTTCCCTACATTTGTATTGTTGGGGTAAATACCCAGTAGTGTAATTGCAGGGTCATAGGTAAGCTCTATTTTTAATTCCGTAAGGAATCTCCACACTGTTTTCCAAAGTGGCTGCACCAACTTGCATTCCCACCAGCAGTGTAAAAGGGTTCCCCTTTCTCCACGTTGTCTCCAACACAAGTTGTTTACTGTCTTGTTAATTTTGGCCATTCTAACTGGTGTAAGGTGGTAACTCAATGTGGTTTTGATTTGAATCTCCCAGATAGCTAATGATGATGAACATTTTTTCATGTGTCTGTTAGCTATTTGTAGGTCTCCTTTTCAGAAGTGTCTGTTCATGTCTTCTGCCCATTTTTTGGCTTCATTATTTGTTTTTTGGGGGGTTGAGTTTGAGAAGTTCTTACAGATATTGAATATCAGCCCTTTGTCTATAGTTCCATTTGCAAATATCTTCTCCCATTCTGTGGGTTGCCTCTTTGTTTTGTTGACTGTTTCCTTTGTTGTGCTGAAGCTTTTTATCTTGTTGAAGTCCCAAAAATTTATTTTCATTTTTGTTTCCCTTGTCTTTGGAGACATGTCTTGAAAGAAGTTGCTGTGGCTGATATTGAAGAGGTTACTGCCTGTGTTCTCTTCTAGAATTTTGATGGATTCCTGTCTCACATTGAGGTCTTTCATCTATTTAGAGTTTATCTTTGTGTATGGTGTAAGTGAACAGTCGAGTTTCATTCTTCTGTAAATTCATTAGTTTTAATAGTTTTTAGTGGCATCTTTAAGGTTTTTCTACATCATATAACCTGCAAACAGAGAAGATTTCACTTTTTTTTTCTGATTTGGATTTTATTTATTTCTCTTCATTGCCTGATTGCTCTGGCTAGGATTTCCAGTCTATGTTGAACAAAATGACAAGAGTGGACATCCTTGTTTTGTTCCTGATCTTAGAGGAAAGGACTTCAGTTTTTCACCATTAAATTGATGTTAACTGTGGGTTTGTCATACATGACCTTTAGTATGCTGAGATACATTCCTTCTGTATGGAGTTTATTGAGCATTTTTACCATAAAAGCATGTTGAATTTTGTTAAGTGGTTTTTTTTTTTTTTTGGTCTATTGACGTAATCATATGATTTTTTTATCCTTTATTCTGTTAATATGGTGTATCACATTTATTTATTTGCACATTTTGAACCATCCTTGCATCCCACAAATAAATATCTCTTGTTCATGATATGTGGTCATTTTAATGTACTGTTGAATTTGATTTGCTAGAATTTTGTTCAGGATTTTTGCATCTGTGTTCATGTAATTTTCTTTTCTTGTAATGTCTTTGACTGACTTTCATATCAGAGTACTGTTGGTCTCAGAAAATGAGTTTGGAAGTGTTCCCTTTTATTAAACATCTGTCCAGTAAACAAAACAATCAACTGAATGGAAAAGCAACCAGTAGAATGGGAAAAAATATTAGCAGACTATGTACTTGATTGGGGGGAGGGATTAATTTTCCATTATATAAGGAGCTTCTGTAACTCAATAGCAATAAATAAATAAATAACCTGATTTTAAAATGGGCAGAAGACTTGGTTAGGCATTTCTCCAAGGAAGACATACAAATGGCCAACAGGTATATGAAAATGTGCTCAATATCACTAATCATCATAGAAATGCAAATCTAAACCACAACGAGGTATCACCTCATATCTGTTAAAATAGCTATTATCAGAAAAAAACAAAAGACGACAGATGTTAGCAATGGTGTGAGAAATTGGAATCCTTGTGCACCATTGGCAGGATGTGAAATGGTGCAGCCACTATGGAAGACAGTATGGATGTGTCTCAAAAATTAAAAATAGAATTATCATATGATTCATCAATGTCACTCCTGAGTATATATCCAAAAGAACTGAAATGAGCATCTCAAAGATAAATCCACATTCCCATGTTTATTATAGCATCATAATAACCAAGATGTGGAAATAAGTCAAATGTCTATTAACAGAAAATGGGTAAAGAAAATGTGACACATACATACAATGGAATATTATACAGCCTATAAAAGAAATAAATCCTAGTTTCAAGAATATGGATAGACTTCGAAGACATTATAATACGTGAAATAAGTCAGTCTCAGAAGGACAAGCATTCCATGATTTCATTCATATGAAGTATTAAAATAGTCAAACTCAGAGACTAGAGGCAGAGACTAGAATGGTGGTTTGCAGGGCATGTGAGGAGGGAGAAATGGGGAGTTGTTGTTCAATGGGTTTAAATTACATTTATACAAGATGAATCATTTCTAGAGATCTACTATATGACATAGTGTCTATGGCTATCATAATGTTGTATACTTAAAAATTTCAGAGAGTAGATTTCATGCTAAGTGTTCGTCACACACACACACACACAAAAGCAAGAGGACATAAGAAATCTTTTAGAAGTAATGGATATGTTTATTACCTCAATTGTTGTAAAGCTATCACAGGTGTGTGCGTATGTCCAAACTCATGAAAATACATACATTAAATATATGCAGTACTTTTTATAGTAAGTATACCTTAATAAGCTGAAAATTTTTCAAAAAAAAATCATCAACAAAATGTTAGCAAATTGAATCCAACAATTTGTAAAATGAATCGTACACCACAACCAACTAAGATTGTTTCCAAGTATGCACATTCAAAAACCATTCAAAACCAACATTCAAAAACCAACTAAAGTAATCCATCAACAGGCCAGGCCCGCAAAAAATTATAAGATCATATCTACAGATGCAGAAAAAGCATTTTACAAAATCAACACCCATTCATGATAAAAACTTTAAGCAAACAAGGCATAGAGAGAAACTTCCTCATCTTAATAAATACCTCAAAAAAACCACTTTAGCTAACATCATATTTAATGGTGAGAAACTCAGTGCTTTCCCACTAAGATCAAGTACAAGGCAAGGATATCCCTTCTCACCACTGTTTTTCAACACTGTACAGAAAGTCCTAACTAATGCAATAAGATAAGTAAGTGAAAGGTATACAAATTGGGAAGGAAGACATAAAACTCTCTTTGTTTACAGGTGACATGATTGTCTACATAGAAAATTTTAACAGAATCTGGGCACCTGGGTGGCTCAGTGGGTTAAAACCTCTGCCTTCAGCTCAGGTCATGATTCCAGGGTCCTGGGATCGAGTCCCGCATTGGGCTCTCTGCTCAGTGGGGAGCCTGCTTCCCCCTCTCTCTCTGCCTGCCTCTCTGCCTACTTGTGATCTCTGTCTAATAAATAAATAAATAAAATCTTTAAAAAAAAAGAAAATTTTAACAGAATCAACAAAATAACTCCTAGAACTAATAATAGATTATAACAATGTTGCAGGATACAAAATTAACATACAAAAGTTAATCACTTTCCTATAGCTCAGCAATGAACAAGTGGAATTTGACATTAAGGACACAATACCACTTACATTAACATCCAAACAAAAAAGAAATAGTTATATATCTAATAAAATATGCACAAGATCTATATGAAGAAAACTATAAAATTCCAATGAAAGAAATCAATAAACTAATAAATGAAGAGATATTCTATGTTCATGGTTAGGAGCACTCAATATTTTCTAATTGTCAGTTATTCCAAACTTGATCTATAGATTCAATGCAATCCCAATCAAAATCCCAAAATTGGATTTTGTGGCTATGGATAAACTAATTCAATATTCATATGGAGAGGTAAAAGATCCAAACAGCCAACATAATATTGAAGGAGAAGAACAAAAAATTTGGAAGACTGACACTACCCAATATCAAGACCTACTATAAAGCTATAATAATGAAGACAGTGTGGTATTAGCAAAATAATAGACAGATAAATGGAAAAGAACAGAGAATCCAAAAATAAACCCAATTAGATATAGTCAACTGATGTTTGACAAAGGAACAAAGATACTGCAGTGAGGAAAAGATAGTCTTTTCAACATGCTGCTGCCATGGTGCTGGAACAATTGGACATATACATGTGAAAAAGTGACTCGAGGCCATACATCTTTCATATGAAATAACTCAAGATGGATCACAGATTTAAATGTAAAACAAACAAACTGTGGAAGGAGCTGAGATTCCCTTCAACAGATGAATGGATAAAGAATTTGTGGTACATATATACAATGGAATATCATTCATTCAGCCATCAGAAAGGGTGAATACCCAACATTTGCATCAATATGGATGGAACTGGAGGGCATTATGCTAAGTGAAATACATCAAGCAGAGAAAGACAATTATCATATGATTTCACTCATGCATGGAAATGAGCAATAGCTTGGTACCATAGGCGAAGAGAGAAAACTGAAGGGGAAGAAATCAGAAGGGGAGGCAAACCTTGAGAGACTATAGACCCTGAGAAACAGTGAGGGTTTTAGAGGGAAGGGGTTGGGGAGATAAGGTAACAGGGTGATAGGTATTAAGGAGGGCATGTGTTGTGATGAGCACTTGGTGTTTTACACCAGTAAGAATCAATGAACACTATATCAAAATAATAAAAAACAAACAAACAAACAAACAAACAAAAAGAAAACACACAATAAACTCCTAGAAGAAACATGGAGGAAATCTGGATGACTAGATTTTGGTGATGATTTTTAGATATAACATCAAAAGAATAATCTATGAAAGAAGTAGTAAACTGGACTTTTAAAAATAAAAACTGCTTTTCAGAAAGACACCATCAAGAGAACTTTTAAAAGCCACAAACTGGTGGGGCACCTGGGTGACTCAGTTAGTTAAGCAGCCAACTCTTGATACCAGCTCAGGTCATGATCTTAGGGTCATGGGATTGACCTCTGCTTTGGGCTTCATGCTCAGCATGGGGTCTGCTTAAGATTCTCTCTCTCCCTCCTCCCCTCCCCCTCCCCCCACTTGCTCTCTCTCTCTCTCTCTCTCTCTCTCTCTAAAACAAATAAATAAAATCTTTTTTTTTTAAAGCCACAAACTGGGAGAAAATATTTGTAAATTTGTTATAGGATTGTTAGCCAAAATATACAAAGAACACTTAAAATTAACAAAGAAAACAAATAATCCAATTAAAAAAATGAGCCAAAGATTTTGATAGACACCTCACCAAAGAAGATATACAAATACACATGTGAAATACACATATGGTAAATAAGTATATGAGAGCTGCTCCACATCATATGTCATTAGGGAAATGCACATTAGGACAATGAAATTTCACTATGTACCTATTGGAATGACCAAAATCCAGAACACTGACAACACTAAATACTGGGGATCATGTGGAGCACCAGGAACTCTTATTCATTGCTGGTGGGAATGCAAAATAGTACAGCGACTTTGGAAGACAGTTTGACAGTTTCTTACAAAACTAAATATTGTCTTAGCATACAACCCAGCAATTGTGCTCCTCGGTATTTACCCAAAAGAGTTGAAAACTTACGTCCACACAAAAACCTACACATGAATGTTTATAGCAGTTTTATTTACAATTTGCCAAAACTTGGAAGCAACCAAGATGTCCTTCAGTTGGTGAATGGATAAATAAACTGGGGCACATCCAGTTTATATTCCATTCCAGTTTGGAATATTATGTAGTGCTAATATGAAATGAACTATCAAGCTATGAAAATACAAGGAGAAACCTTAAATGCATGTTAGTAATATGCATATTACTAACATGCATTTTATTAATATGCATTTACAATATACATATTACTAATATGCATTAGTAATATGCATATTACTAAGTGAAAGAAGCCAATCTGAAAAGGTTACATGCTGTATAATTCTAACTATATGATATTCTGGAAAAGGAAAAACTTTGGAGACAGCAAAAGGTCAATGGTTACCAGAGGTTGGGTGGAGAGTGGTATAAATAAGGAGAACATGGATGATTTGGGAGATAATGAAACTACTGTATGTATGATACTATAATGGTGTATATATGCCATTACACATTTGTCCAAATCCATAGATTGTATAACACCAAGAGCAAAGCCCAAGGTAAACTAAAGGATTTTGGATGACCATGATATGTCCACATAGGTTCATTACTTATAACAAATGTACCATCTGGTGGGGGCTGTTGATAATATGGGAAGTTGTACATGTGTGGGGACAGGGATATTTGAAAAATATCTCTACTACACCTTCTGTTCAGTTTTGCTGTGAAAACTAAAAATGCTCTAAAAACTAAAGTCTATTTAATAAAAAAAAAAAGGACTATTGGGTGTGGCAATAAGGAGGTGGTGGGTGACCTCAAAAGAGCAGTTTCAGTGAGGTGCTGAATATAGAAACCAGACTGCAGTGAAATGAGGTGTGAAGAATAGTTGAAGAAATGGAGCTAGGGAACACTGACAGCTCTTTCAGGAGTTTGCTTTTGAAGGGCAAGAAGACTCAGGTTAGTAGATTATAGAAGTGGGGTCCAAGGAGGGACTTATTGTTGCTTGTATTAGTATATAGTGTTGTCAGGCATAAATTCTAAGTGCCATATGTGTTAGGATTCCTTGGCTTTATAGTACAGTTGGAATTCCTTGGTGTGTCAACAATATCAATGACTTCATTAAAAAGTGGAATAAGTACAGGGCAATATATTTACAATTTACTCCACTTTCTATGAGTTTCTTCATGTTTGTTCATTCCTTGGAAAGGCCATATGTATATCCCCTCAATTTAGATTATCTGCAAATAACCCTATCAAGACCAAAGCACATTATTGGAGAACCTAGTTTTCCTAAAGATAAAGTAGTTCCATTAGGAAAAATACAATGACTTGAATTACTTATATCTTTTCTGCCTTGAGCTGGTCTCCAGATGTGCTGGGAGAGGATGTTTACTACACTCACCCTCTCCTGAAGACATTCAGGATCAGGACACCTGAGGGCCTCTAGATAGCCTGCAGCCATCACAGGTACACATTTGCTGAATATATGTGGCTTCATGAATAGATGACCTAAAAATAACCACAGTTAAGTAAAACCTAAGATATGGAGTGCCCAATCTCATTGCTAGGCAAGAAGGCAACAAGATGGCTGGGTGTGGGCTACAGAGACATAAGGGAAAGGAAGATCAGACAGTCAGAGAGAAGGAAGCAAAAATAGATGGGTGGCAAATGCACACAGCAGAGCCTTCCTTAAGAAGAGGTTGGTCCATGTGTAGGAGAGACTACTTCAAGTAGGAAACATGGAGACTATAAAAGATACCAAGGGAAAAGAAGAACAGGAGAAAAGGAAATGAAAACAGAAGAGAGGGGTGTCACATTTCTTTTGGCATTTAAAACACTTCCAGATTGCATCCTGAAATCTTGCTGGACCAAGAATTGCAATCTTCTGGCAAACTCAAGGTCTTAGCTTTGGCATCCCTGGCGCTGTAATATCAAATCACAGCTCAATGTTAAGTTTTATCATTCAACATGAATTAAAAGGTCAAGGGGAAAAAGAGTTCTGTGGTGTTCCATTAAAGGAAAAATCTGATCATTTTAAAGCAGTATGATCTTAAACGAGCCCATGTTTAAAAAGGGCAGTGTACAGGGGAGTATGGGCAGTAAGTGCCTGTTGCTTCCTTGGAAGCACATGTGCATGCTGGGAAGGGTACTTATGAGCAGTTCATACTTCTCACCAGGTGTTTCACTTATAGGAATAGTGGGAACATCTGTCAATAGATGGTTACCTATGTAGGCGAAAAAAGTGATATATTACTCCTCTTTCCTTCCCCCAAAATACTTTGTTTTCTAAACCTAACTGTGTGAATGTACACCATCTTCCACATCATATGGGAAGAAAGAAAGGAGATCCCTCCTGATCATACACTTGGTATCACAGGTATCATCCTTAGATAATCTCCAGAACAGTCATCTACTGGATTCCAGTTTGCAGTGCTTAGAGACAATTTCATTAGGGCACACCATTGGATGCTCTGCTGTGACCAATCCAGATGCTCCTACAGGGAAGTCTGTGACCTCTTTATTGGCAGGAACTTCCAGACAGGTGTTTGGGTGGTATTGAGCCACATTGTACAGCTCAGCCACTTCTCAGACTGAAAGCTGCTATTAATGCATTGATCTTTCATCCATACCAAATTGCTCTTAGACCTCTATTTTGAACCTCAAACTCTGAAGCTCCCTCCTCCACCTCCTTACCTTCTCCTCCATTGGCCCTACTATGCCAACTCCTGGTCCTTCCCTGTACTTTGTTCTGTGATCCCTTTTGTCCTTCCCTGCCACTGGTCTATCGTTGAAGAACATACTTTTAAGTTTATTGAGGCTTGTTTTATGGTATATCATAGAGAATATTGCATGTGCACTTGAGAAGATCATGTATTTTGCTGTTGTTGGATAGAGTATTCTATAGATGTCTGTTCAGTCTAGTTGGTTTGTAGTGTAGTTCAAGTCTTCTGTATCTTTGTTGATCTTTTCCTTACTTATTCCATCCATTATTGAATGTAGGGTATTGAAATCTTCAAATATTATTGTTAAATTTTTTATTTAAATTCAATTTAGTTAACATGTCATGTGTTATTAGTTTCAGGTCATTAGTGACTGAATTTAGTGACCCATCAGTTGCATAGAACACCCAAAGTTCATTATGTCAAGTGCCCTCCTTAATGCCCATCACCCAGTTACCCCATCTCTCCACTCACCTCCCCTCCAGCAACTCTCAGTTTCTTCCCTATAGTTAAGAGTCTCTTATGGTTTGCCTCCCTCTCTGTTTTTATCTTATTTCATATTTATTGTCAATTTTTTTCTCCCTTCAATTCTATCAGTTTGCTTCATCTTTCTTGGGGCTCTGTGTTAGCTGTACACATGTAATTGTTAT
Source organism: Lutra lutra (assembly GCF_902655055.1). Taxonomy (NCBI): domain Eukaryota; kingdom Metazoa; phylum Chordata; class Mammalia; order Carnivora; family Mustelidae; genus Lutra; species Lutra lutra. The sequence goes on from NC_062283.1 coordinate 66,062,079, forward strand.
ATCTTCCTGCTGGATTAACCCTATTATCATTATAGAGTGTTCCTCTTTATCTCCAGTAACATTTTTTGGTTTTTAAAGTCTGTTTTATCTAGCATTAGTATAGTTCCTTTAGCTTTCTTATGCGTGCTGTTTGTGGGATATATCTTTTCCACCCTTTTACTTTCAACATATTTGTATCTTTGCATATGAAGTTTGCCTCCTATAGAATATAATTGGGTCATTTTTTTAATCCATCTGATAATCTTGGCTTTTTCATTGGATTATTTTATTCATTCACATTTAATGTTATTATTATAGTTGGATCTGTATCTTCCATTGCACTTTTTGTTATTTATCTTTATTGTTCCTCTCTTCCTCCTTAACTGCTTTATTTTGCACTATTTTCTAGTGTGGCATTTTAATTCCTATATTAATTTACTTTTTTTTTTAAGTTATTTTCTCAGTATGCTTGGGTATAAAATATACACCTGGCTGGCTCAGTCAGAAGAGCATGCGACTCTTGATCTCGGGGTCACAAGTTCAAACCCCTTGTTGGACATAAAACTTACTAAAAGAAAAAAAAAGATCCAAGTCTTACAGAAAAATAAACTCAAAATGGATTAAAGACTTAAATGTGATACCTGAAACCATAAAAATTCCTAGAAGAAAACATGGAAAGTAAATTCTTTGACATCAGCCTTAGCAACATTCTTCTAAATATGTTTTCTCAGGCAAGGGAAACAAAAGCAAAAATAAACTATTGAGACTATGCCAAAATCAAAAGCTTTTACACAGTGAAAGAAATTATCAACAAAATGAAAAGGGAACCCACTGAATGGGAGAAAATATTTATAAATGACATTAGATAAGGGGTTAATAATAAAAATATATAAAGAATTTCTATAACTCAACACCAAAATCATCATCATCATCTGATTAAAATGGATAGAGTACCTGAAGAGACATTCTTCTAAAGAAGACATACAGATGGCCAACATTTGAAAAGGTGTTCAGTATCACTAATCATCAGGGAAATGCAAATCAAAACTGCAATGAGATACCACCTCACACCTGTCAGAATGGCTAGAGCAAAGAAAACAAGAAATAACAAGTGTTGGCGAGGATGTGGAGCAAAAGGAAATCTTGTGCATTTTTAGTGGAATGTAAATTGGTACAGCCACTGTGGAAAATAGTGTGGAGGTTCCTCAAATATTTTAAAATAGAAATACCATATGATCCAATAATTCCACTATTAGGCATTTTCTCAAAGAAAACAAAAGCAGTAATTCAAAAGATATGTGCCATGAGAGACTATGGACTCTGAAAAACAATCTGAGGGTTTTGAAGGGGAGGGGGGTGGGAGGCTGGGGGAACCAGGTGGTGGGTACTAGAGAGGGCACGGATTGCATGGAGCACTGGGTGTGATGCAAAAACAATAAATACTGTTACGCTGAAAAGGAAAAAAAAAAAAAGATGTGTGCACCCCTATGTTTATTGTAGCATTATTTACAATAGCCAAGTCATGGAAACCACTTAAGTGTTCATTTATAGATGAATGGATAAAGATATATTAAAGGAATATTACTCAGCCATTTTTTTAAAAGAATGAGATCTTGCTATTCACAACAGTATAGATGGGCCTAGAGGCCCAGTATTACACTAAGTGAAATAAGTCAGACAGAGGAAGACAAATGCCAAATGATTTCATTTATATGTGGAATCTAAAAAGCAAAGCAAATGAACCAACAAAACAAACCAAGGAAAAAATTTAAAAAACGAGTAACAGACCCGCAAGTGCAGAGAACAGACTGATGTTTGCCTGGTGTTGGGGGAAGGACAAAATAGGTGAAGGGGAGTGTGCAGGTTTCCAGTTATAGAATGAATGAGTCACTATATATTATATAGTCCATATACTATAAAATATATATGTTATATATATAATATATATAAACTACATATTATATAGTTATATGGTTATATATATAGTTATATATGTGTATATGCATGCACCTATATATACATTTTAACTTTGTCAGAATCTAGTTCAGATTAATGCTAATTAATTCTAATCAATACTAATTAACCTAATTAATACTAATTAATTCCAGTGATATATAAAAATGAATCCTATATAACTCTACACCATCTTTCCTTTTTTTTCACTATTGTTAATATACATATTACATCTTTATATGTTACAAACTGGTAATACATTGTTATAATTATTCCTTTTTATAATTCTGTATTTTAAAGAAGCTGAGAGAAGGAGAGCAACTATATATTTACAGAATATGTTATTTTTCTGATTTACCATTTCTGGGTCTCTTATTTATTCCAGTGGATTCAAGTTACCACCTGGGTAACCTAGTAATTTCCTTACACCAATACAGCTTTGTCCCCCCACCTCTTTTGTGCTGTTATCGTCAACCATATTAAATCTTTGTGTGTTATATGCCACATACTACAACTACCTTCATATTGTCTTGTGCTATTACTTTTGAAATCCGTTAAAAGAAGAAATATGCAATATACTGTCTTTTATAAGTACCTACATAATTACCTTTACTAATGCTCTGTGTTTTCTCTTGTGGATTGAATTAATGTCTGGAGCCACTTATGTTCAGCCTGAAGAAATTCCTTTAGTATTTCTTGTAAAGCAGATCTGCTAGCGATGAATTCTGTCCATTTTAATTTAAGAATGTCTTTATTTCACCTTAATTTTTGAAAAATAGTTCTGCTGGATATAAGTTCTTGTTGACAGGTAGTTGGGTTTCTTTCCCTTTTTCAGGACTTTGAATATATCATCCCATTGCCTCCTGGCCACCATCATTTCTAAGGAGAAGGCAGTTCTTAATCTTGCTGAGGTTCCCTTGTCCATGACAAGTCATTTTTCTCTTACTGCTCTCAAAATTTTCTCTATCTTCAGCTTTCAGCGTTTTAACTATGATGTGCCTGGGTATGGAACTCTTTGTATTTATCCTACTTCGAATCATTGAGCTTCCTGGATGTATAGGTTAATCTTTTTTTTTTTTTAATCAAATCAGGGAGTTTTCAGCATTATTTCTTTGGATTTTTTTTTCTGCTCTTCTCACTCTCCTCTCCTAGTATTTCCATTACTTGTATGTTGATGTGCTAACCATGTCCATATTCCTCTGGGGCTTTATTATTTTTTTACTTATTCTTTTTTCTCTCTGTTCTTCAGATTGTATAATCTCTAATGATCCTTCTTGAAATCCATTAATTCTTTCTTCTGTCGGTTCAAATCTATGATTGAGACACTCTAGTAAAATTTTCATTTTGATTAGTGTGCTTTTCAACCTCAGACTTTCCATCTTGGTTTTTATTTTAATAATATCTATCTTTTTATTGATAATCTGTATTTCATAAGGCACGCAGCACACCTTCCTTTAATAAAGTATGGTTTCCTTTGGTTCTTTATAATAGCTGGTTTGAAGTCTTCATCAACTAAGCTGACATATGAAACCACTAATAGGCAATTTCTGTTGCCTACTTTTTTCTTTTGTATTTTTTTCACACTTTCTTATTTCTTTGCATTTTTCATAATTCCTCGTTGAAAATTTGACATTTTAGATCATATATTGTAGCAACTCTAGATAGTGATTCCCTCCCCATCCCCCAGGGCATATTGTTATTTGTTAATTTGTTTTGTGATTTGGCTGGATTATCTCAGTGAAGTCTATTCCTGTGCAGTGTGCAAGTTCTAGTGATGCTCCTCAGAGGGCACAATCCTAGGCAGGTGCATAGTCACCTGGGATGACAGCGGTTTTAGCAGGCCTCTCTTTAATGACCTCTTTTCCTGAATTCTCTGTTGAGCTATCACTGTTGATATCACACCTACCTGTTAGCCTCCACTAATTGACAGCTGATTTCTCCATTGTTTTCAGAGATACTTGGGCATAAATTGCTCCAGATTTTGATAACAATTAAATCCAGCCCCTTTGCAGTAGTCTTTAAGGTCAGTCTTCAAGGATTGTTCTAACCCCAGAAGGGCTCTTATTAACAGCGTCTTTCCCTTGTTCTCAATGTAAAACTTGTCTCATCTCTGTTAAACTTAAGTATATTTAGTTTGTTGCCTTCAGGGAGCTACCAGTTTACTTTTAATTACTTGCCACCCAAATCTCCATTGTTTCCATAGAACCTTTAGACTTGAACATCTCCATGCTTTCTGTTCTAAATAAGGCATTTCCCTGGGAGAGCTGTGAAGCTCTCTGGTGTTATACCTGCCTCTTCCCATGAGTCAAGCCTCTGAACCACTGCTCTGGAGTTGAGGGTGGGGACAGTGGTCTGTTTCTCTTGAAGCAACGTTATTCCTGGTTTATGAGAGAGGTTCTGGCCAGGAGCTGTGTCCTTTTCCCTCAGCACCTTGCCTCTTCCAGTATGGAACCATCTTTTTATGAACAAACTGAGGAAGTCTTGGCCCACTACTCTTGGGGTAGAGCTTCTGCCTTACAAATGGGGGATAGGTAGAAGAAGGGAGCCCCAGACATCTCACCTGCTCTTACCTAGAATAAAGCTTCTGCAACGCAGAGCTGGGGATCATGAGAAATTGTGGTAGCCTTCTTCTCCTAGGGAGATACCATAATACCAGACTGTGAGATATGGGGAGAGGGAGCTTTGTGTTCTAATCTGCACTCACCCAGTATACAACTTCCATCACCCTGAGGTAAATGATGGGAGGGAAGGGAGTCATGGCTCAAATGCTACAAACTTTTGCTGTTCTTACCAAGATTTAGTGGATATTTTCAAATTAATACTTCTCCATTTGCTATGTGCCCTTAGGACAATTTCCAGGAACTTAAAATACTTGTGGTGTTTTTTTGTTGTTGTTGTGTGTGTTTTTTTTTTAATGATTTTCACTAGCTATGGTTGTTTTGCTGGTGAGAGGACCCTCTGAGCTCCTCACACCATCATTTTGGGTATACCAATCTCTTATCTTTGATTTTTAACTAAGAAACCATTGCTCTCTGTTCTTCCAGAAAGTCCAAAAGAGTTCTGGTACAGTGTTTGTTGGTAGGAAGGAAGGAAACAAGCAAGCTGGTCTTACTATCACACAAAATTGTTTATCATCATAACTTCCTCCACTACCATAATTATGTATTCAGCAAACATGAATGAACACTATACACATATGCTAGTTCCTGGAGTACAAAGTCCTGAGGTCAAGGAGCTCACAGAAGTCAAAGAGGTGGATAAAAGTAAAGGAGCCCTTACCATGTAATGCAGCAGTAATGAAGGAAGCATGTGGAAAGTGTTGTGCCATGGAGAAGAGGGAGGGACATTCTGCCTGGAAGTGTTGGGGTGGACTTCAGGGACAGCAGCATCTCAGCTGCCTCTTGAAATAAATCCCACAGTAGTGGTGGAGAAGAACATTTGAGAAATAGGGAATAGTGTGGGCAAAAAGAAGAGAGGCACGAGAAAGCATGATATGTGAAACATCGAGAGGCCGTGAAGCACTTGACTGTGGAACACAATCAGAACATAAAACGTACTCTATGGGGGGCAGTGGCAGAAGAGACTTCAGTTGGGGCCCAGTTGCTAAATCCATAAGGCTTAGAAATGATGGTATAAGCATAAACACTGAGGAGCCTCTGAAAGTGCTTAAGTGTCAGAGAAAAACTATTGGGTTTATTTTATTTATTTATTTTTAAATATTTATTTACTTGACAGAGAGATCACTAGTAGGCAGAGAGGCAGGCGGAGAGAGAGAGAGGAGGGGAAGCAGGCTCCCTGCCGAGCAGAGAGGCTGATGCGGGGCTCGATCCCAGGACCCCGAGATCCTGACCTGAGCTGAAAGCAGAGGCTTTAACCCACTGAGCCACCCACGTGCCCCTATCGTGTTTATTTTAGAAGGATACTCCTGACAAGCACAAAGAAAGGTTGAGAATGGAGTTAGAAAATGCGGAATCTGTGAGCTGCAGTCATTTTGGCATGAGATTATGAGGGTTTGAACCAAGACAGTGGTGCCGGGAGTGAAGAAGAGATGGGGGAAAGAGATCCATATGAGAGGAAATCAAAAGGTTTGGGGAACCAATTAAATGCCAGTGATAAGGGGAGAAGAAGTCAAGGATGATTCAAAAATTTCACATTTGGCAGCTGTTTCCGCTACCCACTCTTTATTGTCTCTTGATGACAAAATCATTGCTTTGATTTTTGGAAAAATGAGAATTCCTTGTCCAAAATTCTTCACTTGCCAAAGATGTGTCTGTGTCATGCTATTTAACATGTAGCCTCTCTTAGCCCTCCCTTCAGAGAATAGGGAAGCCTCCTTCTAGACTCACGCATACCGAGGGTATAACATTCCTGCTTACCTACAGAAGCAGCTGAGTAACCCGTAATCTATTCTGGAAATGAGAAATGCACTGCCATCTGGTAATGCCGGAAATATTTAGAGAAGTAGGCTACTAGGAAAGAAGGCTTGACCAATTAAAATTTATGGATACATCTTAAAGCTGCTAATTCCCATCCAGTCTTTTGTTCAAGTGGCTAACAAGCACAAAGCCCAGTTTGCCTGTAACTTTCTTTTGCCATAAACTGGGGAAAGTCATGCTTTTAGTAACCAAAAGTTTGATTCTGCATTAATAGGGATAAAGAATGACCAATTTTAAAGGGCAGTTTTTTGAAAGGCCTTTAATCCATTGTAGTTGTATCACTACACTGAATTCAAAAAGTCATAATGATCACCCACAATCAGGAGACCAGTGGGCTCCTTTAGGGTCTTGTTAGCACAAGCTCTGTTCCACTGAGTGGTGCTCATAAACATTCCACCTGGCCTGGTCTGGCCTGGCTACTTCAGCCTGCTGGCGTCCTGGCTGTGTGGGGCAAGCTGCCAAGTGATGGCCTGACAAGGCTGAGGAGGAGGAGGCCAGAGACTGTTTTGTATTTCAGATTCAACCTGTAACCAGATGCTCACAATTTTCAATTATAAAAGAATAGCCATATAAGATAAAGAAACATTAGATGCAAAAGTAGGAACTTCATGGGGTCCTTAAGTTAGTGCACAAGTTTATGCTTAACATACTGGCTAATCTAAAGCAGATATTGGATTTAATTGAGATCATTTTTTCCAAAAGGAGGGTAAGCCTCCCATATGCTCAGAGGATCCTTCATCCTCCAGATACTCAGCAGCCAAAATAAATATGTTTTCATTTAGCCTGGAAATGCAGATGGTCTCCAAATGCCTGATAGTCTGTCTTGTTAATCATAGTCGGGCCAACATTAACCACTCCCTGCTGCTTGGCTCTGAGCACGAGAGTAGTCCTACCTCACACTTCCCTTCCAGAACCTCATAAAGTGCAATGGGGGGGGGCGGTCAAGAAGAACTGGCCCCTAACCTACTAGCCTTGCTCCTCCTTTGCTTGGCCCACCATGCATGTCCCTGGCACCCTATCAGATCATCTACATGTGCTACAAACATAAATACAACCAGCACACTGCTGAGGTCATAAACATGTGCTCTAGATAAACCAGGATACGTGAGATATAAAGAAGGAGGTAGTGAGAGATATTGGAATGACACCCAAGGTAAATTTTAAGAAGAGCAGTGATTTGCCTGGGATATAAGAGAAAGAAAATGAATGATGGCTCAGGAGAGAGACAAATTGTATATGGGAAGGAGGGAGCCAATTTATTTGGCTAGAATATGAAACACCAGCTGAAGGGTAGAAGCAGATGTAGAAAGATAGCACCTGACAGGATCCAAGAATGGGAATTTTTATTTAATTCAAAAGACAGTTGTCAGTCCCTGTGGGGATGCAGAAAAGAGAAGTGATGATATTATATGGCTAAATAAGTTCAAGAATGGCCATCTGGGGGCACCTGGGTGGCTCAGTGGGTTAAAGCCTCTGCCTTCGGCTCAGGTCATGATCCCAGTGTCCTGGGATCGAGCCCCACATCGGGCTCTGTGCTCTGCAGGGAGCCTGCTTCCCCCTCTCTCTCTATCTGTCTGCTTCTCTGCCTACTTGTGATCTCTGTCTGTCAAATAAATAAAATCTTTAAAAAAAAAAAAAGAATGGCCATCTGATGGGTTCAGACAGTTATTTTTTTAATGCTTTTGAAGAACTTTTAATGACACAGGAAATGTTTTATGATGGGAGGAGAAATAAAAAGGATAAATGCAAAGTTTTGCTTACAATATTTCAATTATGTTACCGAGATCTAAACCTGCATAGAAAAAATTCGGGAAGATACACTAAAATATAGTTACTGTCTCTATCTGATTAGTATATTATCTTACTATCTTATTTTTTTCTTTTCCATTTAAAAGTTTATTCCAAATAGACTCCAAAGAATATGTTTTTAAAATCTGGAAAAAAATTATGTGTGTTCTTTGAAAAATAGTATCAGAAGAATTTGATTGGATTATAGGTTGGGGTTGGTGAGGCTGGTGGCATATCAGCCAGTAGGGGTTTGCAGTATTCAAGCAGTGAGTTGGAGACCTGGTTTCACACCGTGGGAGTGAGATAAAGATGATAAAATAGGGGAGCTTAGTTAGGAAGAATAACAGAAAGGACACCATGAAGCTAAGTATTACATGTTCAAAGAGATGACAATAGAAGCCAAATGTCAGAGGAAGGATAAAGGTGCTACCTAGTAATTAAGTTGAAAGTAGAAAGAGTTAGGCAAAATTCAATTTAATATGGTCCCTTTTGTTTTAGGTGTTTATGGGATATAAAAGTTAGGCCAAATACTTTCTATTTGACATACTAATAAAGGAACCCTTAGTAGGTTTCCTCACTGAGGGCTTTCTTTTGTTGTGGTTTCTTTAATGTTAAGCATTTGATCTATGCTAAAACCCAGTCTCGATCCCTCTGGCTCTGTATCTAATCATTCAGCTAATGACTATTTACTAAACTTTCTCTGTAGAAATCTCTAGCCCCTATAATTTAATAACCAAAAAAATGACTTATGTACAAACTACCATAGAAAAGAGAGGATATGATAAGGTCTATATGACAAAGCATATGACTCTGGATTTCTCAGCTGAGAAGCCCTGCCTTCCATTATCTGGCTCTGCCCCATCTCTGCTAACTTACTATTATTCTTCAACATATACCATTATTCTTCAGTATACACCACTATCTGCTCACGCTGCCTAGTGTCTCTTTACTAGTGTGCCATACTCAATGTAGGAATGTTTTCCATTGCAAGTTTTATCTATTAATGACTTACGGTATAAGGACAGATGTGGTTTTCTTATGAAGAAATTAAATGGCAGGGAATCTCAGAGTTGGTCCATTGATTATGATCCATATTTCTAGGTTATTACTTCATCATTCTTAGTGAATTGATTTTTTATCCTTGTGGGTTGTCTCATAGTGACAAGGTGGCTGCTATAGCCCAGGGATCATATGTTTACTTTGAAAGCAAGAAGGAGAAGAAAGGAATAGTTAGCCAGTTTTCTTCTTGTGATTATCCCTTTGTCAGAAAATTAGGATCAGAAGACCATTCCAAACTTTCTCACACATTTTCTTAGGTCAAAAATACATCACACAACCACCCTCACATGAAAGGAACTCTCAAAACATGGTATATGGCTTCCAGCCTGTAGAGCTGCACTGTCCAATGTAGCCATTAACTACATGTGACTATGGAGTACTTGATATGTGGTGAGTGCGTGTGAGGCTCTGAATTGCTAATTTTATTTAATTTTAATTAATTTAATTTAAATATCAAATTGAAGCAGTAAAAAGCAATTTCCCACTAGATACAACTTTATTGTTTTGGTAGAATTATATTTCACTTTAATAATTGCATGGCACAAAATATTATTATTGTATTATGCTACACATGTCAACAGACACAGAAATTGTTTCTAGTATTACACATAAACGTTTCATTGACAAGTTTTGTCAATATGGATTCAAATATTAAAAGACAATACGTTTTTTAGCTCTCACTTTGGTTATTTGAAAATTTTTAAGGTTATTTGGAACAATTGGATATTTTATGAAATAAATATAAGTGATATTTCCCGTGTGAACTCAGCCTCTGTGCTATAAGTATATAATAGGCAAAGGAGTCCAAAGATTTAATGTAAAAAGCAAATGTAAAGTATCTTCCTAATTTTATAAAAATTGATTACTTATTGAAATTATAATATTTTAAATCCATTGTGTTAAAAAATATATTATTAAAATTAATTTTACCTGTTTCTTTTCACATTTTTAATGTGTCTACTAGAAAGCTTAAAATTATATATACAATTTGCATTACTTTTTTATTGAATAGTGCTTGTCTAGAGCTAGGAGAATATAAAGGTTAGGAGGATTAAGGATGGTTTTTAGGTTAGCCAACCAATACAGTTGGCCTCACTCATGTGCCCACAATACCTGCACATGAAGAATACCTCTTATCTCACCTGTTAATTGGTACAGAACAGTGCTCAATAAATCCTATTTATGATTTATTATTATTCCTATTGCTATTAGGCTGGCCCTTAAACAAGATCTAGCTGGGCAGTAAGTAAATTCCAGCTTCAAGCTGACCTCTTCCAAACATTTTTCTTTGATCACCTAGTTCAGCACTCTGACTCTATGTCCATGCTCACGTGCATATAACAAAAATTTATTGTACATTGAAATAAATGGGAAAGAATGCAATAATAAAGTTAATAATTCTGCCAGGAGGAGTCATGAAAATTTCCCAGAAGAGGTTGCACTTTAACTGAAATTAGAAGAATGAGCTGGAGCCTACCACATGGGAACGGGCATTCCAAAATGAGGAGGTATTATTGCAAAAGCACGAAAAGACATAGTGCCTTTGGATACTGGTGAAAATTTTGTGTAGCTAGAGAAGGCTTCTTGGATTTGAGGCTAGAATTTGGGCGTTCTGTAAGGGTGAAGTGAGGAATAAGCAGGATATTTCTCTAAGCAGGCAGATGATGTGAACAGATTATATCCTTTCTCCTTGCAAGAGATTGATTCTGATTTTGTGTCTCTACCTTTCCAACGTATATGCTTATTTCATTAACTTACAGTGTTCTTTTCTTTTTTTTATTTTCAGCATAACAGTATTCCTTGTTTTTGCACCACACCCAGTGCTCCATGCAATCCGTGCCCTCTCTAATACCCACCATCTGGTTCCCCCAACCTCCCACCCTCCGCTGCTTCAAAACCCTCAGATTGCTTTTCAGAGTCCATAGTCTCTCATGGTTCACCTCCCCTTCCAATTTCCCCCAACTCCCTTCTCCTCTCTAACTCCCCTTGTTCTTTTTTTCTAATATAACCCTTAAGCTATAGAATTGCCACTAATTACTGATTTCACTCTATTCCACAAGATTGGATATGAATACATTAACATTGTTATAGATAGCATCTACTTTGCTTTTTAGTTTTTCTTTGACCCACAAGTAATTTGGGGATGTTCTATAATTGTTCAAACATATGAACTTTTTAAAGCTGTCTTTTTGTTATTAATTTCTAATATTATTGCACTATGACTAATGAACATGGTTTCTATGACTAAATCTTTGTACTTGTCAAAATCTGATTTGGGACCCAGTACATATTTGGTTTTGTCAATTTTCCATGTATGCTTTAAAAGAACGTATATTTTCTTATTTGTGGTTATATGATTTTCATGTGTTCTTTTGATGAAGCTGGTTAACCACATTATTTCAAATTTTCTTTACTTTTACTCATTTTTTCTAATCTTTCAATTATTGAGAGGTGTATTCAGCTGAGTATAGAATTCTAGGTTAATATATATTTTCTCTCAGTGTTTTAAAGGCACTATCCTATCGTCTTTTTGTTTTCATTGTTATTATTGGGAAGTATGCTGTCAATCTAACCGTCATTCCTTAGTAAACAACATGGCTTTTAAACCCCTGGCTACTTTTAAGATTCTCTTGTCTTTGGTGCTCTTGGTATCAATGTTATGTTATGCCGAGAGAATGAGTTTTGTTTTTCTCTTGCCCAGAATTCATTATGCTTCCCAAGTACCAGGATTTATATATTTATTATTTCAGGAAAATACAAAGCCATTATCTTTTTAAATATTGAGTCTACCCCATTCTCTGTATTCTCATCTTTAGAAATTCCTGTTAGACCTAAGTTGACCTTATTACTCTATATCTCACATCTCAATCTTTCACTCATATTTACTATCTCTTTAGATGTATGTGCTACATTTTGACTGACTTCCTTACATTAGTCTTTTTCTTTTGCTTTTTGAGTCTTTGTCTCAAAGAATGCCTGAAACCAGCATTGCCTTTGCATTTTTCAATTACCTGATACAATCCATTTTTTCAAAGCTGGCTTAAAGTTTAGTTTCTATTATTTGCAACACAGAAATTCTAATATATACTCACACAGCCAGCTAGTCATCATGTTCCAACAGAAGTGTGTACTGAATTCAACACTTCCTTTCCATCCCCACTGACCTTCTCCTTGTCAGTTATGCTGCTCAGATAGACAGACAGTATAGCAGCCAGTAAAGGAGGTTCAGAATAAACAGTCAGAGCCATAGAAGGAGAATAATGAGGGAACTGTGCCAAGATGCCAGAGAATGAAATTTTAATAGTTAAGGAATATTCAGTTTAATATTCAGTTTAAGTGAATATTAAATATTTAACTGAATATTAAACTGAATACTTAAGGAATATTAAACTGAATAGTTAAGGGATATTGAATAAATATTGAATAGTTACAGAATATTGAATAAATTGAATATTAAACTGAATAGTTAAATAATATCCAGTTTAATAGTGAAGGAATACTGCAGAGAGGCCAAGGAAGTATGAGAATTGAAAACTGAGCACTGGAATTGCCAATGGAGAGATGATTGCTGACCCTTATTCTGCCTTTACTTTTCATGGGTTTCATTGAATTCTTACTAACTACAGTAATGGGCAGAAAGCATAGAAGATGTATATTCAAAAAATATTAGGGGCGCCTGGGTGGCTCAGTGGGTTAAGCCGCTGCCTTCGGCTCAGGTCATGATCTCAGGGTCCTGGGATCAAGTCCCGCATCGGGCTTTCTGCTCAACAGGGAGACTGCTTCCCTCTCTCTCTCTCTCTGCCTGCCTCTCTGTCTACTTGTGATCTCTCTCTGTCAAATAAATAAATAAAAATCTTAAAAAAAAATATTAAATGATTGATTAATGAATCTTATTTGGGAATTTGGGAACATACAAAGATAACCATTTAATCACCATGGTTTCTGTGTAAGGGGCAAGAGATAATAGACTAAGAAAATAAGAAAGGCAGATTTAAATAGAAAATAATTTGGAAAGGATGTAAAATTTGTAAGTCAAATTTTTTTTCATTATACAATAAACAATTTATATTCATTTCCCATGCCTTAGATTCTTTCTTCTTGGTGGGGTCACTTTACTCCAGGTTTGGGCAGGGGTGGTAGTAGTGAGAGCCTATACAGGCTGGGCCAATGAAGTAAAGTTCATTTTTTTTTCTTGTGATGATAAATTCTAAGATTTACTTTCTTAGCCAATTTCAAACTTGCACTACAATATTATTGACTGTAGATCCGTGCTGTACATTATATCCTCATTACTTATTTTATAACTGGAAGTTAGTATCTCTTGTACTCCTTAACCCTTTCACCTACCCCCAAGTCCCCATCCCCTCTGGGAACCACCAATCTGTTCTCTGTATCTGTGAATTTTGTTTTGTTTGTTCATTTGTTTTGTTTTTTAAATTCCAGCTACAAGTGGAATCACACAACATTTGTCTTTCTCTATCTCACTTATTTCAGTATTTACTGTCAAGGTCCATCCACATCGCAAATAACAAAATTTTATTTTTTTTATAACTGGGTAGTATTCCACTGTGTGTATATCCCACATCTTTATCCATTCATGCATCAGTGAACATTTAGGTTGTTTCCATATTTTGCCTATTATACATAATGCTGCAGCAAACATAGGGATGCATATAACTTTTTGAATTAGTGTTTTCATTTTTTTCAGATAAATACATAGGAGTGGAATTGCTAGATCATATGGCAGTTCTATTTTTAATATTTTGAGAAACCTCTGTGCTGTTTTCCATAGTGCCTGCACAAATCTTCCATTCCCACACTGTGAGGGTTTCCTTTAGTTCACATCCTCACCAACACTTGTTATTTCTTATGTTTTTGATTTTAGTCTTCCTGACAGATATGAGATAATATCTCACTGCAGTTTTGATTTGCATTTCCCTGATGATTAGTGATGTTGAGCATCTTTTCATGTGTCCATTGGCCATCTGTATGTCTTCCTTAGAAAAAAGTCTATTTAGATCCTCTACCCACTATCTAATCAGATTTTTTTTTGCTAATTACTTGTATGTTCTTTATACATTTTGGATATTAACCCCTTATTGCATATACGACTTGCAAATACCTTCTTCCATTTAGTAGGCTGCTTTTTAAATTTTGTGGATGATTTCCTTTGCTGTCCTGAAGCTTTTTAGTTTGATTTACTCCCATTTGTTTGTTTTTGCTTTGGTTACCACTGCTTCTGGAGTCAGGTCCAAAAAAATGTTGCTAATTTATTGAAGAGACTGTCTTTTTTCCACTGTATTATTTTTTCCTGTTTTGTCGAAGATTAACCGACCATAGAGTTGAGGGTCCATATCTGGGCTCTCTACTCTGTTCCACTGGTCTATGTGTCTGTTTTTATGCCAGTACCATGCTCTCTTGGTGATCACAGCTTTGTAGTAAAGCTTGAAATCAGGTAACATGATGCCCCCAGTTTTATTTTTGTTTTTCAACATTTCCTTAGCGAATTGGGGTCTCTTCTGGTTCCATACAAATTTTTGGATTATTTGCTCCAGCTCCTTGAAAAATACCGGTGGAATTTTGATCGGAACGGCATTAAAAGTATAGATTGCCCTAGGCGGTATAGACATTTTAACAATGTTTATTCTTCCGATCCAAGAGCATGGAATGGTCTTCCATCTTTTTGTGTCTTCTTCAATTTCTTTCATGAGTGTTCTGTAGTTCATTGAGTACAGATCCTTTACCTCTTTGCTTAGGTTTATTCCAAGGTATCTTATGGTTCTTGGTGCTATAGTAAATGGAATCGATTCTCTAATTTCCTTTTCTGTATTTTCATTGTTAGTGTATAAGAAAGCCACTGATTTCTGTACATTGACTTTGTATCGTGCCACGTTACTGAATTGCTGTATGAGTTCTAGTAGATTGGGGGTGGAGTCTTTTGGGTTTTCCATATAAAGAATCATGTTATCTGCGAAGAGAGAGAGTTTGACTTCTTCATTGCCAATTTGGATACCTTTTAATTCTCTTTGTTGTCTGATTGCTATTGCTAGGACTTCTAATACTATGTTGAACAAGAGTGGTGAGAGTGGGCATCCTTGTCGTGTTCCTGATCTCAACGGGAAGGCTGCAAGCTTTTTCCCATTGAGGATGATATTTGCTGTGGGTCTTTCATAGATAGATTTTATGAAGTTCAGGAATGTTCCCTCTATCCCTACACTTTGAAGTGTTTTAATCAGGAATGGATGCTGGATTTTGTCAAATGCTTTTTCTGCATCAATTGAGAGGACCATGTGGTTCTTCTCTCATCTCTTCAATAAATGGTGCTGGGAAAACTGGACAGCTATATGTAGAAGAATGAAACTCGACCATTCTCTTACACCGTACACAAAGATAAACTCAAAATGGATAAAAGACCTCAACGTGAGACAGGAATCCATCAGAATCCTAGAGGAGAACATAGGCAGTAACCTCTTCGATATCATCCACAGCAACTTCTTTCAAGATATGTCTCCAAAGGCAAAGGAAACAAAAGTGAAAATAAACTTTTGGGACTTCATCAAAATCAAAAGCTTCTGCATGGCAAAGGAAACAGTCAACAAAACAAAGAGGCAACCCATGGAATGGGAGAAGATTTTGCAAATGACACTACAGACAAAAGGTTGATATCCAGTATCTATAAAGAACTCCTCAAACTCAACACACACAAAACAGATAATCATATCAAAAAATGGGCAGAAGATATGAACAGACACTTCTTCAATGAAGACATACAAATGGCTAGCAGACACATGACAAAATGTTCATCATCACTAGCCATCAGGGAGATTCAAATTAAAGCCACATTGAGATACCACCTTACACCACTTAGAATGGCCAAAATTAGCAAGACAGGAAACAACATGTGTTGGAGGGGATGTGGAGAAAACGGAACCCTCTTACATTGTTGGTGGGAATGCAAGTTGGTGCAGCCACTTTGGAAAACAGTGTGGAGATTCCTCAAGAAATTAAAAATAGAGCTTCCCTATGACCCTGCCATTGCACTACTGGGTATTTACCCCTAAGATACAGATGGAGTGAAAAGAAGGGCCATCTGTACCCCAATGTTTATAGCAGCAATGGCCACGGTTGCCAAACTGTGGGAAGAACCAAGATGCCCTTCAATGGACGAATGGATAAGGAAGATGTGGTCCATATACACTATGGAGTATTATGCCTCCATCAGGAAGGATGAATATCCCCACCTTTTGTAGCAACATGGATGGGACTGGAAGAGATTATGCTGAGTGAAATAAGTCAAGCAGAGAGAGTCAATTATCATATGGTTTCACTGATTTGTGGAGCATAACAAATAGCATGGAGGACAAGGGGTGTTAGAGATAAGGGAGTTGAGGGAAATTGGAAGGGGAGGTGAACCATGAGAGACTATGGACTCTGAAAAACAATCTGAGGGTTTTGAAGGGGTGGGGGGTGGGAGGTTGGGGGAACCAGGTGGTCGGTATTGGAGCGGGCACGGATTGCATGGAGCACTGGGTGTGGTGCAAAAACAATGAATACTGTTACGCTGAAAATAAATTTTAAAAATTTTTTTTAAATTCACTATGAAAAAAAAATGTTGCTAAGACTAATGTCAGGTAGCTTACTATGTATGCTTTCTTCTAGAAGTTTTATGGTTTCTGGTCTTACATTCAAATCTTTAATCCATTTTCAATTCATTTTTGTGTACGGTTTAAGATAGTGGTCCAGTTCCATTCTATTGCCTGTGGCTTCCCAGCAGGATTCATTGAAGGGACTGCCCTTTCCACATTGTATATACTTTCCTCCTGTGTCATAAATTAATTGACCATATATGTGTGGGTTTGTTTCTGGGCTCCTTGTTCTGTTCCACTGACATTTGTGTTCTTAATGCCAATTCCGTACTGTTGATTAGCTTTGTAGTACAGTTTGAAATCAGAAAGCGTTATGACTTCAGCTTTGTTCTTTCTCAGCATTTCTTTTCATTCAGGATCTTTTCTGGTTCCACGCAAATTTTAGGATTGTTTCTTCTATATCTGTGAAAAATGCCGTTGGAATTTTGATAAGGATTACATTGAATCTTAGATTTCTTTGGGCAATATGGACATTTTAACGTTAGTTCTTCCAAACCATGAGCACAGAATATCTTTGAGTCTTTAGTTGTGTTTCCTTTCATTTCTTTTGTCAATGCCTTATAATTTCCAGTGTACAGGTCTTTCACCCCCTTGGTTAAATTTATTCTAGGTATTTTATTCTTTTTGATGCAATTTTAGAGGAAATTTTTTTTTGGCCTTTTTTTAAATTTTATTTTTTATAAACATATATTTTAATCCCCAGGAGTACAGGTCTGCGAATCGCCAGGTTTACACTCTTCACAGCACTCACCATAGCACATACCCTCCCCAGTGTCCATAACCCCACCCCCCCTCCTAACCTCCCCCGCATCAACCCTCAGTTTGTTTTGTGAGATTAAGAGTCACTTATGGTTTGTCTCCCTCCCAATCCCATCTTGTTTCATTTACTCTTCTCCTACCCCCTTAACCCCCCATGTTGCATCTCCTCTCCCTCATATCAGGGAGATCATATGATAGTTGTCTTTCTCCAATTGACTTATTTCGCTAAGCATAATACCCTCTAGTTCCATCCATGTCGTCACAAATGGTAAGATTTCATTTCTTTTGATGGCTGCATAGTATTCCATTGTGTATATATACCACATCTTCTTTATCCATTCTTCTGTTGATGGACATCTGGGTTCTCTCCATAGTTTGGCTATTGTAGACATTGCTGCTATAAACATTTGGGTGCACGTGCCCCTTCGAATCACTACGTTTGTATCTTTAGGGTAAATACCCAGCAGTGCAATTGCTGGGTCATAGGGTAGTTCTATTTTCAATATTTTGAGGAACCTCCATGCTGTTTTCCAGAGTGGTTGCACCAGCTTGCATTCCCACCAACAGTGTAGGAGGGTTCCCCTTTCTCCGCATCCTCGCCAGCATCTGTCATTTCCTGACTTGTTAATTTTAGCCATTCTGACTGGTGTGAGGTGATATCTCATAGTGGTTTTGATTTGTATTTCCCTGATGCCGAGTGATATGGAGCACTTTTTCATGTGTCTGTTGGCCATCTGGATGTCTTCTTTGCAGAAATGTCTGTTCATGTCTTCTGCCCATTTCTTGATTGAATTATTTGTTCTTTGGGTGTTGAGTTTGCTAAGTTCTTTATAGATTTTGGACACTAGCCCTTTATCTGATATGTCATTTGCAAATATCTTCTCCCATTCTGTCAGTTGTCTTTTGGTTTTGTTAACTGTTTCCTTTGCTGTGCAAAAGCTTTTGATCTTGATGAAATCCCAATAGTTCATCTTTGCCCTTGCTTCCCTTGCCTTTGGCGATGTTCCTAGGAAGATGTTGCTGTGGCTGAGGTTGAAGAGGTTGCTGCCTGTGTTCTCCTCAAGGATTTTGATGGATTCCTTTCTCACATTGAGATCCTTCATCCATTTTGAGTCTATTTTCGTGTGTGGTGTAAGGAAATGATCCAATTTCATTTTTCTGCATGTGGCTGTCCAATTTTCCCAATACCATTTAGAAGAGGCTGTCTTTTTTCCATTGGACATTCTTTCCTGCTTTGTCGAAGATAAGTTGGCCATAGAGTTGAGGGTCTATTTCTGGGCTCTCTATTCTGTTTATTGATCTATGTGTCTGTTTTTGTGCCAGTACCATGCTGTCTTGATGATGACAGCTTTGTAATAGAGCTTGAAGTCCGGAATTGTGATGCCACCAACTTTGGCTTTCTTTTTCAATATTCCTTTGGCTATTCGAGGTCTTTTCTGGTTCCATATAAATTTTAGGATTATTTGTTCCATTTCTTTGAAAAAAATGGATGGTACTTTGATAGGAATTGCATTAAATGTGTAGATTGCTTTAGGTAGCATAGACATTTTCACAATATTTATATATGTTCCAGGAGCATGGAACATTTTTCCATTTCTTTGTGTCTTCCTCAATTTCTTTCATGAGTACTTTATAGTTTTCTGAGTATAGATTCTTAGTATCTTTGGTTAGGTTTATTCCTAGGTATCTTATAGTTTTGGGTGCAATTGTAAATGGGATTGCCTCCTTAATTTCTCTTTCTTCTGTCTTGTTGTTGGTGTAGAGAAATGCAACTGATTTCTGTGCATTGATTTTATATCCGGACACTTTACTAAATTCCTGTACAAGTTCTAGCAGTTTTGGAGTGTAGTCTTTTGGGTTTTCCACATATAGTATCATATCATCTGCGAAGAGTGATAGTTTGACTTCTTCTTTGCCGATTTGGATGCCTTTAATTTCCTTTTGTTGTCTGATTGCTGAGGCTAGGACTTCTAGTACTATGTTGAATAGCAGTGGTGATAACAGACATCCCTGCCGTGTTCCTGACCTTAGCGGAAAAGCTTTCAGTTTTTCTCCATTGAGAATGATATTTACAGTGGATTTTTCATAGATGGCTTTGATGATATTGAGGTATGTGCCCTCTATCCCTACATTTTGAAGAGTTTTGATCAGGAAGAGATGCTATACTTTGTCAAATGCTTTTTTAGCATCTATTGAGAGTATCATATGGTTCTTGTTCTTTCTTTTATTAATGTGTTGGATCACATTGGTTGATTTGTGGATGTTGAACCGAACTTGCAGCCCTGGAATAAATCCCACTTGGTCGTGGTGAATAATCCTTTTAAAGTACTGTTGAATCCTATTGGCTAGTATTTTGGTGAGAATTTTTGCATCTGTGTTCATCAAGGTTATTGGTCTGTAGTTCTCTTTTTTGATGGGATCCTTGTCTGGTTTGGGGATCAAGGTGATGCTGGCCTCATAAAATGAGTTTGGAAGTTTTCCTTCCATTTCTATTTTTTGGAACAGTTTCAGGAGAATAGGAATTAGTTCTTCTTTAAATGTTTGGTAGAATTCCCCCGGGAAGCCGTCTGGCCCTGGGCTTTTGTTTGTTTGGAGATTTTTGATGACTGTTTCAATCTCCTTACTGGTTATGGGTCTGTTCAGGCTTTCTATTTCTTCCTGGTTCATTTGTGGTAGTTTATATGTCTCTAGGAATGCCTCCATTTCTTGCAGATTGTCAGATTTGTTGACATAGAGTTGCTCATAGTATGTTCTTATAATTGTCTGTATTTCTTTGGTGTTAGTTGTGATCTCTCCTCTTTCATTCATGATTTTATTTATGTGGGTCCTTTCTCTTTTCTTTTTGATAAGTCTGGCCAGGGGTTTATCAATCTTATTAATTCTTTCAAAGAACCAGCTCCTAGTTTCGTTGATTTGTTCTATTGTTTTTTTTTTGTTTGTTTGTTTGTTTCTATTTCATTGATTTCTGCTCTGATCTTTATGATTTCTCTTCTCCTTCTGGGTTTAGGGTTTCTTTCTTGTTCTTTCTCCAGCTCCTTTAGGTGTAGGGTTAGGTTGTGTACCTGAGACCTTTCTTGTTTCTTGAGAAAGGCTTGTACCGCTATATATTTTCCTCTCAGGACTGCCTTTGTTGTTTCCCACAGATTTTGAACCATTGTGTTTTCATTATCATTTGTTTCCATGAAGTTTTTCAATTCTTCTTTAATTTCCTGGTTGACCTATTCATTCTTTAGAAGGATGCTGTTTAGTCTCCATGTATTTGGGTTCTTTCCAAATTTCCTCTTGTGATTGAGTTCTAGCTTCAGAGCTTTTTGGTCTGAAAATATGCAGGGAATGATCCCAATCTTTTGATACCGGTTGAGACCTGATTTAGGACCGAGGATGTGATCTATTTTCAAGAATGTTCCATGTGCACTAGAGAAGAATGTGTATTCTGTTGCTTTGGGATGAAATGTTCTGAATATATCTGTGATGTTCATCTGGTCCAGTGTGTCATTTAAGGCCTTGATTTCCTTGTTGATCTTTTGCTTGGATGATCTGTCCATTTCAGTGAGGGGAGTGTTAAAGTCCCCTACTATTATTGTATTATTGTTGATGTGTTTCTTTGATTTTGTTATTAATTGGTTTATAAAGTTGGCTGCTCCCACATTAGGGCATAGATATTTAAAATTGTTAGATCTTCTTGTTGGACAGATCCTTTGAGTATGATATAGTGTCCTTCCTCATCTCTTATTATAGTCTTTGGCTTAAAATCTAATTGATCTGATATAAAGATTGCCACCCCATCTTTCTTCTGATGTCCATTAGCATGGTAAATTCTTTTCCACTCCCTCACTTTAAACCTGGAGGTGTCTTCGGGTTTAAAATGAGTTTCTTGTAGGCAACTTATAGATGGGTTTTGTATTTTGATCCATTCTGATACCCTGTGTCTTTTGATTGGGGCATTTAGCCCATTAACATTCAGGGTAACTATTGAGAGATATGAATTTAGTGCCATTGTCTTGCCTGTAAGGCGACTGTTATTGTATATTGTCTCTGTTCCTTTCTGTTCTACTACTTTTAGGGTCTCTCTTTGCTTAGAGGACCCCTTTCAATATTTCCTGTACAGCTGGTTTGGTGTTTGCAAATTCTTTCAGTTTTTGTTTGTCCTGGAAGCTTTTACTCTCTCCTTCTATTTTCAATGATAGCCTAGCTGGATACAGTATTCTTGGCTGCATGTTTTTCTCGTTTAGTACTCTGAATATATCATGCCAGCTCTTTCTGGCCTGCCAGGTCTCTGTGGATAAGTCTGCTGCCAATCTAATATTTTTACCATTGTATGTTACAGATTTCTTTTCCTGGGCTGCTTTCAGGATTTTCTCTTTGTCACTAAGACTTGTAAATTTTACTATTAGGTGACGGGACCTATTCTTATTGATTTTGAAGGGGCTCCTCTGAACCTCCTGGATTTTGATGCTTGTTCCCTTTGCCATATTGGGGAAATTCTCTCCAATAATTCTCTCCAATATACCTTCTGCTCCCCTCTCTCTTTCTTATTCTTCTGGAATCCCAATTATTCTAATGTTGTTTCATCTTATGGTGTCAGTTATCTCTCGAATTCTCCCCTCATGGTCCAGTAGCTGTTTGTCCCTCTTTTGCTCAGCTTCTTTATTCTCTGTCATTTGGTCTTCTATATCGCTAATTCTTTCTTCTGCCTCATTTATCCTAGCAGTGAGAGCCTCCATTTTTATTGCACCTCATTAATAGCTTTTTTGATTTCAACTTGTTTAGATTTTAATTCTTTTATTTCTCCAGAAAGGGATTTTATATCTTCCGAGAGGGTTTCTCTAATATCTTCCATGCCTTTTTCGAGCCCGGCTAGAACCTTGAGAATCGTTATTCTGAACTCTAGATCTGACATATTACCAATGTCTATATTGATTAGGTCCCTAGCCTTTCGTACTGCCTCTTGTTCTTTTTTTTGTGGTGAATTTTTCCGCCTTGTCATTTTGTCCAGATAAGAGTATATGAAGGAGCAAGTAAAATACTAAAAGGGTGGCAACAACCCCAGGAAAATATGCTTTAGCCAAATCAGAAGAGATCCCAAATCGTGAGGGGGGAGAAAGGGGTTAAAAAGGTTCAGAAAGAAAAAAAAAAAAAGAAACAGTTAAAAATAGAAAACCAATAAAGAAAAAATATAAAAAGGTAAAAATATATATATATTAGATAAACTAGTTTAAAAACGTTAAAAAAGAAAAGGGTAAAAGTTAAAAAAAAATTAGCAGAAGAAGAGAAAAAAAATTGAAAAAAAATAAAAAATTAAATTAGCTGCAAGGCTAAAGAATCATGGGGAGAAAGCCATGAGTTTCCTGCTTTGCTTTCTCCTCCTCTGGAATTCCACTGCTCTCCTTGGTATTGAAACTGCACTCCTTGGTAGGTGAACTTGGTCCTGGATGGGTTTCTTGTTGATCTTCTGGGGGAGGGGTCTGTTGTAGTGATTTTCAAGTGTCTTTGCCCCAGGTGGAGTTGCACCGCCCTTACCAGGGGCTGGGCTGAGTAATCCGCTCGGGTTTGCTTTCGGGACCTTTTGTTCCCTGAGCGCTTTCCATAGAGTTCCGGAGGGCGGGAACGAAGATGGCGTCCTCCCAGTCTCCAGCCCAGAGGAGTCAAGAGCCCGGGGCCCCACTCCTCAGTGCGCCCTCAGAGAACAGCACCCAATTATTCCCGTCACCCTGGCCTCTGACCGCGCTCCGAGCTGACCGAGCCTGTGACCAATTCAAGGTAACCCCGAGCTGAGAGCTCACTCCTCGGTTCTGTCTCTGTAGCCGGCTTCCCCGTTCTAATACCTATAAGCTCTGCGACACTCAGACACCCCCGATCCTTCTGTGACCCTGCGGGACCTGAGGCCACGCTGACCCCGCGTGGGCTTCACCCCAGTTAAGCCTCTGGAGCGATGTCCTGCAGCAGAACAGACTTTTAAAATTCCTGATTTTGTGCTCCATTGCTCTGCCGCTTGCCGGGAGCCGGCCCCTCCCCCGGTCTATTTTCCCATCGCTTTGGATTCACTTCTCCGCCAGTCCTACCTTTCAGAAAGTGGTTGATTTTCTGTTTCTAGAATTGCTGTTCTTCTCTTCGATCTCCCGTTGGATTTGTAGGTGTTTGCAATCTTTAGATAAGCTATCTAGCTGATCTCCCTCTCCCTGAAGTAGTCTCAGCCTGCTACTTCTCCGCCATCTTGACTCTCCTCCCCTAGAGGAAATTTTTTAAAATTTCTTTCTGATAGCTCATTGCTAGTGGATAAAAACACAACAGATTTTTGTATATTGATTTTTATTCTGCAACTTTATTGAATTTGTTTATTAGTTCTAACTTTTTTTGGTGAAGTCTTTAGGGTTTTCTAAATATAAGATCATGTATTCTATAAGTAGTGGTAATTTTACTTCTTCTTTTCTAATTAGGATGCTTTTTATTTCTTTTTCCTGTCTAATTGCTGTGGCTAAGATTTCCAATACTATGCTAAATAAAAGTGGTGAGAGTAGATGTCCTTGTTTTGTCCCTGATCATAAGGTAAAAGCTTTTAGCTTTTCACTATTAAGTATGATATTAGATATGGGCTCACCATATATGGCCTGTATTATGCTGAGGTGTATGTTCCACCTCTACTCATTTTGTTGAGAGTTTTTATCATAGTAAGTCAGACACATTTAACCCAGAGCCACATTCTTCAGGTAGTTTGTCGTGTCTTCTACAGTGGTGTAGATGAATGGGCAGCTATTTAAAGGGATTAGTTAGAAATTTCAAACCACTCTTCAAGAAAATACATACTTGGACCACATAGCCTTACAGTTCACTCTCAGTCCTTTTCTCCTTATCCTTGTTTTAGGAAAGTGTTAATCATACCCAAGGCATCAGAGAAGAAAAATTATCTTTTTAAGGGTGCCTGGTGGCTTAGTCAGTTAAGCATCTGCCTTCAGCTCAGGTCTTGATCCCAGGGTCCTGGGATCAAGCCCTGCATCGAGGAGCTCTCTCTCCCACTCCCCTTGCCTGTGTGCTCATTGTGTGTGTGTGTGTGTGTGTGTGTGTGTGTGTGTGTGTGTGTGAAATAAATAAAATCTTTTTTTTTTTTAATTTTTTTTATTTTTTCAGCATAACAGTATTCATTATTTTTGCACCACACCCAGTGCTCCATGCAATCTGTGCCCTCCACAATACCCACCACCTGGTGCCCCAACCTCCCACCCCCCACCCCTTCAAAATTCCCAGATCGTTTTTCAGAGTCCATAGTCTCTCATGGTTCACCTCCCCTTCCAATTTCCCTCAACTCCCCTCTCCATCTCCCCTTGTCCTCCATGCTATTTGTTATGCTCCACAAATAAGTGAAACCATATGATAATTGACTCTCTCTGCTTGACTTATTTCACTCAGCATAATCTCTTCCAGTCCCGTCCATGTTGCTACAAAACTTGGGGATTCATCCTTTCTTTCTTTCTTTTTTTTTTTTTTTTTTTTTTTTTACAGCTTTATAAACATATATTTTTATCCCCAGGGGTACAGGTATGCGAATCGCCAGGTTTACACACTTCACAACCATAGCACATACCCTCCCCGATATCCATAACCCCACGCCCTCTCCCAACCCCTCCCCCCATCAACCCTCAGTTTGTTTTGTGAGATTAAGAGTCACTTATGGTTTGTCTCCCTCCCAATCCCATCTTGTTTCATTTACTCTTCTCCTACCCCCTCAACCCCCCATGTTGCATCTCCTCTCCCTCATATCAGGGAGATCATATGATAGTTGTCTTTCTCCGATTGACTTATTTCGCTAAGCATGATACCCTCTAGTTCCATCCACGTCGTCGCAAATGGCAAGATTTCATTTCTTTTGATGGCTGCATAGTATTCCATTGTGTATATGTACCACATCTTCTTTATCCATTCGTCTGTAGATGGACATCTAGGTTCTTTCCATAGTTTGGCTATTGTAGACATTGCTGCTATAAACATTCGGGTGCATGTGCCCCTTCGGATCACTATGTTTGTATCTTTAGGGTAAATACCCAGCAGTGCAATTGCAGGGTCATAGGGTAGTTCTATTTTCAACATTTTGAGGAACCTCCATGCTGTTTTCCAGAGTGGTTGCACCAGCTTGCATTCCCACCAACAGTGTAGGAGGGTTCCCCTTTCTCCGCATCCTCGCCAGCATCTGTCATTTCCTGACTTGTTAATTTTAGCCATTCTGACTGGTGTGAGGTGATATCTCATAGTGGTTTTGATTTGTATTTCCCTGATGCCGAGTGATATGGAGCACTTTTTCATGTGTCTGTTGGCCATCTGGATGTCTTCTTTGCAGAAATGTCTGTTCATGTCCTCTGCCCATTTCTTGATTGGATTATTTGTTCTTTGGGTGTTGAGTTTGCTAAGTTCTTTATAGATTTTGGACACTAGCCCTTTATCTGATATGTCATTTGCAAATATCTTCTCCCATTCTGTCAGTTGTCTTTTGGTTTTGTTCATTGTTTCCTTTGCTGTGCAAAAGCTTTTGATCTTGATAAAATCCCAAAAGTTCATTTTTGCCCTTGCTTCCCTTGCCTTTGGTGATGTTCCTAGGAAGATGTTGCTGCGGCTGACGTCGAAGAGGTTGCTGCCTGTGTTCTCCTCGAGGATTTTGATGGATTCCTTTCTCACATTGAGATCCTTCATCCATTTTGAGTCTATTTTCGTGTGTGGTGTAAGGAAATGATCCAATTTCATTTTTCTGCATGTGGCTGTCCAATTTTCCCAACACCATTTATTGAAGAGGCTGTCTTTGTTCCATTGGACATTCTTTCCTGCTTTGTCGAAGATGAGTTGACCATAGAGTTGAGGGTCCATTTCTGGGCTCTCTATTCTGTTCCATTGATCTATGTGTCTGTTTTTGTGCCAGTACCATGCTGTCTTGATGATGACAGCTTTGTAATAGAGCTTGAAGTCCGGAATTGTGATGCCACCAACTTTGGCTTTCTTTTTCAATATTCCTTTGGCTATTCGAGGTCTTTTCTGGTTCCATATAAATTTTAGGATTATTTGTTCCATTTCTTTGAAAAAAATGGATGTTACTTTGATAGGAATTGCATTAAATGTGTAGATTGCTTTAGGTAGCATAGACATTTTCACAATATTTATTCTTCCAATCCAGGAGCATGGAACATTTTTCCATTTCTTTGTGTCTTCCTCAATTTCTTTCATGAGTACTTTATAGTTTTCTGAGTATAGATTCTTAGTCTCTTTGGTTAGGTTTATTCCTAGGTATCTTATAGTTTTGGGTGCAATTGTAAATGGGATGGACTCCTTAATTTCTCTTTCTTCTGTCTTGTTGTTGGTGTAGAGAAATGCAACTGATTTCTGTGCATTGATTTTATATCCTGACACTTTACTGAATTCCTGAACAAGTTCTAGCAGTTTTGGAGTGGAGTCTTTTGGGTTTTCCACATAGAGTATCATATCATCTGCGAAGAGTGATAGTTTGACTTCTTCTTTGCCGATTTGGATGCCTTTAATTTCCTTTTGTTGTCTGATTGCTGAGGCTAGGACTTCTAGTACTATGTTGAATAGCAGTGGTGATAACGGACATCCCTGCCGTGTTCCTGACCTTAGCGAAAAAGCTTTCAGTTTTTCTCCATTGAGAATGATATTTGCGGTGGGTTTTTCATAGATGGCTTTGATAATATTGAGGTATGTGCCGTCTATCCCTACACTTTGAAGAGTTTTGATCAGGAAGGGATGCTGTACTTTGTCAAATGCTTTTTCAGCATCTATGGAGAGTATCATATGGTTCTTGTTCTTTCTTTTATTAATGTGTTGTATCACATTGATTGATTTGCGGATGTTGAACCAGCCTTGCAGCCCTGGAATAAATCCCACTTGGTCGTGGTGAATAATCCTTTTAACCTACTGTTGAATCCTATTGGCTAGTATTTTGGCGAGAATTTTTGCATCTGTGTTCATCAAGGATATTGGTCTGTAGTTCTCTTTTTTGTTGGGATCCTTGTCTGGTTTTGGGATCAAGGTGATGCTGGCCTCATAAAATGAGTTTGGAAGTTTTCCTTCTATTTCTATTTTGTGGAACAGTTTCAGGAGAATAGGAATTAGTTCTTCTTTAAATGTTTGGTAGAATTCCCCCGGGAAGCCGTCTGGCCCTGGGCTTTTGTTTGTTTGGAGATTTTTGATGACTGTTTCAATCTCCTTACTGCTTATGGGTCTGTTCAGGCTTTCTATTTCTTCCTGGTTCAGTTGTGGTAGTTTATATGTCTCTAGGAATGCATCCATTTCTTCCAGATTGTCAAATTTGTTGGCGTAGAGTTGCTCATAGTATGTTCTTATTATTGTCTGTATTTCTTTGGTGTTCGTTGTGATCTCTCCTCTTTCATTCATGATTTTATTTATTTGGGTCCTTTCTCTTTTCTTTTTGATAAGTCTGGCCAGGGGTTTATCAATCTTATTAATTCTTTCAAAGAACCAGCTCCTCGTTTCGTTGATTTGTTCTATTGTTTTTTTGGCTTCTATTTCATTGATTTCTGCTCTGATCTTTATGATTTCTCTTCTCCTGCTGGGTTTAGGGTTTCTTTCTTGTTCTTTCTCCAACTCCTTTAGGTGTAGGGTTAGGTTGTGTACCTGAGATCTTTCTTGTTTCTTGAGAAAGGCTTGTACCGCTATATATTTTCCTCTCAGGACTGCCTTTGTTGTGTCCCACAGATTTTGAACCGTTGTGTTTTCATTATCATTTGTTTCCATAAATTTTTTCAATTCTTCTTTAATTTCCTGGTTGACCCATTCATTCTTTAGAAGGATGCTGTTTAGTCTCCATGTATTTGGGTTCTTTCCAAATTTCCTCTTGTGATTGAGTTCTAGCTTTAGAGCATTGTGGTCTGAAAATATGCAGGGAATGATCCCAATCTTTTGATACCGGTTGAGACTTGATTTAGGACCAAGAATGTGATCTATTCTGGAGAATGTTCCATGTGCACTAGAGAAGAATGTGTATTCTGTTGCTTTGGGATGAAATGTTCTGAATATATCTGTGATGTCCATCTGGTCCAGTGTGTCATTTAAGGCCTTGATTTCCTTGTTGATCTTTTGCTTGGATGATCTGTCCATTTCAGTGAGGGGAGTGTTAAAATCCCCTACTATTATTGTATTCTTGTCGATGTGTTTCTTTGATTTTGTTATTAATTGGTTTATATAGTTGGCTGCTCCCACGTTAGGGGCATAGATATTTAAAATTGTTAGATCTTCTTGTTGGACAGTTCCTTTGAGTATGATATAGTGTCCTTCCTCATCTCTTATTATAGTCTTTGGCTTAAAATCTAATTGATCTGCTATAAGGATTGCCACTCCTGCTTTCTTCTGATGTCCATTAGCATGGTAAATTCTTTTCCACCCCCTCACTTTAAACCTGGAGGTGTCTTCGGGTTTAAGATGAGTTTCTTGTAGGCAACATATAGATGGTTTTTGTTTTTTTATCCATTCTGATACCCTGTGTCTTTTGATTGGGGCATTTAGCCCATTAACATTCAGGGTAAGTATTGAGAGATATGAATTTAGTGCCATTGTATTGCCTGTAAGGTGACTGTTATTGTATATTGTCTCTGTTTCTTTCTGATCTACTACTTTGAGGGTCTCTCTTTGCTTAGAGGACCCCTTTCAATATTTCCTGTAGAGCTGGTTTGGTATTTGCAAATTCTTTCAGTTTTTGTTTGTCCTGGAAGCTTTTAATCTCTCCGTCTATTTTCAATGATAGCCTAGCTGGATATAGTATTCTTGGCTGCATGTTTTTCTCATTTAGTACTCTGAATATATCATGCCAGCTCTTTCTGGCCTGCCAGGTCTCTGTAGATAAGTCTGCTGCCAATCTAATATTTTTACCATTGTACGTTACAGACTTCTTTTCCCGGGCTGCTTTCAGGATCTTTTCTTTGTCACTAAGACTTGTCAATTTTCCTATTAGGTGACGGGGTGTGGACCTATTCGTATTGATTTTGAGGGGGGTTCTCTGAACCTCTTGAATTTTGATGCTTGTTCCCTTTGCCATATTGGGGAAATTCACTCTAATAATTCTCTCCAATATACCTTCTGCTCCCCTCTCTGTTTCCTCTTCTTCTGGAATCCCAATTATTCTAATGTTGTTTCGTCTTATGGTGTCACTTATCTCTCGAATTCTCCCCTCGTGGTCCAGTAGCTGTTTGTCCCTCTTTTGCTCAGCTTCTTTATTCTCTGTCATTTGGTCTTCTATATCGCTAATTCTTTCTTCTGCCTCATTTATCCTAGCAGTGAGAGCCTCCATTTTTGATTGCACCTCATTAATAGCTTTTTTGATTTCAACTTGGTTAGATTTTAGTTCTTTTATTTCTCCAGAAAGGGCTTTTATATCTCCTGAGAGGGTTGCTTTAATATCTTCCATGCCTTTTTCAAGCCCGGCTAGAACCTTGAGAATCGTCATTCTGAACTCTATATCTGACATATTACCAATGTCTGTATTGATTAGGTCCCTAGCCTTTGGTACTGCCTCTTGTTCTTTTTTTTGTTGTGAATTTTTCCGCCTTGTCATTTTGTCCAGATAAGAGTTTATGAAGGAGCAAGTAAAATACTAAAAGGGTGGCAACAACCCCAGGAAAATATGCTTTAGCGAAATCAGAAGAGATCCCGAATTGTGAGGGGGGAGAAAGGGGAAAAAAGGGGTTCAGAAAGAAAGAAAAAAAAAAAAAAGAAACTATTAAAAAAAAGAAAGCCGATAAAGAAAAAATATAAAAAGAGGAAAAAAATATATATATTAGATAAATTATTTAAAAAACGTTAAAAAAAGAAAACGGTAAAAGTTAAAAAAAATTCAGCAGAAGAAGAGAAAAAGAAAAAAAAATTGAAAAAGAAAAAAAAATTAAATTAACTGCAAGGCTAAAAAATCATGGGGAGAAAGCCATGAGTTCCGTGCTTTGCTTTCTTCTCCTCTGGAATTCCGCCGCTCTCCTTGGTAGGTGAACTTGGTCCTGGCTGGGTTTCCCGTTGATCTTCTGGGGGAGGGGCCCGTTGTAGTGATTCTCAAGCATCTTTGCCCCAGGCGGAGTTGCACCGCCCTTACCCGGGGCCGTGCTGAGTAATCCGCTGGGGTTCGCTTTCGGGAGCTTTTGTTCCCTGAGCGCTTTCCGTAGAGTCCGGAGGACGGGAATAAAGATGGCGGCCTCCCGGTCTCCGGCCCGGAGGAGCCGAGAGCCCGGGGCCCCACTCCTCAGTGCGCCCTCAGAGAACAGCGCCCAAAGACTCCCGCCACCCTGGCCTCCGGCCACGCTCCGAGCTGACCGAGCCTGAGACCGGTTCAAGGCAACCCCGAGCTGAGAGTCACTCCTCGGCTCTGTCTCTGCAGCCGGCTTCCCCTTTCTAATACCGGTAAGCTCTGCGACACTCAGACACCCCCGATCCTTCTGCGACCCTGCGGGACCTGAGGCCGCGCTGACCCTGCCTGGGCTTCCAGTTAAGCCTCTGGAGCGATGTCCCTCAGCGGAACAGACTTTTAAAAGTCCTGATTTTGCTCCGTTGCTCCGCCGCTCGCCGGGAGCCGGCCCCTCCCCGCGCGGTCTATCTTCCCGTCGCTTTGGATTCACTTCTCTGCCAGTCCTACCTTGCAGAAAGTGGTTGATTTTCTGTTTCTGGAATTGCTGTTCTTCTTCTCTTCAATTTCCCATTGGATTTGTAGGTTTTTACAATCTTTAGATAAGCTATTTAGCTGATCTCCCGCTACCCGAAGTAGTCTCAGCCTGCTACTTCTCCGCCATCTTGACTCCTCCTCCCTAAAATCTTTTTTAAAAAATCAACTTTCAGATCAGTTACTGCTCTTGCAACTGATGAAGTAATGATCACTTCCAATACTTCCTCAATCAAAGTCCATTAATGTAGCATGTGTCCTCAGGAGAGGGCTCTATAACAGAAGGCCCTGGAATTCTCCTTCCACCACAGACACATCGCTAGATCACATTTATTTACTATGATTGCTCTATCAGTCCATCTGTCTAAGTAACTAGCTTTGGGCAACTCAGAAGCATCTCTCATCACTGACTAACAAAATTGTGGGTTAAATCAACCCAAAGAAAGACATTTCTTCCTTGACCTCAATTCCAGTAGGTCCAAGTGAGTTGGAAGCTAGGCAGGGGAGAATGTCCTAGAATCATAGCATTATAGGCATCGTATGCTGTTGGCTGCAAAATTTGGGTTTGCATCTGTTCTGAAATGAATTTTCCTGATCGTTTGCTTTCTGGGCCATTTTTACTATTTATTTTGTTGCTTGGCTTATCCTGGGCCTGAGCTTGACTTTGGTCCATACGTCTGGAAAGCATAGTGCCATTCATTCGCCTTCCACACATCCTGCTCTTTTAATAAAACTGTTCCTTTTTTTTTTTTTTTAATACAGAATGGCTGATCACAGGATTTGGTAACAGGGCAAAAACTGATAATTTGCTTAAAATGAGTCACTTTTGCACCAGACTGGGAGCCCCATGACTCATAATTACAAGTTCAAAGCCTGGCTGTTTGTAAGAAGAGGAAACCCAGCCAGAGGGGCTTTCAGCCTGCTCACTCTTTGCATTCTTTTTATCCAGAGAGCAAATTACTGCCCAAGGCAACCCAAAGCTCATTAGTGAACCCAGCAAAGACAGGCAGCTTCTTCGGCTTGGACAGAGAGGAGTCTTTCTACCCTGCCATGCAAACCACAAACAGTTAACCAGATCCTAGAGCATCTGCCAGTGAGCATTTTCCACCACAGATGAATGCCAGTCTGAGAAGCTTTAAGCAAATTAAATTTAGATTCCTCTTCATCGACTAACTACTTCATCTACTTAACTTTTAGTACCCTCTCCTTCTTCCTCCTCTTCCTGCCATTGTAGCAGATGGCAGCAGTCGGGGCCCCATGCCCTTGGCATTGTTTTCCACAATCCAGTTCTGCTTCTGGCTTAAAGAAAAGACAGGATTTTAAAAAGTAAAAAAAAAAAAAATAAATAAACAGTAGGGAAAGAAGTCAGACAAAGCTATTACTGCAAGTATGGCTTATGTGCTGCTACCACGTGAAGAGAGGTGACCAAGAGTAAAAGATAGACAGAAGTAGGAGCCAGGAGCCCAGCAGTTGATGGAGCAAATCTGTGGCTGCAACTTGGCTGCCTCAAGACTAGGGAACCCTGGACATCACTGAATTTGGGAACACGAAGGGTGATACTGGTAGTCCTGTTTAATGTGTTTCCTACCCCATACAGATCTGCACTCCCCAAACAGGGTGTGCAGGGTGCCCAGTCTGACAGATCTTACAAAGAACCTCTTCTGGGATCAGAAAGATATGATGTGGGGACTAAGCCTAAGAAGAGGGGTGGAGGGTAGAGGTGGAGGGATCTTAATATGAGGGAGACACTCTGCTGGAAGGACAAAGAGATGTAATTCCAGCTGTTTTCTAAATCAAGTTAATCATTTTAAATGCAGAGAGCATTTAAGTCTGATGCTAAAATAGATGCCTTTGATAACTTTGCTTATGATCAGCCATAAACGAGGGCCTTGAAACTCCTTCCTTGGAATTTTTGGTCAACAGCAACACACATTAATTATCTTAGATGCAACAAAATGTTTTTTATTGTGATAGGTCTGAGAACTCAAAAGAATACCACCCAAATGCAGGTGTATAAGCAAATACACTCTCCAGTTCTGGGGTTGGGAGAGATACAATTTACTTAAATCCCATTGCCCTACCTCTTTACAATCCCAGATCCTTTTCTACCTAATCCATCTACAAAATGAAGGAGAGAAACACGCATTTATTGAAGGCCTACTATGACCAAGACACAGTATTGTGTTCTTTCCATATTTCAATCCCTTGAAATCTTCAGAATAGCCCTATGAAGTCAATACTACTAGCCCTGTTTTCTGATTGAGTAAATGGAGGATAACACCTATTTGCGGACTTATGGATGAAAAGGAGCTTGTCTGATTGACAGCTCATGAGACACATTGTACTGCTGTGTAGTGACTGGTCATCTAAGACCTTCCCTTTTCAGCTCTCCAGTATCAAGAAGCTCTTCCCAAGAGGTTAGGTTCTTTCTTTTACTTAGCCTGCATTACTGACCACTTACTATGTACCAGGCACAGTAAGTGTTCATGCCACACTTTCCAGACCCTCTTTCAATCAAATTTCCATCAACTAGAATGCCCTGCACACATTTCATAGTTCAAACATTCCCTTTTCACAGACATGTGTTCGCTCCCTAACCCAATCTTCTGGAATGCAAAATCCTTAACATCTCCTCTCCATGGCCATCCACAACCCTCCTGCCTCCACCACATATGTGTGCCCACACACACGAGCACGTACACATACCAACATAATTATTTCCACTTCACACAGGAAAACTAAGGAATACAGGAATTAAGTCACTTGTTCAAGATTGTACCCTAGTAGGGTACATTTTTATGACTGTTATTTCTTCCAGGCCCTGCTGAGAACCGCTGTTGAAATAAACCGGCTTCCTAGAAAGCAAGAACTTTAATTCAGAAACTCCCTCTAGGAATCTAGCCTACAGAAATAATCCAAAGTGCCCTATACAAATACCACTTCCTCAGAGAGACCTTTCTCTAAACCCCTAAGGAAAACAGCCTCCTGCATCGTTGGGATCTCTCCATCCCCATACTTTGCCTTACCTCTCTTCACAGAGCCAATGGATAGTGTTTCTCTGTTTCTCTTGTCTGTCACCCTCAGTAGAATGTCAGCACTCCAAGGAAATAAGCTTTTATTGACCAGCTCCAAGAACACTAACTGGGATATAGTAGGCACTCAGT
Organism: Lutra lutra; assembly: GCF_902655055.1. Classification (NCBI taxonomy): domain Eukaryota; kingdom Metazoa; phylum Chordata; class Mammalia; order Carnivora; family Mustelidae; genus Lutra; species Lutra lutra. The sequence goes on from NC_062283.1 coordinate 66,096,514, forward strand.
AAATATTTATGTTAATTAACTAACCAATTAAGCACTTAAATGTGGAATAACATTTACACACCAAGACACTCCCTGCAGCATTACTTATATAGCATATATATATATGTGTGTGTATATATAGATATACATATATGCATATATATGTATAAAATAATGTGCAATTCTAATTCTAGAGAATAGACGATAATGAGGAAATATTACATAACCACAAAAAAAGTAATATTTATGAAGAATTGGATGATTAGGAAAAAGAATTATGAGATAATTTTAAGTGAAATAAGCAAGCTACAAAATTGTATGTGCATTATCCTCTTAACTATGTCATAAAACAAAGCAGAGAAAAAAACGGCAAGGAAAGTAGAGGGATTGTGAGTTAGTTTTTTCCTGCTGCTTTTTACCATTCTTTACTTCCCAATTTTTTGCAAGGGACAAGCTATACCTTGATGATTAGAAAAGCAAAATAATACCTTATAGATGTTCTTACCTCATCAGGCAAAGATATAGGGGGTTAAATCTTTAGAACTAGGGGCGCCTGGGTGGCTCAGTGGGTTAAGCCGCTGCCTTCGGCTCAGGTCATGATCTCAGGGTCCTGGGATCGAGCCCCGCATCGGGTTCTCTGCTCAGCAGGGAGCCTGCTTCTTCCTCTCTCTCTGCCTGCCTCTCTGCCTACTTGAGATCTCTCTCTCTATCAAATAAATAATTAAAATATTAAAAAAAAAATCTTTAGGACTTGCTTTCTGCGTGAATTATGTTCCTCTCTGAATTCCTAAAAGATAATGCATCTTTGAAAGAAAAATTCCTCAGAAGCCTTCCTGAATGAATTCTGATAAAATGGTTCATAACGGTAAATTACCTCTCTCTGTTGAGGATGTACAAATACTAGGCACAGATATTAACTGGGTGGCCCTATAGTGTTCTGAAATAATGCTAGATGTCCCAAAAGATTCTCATTTCTCTGTCTCAGAAATGGAAGCTCTTTCCAGGAAAAGGAAGGGGAGCTATTCTCACAAGCCCACTCACCGTTTAGGTGTGGCATTTAGTCTGGCTCCCTTTAGAAATAATTATTTATAGGTTTAATATGCATAAAACAGAAACAAAAAAGAACCACTACAGAAGGGAAGACCAAAGGAGAGAGAGATTGAGGAGTGAGGTGGTGAGGTTATTCAGGGAATGGGTTAGCAGGGAGCTCTGGAAGTTGACTGAGGGCTGGGTTCCTGAGAAAGAGGGGGCACTTTAAAAATTCTGACTGTGGAAGGAGACTGGGTGGCTCAGTCAGGTAAGCGTCTGCCTACGGCTCAGGTCATGATCTCAGGGTCCTGGGATTGAGCCCTACATCAGGCTGTCTGCTCAGCTGTGAGTCTGCTTCTCCCTTTCACTCTCCTTCTGTGCCCTCTGTCTCTCTCTCTCTCCCTTCAAAAAAAAATAAATAAAATCTTTTAAAAAATTTCTGACTGTGGGTGTAGAGGGGTGGGAGCTCAAACATGGGCATCAGCGTTCTCATAGGAGAGCAGTTTGGACTTGAGCAGGAGGGCAGGAAGCAAGGGTGTAAATCTGGTACATATTAGGGGCACTATTTTCAGCAAAACTGTTGACCTTCCTCCCTCCCTTTATTTCTCTCTTCTTTCCTTCCTTCCATGCTTAGTTCCTTCTTCTCTTCCTTCCCTCCTAGTATTAGAAAAGGAGCAATAAACAAGACAGATCACCTTTGTGGAGTTCTCATTCTATATAATATATATAAACATGTAGTTTCTGAGGATGACAAGTGCTAGGAAGGATATAAAACAAAACAATCAGATACCAAACAGGGTGGGTTGGAGACCAGCGAAGGTGATATGGGAGCTGAGAACTGAATGAGCCATAAAGATTCAGGGAAATAACATTCCAGACAGAAGGAACAAACAGCAAGTGTACAGGACCAGAGGTAGGAACATGGTTAAGATATTTGAGGAGCTGAAAGAAGGGCAGTGAGCTGAGAAGATGTAAGCAAATGAAATCTATGAGGAGCATGAGGGAAGGGAGATGTAGGTAGACACCATGATGTGAATCTGCCAAACTGAGTAGTTTGGATTTGTTCAGGAGCCATGAGAAGTTACTAAAGAGTTCAAAGCAGAGCAATGACATAATTATGTTCTTTAAAAAATCACTTAGGTTGCTAAGTGGAGAATATGTTGTAGGAAGGCAAGATGAATGGTGGCAAAGTAGGAGACAGCCTAAGTGAAAAATGGTGGTTACTTCAGTTGGGATAAGCAAAGAAACAAAGAGAAGCAAGAAGGTCTAAGGCACACTGTTTTTTTGTTTTGTTTTGTTGTTTTTAATTTTTATTTGTTTTTTTAATTTCTTTTCAGTGTTCCAGAATTCATTGTTTATGCACCACACCCAGTGCTCCATGCAATATGTGCCCTCCATAATACCCACCACCAGGCTCACCTAACCTCCCACCCTCTGTCCCTCCAAAACCCTCAGATTGTTTTTCAGAGTCCACAGTCTCTCATGGTTCGTCTCCCACTCCAATTTCCCCCAACTCCCTTCTCGTCTCCATCTCCCCATGTCCTCAGTGTTATTCCTTTTGCTCCACAAATAAGTGAACTGTTCACTGTTAAAAGAGTTCAGACAGAATCTGCTGGTAGAACAGTTGTGGGATCTGAGGACGCACGGATGAGCCCTAGGATTCTTTGCTTGAGCAAGTGGTACCACTTACTGATATGGAAACAATTAGGGGAAACATCTTGGGGTAGATTTTGGAATGGAGCATGAAATTAAGGGTTCTGTTTGGAACATGTTAAGTTTGAGATGCCAATTAGACATTAAAGTAGAGATTTCAAGTGGGCTGTTAAATGTCCCAATCTGGCCCTCAATGGAGAGGTCAGAGCTTAAGATATAAATTTTGGAGCCATTGGTGTATAATACCTTTTAAAGCCATGAGACTAAATGAAATCAAGAAAGACAAGAGTTGAAAGACAAGAGTATCCAGGACTGAGCCCTACCGCACTCCAACATCTGGAGGTTGAAAGAAGCCAGGAAAATGGAAGAAAAATCAAGAGGGAGTGACTTCACAGAAGGCCAAGGAAGGAAGTGCTTCAGGCAGAAGGGAGGAGTCAACCATGTAGAATGGTGGTGTGTATTGGTCAGGATTTACTAGGTTATCCTCTGGTAATAAATTAGCGCTAATTCCAGTAGCTGATCACAACATTTATTTCTCATTCACACTGTTTGAATGCTGTGGGTCAGAAAAGGTGGAAGGTGGATACTTGCTCCACAAGTAACAGGGACCTGGGCTGATATAGACTCCATATCTGGGATGACACGGATCACCAAAGTGAGATAAGAGAGAGCATGGAAAATGGCACAGTGAGTCTTCCATGCTTCAGCCAGGGGATAATGCATATCACAGCCACTCACAACCCACTGTCCAGAAGCAGCCATGTGCACCTTCCCAACCCACAGGGCACTTAGGGACTGGGTGCTGGCATGTCTAATGGCTGGGGACTTTATTTCTCTACCATTTGCTGAGAGGTCAACTAAAATGAGAACAGAATACTCACCACTGGTTTTAGGTATACTTAGATCACTAAGGATGTTAAAGGGATACTTTCAGTAGAATGGAAGGAATGAAATTTCCTTAGGCTGGATTGAGGAGAGAATGGGAAATGAGGGAATAGAGATGGTAAATACAGACAACCCTGAAGAGGTTTTTTCTTTTTTTTATGAAAAGTGACCAGAGATATAGAAAGATAACTGGAAGGTTAATGGGGAGAGGTGGATATTGTTAAACAGTATTTTTTCCTTCCTCTGGGAATCTAAATGTCCTTGAATCTCTTACTCTGTGATCCCTCTATAAATAGATGAACTTGGCTCCTATTTCACTAATGAAACCAAGGCCAATGAACACTGAATATTTTAGCCTTCTAGTTTATACTTACAAATTCAGAGATAGCTACATCTAACTATATCCAATTCAACATGGATTTTAAAATATGGTTTTGAGGTGATGGAAATAATCCAAAGAAGAGGGGGTAATTGCTCAGGTAAGAGAGAAGGGATAAGGGAAGAAGTCCAGGGGAGTTTGAGAACCACAGCCCAGGTAGAGGGGTTGGCCTTTGATGATGGATGTTTAACCATTGTCACCAGAAGGAAACCTGGGTTGCCATGAGTTCACCAGGCAGGACTGATGAGGAAGCCCCTGTCCTGTTGTGTTTCTCTCCCCAGTGAGAACAGGTTGTTACTGTGAAATGAGCCTGGCTGGGGTGGTCAGGAAGCAGAGAACACAGAAGCAGTAAAGCCCACCTGACCATTTAAACCACTCTCTTCTCCATTGCTAACTCGTAACTAGCAACTACCTCCAGAATGTTCCTACTGTGTTTAAGTTGTTCTTGCATTCTAAACAGCTTGCTGTGGGTAGGTTTTTAGATGACTCATTATTACTTATGATAATAATAACTCATTTTTACATTTCACTTTTTGTAGTATAGCCTGTATTTATTCATTCTGTCAGACTTTCAAATAAATGATTCATAGCTGCCGTATTCAGTTCTATTACTGTAAAATATACACCTAGAAGACTGCCTTGAGATGCATGTACAGTTTAACGAATAACGTTTTTAAGAAAAACAAGTTCGCTAGATGTATCTCATCGTTAATCATTCATTTGACAAACCTTGTTCGGAGTATCTACAGTGTTCCAGGCACCGAGCTAGAGCTGGGACTACAAATGCATAAGGAAAAGTCACGTGCTTTTGGGGACTCAGAGCCTGCGGGGTGGAGAAGTTGGGCAGATAAGGTAGTCATCCAGATAGTTCATGGCAAAGGTATTTACCAGTTCCAAAATGGAGAGATGCTCCAAGTGCCACCATCTTTCATTAACACTTCACAGTAACATTAAGAGACAAGAGTTTTTATTAGTTTCATTTGATAGACAAGGAGCTTGAGACTTACAGCAATTTAAATGGCAGATCCTAGATCATATAGCTAGTGAATGAAACCAGTGCTCAAACCCATGTCTGCCTACTTGAAATTCTATCACCTTTCCCCAACCACTGCACAAGAGCAGAAGAGTAGCCCAGAGTTACACTCTAAAGTAGGTATTCTTCCGTCATCTGAGGGAGGGAGAGTAGTTTGACAAGCCTGTGGAAAACTCCAGTGTGCCTCTCCTGGGAATGTCCTGGGGATGCAGGGGACTCATTAAGGGTGTGGTGTCTGGACCTAGAGGTCACTGGGCCCCAATTCCCCCCACAGTCAGAGGAAACCCCAAGGTCATTCTCAGGCTGCCTGTGTGGCTCAGTCAGTTAAATGTCTGCCTTCGATTCAGGTAATGGTGCTGGGGTCCTCGGATCGAGCCCCACATGAGGCTCCCTGCTCAGCAGAGAGCCTGCTTCTCCCCTCCTTATGCTTCTCCTCCTGCTTGTGCTCTCTCTTGAATAAATAAATAAAATCTTAAAAAAAAAATGAAACCCCCAAGTGCTTTTAGTCCATCTCTGTGCCTGTCCCTGAACACGGTGGACCCCTCCCCACCCCTATGACCTTGTCTCTGTGTTCCCTATGCAAGGAGTGACACTGGCCTCCATTCCTCCAGCTCCTGCTCCTCAGTTTCCCTAATCCCTGCCTTGGGAGGCACATTTATTGAAAAGCCTTCTGCAATCTGACCACGCCCCTTCTTTCACTTTCTTGTGATCATCTACACCACTCGCTCCATACTACCACCAATGCATTGTCTATGAGTGTTTGCCAGCTTTCTAATGTAAGCTTTGACCTTCCTATACCCCCAGTGCTTTCTATCACAAGGTCAAGGACAATATTTCTTTTATTTATCTGTACCATTAACCATAGAAGAGGGCTGTCAATAGAGCAGATACTCAGTACTACTGACAGATGATCTACTTCACCAGTTCTCACTGTCTCGGTGAATAAACAAATGTTACATTTAAACAATGAAATTCTTTCTAGAGGAAAAGCAGTCAGGATAAAGAGGGGCCAAAGGGAAAATAATGACCCCTTGGATCCTTTTCATCTCTTTCTCATGGCTATTGCTCATCTGGGGACAGGAAATTACTCTCTGCAAAGTCCACACTCTCAGAACCTGGACCCTACCCCTTCTCTCTATAGTATCCCCCTGCTTTGGTCCAACACCATCATTTTAAGTGCATAAACTCTTTGACTGTGGAGACTCTCCAGAACTGAAGCTCCATATAGATTAGGGAAAGGTAATTACTTACATGGGTCCGACCTAGTTGGTTAACTAATAAAGTCCTTATGGCAGAGAGCCAAGCCTCCCCTACAACCCTTCCTTTTCCTCTGATCCTTACCCAGGCCCTGGGGCTCCAGGTGGAGCAGCTCTTCCTGGCCATCTGGTGCCTGCCCGAGCTTCCCATTCATGAACATCTCCAGCTCTCCGAGCTGCCATGTGCATTCATGGTTTTCAGTGCACAACCCAACACACAACCCTCCCAACGCAGTCTTTTTCTCATGACCTCCTGATCCCATAGGTCTGACCTCCGTGGTTTGCTGGTATTCATGGTATTCTACTAGGCGAATGATTTTCTTTTAATAACACAGTATGCAGAAAAAGGGTTCCAGAGTGAGACAAAGCTGAGATAAAGTTGTGGCATTGCCATTTTGCTAACTGTTGTCTTGGGGTCATTTTAACCTCTTTCAACCTCAATTACCCTACCTGTAGAATGGGCCCAATACTACCTAGTTGACAGGGTCACTGTGAGAATTAAATGAGACAACATACGTAATGCCTCTAGCACATGCAAAGTTATCAATAAGCATTAGCTCCCCCCCATCACCACCAATAGACTTGTGAGATTAGTTAATATCTGTGATTTCTTATTTGTGAAGCATGAAACAGTGCCTATCACATAGAAGACACACAACAAGTAATTTCCTCCTTCCTTTTTTTTTTCCCCCAAAGAATGAATACCAGTATCCCCAAACTCCATTTTACCTTTTGCTTACTTCCAAGCCAGAGAAACAGAATTGTATTTAAATCTACATGCATTTCAGGGAACAGGCTACTAGGCTAGAATGTATTTTTTTAAATTCTCTTTTAAGAATGTAGCAAAATAAATTTGAGAGTACAGTGGAATTCCTTCCTAATTCAGGAGTAGATAGAAATCTGCCTTCATTTGTCAGACAATAGGGCATGTGAACAATGCTCTAACCACTTCTCCCAAAGCACAGGCTGACATAGAAGCCAGCCAACAGAACCCTGTTGACCATGGCCTTTGGAAATGGTCAGGACATTTCAAACTCAGGGAATCCTGTGTTTTTCAGATTCTGCAGCATTTGGAGCCACTTATTAGCTGAAGAGAAATGCTGCCTTTCTATTCAGTGGGCCTCTCCATCAACTGTCCTTTAGCCCATAAAGGGCTAGAGCCCACATGTCCTTCCACCCAGATTTCCAGGGTTGGTCCAAATATTGGGCATGGAATTGGACACCAAGGCTGCCACATCTATGGACTGAAATGGATGGAAAAGACTCCATAGATCCAGTTTCGCCTGGCAGCAGGAGCCACACCATGCTGTCTTATTTAATGGAAATGTTGCTGGCCTCCAGATTCCTGAGTTAACTCCAAAACACAGAAATGCCAACATGACCCAGGCTCTTCTCCAAGCTCCATGCCTGTGTCTGTCCATGGGTTTTTCTAAGCAACCCACATGGGCACTTTGTCCTGAATAAGAACGCTCACAGAAGAAAAACCCCAGAGAGGCCGGGTTAGGAAATGCAAGGTCTTCGGCAGATGACCTTCAGGACCATGGTTTAAAGATTTAATGTGACTGCTGAAAATGAGCCACTGCCCTCAAGCAGCTGCCATTCTTCTAGGTGCTCCAAGTCTGTCCACTCAGTTGGCACACTAGGCCTTTCAGCACCCTCTCAGACTAACATCCAGCATGCAGCTGCAGCAGGAGGGTGAATCAGACATGGTTACCAAGACGAAAGAAAAACACAACCAGCTTCGAACACTGCCCTTAAGTCCACCCAGCCCACATGGTCTGCGCTGCTGGGCCTGCAAGACTTGCTGGTGGGATGTGTGATCTCTGGCACCAGGAATCAGGAGCCCATTTGATTTATTTAGATGTGGTGCCACTACTGGGTGGGTCTCCTAAGGTTTCCGTGGCTTTCCACTTCAGATTTTCCCTTTACTCCACTCCCTCGAGCCCCTGCCAAGCTTACCATGCTTCAGCCTGGTCCAAGCCAGCCCTAAGAATCTACAAATTAAAGGTTCTCCTTTGATGGCTTTCATGTGGCAGTTTAGGAAACTCCAAGGCCAGTCCTAATCTGAGGACTTCAGCCCAGGTGGTATCTTCTGGTTTGAACATAGGCCTTTAACCCCAAGGCCTAGGGCACCAACTCATTCCAGAAGTGTCACTGAAAAGCAGGAAGTAGGTTGGGCAAGCTTCCTTGGTCACCCCAAAAGATCTACTCTTGGTCTTCACATCTGCAGTCACTTTGGCCGCGGCTAAGTGGCTTTGTCTTCCCCTCGTCCTCAGATTCCATAGCCTGCTGCACCGGCCCAGCCCCCCCTCAAATTGTAGCTGAGCTGGTCCTTAAAGTAAACAGACCCATGGCACATGACACTGCTTTCTATGGTGGCCTCCACCACTCTGGTGGCAGGGAAACATGGACAGAGGGCTCCTTGGTATATGCTCCCAGACAGCCCCTCTCAGTGACTCCAGTACTTGGGGCATGACGCTGCTCCCTGGAGAAAATCCCCTGCATGTCAGCCCCAGAGGTGGTAGAACTGGGTTGTTTTTTTCCCCCAGAAACATAGGAATGAGAAAATTTAATAACAGTTGTCATTTGATTGCATGGTAATCTGGGAGCCATGCGTGAAAGGAGACAAGTGCTTAGTTAGGCTGCCTGACAATGCCTTCCGTGAGTGTGAGGAAGGAACGTGGGAATGCAGTGCCTACCTATGTGCCATGCAGGTCTTTCACGTAACTTCCAGAAACCTCCTCCTTCCTAAATGACAGCATCCACCCCACAGTGAGGGGAGGAAGGTAAAGTGTCTCAAATGTCCCTCTGAATCTTTCTGGAAAATGGGCCATTTCTCTTTATAAGATCTCTTAGCACCTCCCCATCTCATGCGTGTTTTCAGTCCAGCAGCAGTGGACACTTTGCTTTCCATGCTAGAAGCTGCTGACTTGTCCTTTGCCACAGAGTTTCTGGCTGTAGCCATCATTTCCGTTCGATGGCTCTTGGGACATCTTTATTCCAGACACCATTCCCAAGAGTGCTGGATCACTGAACTTTCCTTCATTTCCCTCCTGACCTTTTGTGTTTCATGCTACTTTGATAGATTTATCCCTTCCTCTCATTTAAATCCCTCCTTCCTCTCCCTCCTACTGATCCATTCATTCTAACTTCTGTATACACCAAAGGATGGAATTCTCTTAAAATTATTTATAGGATACTTTTTTTTTTAAGATTTTATTTATTTATTTGACAGACAAGTAGGCAGAGAGGCAGGCAGAGAGAGAGAGGAGGAGGCGGGCTCCCCTCGGAGCAGAGAGCCCGATGCAGGGCTCGATCCCAGGACCCTGGGATCATGACCCGAGCCGAAGGCAGAGGCCCCAACGCACTAAGCCACCCAGGCGTCCTAGGAGGATACTTTTGTATATTTCATCTAAGTCAACATTTGCTGAGAAATTTCAGTGCCTAGAGAATTTTGTATCATATACTGTACAAAACCACACTCTATCCCTGCCCATTGCTTCTCATTTCTGTTTGCACTTCCATGTCCTACATATTGTAGGAATTCTTCATGTCACTATATCAAAGCCACTCCCTCACCTGTGGTTTCAAAAACTTCTGCTACCAAGCCACAAGTCGTGTAATTATGCCCCACATCCAGTTTCCTCCCTGTCTCAGCCTTGAATGCCTCCTACCCAGCTCTGAGCCTTCTCTTGCTCTTAGTCCCCACCAGTGTGATCCACGCCCCCATTCCTGTCAGGATCCCACCCCATCGCTCACTTTTCTTCATTCCCTGTGTGTGTTCTTTTCTCCCTTTCCTTCTTCAGTCAGAGGGAACTGAGGCACCACATGAATGGACGTCATTCCCAAGGAAAACAGATTTTTGGCTCTGACCAGGAAATCTATTTTTCAGCATGAATAACACAACTCTCCATCATTTTACCTTTGTCAATTTTTAAGCAATAGCTTAAGCAGCAGCAGGTTGTTTGGGGCAGCCAGGAAAATGAGCTCTGGCCCTTGTGCTCCAGACTAAAGGAAATCAGACAGCAGGCCCAAAGGCAGGAGCATAAACTCTCCACTTCCGATGTTTTTCCTTTCCATTTGGTTTCCATGGGACCCTGTGTTGGGGGCGGGGAGGGCTTCTAAAAGGACCGATGCATATTCTCCAGCAAAACAAAGGGCCAAATTTCAGGATGGCAAAAGAGAGAGAGCGCGCACATTATAGAAACGGGTGAGGGACAAGAACTCAAGGATTTTGTGTGCCTAACGGTATCAGAAGCCACATGCCAAGGCTGATTTTGTGAGTGCCTTGTTGTCTCCCATTTCTACCAAAGTGCTGTTCGTAAGAATTATCAAAATCCAGAAGAGGCTGCATCTTTAGGATTTGGAAGTGTTTTCCATCTAGCTCACAACCTAGAATTGCAATGTCGTGTTTTGGGGACTGAGATAGAGAAACTCCTCTCCTTCTTTAGGGTTTTTGGTTTGTTTGTTTGTCTTTTGGTTTTTGTTTTGTTTCATTTGAAATTTTATCCTGGCCTGTAATATTTTATGTGCTCTCCTCTGGGTCTTAAACAGTCCTGTGCCTCAGCAAGCCAGCAGGCTCCTCTGAGTCGTCCATGTTTTCTGGGATTCGACACTGTGACCTATGACTGAAATTCACTAAAAGGAAACAACCACGAGCTAGAAATGGTCACAGCAAGCGGGAACTCCTAAGGTCCTCCACTTTGATGAGCAGCTGAGTCTAACAGACTAAACAAAGTTGGGGAGAAGGCACAATTTGTCTTTGCCATCGTACCTTCCCTTTCAGGCTCAGATTTTCCCCCATTTTGGCACCAGCCTGAGACACCATCTTATGTCTTGTCTTTGCAGGACCTGTTAGCTAATTGTCAACAGATCGTGGAGTTTGTCTTTGCTAGCTCCAAGACAGTGATGCCTTCAAGAGTATTTGCATTTTTATAAAAGCTTCTTGGAGCTGCAATCTCTAAGGGCGGGCTATGAAGCATAATAACACGTAGTGGGAAAAGATGGTGTTGATTTTCGTGTGTGTGTGTGTGTGTGTGTGTGTGTGTGTGAATTTCTAAAATCACACAATACAGGAGATGCACCCACCACCCAGGGGTGTGGTGGCCAAGGGAGGAAGAGCCGTGGGAGCACTTACCCTGTCATGTCACAGTATACTATGCTAGAAGGAAGAACATTAAGCACATAAGACATTCATTTATTCATTCCAAAGAATTTGAGCTCCTCCTATGTGCCAGGTACCATCCAGGTGCTAGAAATATTGCAGCAAACAAAACTCACAAAAATCACTGCCCCATGGAGTGCACACATTCTAGAAATAATAATAGAAACAGTAAGACAAAATTTGTGCTTCTTTTTTTCTGTGATACTGTAAAGAACATTCAGGGTTTTGGACAAGATAGACAGTAATGAGAGTGTAATCCCATGGGCAGATCCCCCCCTAGCTGGGCACTTTGAGGCCACCACTTGCCTCCTCTCTCAGTCAGACTCCCTGGAGAAGTGGATCTGAGAGCAGAACTGACTTCCTCTAAAAAGCCGGGCTGTTTTGACCCCTTTATAACATTTCTTTAACTGAGCTTCAGTTCCTTCCTCTGTAAAATGATATCTGACCAGGGATCATGGAGAAGTTTAACGGATAAAATAGGTAAGGAAACACTTAACACGGTGACTAGTGTAAAGTACGTAAGAAATTCATTTTATTCTCCCCAAAGACCATTCCTGTTCTGTGGCAGAACCGTGTATTTGAATCAAGTTGCCCTTTTGCTCCATCCTCCTCTTCCCCCTTCATCGGGGATCTTCTTCCACTCCTGCTCTACCTGGCAAATGTTGCTCGTCCCTCGGAATCCTTCCCAGTCTCCCCAACAGGGCTGACCCTCCTCCTCTTTATTTCCTGGCGCTGGACACATGCCTGCCTTACAGCAAATAGCAGCTTTTGTGGTAACTATTCACGTTTCTTTCTCCTTCACTAGACTTTCAATTCTTGAAGGGCAAGGATCATAGCTTTAATCTTCTTGTTCAAGTTTATAGCTCGGTCACATGCCAACTGCAGTGCCTAAGAGAAATAAATATTGGTGGAGAGAATAAATAAATAGATGATTTTCTCATTAGCTTTTAATCACTCTAGTGCTCCAACTGCTCTTACTCCTTCTAATGGGGACATTGTGTACTTGGGGGCCAGAGCTTGCCATATAAGAAAGCTGTTTTCTAAATCCTGAGAGGGGAAAACAACTGTTTAGTAGGCTTCCAGGCCCTAATTCGCCTCTCTGCTTTCAGAAGCTGGGCATCACAGCCACCACACCTTGGCCTCCCTGAGCAGACATGGGGGACACAAGCTGCCAGAATTAGAGCCCTCATATTAACGTCCACTCACCTGAGCTCACCATCAGAGAACTCCAATTCCAGAATACTCCATCGTCACTGGAGGAAAGCTGATCCCATGTTCCTGATAATAAGCCCACAGTACTGCAGGTCCCCAAGGACCTCTTAAATCAAAAGTATGAAGTGCTTCCAGTGTAACTTTCTTTCTCGTAATGTGTACTTCACTGACTTTTAAGTCTTGGAAAATTGGTGGCACCCACATACTGTGACACGGCGCTGGCCCCACATTTTTTAGCAAGACTTTCAAGATCCTCTGGAAAGTGAGAGCAAATTACCTCCCTGAGCTTCTCTCTCCTGTGCATCCCACGTCCTTTCTGTTCCTACTACCCAGGCCCCCTCTGCGCCTCAAGGAAGATGCAACAGGGTTTTCAGTTGGTTCTAAGTTCTTCCAGGACCGGCTGCTGTAACAGTGCCATCGGCGCTGAGAAATCTCAGCATGGCCATTCCTCCCAGCTGTCGATTTTGGACTGTCAGCTCTGAAAGAAAGCAGAGCCTGGGAGAGAAAAGGCCATGAACCCATCTCCTTCACTGCAGCTTTTCGAACAACCCTCTCCCCGCCCCTCACCCCTGCTGCTGCCTTCTCATCACCTCCTCTGTGGGAAGCAATTTGGGGGATCCCCCAGGCAGGCTCCCATGTGGTCTCCATGGAGCTCTCCTCAACCCCCACTCCATTCCAGAGAGATTTGCTCCCTCTACCCCCTGTTGCTGTTTCATTAGCAGTGAAAAGCATACATTGTCAGAACTAGGCACAGATCAGGGGCAGGGGAGAGGTATGGCGTGAGTCCCTCCACTCCCTGTGGGCTTTGCTGGATAAAAAGTGTCCCTTGGTTAATGCGTCTTATACAGTAGAGCTCATCTTTCTGAGTCCCCCCCAAACCCGTTCCCAGGCCGACCCAGTTCTGGAGTGTGCAGGGCAGATGTGGAGACAAAGCCAAAACGTGCCCATTTGCTTCTGATTGGAAAAGGGTGGGGCGTCTTGTGTGCCTCACCATTCAGACATTCTTCATGGTGCTATTTTTATCAACGGTAATCATTAAATTGGTGTCAGATGGGCTGGTCCGGTTCCTCACCCCGAGGCCTGGTGATGAGACTCCACGGGTTTTTTCCAGGCAGGAGGAGATGTGGTATGTGGCCCATATGAATGGGTCTCTGGAACCTGGGGCCTCACAGCAAACCCCTCTCACCCTGGATCGTGTTCATGTGGCAATTAGAGCAAGGCTCATTTTCACTCCTGGTTCATTCCTGACCTGATTCATTTAACACACATCTGTTGCGCACCTTCTAAATGCTAGACATTGAACAAGACACTAGGGATTCACAAAGATGTAATCTCTGCCTCCTAGAAACATGCCTGTCACCAGAAAGGATTGTCATGTGAAGTGACAGTGTCTACTGGGCTGTGCGTGTTACAGATGCATTGATAGGTACATAATGGAGGGAGGATTCACGCTGCCTGGGCCTCAAGGGCCAGGGCTTCAAAGATAAGTAGAATTAACTGGATGAAAACATGGGGAAAAGGAACCAAAACTTTTAAGAAGCATAAAAAAAAAAAAAAAACAAGTCTATAAATTCACCCAAAATTCAGCTGTGTATTCAGTTGTCACTTAGGGATCCCAGGCATGCACTTGCATTGACCCTCACTCTGGGAGGCTGGGAGAAAGAGGTCTATGGTGCAGAAATGCCACCTGTTCACTACATCATCTCTGGCTGTCCTGACTCTGGATTTCAGAATTTGGCCCCTGAGCAGGGCCCAGTAACGAGGTTAGCAACCCAGAATGTTGGAGTTAGACATGACCTAGGAGCTGCCATCACAACCTGCTCATGGATCTTTCGATGGAAAACCTAACCTCAGAGTAAGCACCAAGGCCTCTCTCTAGACACAGGAGATAAGGATGTGTCGTTATATGGAGACTAAGAGGAGAATTTTCTAGATTCTGTATCTTTCAGTCTGGACTGTACCACTCTTAACTAAATGCCTGGAAATCCAGCATGAAATTGAACAGAAAACCAAAACAGGGCATAGCAGGAAAATGGGGAGAGCTGTGGTACCGAATGATGGCAGAAAGTGCATTTGCAGATGTTCTCGGCAATCCAGGGCCTGGCGCTCTGGTTCTCATTTCCTCCAACCAAACATTCCAAACTCCACCCCCCCACAAGTCACATGCCTACACAGGCATAGCCCTGTAGGGTGCAGGTTGTCGCTGGAAGGGCCTCCTTGCTGGGTCGGTGGCCAGCTGGAAGAGCCCAGGGCCACCTGTCTGGTCAGGAGCCTTTCTGCTGTGAGCCTCTTGGAGCCAGGGCTGGCTTTGTGGTCCACCTAAAGTGACAGTGAAATTAATGGGATCCTGATGCCATGACTGAGGCCATTTCCCCGTGTCTCCAAACAGGGATGAGAGAAGAAATGTCCTTAGGACGACAAGAGGCTTTTGAAATCTTCAAGAGGGACCACGCTGACAGTGTTACCATCGAAGATAACAAGCAGATTTTGAAGCAGAGGTAAGGCTGGCTCACAGGGCCGCTAGTCCCCCGAAGCTTAGCCAGTCTCAAGGAAACTTGCTATTCTGTTGTTCCTAATTTGCTTAACCTAACTTCTAAAAGAAAGGCCTGATGTGTATTTAGCTTCACAGTGAATTGTGTCCAGCCCAGCAGGACTTTCCTACATGGGAACCTCCTCATCCCTGTACTGCTGGGGTATGCAACATCAGGGTGGGGCCTGTCACTGACAGCACCAACTTTGTCTCCAGTTCTCCCCTGTTACACTAATTCCTATCTTCCTGTGCCTTTGTCCATGTCATACTGTTTCAAAGGCAAAGGAGAAAAAGTCTGTAGACCAAATTATCATCTCAGAACTCTGGACCCTCCAGCTGCTGCAGCCATGTGCTTCCTACTCAAAGGGAGTAAACGTGTGCACAGTCTGTGACCCAGAGGCCTCTGGTGCATTCTCCAGCCGGAAGCAGAGCGGGCAGCAGCATCTGCTGACATACTGTCAAGCTGGCCTCTGGACCCTTTAGATAAAACTTCAGGGTACATAATTCGTTTCAGCTCATCTGCAGTTAGATGCATAGCTGCAGACTGCAGACAGAAAGACAGCCAGGTGCCTGGGTCCAGAGTTCAAAAGAGAATGTTCTAGCCTGTGAACTCTTAAACTGAGTCACACGTGATTCTGGATCTTAGCACACAAACATTTGGAAATTTTCAAACCAATGTATTGAATTAAAGTGAGATCCAGGTTTGGGAGTCATATGCTTATAAATGCTTCAAGGAAGCCTAAGGAGTGGCCAAGCTCAGGAAAACAGGTGGAGACGCAGGGGTCTAGAGGGTAGAAACAGGGGAAAAGCTCTAAAGAGCAGGGAGGGAGAGGAGGCTGTGAGGGAGGCTGAGAGAGAAGCAAGGGAGATCCAGGGAGTTCTGAGGAGCAGAGGGAGGCTGAGAAACAGAGAGAGAAGCAAAGGAGACCCAGGAGAACATGTTGAACTGAAAACCAAGAGGGGAGGTGGCTCCAAGAAGCATGCTGTGAGTGGCGTCCAACACTAGAAAGAAAGAAGCAGGGGAGGCTGGACCCAGTGCACCGAGCAAACAGGCGACCATGGACCGTGGGTCAGAGGGCTGGGACTGAGGGAGCACGTGAAAAGGAGCTGAGCAAATGGAGCATGCATGAACATGTGTTCAAAAAGTCTGTGATAGACGACAAACATTCGAAGGAGGGAAAAGAGAGGCCTAAGGAGAAGAGAGGTTTGTTTCAGAACAGGAGAGAAGTGGTGAATATTGCAGGCCACAGAAGCAAGCCTGTGGAGAGAGAGGCAGACAGACGGACAGATCAGGAGAAGGACTGATGCAGCAAGGCCTCAGGAAGAAGGTCTGGGGAGGGAGGGCCTCAAAGATCCCAGTGAGGTGAGCCTGGAGAGAAAAACGAGACAAGACCGGACTGCCATTGATGCCCTTGGAAGCGATGGCCTCTATTTTCTCCGTGGAAGTTGAAGTGGAATAAGAGTCATGAGGGTAGTGGCAGACGGGGTGGCAGAGGTTTCATACAGATGTCATAGGGAACAGGAAAGAAGGAAGAGCTGAAAAAAGAAAAAGAAAGGCAAGCAGCACTGAGGGCCCAGCTTGATGGTTAACCACTGGCTTTCTCACTTTGGTGCCTTGTGAGTGGGGGTCTCAGATCACTTTAGGAATCCAGCAATGGTGGGAGGGGTGGAGCCAGGAGCAGTCTGTCCAGAGCGCGTGCGGCCCCCTTAGTCCATGCAAGTACATGCGGCCCCCGTGGTCCAGTGCTTCTGCTTCCCGGTCTGTCTCCCGGGAAGCTCTCCTGTGGGCTCCTAAAGGGACATACACAGGGATGTTCTCAGCAGCTCAGTTTGTGGCTGAGGAGAGCCCGAAGCCTGGGTGTCCATCCCTGGGGAAGCAACAAGGTAAAATCTTGGGGAAGCTGCCCATGAAGTCAGGAGCAATGGATGAATGTACACACACCAGCACAGACAGCACTAAGAACGCACAATTCATGGAGATTATAAAGAGATGCACCCAAAACAAACAGAAGAGCCAAAGGTAAAGAGACCGTCACATGCTTTTACCATAAGAATGGTTAGCTGTGTGAGGGAGCAGAATGAGAGCAGGACGGGGGGTGGGAATGAATAAATGAATAAAACAAGAGCTGGGGGAGAAAATAAAGTACCTCTAGTGAAAGCTGAGGGCACTCCCTCTGGAAAAATGGCTGTAAGCTCACCCACACAAGTTTTAGCAAATGGACCCTTCTGACACATATCCTTCACAAACCTTCTAACACATATCCACAGTAAGCCATGATTTTCTAGGGTAGTCAGTTGGATGTGTTGGAGCAGAATACCTGTCTGTCTGAAGATGAGCTTGTCACACTAGCTGCCTCATCCAATACGGGGCCCTCAGCCTTGTCCTTTTCCGGGGCTTCAGAGCTTACATCAGTGCCTGACAAATCTGGCTTTATAGGAAAATGACCCACGGAGCTTGTAAAAGCTCCCAACACTGGGCCTCATCCCTCAGATACTCTAATTTAATTAGGTAGGAGCTAAGCATCCATTTGTCTGAAGATTTCAACATAAAAGCAGGTTTGAAAACCAACAGCTGAACAGCATCCAGAGTCCTGGAGCTCCAGAACCTCTGAGGCAGGATCCCCAAACTCTACAGACAAAACCAGTTCCCAAGGGATTCTTTTGCACACTTGAGTTTAAGAAACACAAGCTTAGAAAGAATTCTATTTTTTAAGAGTTTATTTATTTGAGAGAGAGAGAGAGAGAACATGAGCAGGGGACGGGGGCAGAGGGAGAGGAGAAAAGTAGACTCCCCACTGAGCAGGGAGCCTGACATGGGGCTCGATTCTGGGACCCCGGAATCATGACCTGAGCCAAAGACAGATGCTTAACTGACTGAGCCACCCAGGCACCCCAGGAATTATTCTGAAATTGGTATGTTTCCTGGTTCTGGTTTATACTAGAGTTCATGTCTGTTTCCAGCGGGAGGGTGGGTTGGGATGGCAGGGCTGAAGATGTGGTCTTTCAAAGCCTCTTAATACAGAGCTCACTTAACTCTAGTAAGGTTCTGACAACCCTGTGACAAATGTGCTTTGGAGCTGAAACATATCCAATCAGATAGGATGAGCTGGTAACATTGGTGGTCCCATCTTGCTTGTGGCCACAGAGCAAAGGAATTAATAAAACTCACACAAAGCTTTGAAAAGGTTTTTCCCAGCAGTTAATCAGTCTTTTTAAAATCAAATGAAAAGTCAGGAAGACCAAGCCCACATTTTTAAAAAATGTCTACATCTGTTTAATGTTATTGTAGTAACAATCATTAAAGGAATATTTGGTATTGAAGGGGTGTAACCCAGAGTCTACTCCCTTCTTAGGATTGGAGGTTTTGTTTGCATTCGTGGAGAGTATTCAGTTACTAAGTATTACATGCTCATAGCTGCTTGAGGCAGAAGATGAAAAGAAAATGTTTTTCTGTGAAAAGAAATAGCTAAAGCCCCGCTCTTACCGCAGACATCAGAATAGGGTCCCACAGATGCCAATGGGGGCAACTTCCACACCGCCCTTACCTCAGAAAGCAGTCTTCCATAACCCTGATCCCCTCCAAGCATCTGTTGCTGGTCTCCCTGGTGACGGGAAGCACCATGCACCCCATCTGCGGGAGGGCTGGCCAGTCCTAGGAATGCAGACATGCTCCACAAGATTTTAGTCAGGATGGTGCTAAATGCGTTTCCTCACTCTGCTCCCAGGAGACTTCCTCAGAGAAAGTCTCACCCTCTGGTAGCCCCCAGCAATAAGACCCCAGCCTCCTGGCCTGCCATTCATTCCCAACTTTTCACATCACATCACTCTACCATCCAGGTTTCTAATGTTGGGACATTGTGTTGGCAAAAGGACTCATTGCACCCACGCAAGAGCCTGGGGGAAGCTCAGGCTCTCTAGCCCATGGCAAGGGGCTTCTAAGCCCAAATGAAGGAACCATTGGTGGCCCTGGATCCCTTGTGATCGCTCAGTTCCCCCAGACTGCAAGGATTGACTTGGAGCCACAGGAGGGGTCCATCAGTGGCTCACATGTACCCACCCATGTTACTGGATGGAAAGATTTTCTTCCCCATCTTACCTGGACCCTTTGCTGTCCTCCCAGGCAATTTCTAGCATCTCCTAGCCCTAGTCCCCAGTCTGGGGAAGATCATGCTGCCTGTCTGTGACAAGAAAAACAAGACACTGGCACATTAATGGGGTGTTTACCCTTTGCTGAACTAGAGCAAGTGAGCCAATTCTTAAGCTGGATTTTTTCAGTGGAAGACAACTACAATTCAAAGTCACATTTTTCAGGGATGACTCATCCTTGTAGTACATGGTAATATGAAGAGAGGCTGGAGACCCCATGGTTGGCAAAGACCAGTGCCCAGGCACCACACAGCTAACCTTCTTCTGTGGCAGGTCTTTGATACAAACTGAGTCCCTCTGTCACAGACTTCCATTAAATAACAAAAGAAGAGATAAATAGGGAGATTAACTTCAATTGCAAACAAAGGCAATGATAGTGTGAACTCAACCCAGAAAAGCGCCTCTTCACTCCACTGGATCCTTCAGACACAGAATACAACAGCAATCTAAAACCAACAGGAAAACCGGACCGAGGCTGGAGAGCAATCTTGTGGCACCATCTGGAAATAACATCCATGACAAATAGGAGTTCCCTGGTTCCTATTAGACTCCAATTTTAACTTTTATTATTTTTCCATTTGTTTTTTGTATTTACACCTTGTCTCCTGAACTAGAATTATGGACTCTGAGAGCTGAGATTAGATTAGAATCTTCCCAGCCTCCCCATAGTTTTTAAACACAGTGCTGGCCACAAAAACAGTACTCAACAATACTTCTTTGGCTTGAGAATGATACTTTGAAATTGGCTTTGGGAAGTCTTAGAAGCCAAGCAGACTGCTCAAGACCTACTTCCTAGAAGCAAGAGAATGCAATGGCAGACTTCTAGAGACTCAGAAAAGGAACAGCTCAACAAGACACAGGAGGGGGCAGCCATCTTGATGGGAAACAAGATGGAATAGAGAAGAAGTATTGGTATTAAGGAAAAGGCTAAGGGAAATGAAAGGTGGATCTTCACGGCAATACAACAGAGAGAGCTAAGGTGCCATGTCAGGGATGGGTCTACAGAGGAAGGAAATGGCATAGATGCAGGCCTACTCTTCCTTTCTGATAGGGAACAGTATTGCATGTTCACTCTGTAAATAATCAACATATTAAGTTAATTGCTCTAGACAAGAAGACTAGGAAAGGTGTCAAGAGGAACCCCCTTGCCCTCCGACATATTTGCCCCACTGGCCTAAATAAACCTTCCCTGATGATGTGACAGGGAATAGACTGCAAAGGCTCTTAGAGACTGAGTGCCTTATGAACACCAGCTCCTCGTCTTAGCCCGTAGGTTAAAGCAGCTGCTGCCCCTGGTCCCCAGCAAATTGCCTGTGGTTCTAACTGCCCTGGGGCAGAGCCAGGTGTCTTGCTTCCTCAGCTGATCCCCCAGTGGGGACATATCTCTGCCTGACACACACCAAGGGCAGGATGGAATTCTCCCAGGAACTGCTGGTCTTGAAAGTCACATGACATTCGACCTCAACTCCCATCCCTTTTATTCCCCCTGAAGATTGAAAAACTCAGCAACTATCCTAGGTGTCCTTGACCATGGACTTGCAAGGATCCTTCTTCTGACCCCTTGGTTTGCTGAGAAGATGATACTCATCATTCCTGTCTGTGGTTGCTGCTTCCAACACGCAATCCCACGTCACAGTTCATCACCCTAGCAGGTCCCTACACTGCCAGGCAGTGGTCATGATCTAGGTACAAAGGACATCTGTATGCATGTACTTCCCACATCAACCCACCCCCAAGAGCCATCTCATATTAATCTTACAAACAAGGACTCTCATTCATTTGGACATTCAAGCCCAAGTCTCTGCACCCCAGGGAGTGCCGTCTACATTGCACACCGTGCCTGTGTGACATGCTCCCTCACACACTACCGCTTGCATGCTACAGATAGGTATAGAATGCTCACAAAGTACGTGCCCCCGGTCTAAGCTCCAGGGAGAGAAGTGTGAATTAAACAGCTGTGGTCACTCTCCTCGAGGCGCTTACGATATTAAGAAAGGGGACAAAGCACGTCAGCAGGCAATTCCCAATGGTGTGCCCATGATGACAGAAGTTCAGAGTTCTCTAGAACACATGGGGCTGCCGATCTGCACAGGCCTACAGAGAAAGAGACATCTCTGCTGCACTGGCAGGGTTAGGTCAAAATTAGCCAGACATCCCGTGCAAAGGGAACAGCCCCCAGGTGAACCAGTGTGACACTTGATGGAACTGAGACCATTTGGGCCAGCCTAGAAAGGCCGGGGGTGGGAGGTGTTAGAGAAGATTCTGGCAAAGTCCACACCAGCCAGAGCATGAAGAGTTTATTTAGCCCTGTTAAGGAGTTTGGATTTTGTCCTGTGGTCCCTGGGGAGCCCTCGAAGAGTTTTAAGCAGGAGACTAATAAGATCAGGTATGCATTTAAGAAGGCTCGCACCAGGCACGTGGGTGGCTCAGTGGGTTAAGACTCTGCCTTCGGCTCAGGTCATGATCTCAGGGTCCTGGGATCAAGGCCCGCATTGGGCTCTCTGCTCAGCAGGGAGCCTGCTTCCTCTCTTTCTCTGCCTGCCTCTCTGCCTACTTGTGATCTCTGTCTGTCAAATAAATAAATAAAATCTTTAAAAAAAAAAAAAAAAGAAGAAGAAGAAGAAGAAGGCGGATCACACCAGCTAAAGTGTGGGAATTGGCCTGAAGGCAGATAGCATGAATGCAGGGAGCCACTCAGGTCCTTGTCCCTTGGAGGTAATGGGGTGGGGTGAGGGAACTGTTCCTTCTCTGAGGCAATGAGAGGAGGACTGAAACCAGGTGGAATGCTGTGAGAGATACAGAGGACAAGGACAGAGGGGAGGACAGGGGATGGATGCATTGAGTGAGGATGGCAGTGGAGGGAGGGGCAGGAGCACGTGGGTGAGTGCCCATCCTGGATGGTGAGATGAGGAAAAGTAAGAGGAAGGAGAGGGATTTTCGGAAGCAGGGTGGGGGGGCGATCAGTTCCTCAGGTGTGTTTGTCAAGAAATAAAGCGGGACTGGGAGGGAGATCTGGGAGGATGACTGTGGGGATGTCTGTGGGGATGACAAGTGAAGGCACTGGTGTGATGGGGTGTCTGGGGAGAAGAGGTCACACGGGGAGAGGGTCACAACAAAACCCTGCCCACACCTGATTCACAGCATCTAAGGAACAGCTGCAGAAGAGGAGACAGAAGGGGCGCCTGGGTGGCTCAGTGGGTTAAGCCGCTGCCTTCGGCTCAGGTCATGATCTCAGGGTCCTGGGATCGAGTCCCGCATCGGGCTCTCTGCTCAGCAGGGAGCCTGCTTCCCTTCCTCTCTCTCTCTCTGCCTGCCTCTCTGCCTAATTGTGATCTCTGTCTGTCAAATAAATAAATAAAATCTTTAAAAAAAAAAAAAAGAAGAGGAGACAGAAGGAGCAACCAGGGAGAGAGATGGCTGATGTGACGTGAAAGCCAAGAAGGAGAAGGGTTTGCACTCTGTGGACAGTATCCAGCACAGCCCTGGGCGCACCATGGCTGCTGTGGGATTAATGACGGCTTGGTGTCACGGGAAGCCAGGCTTGTGAAAGAGCAGCCAGAGGACTGCATTCCTTCTCTCTTCCAAGCCCAGGCCTTGCCCCGAGGTGGAGATTTCTGTGCAGTGCACAGAGCCGCCTGCCAGCCCCCATGCTGGAAATACCCCCCAGCAAAGCTGCCTTCCCGAAATGAGCAGTGCAGTCAATGACTCCCAGATAGGAATGCCTTAGTGCCAGGAGGAGACCCTCAGGGGCGCCCGGGATGAGTCACAGAGCCTTGTCCTTGGCCCTGCCCAAGGTACAGCCTCCCTGACATAGACCAAGCCTCCTCCCCATGAGCAGCAGCTGAGGCTGTCCTCCAGAGGAAGAGTGCACCCTGGGGAAAGTCAGCACAGGTTCAAGCACCAGGGACCCAGGCTAGTTCCCTGAGCCACTTCAGTAAGGGAATGTGCCTCTTTCAGGTCAGGAAGGAGTCAGGAGTCTCCCTTTCCTAATGATCAGAACTCAGTCTAGGGCCTGAGAGAGGGGAAGCAGGGGGGCTGAAGGCGATGTGGGCTGGGCAGGTATGGAGATGCAGGTGGGCAAGGAAGAATGTGGCAGAAATGGGGGTCACCTTCTTTCTCATCTCTTCCGCCTCCCCTGCACTCTCCTCTTCAGAATTCTCCTCGGGGCTGGGCTTTCTCAGGGAAGAGTTTGTCTTGACAACTGGAGATCAGGAACACATGTGGGTGGGGTGGCCTGGAGCAGTGACAAGTGCAGAGTGAAGGGAAAACGGTCTCATGTGGACAGCACGGCCCTCAGCGCACACCTCTTCAGTGGGCAAGTCCATTTTAGCTCAGCGCTGAGCTGCAGGGGAGATACTGGAACAGCTCATGGCTTTCCCCGCTGGGTCTGTCAGCCCTGGCAGGGCAGCTCTTCGGAGCGGGTTCACCTCAGCACGAAGCAGCTCCCTCCAGGACAAATGTGGGCACCACCAAGGCTTGGGGGAAGCCAGCCCAGGCCCTCTGTCAGGGCTTCTCTGAAGAGTCACTGTGGAGACAGCCTGGACTGCCTCGATATCTTCCCCTTTTCTTTCTCTACTCTGGTTTCCTCCAGAATTGACATGAATTTCAGCAGCTCTGCAACCTTGTTCTCATATCTTCCTGATTCTCAAAAATCCAAATGGGTGAGTGGACACTATGGGAGCAGGCACCCTGAGGAGTCTTTCACCAAGCAGGAAAGGATTATCAAGCCCTGTGGAGTCCTAGGTTCTGGGGATGGACAGAGCCAACCGTCCAACAGTTAGAGTCCCCCTGCTTGGCAGAACTTACAGGATGAAAATAGCCCCGTCTTCTGAGTGGCCTGGCCCACAGCTCGGATGCTGCCTGTCTGGCAGGCAAAGGCCAGCATGAGCCCACAGAGCCCAGCACAGGGACTTATGAGAATGTCTGCTGAACCGAATTCAGTCTGAGTGGCATCAAATGGACCTGCATTTCTCTCCCAAAGGGTACAGGCCCTAGCTGAAGAGAGCACATCCATAAATCTGTCACAAGCCTGAACAGCCTAATAAGGGAACTGGGGTGGAGACCCAAGAAGCCTAACACTGAGAGGAAATTTAGTCCCCTTCCTTGGAAACTTCCCATCTGCAGTCACAAGCCAAGCAGCCAGACTCGGAAAATAGCAGTGACATAATTCACACTTCTCCCTCATCAAGCAGAGGGCCGTCGCAGCACTCTGGCCTCTGCCCACGTTGTTCCCCTGCCTGGAATGCCCTCCTCTTCCTACCTCCTCTAACAAAATCCTACACCACTAAAGAACTTAACAGATGAAACAACATGATACCTGGGATTTATGGGACCCAGAAAGATTTGGGGGGTGGGGAGGGAATGCAGAGAGAAGAGATCGTTAAAATCAAATTGGCTCAGTGTCGATGGTTAATGACTATTAACTAGTGGGTAGGGTTTTCTAATATGTCCTATGCATCCACGAAAGCCGGGTCAATCCTACCTTGTCATGAAGCTTTCCTGACTACTCTCCACTCATGGAAAGGCCCCTCCCCAGTCATACCCCAGTGGTAGCGCAATGATTTACTGTAGCCATTTATTATGGATTTGTTACATAGCCTTTCAGTTGCCCTTTAAATTCCATGGCAGAGAGGAGAAGGGAAAGGCTTCTTTCCCTTCTTTCTTAAGGGTCCCCCATGTATAAGGGACCAGACCGCATGTTTCTCACATAGACCAGATCCTACACTGCTTTGCCAGTGCAACGTTGGGTTCTCAGCAGGCATCTCATACATATTTGTTGGCAAATATGTAGAAGTCATTGAGTAAACATCAGCACAACCATCCAACAGACTATAGACAGCCATCAAAGATAATGGACATGGAGACGAACCATTAGAGACGGTGGACTCTGAAAAACAATCTGAGGGTTTTGGAGGGGCAGGAGGTGGGAGGTTGGGTGAACCTGGTGGTGGCTATTATGGAGGGCATGTAGTGCATGGAGCACCGGGTGTGGTGCATAAACAATGAATTTTGTAACACTGAAAAGAAATCAAAAAAATAAAAAAATTTAAAAAAAGATAATGGACAAGTTTCTAATGGCGTGCAGAGGGATTAGTACTGTTATGTAAAAAATAACCAAAGCACAAAATCATGTGGATGGTATGAGCTTAACTCTATAAAAAGTGAGTAGAAAAAAGACTGCTTGGAGCTCAAAATGAGCGGATTTCTGGGGAGCGGTTATTGGGGATCTTTTTTGTTTTGTTTTTATACTTTCAAAATGTGATTTAACATCATATGCAACAGGAGTCAGCATCCTTCTGTCAGGGGTCACATAGTAAATATTTTCAGCTTCACAGGCCATACAGTCTTTGTCACAACTACTCACCTCTGCTAACGCAACCTGAAAGCAGCCATAGACAATCTCTAAATGAATCGTGGTGGCTCTGGTTCAATACGATTTTATTTACAGAAGTAGGTGGAGGCCTGGATGTGTTTCACAACCAGCCATAATTGGCCAGCCTCAGACCTATTAATTAATAATAAGAAAAAAAAATGTTATTTAAGTTATAGTAAGCATGTATTCTCGACTATAACTAAAAGCTCTTGATAATGTAATTAATAAAGAAGAGCAGGGCACAAACATCTTACAATGCTTTATTCCAGTACCCTTGCATCATAAGACACTCAAAATTGTAAGTCATAATTCTGTGCTGGATAAAAAAGTAAAAATTCACAATACCAGTAATTAATACAAATTTTAGCTCTATTTTTAAGCCCACTATATGTCATTTATTTAGATTTTCTTTTATCTCTTTCCATAAAGTTTTAAATTATTTTAGAGAGTTCTCAGAAATCTATTATTTTTAATGCATAATTTGGGATGAACAGAAATCGGCAAATTCTTTTTTTTTTTTTTTTTCTCCCTGCAGATTTTCTGAAGCGAAGGCCCTCGGAGAAAGTATAAATGAAACAAGAAGCAAAATTGGTAAGCAGATGTTATTCTGTGAGCATCTTTCACAGACCATTTTCCTAGTGAAAATCAGGTCATGATGTCCCTCCAAATAACCAGCAGGCCGAGTTTCAGGACATCTCTGCCAAGGAAGCCGCTTTGAGAGTGCCTTTCCTTGGAAGTTTGTCATCTCCCCTACCATCCATCAGGAAAAGTGTTTTCTTTTATCTAGAACTTGAACTTTTCATCCTCATGAAGGCCTGAGCTCTAGCATCCCAATGAGAAAGTTTTGCTTTTCCCCCAGTGTTCCTCAGCAATAGCTCAACTAGTCATAAAGGCAAGACTACAGTGAAGTTTCATATTTTCAAGTGCTGTGAAACACTTCTACACCCACCCCCCAAAAGCTTATACTTAGCATTTTTGGCACAGGCATGCATTTTTCAGAACCATCCAATAAGCCTGTGGAAGGAGGAGAAGGAAAATGAGCCTCTGTGCCTTCCCAGGACACAGGCTGCCCAGCAGGGCCCCGCCATGTAGGTGAACATCCCTGGAAAGATGAGGTTAAGGCAGGAGGCAAACTCAATTAAAGTATGCTTCATATTTTTCTCAAAGTGAGAGGAAAATGTTGCCTTCATCCCAAACTAGAAGACACCTAGGGACCCATCTCCCAGACTGGGGCAGCTCTGTAGAGCAGCCCCTTGTGCCTTTGCCTCTTGCCAGAGAGGGTGACTTCCTGCATCTATCTCTCTTGTCCCCATCTTCCTCCCCTCATACATGAGGGCAGGACAGAAGCCACTGTGAGTGTCCCCACTGGCTTTTCCTACAGAATATGGAAAATTACAACAGCTTCAGACATTCAGTCCCTAAATAGGAGTCTCACGTTCTCCTCTGCTGCCTGAGGCAGCCAGGCCCTGGGCCATGCCCAACACCATGCAGAGTATCTCTATAGTCTCAGGGGTTCTTAACCTAAGATCTAGGAACTCGGATAGGGGGGAAATTAGCCTTTATTTTCACCAACCTCTAACTGCAATTTAGCGTATTTTCAGGGATGAATGGAGGCAGCTGACCCCAGTAGGACTAGCAACACCTGTCATCCATGGAAATTGCAGACATTTTCATTTCACAGCCCAGTGTGGCAGATATAAAAAAATATCTTTTATATGCATCAGGATTTCAAAATTATGGTAGTTATTAGACTCAGCATTTGATCTTATTATTTGATGCATTTATATAAAAGCATATAGACATTTCTGTACCACAAAAAGTTTTAAAATTTTGGATAACTATTTCAGTATAACTCATTTCTCTTAAAAATCCTTTTTCCCCCCATGCTATGTACCCAAAAATTCATCATTCTGAGGGAGGGTCCATGGTTTTATCAGACTGCCAGAAGGATCCCTGGCAAAAAACAGATTACAAACTCCTTTCTTGACCTGGGTTCCCAAACCCCTAAAACTGCATGAAAAAGAAAACTGGGTGTTAAGGGTGTGTACATTTTTCTGGAGAGGTCTGATTATCAGAAAGGTCAGTGACCCAAACCAATATGGAAATTGGCTCTATGTCAGTGCCCCATCAGCTATTCCAGGACTTGAGGGCTAAGGAGCAGCCCAGACCCAGCAGCAGGACCATGCTGGCCCACCTGGCTGGATGACCTGGAAGGAAGGGAGGTAGGGAGGGAAGGAGAAGCAGGCCTCAGTGCATCCGGGGTGGACTTATCAGCCTTATGGGACTCAAAGGACCCAGTGGTCTGTTTTTATCCCTGGAGGGATAAGAGGGAAAGACCTTTTATAAACTGCTTCTCCCCAAAAAGTAATATGAAGTTTTTCTCTTGAAAAATATCTCTCTCAACCAAAATAAAACCAAAGCGTTCATTCCGACACTAATGAAATAGACTCATGATGAAAGACACCAATGGCCTATACTAATATAGTTTTTCACTCTGAGTACAGGTGGTTGTCACAAGTAATTCTGAATTCTCCCTAGTTTTGGTGCAATATGTTCGTAGATCTGGTTTGCCACATTCTCAAGAGGAGGCAAGTCAGATGTTGACCTACAGCTCTGCTGGTTGTGCCCTGCCCAAGAGCCAGGTTCTGAGGGTGGGGGGGTGGCTGTAATTTATTTCTCAGTGAGGATGATCTGGACACACAAAGGGTCCAGATATGCCAGCAGAAACCTTGGGAAGTGGACCTTTGTTTTTTCTGGGTCATAACAAGCAGAGCTCATACCAGTGTTGAGATTCAAACATTCACCACTACCAAGAAAGTAGCTAGTTTAGTGGTCCCAATAGTCCCAATGTCACTCTTCCCCTACTTTATGCAAAGAGCAGACTAAAACCCATCCCCTGGCCACCCAACTTCCTAATGTGCATTTGATCCAAGGGGGCCCGGGTGAGGTGGATCACTGATACTCAGCCTTATTACTGAACAAGCTGTCATGGTCCGTGACCTCAGGAAGCAGCCTGCCATCACTGCATGTCAGAGACAAGGCTAAGATTAAGGAAGTGTAAGGTGGAACTTGTACACACATTTAAATTCAAAATCTCCAAGGGAGTCTTGAAGGAAACTGACTTCAGGAGATTTGTGACCTTTCTAAGCACACTTTTTCCTAGGGAGAAATTAAATCAAGTGGAATTTTTAGTTCCCAGTGACTGAAATCTTAGACTTAGTGAATCTAAAAGTCAGGAGGTGGGAGCTTGGCACAGTTGTACCATCACATGTGCGGGATGGTGACTCAGCTCCGCTCCCAAACTGTGCCACATCCTGCCTCTGGACACTGAGGCAGGAATGGGATGCTGTGGAGTACACATGGAATTGGCCTACAGAGAGGAAATGAAAACTGTGTTTGTGAACTACAGATTAGCCAGCCTATGTGTTTCAAGTTCAGGTTCCTTCCTGCGTAATTTTTCTCTGACATTGTGATCTAGAACTGTCACTTGAGTGTCATCCTCAAAAATTCCTAAAGGCTAACAATTCAGTTATAACCACATAATATCTAATTTTACATGGCATAATAAGTCAACCAAAACTCCCATGTTATTTTCTTTTCTTGTAATAAGCCAACACAAACTAGGTGGATAAACTCTTGCCACCAAATCCTTTTCTGTCCCTCTTCTGTACACCATTTACATCAATTCTGATGTCGAATCAGTTGAAATCAGAAATGGAAGAAATAACCAATTTAGAGTCTCCCCCAAAAAAGTAGAGTCTTTGTTTCTGTAGAAGAGGTGTCTTCATTGTATTTATGTGTCCCATACACAAGAGCATTAGACTGCATTTCACCACCTGGGCTGTGTATTTGACATATTCACATATGCCCTGCTTCCATTCATCATATATCTGAAACTGCAATTGAGCCCAAACTGGGGGGAAGGAAGACTGTGTGAGAAGCAGTGGCATCAACCAGGCCACTTTTCACTTGCTAGAATTCTGGCATTCCTTCTTCTACATCAGTGTTCTACCACTGGCAGCATTGTCTTTGGCAACAAGGAACAATGAAGGGCTGTCCTTTGGCATGAGGCCCACGCCTAGACCAGTCCAGGAGTCAGCTGCTTTAGGAGAGAGGAAAGGGCTTGATTGACAACCTCTTCATCTTCCACTGACCCTTCCAGGCCTAAATGAAAACTAACATCACAGGGTGCCACACAGAAGGGTTTTCACTAGTGGGCCAATCAGTGATCAATTCAAAAGTCACAGAAAATGTAATGGCAATAGCTGTTAGCAGGAGGTAAAGGGAAATGCTAGAAAGCTAACAAAATGCTCTGGAAGGTTTCTTTCTCCTAACTCAACTTCAAAGAACCCCAGCCACCCCTCCCCACATTTGAAGAACACTCTTTTATAATATGTTTCTCTTACATATTTGGGCATTAAGAAAAATCATTTCTCAGATCCAGGTCTCCATCAACAGGGTAAATAGGATGATTTTCAGTTGTGTGTCTTTCTGTACTGGGATCTTCCCTTGAGGTTTGCTTTTGGACCTGTTGGTGCATGTTGGTTTCTAGTAGCTTATCCAGGAGTAGGGGAAAGATGACATCTGGGTCATTTTGCTAGATTATGAAGACCTGAATTAAGTATATATTTTGTTGCTCTTTGTCACTAGTCCCAATTAACAACTGCCCCAACAACAGCTTCCACCATGTATTAAGCACTGACTGTGTCATGCCAAAACTTGACATACACTATCTCATTTAATCCTCGCAAAGAAGAGCCATGACCTACAGGGGGACGGGAGTATTACCTTATGTCATATATTATAGATCATGATTTTTAGTGTTAATGCATCTGAAAATCAAGATATATTTGGCCATTTTTTCACAGTTTACAAACCTCTAGAATGAAGATGAATCTTAACATTGATGTAATCTAGGTTCTATGAAATAGGGAATTATCATTATTTTGCAGATTTTAAAAAATGAAGTTTCAATGAGGTTTCCTGCTATGTGACTAAGTGAGAATCAAATTTCATTTCTGTCCAACTCCAAAACTTTTTTTTAACATCTTTATTTAATTTTACTTTTTTCAGCGTTCCAAGATTCATTGTTTAAACACCGCACCCAGTACTCCATGCAATACATGCCCTCCTCAATACCTACCACCAGGCTCACCCTTCCTCCCAACCCTCTCCCTTCCAAATCCCTCAGTTTGTTTCTCAGAGTACACAGTCTCTCATGCTTCTCCTCCCCCTCCGATTTCCCCCAATTCACTTTTCCTTTCCTTCTCCTAATGTCCTCCAAAACTTTTAAATACAGTTTATGATCTCCGTAAATTCAGATTGATCTGACTTTGACATTTGTTTCTGAGTTTAAAATTTTACTCAGCTGTTACTCAGGTCTCTCTTTGGCCTTTATCCTGTGTACCCAACAAAAGACTCAAACTTCAGCCTAGCTCATGCACACACAGCTCATGAAGATGAAAAGGGTCTTTGTAACATGATTAACGGTAGGTTGTCTTGTGCCTGTTGGGGCTCAGTTGCAGGGGCGGGTGGCACCTGAAACTCAGCCTGCCCTTGCTGTCATTTCCATGTGCACCAGCCCAGGCTTGTGTCTGCTCTTAGGAAGGGATGACTTTTTCTGGTTTGCAGAAATATGCTATGGACTTGCAGCAAGCCCGGTAGGATTCAGTGTCCCACATGGGTTTCAACCATTCTCTTCAGTGGTTTAGAAAATGGAATAGTGGGGTTGTATTTTCAAGCTCCGTACAACTGAGTGGGTTTACTGATGCTTCAGGAAACATGAGAGAATTTAAAGCAGTAACTTAGATGAGGTGTAGTAGGAATGAGTGTCATGAAGTACTTATGCTTCGTGTAAAACAGTAACCAATAAGCACTGGAGAAAGCCTGATTAAGGGCAGGCATAGAAATCATGAGTGACCACAAGATAAAAATATGTTACCACCAAGTGAGAAAATACTATATTCTCAAAACTAAGAAACACAGAAGCCAAGACTTCCGCTCTGCCCAGCATTTCCTTGTGCACATTGCATTTGCTCCATGAGGAGAGAGATGGTTCAGAGAAAAGCAGCTGAGGGGATGAGTAGATCTTTGGCTTTATGAAACAGTTCACCACATGTTTATTTTAAATAACAAGCTCTGTCTGTTCTTTAAAGTATTTGTGTGATTGTTTTAAACTACATTTATCAAAAAAAAAACTCAATTCATTTATGCTCAACTTATATTGGCCAGGATGTTTGGTTATAAGCATGAAAGGAAATTTACTGTCTCATGTAACCCGGAAGAAGTACAGTTGGCTTCACATGTACCTTCTTTCTCTCCTCCTTCTCTTCTTCCTTTTCTGTTTCTCCTCCCCTGCCCCACCCCTCCTTCCATGTCTCGGTTCTACTTGACTAAGTTCCTGATGGCTTAACCCCGCTTAGTGACAAGGTACCCCTGAAAAATCTCAGTTTACATGGCCTGTGGAATTCATAATCCCAGTAAATGCGATCTTTCCCAACAAAGTTGGCAAAAAGTCCCTGGAGTGAGGACACTTAGCCTGGCTTAAGTCATGTGTCCATCCCTAAAGCAATCCCTCCAGCCAAGGGGAATGAAACATGTTTGTTGGTTGGGCCTGGAAGCTCCACCCATTCCTCAGGTTGCGGTGGGGTCGGGGGTTAATCTGCCTGCACCACATAAAATGAACAAGATTTGTGAGGAATTGAAGAGCTTTCTTTCTCCAAAGGAAGGAATGCTGGGCATACAACAACCAAGTTCACTACAGACCTTTCAGAAATGTGTCTGTGGTTTGAAACAGAAAAATATCTGTAAGGGAATGAATTGTAGGTCCTATGAGAAAAGATAACAGTTAAAGTGATTTATCCTATACAAAAGATAGCTGTGCACAGGAAATTTAAAAAGCTTGTTTTAAGTATCAGTGCTTCTGTTATGATGGAAGAAATGCAGAATTACATGTGAAAAAATAACCAGGCTGGTAAGAAAATTGAGATTGGGGCAACCTCTCAAAACCCATGCAACTTTATAACTGGAGCTCTAATGAAACAAATTATAATAAAAATAATGCTATATATAATAAAAATAATGCTATAAACAGAAGGAAGCGTTAAATTTAGACAGGGAAACACTATCTAAAACATCGGATTTGTTGTCCAGTTTGAGGCTTTGTGATAGAAGAGGGGGCGTCAGGAAGGGTTGAGGTGCTGAGTTACGGAAATGTGACCAATACCCACAAAGATTGGAACTGCTGCACAACAAGAAAGCCCACTGACCATGCTAGACCAGGAGAAGGAACGCTGTGTACAGTCCTTGCTTCTCTACAGCCCAAGGGGGCTCAGCTCTGCAAGCTGGCTTTTTATTTGGTGATGTTTTTCCTGGTTGTGCAAAAACATTAACTTACTAGTGAAAAAATCCTTTATGAGCAGATGAGGCTCCTGTGTGATGTGGATTTCTGCCAAAGGAACATAGTCATAGGCGAGCTGACTGTATATGACACAATGTCATACAGAGGGACCAACAAGTCGTAATTCACCTTTCAAGGGTCTGAAAAAGGAAGAAGATAATTTTCACTTGTATTAAAGAAAACACAGTTCACCGTGGGAAAAGACATTGTGTCCAAAAGGTAATTAAATGGATAGAGACTCTAGGAATCTTACTTTGAAACAGGAGAGGTGGGCCTCTTTCTGAGATGGCTCAGGGCAGCTAGAAACGAAAAGGGCGAAGCTGATTTCTCAAGGTCCCTCCTGCAGCAATCTGGAACACTGAAACTCCAAGACAGGCAGTTACATGTGACAGCCCATAACCAGCATGACTGATGTCTTCACAGAATGGACTGAGTGCTCTGCTGTCATAGTTTGGAGATCAAACAAACAAAAATGATCTGAGCAAGCTGGAGAGCTGTAGAGTATGTTAACTGACAAGAGGTAACACTAATAATTGTCATGTATAAGGAAGGAAGCCATGATTTGGTTCGAATGACAGCCAAGAAAGATGGATGACTACTCTCCTGGCATCCTGACAGGGTGGTCTTACATTAATGAAGGGACCAGCATCTGGTATCTGGCCTTTCTGGATGGGTTCAGGAAAGTCATGCCAATCAAATTCACTATAAACTGAAGAAGCAAGTGTTAAATGGACCATGGAAGATGTTCCTTTATAGACAGGAGCTCTTAAACTGCCTCCGTCTGGGGCATCTTCTCTTAAGAAACAAAGTAGATTAGTTATTGGAAGGCTGGCAAATAGGCAGCCCTCAGCACAAACAGAATCAAAACAAAGAAAAAAGCTTTGAGAGACAAGTTCTCACAGTCGTGGTGAAGCCTCCCAAGGTGTCCATTGCCCACAGGAGTCGATATCCCTAGAGCAATTACAGTCGGTCCCCAGGCTGACCAGGCCCCTTCTGTGCAAAAGAACCCTTTCTCCAGAAAAGATAAAATACCATTCATTAGGGTGCTACTTCCTGTAATTATTTCCCATTCCCGCCTCTCAAGGATGAAGTCCACATCACTTTGAACTGTGCTCTGGGTCCTAGAAACAATCCCTTCTGGTTTGGTTCTTTCAATTTTCAGAACTAGAAACCCAGTCAAGCTAGTTCAGGCTTAGGAGGCAAAAATCTCCTCAGTATGTAGTAATAAGAGCTGAGACCTGTGCAAGCTGAAATGGGAGCCAGAACCAGGACCCAGGGGGAATTCAGGAACCAGAGTGGCTCTGGGGCCCAGTGCACCCTCCCCAGGCCTTCCTTGGGGTCTCTTGCCACCTCTCGCATGCCTATTCTTGCAACCTGCTGGTTTTGCTGACCATAGGCCTTGTTCTCTCATCTTTGGTTTGCTCTGGCCCCAGCTGGACCTGAAAGCATCCTTTAACACTCTGTCCCTAAGGTGAATGGGCTCATTATTTGCCTATTTCTTAGCTCAGAGTTATGGGAAAGAGAACTTGAGTGGCCTACTCTATCCTTTCTAGGCCTCCAGGACAGCAGCTGCAGGTCAGCTTAAGAATGTGCTGTCTTGAGGTCAGAAACCCACTGCTGGTCCAGGCAGCCAGGGAGGGAAAGAGGTTTCAGGAAAAGGCCACCTAGGCAGCAGGAGAGGTTTCTTTTTTAAAAGGAGGATTGGTAGAGCAGGCACAGGGATTGACACCCTGTATCCTCTGGGCTTTGTCTTCTAGCTGTGTACAGATGTTCGCTAGTTCAGCTCTTACAAGATTCGATCAATTCCTTCATTTGCAAGTTCTGAAGGAAGCAGTGCACCATTTTGCCTGTGGTTTACCAACAGTACTAGTGACTAATCTTTGTAAAGTGTATTATAATATATAGGGTTTTATTTTGTTATTTTTATATACTCAAACCCATTGATCTTTTCTTTTATCATTTTTTTTATTTATTTTCAGCATAACAGTATTCATTGTTTTTGTACCACACCCAGTGCTCCATGCAATCTGTGCCCTCTCTAATACCCACCACCTGGTTCCCCCACCCTCCCACCCCCCCACCTCTTCAAACCCTTCGGATTGTTTTTCAGAGTCCATAGTCTCTCATTGATCTTTTCTTTTATGACTTCCTTCATTGCTTTTGTACTTAGAAAGGGTCATTGGAACAATAATAACTATGGGTTGTTCATTGCTGAGTATTTGTTTAAAGCTTTCTAAATTTTCTTATAGTTCTTTTATTGTCTATTTTTCACACTCAACTAATTTAGGCTTTACTGTGGAACATGGCATCAGCTAAGGCTCAAAGTGGAATCTTTTGCAAAGAACCAATTTTCCCAACACCTATTTGGTTTAATGAAATGCCTTAAAATAAAATTTCTTCCCCTCACAGGAGAGTCATTTCAGATTTTCAGAAGGCAGCTGATGCATCTAATCTCATCATAGCAGTGATGTACATCCTCAACATGATAATTTTCTTACAAGTGTTACAAAAATAACTTTGCCAGCCAATACTATTATCTGGATATCAGAATAAGTCTGCAGAGGAGTGCCAACTTTTATGTAAACCAGGAAGCTCATGGAGGGGGAGTGGTGGGCACATATCTGTAAGTGGGTGATCCCTGCAGGCTGAGGGCCCTCTCCATACCCTGTGAAGGAAAGGAGGCTTTCCTTTTTTTCTTTAATTTCTTTATTTAAATTCAGTTTAGTTAAAATACAGTGTATTTTTAGTTTCAGGGGTAGAATTTAGTGATTCATCAGTTGCATATAATACCCAGTGCTCATTGTATCAACTGTCCTCCTTAATGCCCATCACCCAGTTACCCCATACCCCACACATCTCCCCTCCAGCAACCCTTAGTTTGTTTCCTAGAGTTCACTGTCTCTTATGGTTTTCCTCTCTCTCTGTTTTCATCTTATTTTATTTTTCCTTCCCTTCCCCTACATTGATCTGTCTTGTTTCTTAAATTCCACATATGAGTGAGATCATATGATAATTGTCTTTCTCTGACTGACTTATTTTGCTTAGCATAATACCCTCTAGCTCCATCCAGGTCATTGCGAATGGCAAGATTTCATTCTTTTTGAGGGCTGGGTAGTATTCCATTGTAGATACCTACTGCATTTTCTTGAACCATTCATCTGTCGATAGACATCTGGGCTCTTTTAAGGAGGCTATCTTTAAACCCAGCTGCACGAGCTGGGGAAGATAAATGGTACCATGTTGGTTCACCTCTAAGGAGAAAATGTGAGTTATATTACCTTACATTGATTAAACAGGAGAAATAATTATAGCTGTCTTAGAATTGGGTACAGCCTTTGTCAATGATGCTGTGCAGGCAAGAGCTGAACCTAGCAAAGGGTTTGCCATGACTCCTGTCAACCGCCCTGAAAACACTGGTGAGTTCCCCGCTAAAAACCAGCAAAAGCTTTCAAAAGCAGAAGACACACAAGGGTGGTTCCTCCCCCACAGTGGTCGTTCTGTTCAGGGTGGAGACCGCTTGGGTTTGCTATTGGCTTCATGTAGTAACACGACCCTGTGGACCAGCCATACCCCCAGCATACAGTCTGCACCACAGCTTACCAAAGTGAGACTAAAAATACGCATGTGCAGCTCCACCACAAGCTGTGCTGGTTAAAGCACAGACCTGCAGAGGGGGGACCAGATACCATGCAGAGACATTTGTCTCTGCTGCAGGGACTCAGCACTCTTCTTCCAGCAGGTAGGTGTCTGCTGTTGGGCAACATTTAAAAAATTGAGATCCTCCCAAGCACATTCACACTGCATCACTAATCAGGCATCTCCTGAACGAAAGCCCAGCCCTAGCAGTTTGTGTGGGGAAAATAGTAACAACAGGACTCTGGGCACCTGCCTGAGCAAACTGAAAGGGCAGCCATAAGCAGGACCAGCAGGAGTACCACTGGAACTCCCTGAAGTTTGGGATCAATATTTGGACAGATTGGGGTTGCCTGAAAGGAATGGGAATAAACAGAGAAACTTGAGGCCAGCCATTGTGTGTCTAAGCACAGACTTTGGGCCAGCAAGAGTCAAAGAGGTGGAGTCCCCACCATGATAGTAATAATAATTAACTTTGGTAGAGATATTAGTATTATCCTGTTGTTATAGATAAAAAAGCTGAGACTGAAGGAGGTTAATAAACATGCTCAATAATACCACACTTAGTGAGGGGTAGAGCCAGAGCTGGAACCAGTTTCTGTTGGGCTCCAAGGTCAACGCCTTTGGTTAGCAGGAGAATTCACAACTCAACTAAGAAAGTGTTAGGCTCCTGTTGTGTAAGTGCCCAGAAAGGTCACATGTTCTCTCTGAGTCCAAGTTAATGATAAAAAGAAGGAAAAGGAGCCAGCAAAGGAAGGCTTTACCCAAACCCTCTTTACTTTCAACAATATAATAAGGGAAGGAGACAGAGAGGTTGGCAGGAGGTAGAAAAGGGCTAAGTCAGCCAAGGCAGGGCAGGCCTACCTTCCTAGGTTCTCTCCCCTGATGTGGAGTTTAGAAAGTTATAAATTGCTTGGAGGTTTAGTTTCTGTCTCTTTTTAATTGTACACGGGATTCTTGGATGTAGTTTCACTGCAGAATGTTCAAACACTACATTAATATACGAATCAAAATGTGACAGCCCTCTTAATTTCCTTTCCCCAGTACCAACTATGGCCCCTCCCCAGAGGGGAGTAACCAGAGGGGAGTTTTGTTGCATAAATGAGACCATAATGTACATCTTACTCACACCTTGCTTTTCTCATGTACCAGTGAGTGTGGGTCTACTGCTCACTATTTTTGATGGGGCTATTTGTAAGTATGAATAAACCATGATCTATCTAGCTACTCCCTTGAAATGGCCATTTCACTTTTTTTCCCCAGTTTCTTTCTGTCACAAACACTGCATGCATTTTTGTGTACAAATGTGATTGTTTCTTTGAGTTAGATGCCTGGAAGTAAAATTGGGGAAAACAATGGTGGATGTGTATTTTTAATTTTAATGAGCACTCCCCAGTTGCCCTCCCAAGAGGATTTTATTAGTTTGTGTTCCCATCAGTGTGTGACAGTAACCATCCCCCTGCCCCCTTACTTGTACATGATAATATCAGTCATTTTATGTTTTGCCAGTTGGAGAGCAAAAAACGGTATTTCATTATTGTCTTAATTTGCATTTCCCTGACAGCTGGTGGAATTGAATGCTTTTTCATGTGTCTCATATCTTTTGCCCATTGGTTGGTTGAATTGCTCTTTTTGATTTGTAGGAGCTCTTTGTGTCCTCTGGATATTGGGCCTTTGTCTATGGAGTAAATAGCAGATGTTTTTCTTCCAGTCTGCCACTTGTTTTAATTTTCTCTTAAGATTTTTCGAAGAACTCTAGGACAGTTGCTTTTCCCTAACTTAAAAAAAAAAAAATGCCTTGGGTAAGACTGGTTTTTCTGCTCTTCTTCATTGGAAGTTGCCTGTAACTGGGAGTTATCCACCCTACCTTACCACAGATCGGCTCTCGTCTATCTCTCCATCACCTTGCCTAACCATAGCACTGCCCTAGAGAAGATATCCAGGGTAATGTGATCACACTGCATAGCACTCACCAAAACATATATGGGCCCAAACTGGATATGACCATTTCAGATCATTTGTCTTGTAGCCACTGACCACTACATGAGTACATGACCCCTGCACACAGAATGTTAAACCTTTTACCAGACCACTAGTCTGGTGATTTTGTTGCTGAAGACATAAGTTTGGAATGAGGCAAAGACTGATTTTATTAATTTATTGAAGTTATCTTTAATGATGCCTGAATATTTTTAAACTTTTATTGTATTTTGCAAAACAAGTTATTAACACATGTTGAGATGATGCTGAAGTCTAGAAAACCTCCTAATAAATAATTGGAATATAGCAGTACCTAGCAACTCATTAACAAATAGCAAGGTCCTTGGGTAGACCCTTCTGTTGGAAGACAAAAGCATATAGTTAAGGAATGGCTACAGAAATGGGTAATGTACTAAGTAAACTTAATAGACAAGGGACATCAAAGACAAAAAGTTTACTAATCGCCTGCACCAATAACCTAAAGCAAGGGTAGATCTATGTCTGAAAGTTATGAAATGATATACTCCTGCAGGGTTAAATATTCCAGTCTTGTATATATGCCATGGAGAGGAGTCATGAAGGGTTTGGCTTTACTTTACTCACAGTGAGATAACTAGAACAAAACCTTTATTAGCTCCCATGACAGAGGTGATGCCATGCAAAAAGGGGTCCAACACCCGGGAGGCCTTATACCATATCTACAAGGGGTGAAGCTGAATTGGAGAGGCTTTTGGCCTAACAGCCACTAATCCACATATGATGGGGACTCCCTAGGCAGGCAGTTTTCAACAGGACAGTAATGGCAATACCTTTCTTCTGTTGTCACCTAGGGGGAAAGGATAGACTGCAGCAGAGGAAGGAGTTCAGAGTCAGGGTTGAGTCAGACTGCTGCCAAAGCCACAGAGCTATTCAAATGCTAGAGAATAATCCATGGATGCTGTTTCTAAACAAGAAATCCACTGGGAGAAGGTTTGGTGGTGAAGGAAACAGCAGATTTGGCAGTAGTCTGCCAATAGGAAGTTAGCCACCTTTAATATTAGAAAACCAGGTAATAAGTAATAAAGATTGCATTATAAAGATTCATATCCCTAAACCACAGCTGTAGCCAATCTCTCTCCTCCTCACTCCCACTCATAAACCTCTGAGACCTACAAAAATGTTCATGACCCTTAATCTAACATTCAGATTCTGTATCCATGTTGATATAATTATATTAACATTCACTTACTTATATGGGGGATTAGGTTGCTTGTCCTACAAAAAAAAAGATAAAAATCATCATGTACAATTTTTCTGTATCCTGCTTTTCACTACATCCTGAATTTCATGTATATAAATTTCATATATGGCTATATTGTATTCCTTTTAATGGCTGCATAATATTCTACAGAATGGTTGTAGCATAATATATTCTATCATTTTCTAGCTGACAGGTATTTGCTTTATTTCCATTTTCCTGAAACATAAAATATGCTGTAGTATCTACATATATACTTCTATACTGCCATTTCTACTTCTATGTAAACTTTTCCTATAAGGGACTAGGTAGTAAATACTTTAGGCTTTGTGGGCTTCTTATGGTCTTTGTTGCATATTCTTCTTTTCACAGTCCCATAAAAATTTAAAAACCATTCTTAGCTCTCAGTCCAAAGCCCTAGAAAAACAGACCGCAGGACAGATTGACCTGCCAGCCCCAGTTTGCCAGTCCTTGGAGTAAGAGTCCAAGGAGTAGGATTTCTTCCTAAGTATATTTTTTTGCTGCTTTTGTGAATGGAATATTTTTCTACTTCCTGGAGTAGAAAAATCTATTTTTAAAAAATATTTTCCTATATCTAGTCATCTTACCAAATTCTCTTTTTAATTTCAAT
The DNA here is from genome assembly GCF_902655055.1 of Lutra lutra. Classification (NCBI taxonomy): domain Eukaryota; kingdom Metazoa; phylum Chordata; class Mammalia; order Carnivora; family Mustelidae; genus Lutra; species Lutra lutra. The sequence goes on from NC_062283.1 coordinate 66,137,033, forward strand.
GGGCTTTTTCTTGGTATAGTTTCTTGAGAATTCCATAAATATAGTCCTATTCATCACAAAAGAAAAATTGTTTACCAATATTTACACTCAATATTTTATTCTCTTATTATATTCATTAGAGCCTCTGAATCACTATTCAGCTGCTCACTGTTAGCTCATAACAGTAACAGCCTCTCTGATCTTGTTCCTTAGCATAATGAAAGCAGCTTAAGATTACATAATTTAGAATGACAGAAGACATCATATGAATACAGTAAAGGTTGTATATATCACCTTATTTGGGCTGTTAGAATTTCCATAACGTGAATTTGAGATGAGAGAGATCTATAGTGCTCCAGAGGCAGGAGAGGTAATGGAGAGATTCTGTATTTGAGCATTGGCCTGATGGGGAGGTCCAAGGATTATGTAAATATAAATATCTCAGGAGTGATAAAGCATTAAGTACAATATAAATAGAATTGGCTAATGAACTTGGTGAAGGAGGGAGATTGTATCTGCCCATATGATGAGAAAAAGAAATGAGGTAAATGTTATAGATGAGACTTTTCAGACTGAACTATACAACTGGCCAGTGAGATGGATATTTGCTTATAATAAAAAATAGTGTAAGGTTCCAGTTCTGGGGAAGGCAGAGTAATCACACTCCCTCTTGTCTTTCCCACTGGAAGCAACTGTAAACCATGGACAGAATGAATGGAGCAGCTAGCTAAGAACTCAGAAGAATAAATGGTAGCAGGCAACGTAGAGAAGGAGACCAGAATTCAAAGTACCATCAAGTCAACACCCCTCAGAAAATCCTCTGGTGGCAGTGAGAGCAGAAGCAGATAAACAGAAGCCTAAAACTCTAATGGAGAGAGATTCCTTTGAACACAGGAGCTGTGCTACCAAAAATAAGAAGACTATCCATGGCTTTATCTTCCTTCCATCCTTCCACCGCTTGGTCCCAAATGTAGACATAGTCATGAGAATTGCATGGCAGAATTGAGAAGTCCATAAGTGGGCCTCAGGGAGTGCATGTGTCAGGCAGATAGATCCCAGAGAGGAAGGAGATCAAGACAGTGATTCCATAAAGTTGTTTACATACTCTCCTTACTTTCAAGTTGAGCATGCTTGAATCCAAAGGCTCTAACAATCCTGCTATAAGGTAAACCAACACCCAGGTCCATACTGGCCACTGAGTGGCATAGCATGAGCCAAATCTGAATAACACTACAAAGCCTTCAAAACCAGAACTGATACTGGAACAACAGGTGAAAGAAACTATTGGAATTTGTGACCTGAACTTAGCCAGACTGACTGACTGCTTAAACAAAGAAACAACAACAACAAAATGGTCTTCTTAGAATTTAAACAAGACCCTGAAAATGTTCAGGATGTGACTGAAAATTACCTGGTATAAGAATAAAAATTTTTAACTCAAAAGAGAAAAGACAGTCAATCATTGGAGACCAGCCCCAACTGGATAGTGTTGGAATTAAAAGGCAAAGACTTAAAGCAGCTCCTAAAACCATGCTTCGGGAATTAAGGACAACCCCCTGGAAACAAACTGAAAGATAGAAAGTCTCAATAAGAATATAGAAAACATAAAAAGAACCAAAAGGAAATTTTATAAATGAAAAATAAAATAGCCAATGGACTCAAGAAAAGAATGAAGAAGACAGAGGGAGAAGTTAGCAAACTTAAAGGGAGAACAATAGAAATTATCTAATCCAAACAACAGACAGAAAAAATATTTTCAAAAACGTGAACACATTGACTGATTGTCATGGGAGAGTGGAATCGGAGGGGTTGCAGGCAGATCTGGTAGATGGTGGGCACTGAAACCAACAGCAATATGTTGTGGACAGTGTGGGATCTGAAGAAGAATAGCAGGGGGTTAGGGGTTTAATATTAAAGGGGAAAAGAAAAATCATTCTGCATTTTCTTTTATTATGTTCAATTAGCTGCTGTCTAATACATCATTAGGGGTTTTTTTCCAAGAATTTATTTATTTTTTTGAGAGAGAGAGCAGAGAGGGGGAGGGTCAGAGAGAAAAGCAGACACCCCACTGGGCAGAGAGCCTGATGCGGGACTTGGTCCTGGGACTCCAAGATCATGACCTGAGCTGAAGGCAGACACTTAACCAACTGAACCACCCAGGTGCCCCGTCATTAGTTTTTGGTGTAGCATTTTGAAGGGAAGGAAAAATCAAAGAAACCATTTGTGACAGAGAGACTTTTGCATGGACAGCTCAAGTTTTCCCACACCACAGTAGCCTGAGACAGAATGACTCACATTTAACTCTCCAACCAACTTCTTATTCTGGGGTCCCCAGACTACTGAGAGTATTCCCCTCCATTAATTTTAAGGGTCCATAGAAAGCATTTCACATTTGCACATGACCAAGGTCTCTCCCCCTATATCATGATAGCTATTATCCTCCTTTCCTGCTCTGACCTCTTTGGTGCCATCTGCTGCCTGAGTCAAGTGAGAACACCTCACCTCTGTCCTCTGGAATTAGTGTCTACAAGTACAAGTGTACTTGTACGAATGTCCCCATTGCTTCTTGAAGCTGCTGTCTCCTACTTCTGGTGTGGCCTCTTGGTACTCTGAAAGTGTAGCTTCTGGTGCCACTGCCACCACCTTGATATCCTGGGGCCCTAGATATTTTAATGGCACCCCTGTTGCTTGACATTTATAAATAAATAAACACAGTAAAAAACACAAAGAAGACATCCTTGCCAAAACTGCAGATCCATAACATAATCTTAATCTTGCAAACATTTATAGAATGCAAAGCACGAGACACTGTGCCAACTGCTGGGGTAAAAAGATGAATTGCAAATAAAATGCATTAGAAGACCATCCAAATTAAGAGAACTGAGCTATGGTTAAAACAAACAAAATTAAATGTGATAGGAATAAATGTAAAATTCTGCTGTTAGTATTAAGAAGTCAAAGTCATAAAAGGTATCTAGATTGGAAAGGAAGAAGTAAAGCTATCTTTATTCATAAATAAAATGATCTTATATATAGAAAATTTTAAGACATTCACTAAAAAAAAAAAACTATTAAAACTAAAAGAATTCATCAAGGCTGCAGGGTACAAGATTATGTATAAAATTCAAATTGTATCTCTATATAATTTGCAGTGAACAGAGGAAAATTAAGAAACAAATTCATCCAGAATAAAATATTAGGACTAGGGGTGCCTGGGTGGCTCAGTGGGTTAAGCCTCTGCCTTCGGCTCTGGTCGTGATCCCAGGGTCCTGGGATCAAGCCCCGTATTGGGCTCTCTGCTCTGCGGAGAGCCTGCTTCCTCCTCTCTCTCTGCCTGCCTCTCTGCCTACTTGTCATCTGTCAAATAAATAAATAAAATCTTTTTTTAAAATATTAGGAATAATTTAACAAACGAAGTACAAAACTTATACTCTCAAGACTACAAAACATTGTTGAAAGAAATTAAACATCTAAATAAATAGAAATATCTAAGTAAATAGCCTATGTTTATGAATCAGAAGACTTAATATTGTTAAGATGGTAATACTCACCAGAATGATCTTCAGAAGCAATGCAATCTCTATCAGAATCCCAGCAGGCTTCTTTGTAGAAATGATAAGCTCATCCTAAACTTCATAGGGAAATGCAAGGGATGAACTTAGCCAAAACAATCTTAGAAAGGAAGAAACAAAGGTGGAGGACTCACATTTCCCAATTTCAAACTTACTACAATGCAACAGTAAGCAAGACAGAGTTGTAATTCTATAAAGATGGACATACGGGGACCTCTGGGTGGCTCAGTTGGTTAAGCAGCTGCCTTCGGCTCAGGTCCTGATCCCGGCGTCCTGGGATCGAGTCCCACATCGGGCTCCTTGCTCGTCAGGGAGCCTGCTTCTCCCTCTGCCTCTGCCTGCCATTCTGTCTGCCTGTGCTTGCTCTCTCTCCCTCTCTCTCTCTGACAAATAAATAAATAAAATCTTTAAAAAAAAAAAAAAAAGAAAAGATGGACATACGGACCAATGGAATAGAATTAGAAGTCCAGAAATATACCCTTGCATCTATGGTCAGTTGATTCTCAACAAGGTACTGAGACCATTAAAGGGGTGAGGGAATAGTCTTTTCAACAAATGGCACTGGGACAAGTGGATATTCACATTACAAAGAATGAAGTTAGAACCCTACCTCACACTATATGGAAAAATTAGCTCATTATGGATCAAAATGCTAAAACGAAAACATAGGGATGAATCTCCATGACCTTGGATTTGGCAATGGTTTGGGAGATATAACATAAAAAACATAAGCAGAAAAAGAGAAAATAAGATAAATTGGACTTCACCAGCATTCAAAACTTTTGTGCTTGAAAGGATACTACCAAGAAAGAGGAAAAAAACAATGTAAAAAATAGGAGAAATATTTGCAAATGAAATATCTGAGAAAGGTCTGTTACCCTGAATGTAAAAGGAATACTTTAACTCAGCAATAAAAAGTCAAAGACTCAGTTAATAGATGGGCAATGGATTTGAATGAACATCTCTTCAAAGAAGATGTACAAATGATCAATAGGTAGATAACAAGATACTCAATATCATTAGTCATCAGGGAAAAGAAAATCGAAACTACAATGAAATACCCCATCACACCTCTTACAACAACTCTTCTCCAAAACATCAAGTGTTAGAGAGGATGTAGAGGAATTGGAACTCTGGTACACTGCTGGTGGGAATGAAAAATGAAGCAGTCACTTTGGAAAACAGTCTGTCAGTTCCTCAAAAAGGTAAACATAGAGTGACCACAGGACCCAGAAATTCCATTCACAGGTATATACCCAAAGGAACTGAAAACATATGTTCACATAAAAACCTGTACACAAATGCTCATAGCACCATTCTCCACAATAGCTGAAAGTAAACAATCCAAATATCCATCAGTTGATGAATATATAAACAAATTCTGCTCCAGCCATGCAATGGAATATTATTCAAAAAGGCATGAGTTACTGATACATGCTACAACATGGATGAGCCTGGAAAACATTACGCTCAGTGAAAGATGCCAGTCACAAAAGACTACATATGATTCTATTTATATGACATGCCCAAAATAGACAAGGCTATAAAGACGGAAAGTAGATTAGTGGTGGCCTATGTCCAGAGGGACTGGGGGGACTAAGAGGTAATAACTGAAGGGTACAGTGTTTCTTTTTGTCATGATGGACATGTCCTAAAATTAATTGTGGCAATAGTTGCCCAACTGTGAATATACCAAAACCCATTGGGTTATATACTTCAAGTGGGTGAATTTTATGCTATGTGAGTTACATCTCAATAAAGCTGTTTTGAACACGCAAACAAACAAAAAGAAAATGGCAAAAGTAGGGAGAAGTATCAGAAGTATCAGGAGAACCAGCTCCCTATATAGAAGGGCCAGGGATCTCAATTGGCTGCTAGCTTTGTGTGAGTCAGCAGGATCATATGATGGCTGCCAGCAAAGCCAAATGATCCTGGGCAGATGAGAAAGTCAGTATCCAAAACACGGCAGTAGTGACATTGTCATCCATTGGGTTGCCTTGGTTGGATCACCTCTGACATGGCAGGTTCATTCTGGACACCCCATTCTTCAAGGTTGTTCATGAACATACCCAAAAGAGAGAGCTCATGGGGATAAGTGATGAAACTGCCTTCCAAGTTTTTACAGTGTGGAAGGCAGAAAGACTTAATAAGGCAATGATAAGAAAGGATGGTAATAATTACAGAGGAAGAAAGCCTAAAGAGCATAGTTAATATGGAAAAGAAAAAAAAACAAGGAGAAATAGGCTGTCCTCAAATATCAAATGAAAGGGGTAAGACTTATCCTTTGTTAATTCAGTTAAAAAAATATGGAACACCTACCCACATAGAAGGCAGCCCTCTGTAAAGTATAATCCTGGGGAAAAACCATAAACCAGGGCTTCTCTGATCAGAAGGCTTGAGAGATGCTAAATAGTCTACCCTCCCCATTAAAGAGTCATAGTGTACACTAATTTACTCAAAGTCTCTCTGGAAAATCTCCCCATGCAAGGGTTTTGTTTAATCCATCATTTTTCAGCTTGTTTTGTCACTGTACTGCCTCACCCCTTTTATATGTATAGAATCTTAGCATACCAGAGGTTCACTGCTTCTTGCTGTTGATAAGGTTTCTACAAATCCCACTCAAAGTGGTAAAGTATTAATTCTATGTATACTTTGAAAAATGAAGTATCTATATTGTGACCCCTAACCAGTCACTTAAAAAAGTATTCAAAGAAATATAATCAAACATTGAATCAATAAATTAAGATGGAATTCAAAAACACTCAGATTAAACTTAGGTAAGAAAGGGAAAAGAATGAAAAACAGAACAAACAAAGAACAAGAAAATGGTATACCTAAATCTAAACACGCCAGTAGTTACATGGAATATAAACAGTCTGGACATACCAACTAAAAGGGAGAAATTGGCAAAATCTATTTTAAAAAAAGATCCAACCATATGCTATTTACAAGAACCCTATTTTAAATATAATAGGAGATAGATTAAAGGATGGGAATGTATATAGCATGCAAACACTATTTAAAAGAAATCTTGCATGGCTATATTAAATTCAGATCAAATATGAAGCAAGGAAATTAGTCAGAATTAACTACAAAGATAAAAAGGACACTTCTCCAATGAAGACATACAAATGGCTATCGGACACATGAAAAAATGTTCATCATCATTAGCCATCAGGGAGATTCAAATTAAAACCACATTGAGATACCACCTTACACCAGTTAGAATGGCCAAAATTAACAAGACAGGAAACAACGTGTGTTGGAGAGGATGTGGAGAAAGGGGAACCCTCTTGCACTGTTGGTTGGAATGCAAGTTGGTGCAGCCACTTTGGAGAACAGTGTGGAGATTCCTCAAGAAATTAAAAATAGAGGTTCCCTATGACCCTGCCATTGCACTACTGGGTATTTACCGCAAAGATACAGATGGAGTGAAAAGAAGGGCCATCTGTACCCCAAATTTCATAGCAGCAATGGCCATGGTTGCCAAACTGTGGAAAGAACCAAGATGCCCTTCAGCAGATGAATGGATAAGGAAGATGTGGTCCATATACACTATGGAGTATTATGCCTCCATCAGAAAGGATGAATACCCAACTTTTAGCAACATGGATGGGACTGGAAGAGATTATGCTGAATGAAATAAGTCAAGCAGAGAGAGTCAGTTATCATATGGTTTCACTTATTTGTGGAGCATAAGAAATAACATGGAGGACATGGGGAGATAGAGAGGAAAAGGGAGTTGAGGGAAATTGGAGGAGGAGATGAACCATGAGAGACTATGGACTCTGAAAAACAATCTGAGAGTTTTGAAGGGGCAGGGGTGGGAGGTTGTGTGAGCCTGGTGGTGGGTATTATGGAGGGCACGGATTGCATGGAGCACTGGGTGTGATACATAAACAATGAATTTTGTTACACTGAAAAGAAATTTAAAAAATAAATTTTTTTTAAATAGAAGAACATGACATAGGATAAAAGGAGCAATTCACCAAGAAGTCCTAGCAATCCTAAACGTGTATATATTTAAAAACAGAACTTCAGGGGCGCCTGGGTGGCTCAGTGGGTTAAGCTGCTGCCTTCGGCTCAGGTCATGATCCCAGGTCCTGGGTTCAAGCCCCACATCGGGCTTTCTGCTCATCAGGGAGCCTGCTTCCTCCTCTCTCTCTGCCTGCCTCTCTGCTTACTTGTGATTTCTCTCTGTCAAATAAATAAATAAAATCTTTAAAAATAAATAAATAAAAAAAATAAAATAAAAACAGAACTTCAAAATACATGAAGCAAAAACTGGTACAGCTGAAAGGAGAGTTGGATTAATTCAGTTATAGTTGGAAATGTCAATACTCTTCTCTCAGTAATCAATAGAACAAATAGACTTCAAATTAACAAGGATATAGAAGAACTGAACAGCTTGGTCAACCAAGATCTAAGTGACATTTATGGAACACTCTACCCAAAAATAGTACAATATATATTGTTTTCAGGTGCGCATGAAGTATTCACCAAGACAGACCACAGTCTAGGTTATAAAACAAACATTTACAAATTTAAATGAATGAAATAATACAATAGATATTCTCTTAAAGTAATGGAATTAAACTAGAAATCAATAACAGAAGATAATGGAAGGTTTCTGAAAACTTGGAAATTAAACAATACTCTTCCCTCAAAGCCCCTATGAATCAAGAAGAAATTCTCAAGAGAAATTGGAAATATTTTCAAGTGATGGAAAATGAATATAAAACACATAGAAATTACTGGGTTGTAGTTGAATCAGTACTTTGGGGGAAATTTATAGTGTTAAATACATATATTATTGGCAAAAAAAAAAGTCTAAATCAACAACCTTAGCTACCACCTTAAGAAGCTAGAACAAAATAATTCAAAAGCAAGCAGAAGGAAGGAAATAAGATGAGATCAAAAATCAATGAAAAGAGAAAAGGATATCAATGAAACCAAAACTGGTTCTTTGATCAAACATAAGTAACATTGATAAATATCTACCTAGACTGACAAAGAAAAAGACATAAATTACCAATAACAAGAATGAAAGAGGGATATCATTACATTACTGAAAGGGTAAGGGAACATCACAAACAATCTATACAAATTTCACAATTCAGATAAAATGGACAAATTCCTTGAAAGCCACAAACTACCAAAACTCACTCAAGGAGAATTAGATACCCTAAATGCTTCTGTATCTATTTTAAAAATTGAATTCGTAGTTAAAAGTCTTCCAAAAAGAAATTTTGTAGCCCAGATTGTTTCACTATAGAATTCTGCCATACATTTAAAAAATAAATAATACAATTCCATACAACCTTTTCCAGAAAATACAAGAAGGAACATTTCCCAACACATTTTATGAGGACAGTATTAACACCAAATCAGACAAAGACATCACCATAAAACTATAGACTAATATCCTCTATAAACATACATTTAAAATACCAGCATATAAAATCCAGCAAGTATAAAAAGAATAATGCACTACAGCTAAATGAGGTTTACCTCAGGAAAACAATTTTGATGTATTCAAAAATCAATCCATATAACACACCATATTAACAGGCCAAGGAAAAACACATGATCATACCAATTGAAGCAGAAAAATATTTGATAAAATTTAACATTCATTAACAACAAAACTCTAGGAAACTAGAAATAGAAGAGACCTTCCTCAGTCTGATGAAGGGCAACTCTTGAAAAACTCATGGCTAGCATCATACTTACTGGGGGATGTCTTAACACTCTAAAATTGGCAACAATTGAGATCATGCCCATTTAACACCAAAATTTAATTTAATACCAAAAGTTCTAGCCAGTGCAATTAAATAAGAAAAATATTTAAAAGGCATAAAATTTGTAAAGAAACAATGAAACTGTCCCTATTCACATGTGATATGTTTGTCTATTTAGATAATTCCAAGAATCTACAAGACTGCCTAAAAGCAATAAAGGAGTTTAGCAAGGTTGCATGATCCAAGGTTTATGCACAAAAGTTAATTATACTCTAGAGCGCCTGGGTGGCTTAGTGGGTTAAACCTCTCTGTCTTGGTCTCAGGGTCCCAGGATCAAGCCCTGCATCTGGCTCTTGCTCAGCAGGGAGCCTGCTTCCTCCTCTCTCTCTCTGCCTGCCTCTCTGCCTACTTGTAATTTCTCTTTTTGCCAAATAAATAAATAAAATCTCTTTTTAAAAAGTTAATTATACTCTATATACAAATCACAAATAATTGACAACCAAAACCAAATATTTACCATTTCATACCTTAAAATACATAGTTATATAACATATATATTAATTAATACATAATTGTAGAGGTTGAAAACTAAAGAAATAGGTATAAAACTAGTAAAACAAATGGAAGGAAAGCTACCAAACTCTAATGAAAGGAATCAAAAAAGAACTAACTAAATGGAGACATGATGTGTTCATAAATTAGAAGAATCAATATAGAAAAGATGTCAGTTCTCCTTATCTTTAGATTTAATACAATTCTAATCAAATCTGAGCAAACGGTTGCCAAACTGTGGAAAGAATCAACGGACAAATGGATAAGGAAGATGTGGTCCATATACACTATGGAGTATTATGCCTCCATCAGAAAGGATGAATACCCAACTTTTGTAGCAACATGGACGGGACTGGAAGAGATTATGCTGAGTGAAATAAGCCAAGCAGAGAGAGTCAATTATCATATGGTTTCACTTATTTGTGGAGCATAACAAATAGCATGGAGGACATGGGGAGTTAGGGGAAGGGAGTTGGGGGAAATTGGAAGGGGAGGTGAACAATGAGAGACTATGGACTCTGAAAAACAATCCGAAGGGTTTGAAGAGGTTGGGGGAACCAGGTGGTGGGTATTAGAGAGAGCACGGATTGCATGGAGCACTGGGTGTGGTACAAAAACAATGAATACTGTTATGCTGAAAATAAATTTTAAAAAATGATTAAAAAAAATCTGAGCGAACTGTTTGTAGTTACAAAGAAGGTGATTCTAATATTTATATGAAAAGGCAATGGAATTAGAATAGCCAGAACAATCTTATAAAAGAGTATTGCTGCACTACCCAAGTTTGAGACTTTGAGAAGCTGCTATAATCAAGACAATTTTGACATTGGCAAAAAGATTAACATGCAGATCAATGGGACAGGTTAGAAAATACAAAAACTGACTCACACATTGAAGGTCCATTGATTTTCAGTAAAGGTGTCAGTGCAAGAGGGAAGAATCACATTTTTGACAACCAGTATTAATACAATTGGACATCCAGATGCAAAACAAAACTATGTTCTTATACCACATAGAAAAATTAAGCCAGAATAGATTAAAGATCCAAATGTAAAACGTAAAACAACAAAATTTCGGAAGAAAATGTTAGAGAAGCTCTTCATGACTAGGGTTCTTAGATATACCGAAAGCGCAGTCTAAAAAGAGAAAAAGGTGCTCAACTGTGGTTATCATCATTAAAACTTTTGCTCCACGAGAGATGCTGTTGAGAACATGAAAAGACAGGCTGGGAGAAAATATTTTCAAATACCATATCTAACAAAGGACCATATTCAGAATATAATAAATAAATAATATAAACCCTTCAAATCATACTTGGAAAATGAGTAAATTTTTAAAGATTTGTTTATTTGTTTGCTTGAGAGAGAGAGAGAATGGGGATAGGGGCAGAGGGGGAGAGAGAGAGAGAAGCAGACTCCCTACTGAGCACAGAACCTAACTCTGGGCTCAACCTCACCACCCCGAGATCATGACCTGAGCTGAAATCAAGAGGCCGACACTTAACTGACTGGGCCACCCCAGAGCCCCACAACTCACTTATTTAAAAAAAGAAAAAAAAAAGAGGGGCTTGGGAGGGGTGTCTGATAAACAGACACTTCACTCAAAAGGATGTATGGATGGTGAATGAGGACATGCAAAGATGTTCCACATCATTGGCCACTAGAGAAATGTAATTAAACAATGCTGAGATATCACTACACCCCCTATTAAAACAGCTTTAAGAAATTTTTTTTCTAAGCTAACAATACCAAATGCTAGCAAATGTGTGGAGCAACCAGAACCTATGTATTGTTGGTGAGGATGCAAAATGCAAAATGCAAAACAGATGCTTTGGAAAACAATTGGCAGTTTCCTATAAAGTTAAACATAGACATATACAACCCAGTATTTAACCTAGAGAAATAATAATTTACGTTGTCATTTGTTAACCTCAGAAACATTGTGCCGAGTAAAAGAAGCCAGTCTTGTAATGCTGTACAGTCTCTGATTCCATTTATAGGACATTCTGAGAAAGGCAAAACTACAGTGATGGTGAGCAGGAATGGGGGAGGGCATGACTCCAACAGGGCAGGAAGAGGGGCTTTGGGGGTGGGCAATAGAACTTGGAGGAATCCTGATTGTGATGGTGGTTATACAAATCTATATACGTGTTAAATCTTTAGGACTGTCCAGGAGCACGCACTCGCATGCGCGCGCGCGCACACACACACACACACACACACACACACACGTCAATTTTACTGTATGTTAATTTAATATAAAAATTAAACTGTGAGTCCACCAAAGAAAGAAGGCAGGAGGCAATATCAAACAATGCACCTCAGCGAAAATCTTGAAATGACTTTATGTAGAGAACAGAATTTTTTTTTTTTTAATTTCTAGAGAAAGTGTGCTTAGGCGATTGTGTGTGGGTTGAGGGTACAGGTGTGGTGAATTATTCAGGCTGAACCCAGTAAGAGCCCTTACCACGGTTTTTCCTGAGATTGGGCAGTTTGGCATTAGAAGTGAAAGAGTAGGAAATGGAGGACTTCTATGATCAGGAATATTGGTCGAAACTCTCGGTCCTGTGATTGATTTACTTGACAGTTATTGTGCATCTAATAAGTTCAAGGCCATGTTGGGCCAGGGGGTGGGGCACACAAATCCCAAGAGCCCTAGCCTGGAGGGACTTATAAGCTGGTTGAGAAGTAGGACAAAGAAGAAGACTCCTAGGGTTGAGCCCTATGGACATGATGTAGAGCCCCTGCTATACCACTCACTGAGGGCTTCTCCGCCTGACTTTGCTGGCCGAGTGACAGGTCACCACAAATCAGTGTCCTGTAAAATAGTTGGAGACATTTTACCAGGGATAATCATTGAAAATACAATTTCGCCTGCTATGCTCAACCCAGCAAATTCTGTGGGTTTCTTAAGCCTCTGGAGATTTTTTTTTTTTTAATCTCAGTCCCACTTAAAGACAGTCCTTATTTTTAAGTCTCCCCCCACAGAACAGTATTTCATTGAGTCAGCCCCCCAACCCCCACCCCACGACCAGGGATGTCTTTCCCTGACTTCCTAAATAGTGGTCAGCTTCTACCAGGCCCAGCATGGAGTTAGTAAAACAGGCCCAGGTTGAGGAGGATGCATTGTTTACATTGTTCTGAGATGAGTCCTTGAAATGGCTTGGTCCTTCATGCCCCCTGCCAGTGTCCACCCCTGCAAGGGTTGGTCAAAGTGACATCTACTGTCATAGCCGCACATCACTGCCTTCCTTCCAGGGCACGTAGCGAAAGCTGATCTCCCAGCCAAAGTGTGAAGGAGCGTCTGTTGCCAGAGCTTCATTTCCAAGGTGTCACCCCAAAAGGGAAGCAAGCAGCAAGAGAGATAGTTGTCTCCCCCAGCATGCAAAATGGGAGCCAAGGGGCTGGACATCTGGTTTCTATTAAAATCTGGTCAGTAGAAAACAAGTGGCTGCTACAGGCATTCCTATCTGCCAGGTCAGAAAATAAACTTGGCCCCCAAAATACTAGCCAGGCCTATAAGGAATCAGGCAATGGACTGGCTAGAATAGTTCATTTCTTTTACCTGTCACTCCTGGTTTGGTTGGCTTGGTTGCCAGAGAATTAGCTCTGTTTGTAAGAAACTATACTAACAGCAGGAGGTATTGGTCTTTCTCAGCCAAGGAGGATGAAGAAGGAGAAATAAAGGCTAGACCAGATGCTGTCAGAGCCTAATCCATATGCCCTTGGGTACAATGTGTGTACACTAGCATGGCCTCATCTGCTAGCACCTTCCTGTCTTCCTAAGAGCATTCCCTGGACATCTAGAGCAGACTAGTGCCAGGGTATTAACACCTCCCCCACCCCGCCCCCCTCAGGACCCAGGAGGGACAACTTGGAGATGTGTCCCCCAGAGGTGCCCAGTGCGATTGAGCGGCATTGCCCATACTTGACAGCTGGGCTCCTATTGCTCCCTTCACTGCTCTCCCTCCCTGTTTCACTTCCCCTCTTTCTTATCCATTTGTCCAAGGCTCACTTTCCAAATAAGCTACTTGTCCTGGGGTCTGCTCCTGGAAGATACCACGTTAAGATAGGGGGTCTCCACGACTCCAATGGTCAAGGTAAGACAGAAAAAAAACTGTGAGCAGGGTTATGCAGGCTGGATGGAGGAGCACGGAAGTGGATTGGGAAACTGCAGGAAGGTCTCAGGCCCCTCCTTGAGAGCTTCCTAGAAGTCCTGTCAGTATTGATAATATCACACTGTTAGGAAATTAGGGTGCCTATTTGCCAGCCAGATGCTTCGCTGTTTCCTCCTGTACATGAAAGATCTTAACTCACCCATCATTCATCTGTTGTATTGGCATAGTTGGTGAGTTCCTGAGATCCAGGTAAAGCCCACCAATTCCACTAAACGCCCCCTCATTGTTTAAAATAACAACCCACAGAGGATCATTCACGTTAGTCTGCTAACATGTATTCTACGGAAAACAGATTTCTGTGATTCTGGGGTACTGAAAATTATTACCTCAAACATATTGTCTGCAGTAGACAATATCCTCAGGCCCAGACCAAAGTTCCCACCAAAAATTGCATGTCACCCATATTCACTCTTCATTACACCCTTGACTATGAAGTAAAAAGATTATATTCATCCCCATGAAGAAGGAGTCAGATCTGTTTCCAATGACAGATCAGCATCAAAATCCTTTTATATGAACCTGAATGGATTCACAAGCTTCTCTCCCACAGCCCTGCCCCCTCTCCTTGCCACACATTCACCCAAGTCCTCCAGAGCAAGAGCTATTTCAAGTTGAGGACTTTCAGAATAAGGAACAATCCTTGAATTCTTCTGTTAATTCCTTGGCTTCCTTGGGCCTCCCAATGCTGACCAAATGTAGGTCAGGTGTGTTTGTTTTGGACCTCACCAAGCCTGGCCAGCGTGGCCAGCATAAAGCCATCTGCAAAATATAAGCTTCTGATATTTTTAAGGAGGGTGAAAAAGAACAACTTTTACCAGATCTCATTTCTTCAGTGGTCTGGGAGTGCGGATTGGCGCTTGTTAGGAATGGAATCATCCAGCTATATCTGGAAGACTCTGTCCTTTTCACATGGCCTTCTTACATCTCACCTGCCCTTATAAGCCTTCCATTCTCATTTCTAGAGGGGATAGCATCAGAGGACACCCCTCCCAGTGAGTCTCGTGTACCCCTGGCCTCACCAGTCAGTGATGGCCCAACAAGGCTGTTTCTCCTTTGTATTCCCAAATTATTAAGGTTGAAGTCTCTGAAGCTTTCTTGCTAAATATTAGTCCACTTGTCTCAAAACAAGTCCCCAGACTGATCCTGAGAGGGTCTCCAAAGATGCCCTCTTGAATGCTCATGCCCAGGTACATGCCCAGGATCACTCGTCTTCCCTGGCGTCCTCACCCTTCTGCATGCTGCAGGGGCTGCTATATGCTGGGCCTGCTCTCCAGCATCGCTGCGGGCCACTGCTCCAGCCCTGGGGACCCTGCTTCCTTGGCTACCATGTTTGACTAGGCCAGGCAGACTTTTATAAGACCTTACCAGAGCTTGGGCTAACAGAGAGTAGCGAACAGGAGATAACGTCTCCTTCTGGAAGGGGGGCTCTTAGAGGGCAGTCACCCAGTGGCTCTGGGCTCTTTGGCCTCCAGGCCCAACTGCCTCTTTACATACTCACTCTCTCTAGGTCATTGCCTTGACTCAGAGCCCTGACAAATAGATCGTAGCACTTTGTTTTCCCCACATCTGGGCTATTCAGTCTTAAAAGACACAAGCAAGTGGCTAGTCCCAGTGGGCTGCACAGGACCAGATTCCACTCACTAAACACTAGTTGTGTCTTTCCCCTGGTCTTATGATCGCTGTTCGGCTTCTAAATGAGAGACACCATTCATGTGCAAGGTGAGGACCAGAATAGGCCTGGGCATTTATCCCACCGTGGTCTGTCTTCTGCTTCCAAAGTGCTAAAGCAAGTGCTTGGACAAGAACACACACCCACACCACCTGTATTAGTCAGAGTTCTTTAGAGAGGTAGAGCCAATAGAGGTGTGTGTGTGTGGAGAGAGAGAGAGGCGAAACACTGATTTATTTTAAGGAATTTACTCATGTGATTGTGAGGCTGTGCAAATCTGCAGGCTAAGTCTGTAGGCCGGAGACCCGGGGAAGAGTTGCTGTTGCAACTCAAGTCCCAAGGCATTCTGGAAGTACTTCTTTCCCAGAGAACCTCGGTCTTTTTCCTCTTAAACCTTGGATGAGACCCATCCACACGATGGAGAGTAGTCTGCTTTATTCAAACTCTGCTGATATCTAAAAGCAACATCTACACTGGTGTTTGACCAAACATCTGGACAGCATACCTCAGCCAAGTTGGCCCATAAAATGAGCCATCACACGGTCTAAGCACAAACAGTATTTCTAAGGCATATGACAACCTACACTGAGATTTAGGAGGGGGATAAAATTCTGTAGCTGTGCAGACACATAGTTCTGCTAAAGAAACACACATCGATTGTGTTTCTGAACATAGAGCACCTAACTCTTACCCTGAAACACCTGCATTTGGCTTATCCCATTTTTAGAGCTTCCCCAAGAATAGTGGAGCTTAGCCTTATATAAATGTAGGGACCTCAAATGGTCCATTAAATGATTAGATTATCTCAAACAGCACTGTTTGCCTTGAGGATGATATCTAGACTCTCCCGTAAGAGGCAAAAACTGCTCCTAATTCTGAAAATTGTAACTTCCCCAAGTTCAAAGAATATGAAGGTCTGCTGTCCTGGCCCCTGTTAGTCCCCTGGGGCAGCTAATGACCAATACACTCCATGAGCTGAACGGAAAACAGCTTCTGATGAAATGAGAGTTCCCAACAATTGCTGGACCCTGGGATATACACTGTCTTGTCTTCTGATTTGTAGAGTGCAGTTGTCCATCCATCCCCAGCTGTGAGGGACCAGAACATCCCTGTGATAAGAAAAGCCATAATTAAGGAGTAAGCCTTTATATGAAAAATAAGATGGAGTCTGCAAGTAAACTTACTAAAGGCCCTATAGTATTTGTACATTCACCAAAGCAAAACAGTAAAACCAAGACACCAAAGAGCATATAAGAGCATCTAATTCATCTTCAACTTGTCATAATGGGTTGTGTATATTTAACTTCCACTTATCATTCCTTAATACACTGACATTTTTTCAGGATCCCTCTCCCCAGAAGTTTCAACATGAAGCTTGTAAGTTATTTTTATCTTTGCATATTATGGCAATTCCTTCTCTGTGTCTGTTTTTCTTCTGAGTGTTCCCGGCCTGCTGTTATCACTTGGAGCAGTACTCCTCAGAGACACAGCATCAAAACGTGTGCCATGTATCCTGCTCACACCCCTTCCAACTCCCCAGTCCCCCTCCTCACCCATTCTGATGAATGAAGAAGGTAGTTCTCAGGCTGGGTGGACTTTACCCTTCAACTTCCTTTATCTCTCCCAAAGCTTCTCCACAAAACCTCCCTTCCAGTTTTGCTATCTGCTTTCCTCCTTTCTCTGGTCCTAACTCCCTTGGTTTCCTTCTTCTCCACTTATCCCCCAAATGCACACCTGGGATAGAAATCTCGACAGAAATAGAGCATTTCATGTAGGGAGAGCTCAAGTTCAAGGAGGGAAAACTATATTCTCCCTGAACCATGTCATTTCTGTAAAGCATCCTCTGCAAGATGGTCAGCAAGTCTCTTCCTTTCTCTTTCTTCCCCTCTCCTCTTTGAGAATATTTAGCCATAACAGAAACAAAAAGAGGAAGACTTCTGGTGCTATTTTCTGGAAGAAAAATAAAATAAAAGGATGAGGGTAGGAATCATCCCAGGCTCTGAAAACAAGACTGTTACCACCAGCATTTCAAGCAAGCTTATTAAAAAGTCGTTTACTTCCAATTACAGAAATCAATCATCTTTGACTTTATAAAGGAATATGAAAGACCCAGTTATTAATGTAAGTAATAGTGAATTTGAGGGTGAGTGATGATCAGAAGGCAGAGGTTTAGAATGGGGGGGTCCCTACATTTGTAAAAAAAAAAATAATAATAAGTTTTCATGTTTTAATTCATCTGAAAACTAAACACACTGCCAAATCAAACACCTTAGTGCCTGGGCTTTACTTTATATCCCTAAATGAGCCCTGCTCCCTATATCCACAGTTAATGAGGGATTGTACAAACTAGCCTCCTGTGTGGGCTGGGGGCACTAAGAAGTAGAATATACCTGCCCCACCCACACTGGAGCAGAGGAGGCTTGAATGTGCCCAGGTGCCTCTGGGAGAGTCCCCTGGGTGTGTCCCCTGGGCTACCTCTGGAGCTTTGGGATGGAAGTCAGAGGCCATTGGGCGCCTGGGTGGCTCAGTGGGTTAAGCCACTGCCTTCGGCTCGGGTCATGATCTCAGCGTCCTGGGATCGAGTCCCGCATCAGGCTCTCTGCTCAGCAGGGAGCCTGCTTCCCTCTCTCTCTCTCTGCCTGCCTCTCCGTCTACTTGTGATCTCTGTCAAATAAATAAATGAAAATCTTTAAAAAAGAAAAAAAAAAAAAAAGGAAGTCAGAGGCCATGCTGCATGGACCCTCCCCTTGCCCCAGATAGCAGCCTTTGCGACCAGAGCCACATCTTCAAATGGAAAGAAGGATTGTGATCTATAGCTACTCCTCCAGGGCAGGTCTTGAAAGCTGGTTAGATCTTTCGCTTGCTGAGATAAGAACTTCCAAGCATCTAAAGTAACATCTTTTGAATGGAAGCCAACACAATCATGAGCCCTCAGCTCCCTGAGATGTTTAGTACTTAACAATTCATGCTGGTTTGCTGAGCTGAAAATTTTCCTTCTGCTTACCTACTTGCACACTATATTTGAACTTTTAACAAATGTGCTTATTTACTTAATTCTCCAAATATGTTTATGGGATATTATCACCTCCTGGAATAGTGATATCAGTAAGCTCCTTAGCTTAATTAAGTGGATACAATAGCCAAATGCCTAAGCTTCAGACAGAATGTGCTAATCTCGTATGATTATTATGATTACGTGGGTAACAAGAATGAATATCCCACAGGAAAAGAATCAGGTCTCCCAGACATGGTATAATTTGGTCATTTTTTATAAATGAGAGCATTCCCCCAAAATGTGATCATCATGTACTGTCCTGTTGATAAGAAAGGAGCTGTGTTGAAGCCCAGACTGCGGTCTGGTGTTTTCATCCTGAACTGAAATGCTCATCAATTACAGGGCATGTCCTCCTCTGCAAGATAAGGCCAAGGTGATGGGGTGCTTTTGAGAAAATCCTGGTGGGGGGAAATCAAGGCAGGTTACAATGTGTTTTTCTTGAAATTACTGATATTAAGAATGAGCTGCCTTTTTTTTTTCCCTCTCTCCGTGACTTAATAATGTTACCAAGTGGAAGAAAAGTCTTGGAATCTGGAAAATTGAAATGTCATGTTGGAATGAGAAGGCTTAAAAAAATTTGCCCAGCACTTAGACCATTCCTGGTCTCCCACTCGGTGCCCTGTCACTGAACCTTTTTCTTCAGGGAATCCAGGAAAGGACCTGTCCTCCCTCTCCCAGGGAGGGTTGAAGGCTTCTCGGGGACCTCCCCCAGCCTAAGCTTGTCAAAATCCCTTGGGTTGCTGCCGCTGTTTTGGGTTTCCTCTGATTATCCTCCTTCAATCCTCACCTTTCTTGCACATGGTCCTGTGTTCTGAGGATAACCTGGAACAGAGTTCTGAGGATAAGCTGGAACTCCTCATCACCCCCAGCCCTGGCAGTGGGTGGGACTCAGGCTGTGACCATTTTCAGTCAACACACAGGACAGATGAATGTCATTGTGTGGACAGTACCCAAAAACAATTGTCAACATGCTGGAGGAACATCCCATTCCCTTTTAAGGAAGCAAATTGTAGTGGTTTTTTAAATTTTAATTTCTTTTTATAAATACACATAAACAGACTTCTACATAAATCATAATATTATTCATACCGGTTTGTTTGGTTTTTTTTTTTTTTTCATCTCTCTTGGCTCCCACCTTTCTGACCCAATTCATCCTCCACACTCGGGTAACTCATTGTAACAGCTTTATGGGGACCCATTCACGATACCTCCATGCTCAGGGGCGCCTGGGTGTCTCAGTGGGTTGAGTGTCCCCTTGAGTGCCTTCCTCGATTTCGGCTCAGGTCATGCTCTCAGGATCATAAGATTGAGCCCCGAGTCAGGCTCCATGCTGAGTGCAGAACCTGCTTAAGATTTACTCTCTCCCTCTGCCTCACTGCCTCCTTGTGCACTCTCTCTTAAAAATTGATTAATTCATTAAAAATAAAAGTGCCTCCTTGTTAATAAGGCCATATATGTGTGTATGTGCCACACACACACACAGAGTTCTATATCCATTGTTTGATCAAATGCAGGATCTTTTACACCCTTTTCCCCCATTGTCTTCTTTGCTTCATTTTTCTCTTTCCCTGCTCTACTGAATCATTAAAACTTTGGCATTCCTTCCCTACAGTCCTCCCTGCTGTCTTTTTTCTGATCCTCTATTGATTTGGTTGTTAGAGTATGTATTTATTCTTCTAGAGTTTAAAAGTAACTATAACGATGCCTATAGTTATTGCAAATATACCCTCCACCCATCCACCTCCAGGGCTGTAGCTTGAACATCCCCTCACCATATCTCTATCTTGTTATTATGGCTTCAGGTTTTAGTTTTCATACACACACACACACACACACACACACACACACACACACACACACACTCACATACAGGGTTTTTATGGTCAGTAGTTAAGTATTCTTATTTATTCTTTTTATGCTCATCACTGTTTCTTTTTCCTACATATTTCTGTGTTAATTTTTCTTCTTGCTGATCATCATAATAACTTTTTACACTTATTCAGTTCTTATATCCCAAGCGCTCTCTTAAAGACATTGCATAGGTGACCTAATTCAGTCCTCACACCAGATATTGGTACTAACCCTGTTTCATAAAAGAGAAACTGAGGCACAGGGCCATTCAGTAGCTTGCACAATGGTGCACAGAGTATAGCCCAGCTGGTCTGCAAACTAGGGCACCTGACCCCAGAGTCCATATACTGCACCTCCATGCCTGGTTGCTGTTCAGTTGACCCCTTTCTGGGGAACGGTACTCTGTGGGTGGTAAATGCTCAGTCCTCTTATGACAGAAAATGTCTTTATGGTGCCCTCATCTATGAATGAAAGTTGGACTAGGTATAAAATTCAGGTTGACAGTTACTTCCCTCCATTGGCCCAGCACCCATTGTCATGGTTGAGATGTGGGCTGCTGCCTAAAGAGTTCTGTTACAGGTCCCATGGCAGCTGGGAACAGTGGCTCTGCTTCCCTAACAGTCTGCAGTGGCACTGTGATGTGTCCAGGTGTGGATCTGTGTGTCCTTGCACTACTACATGCTCAGAGTACACTTACAACCCAATGGCTTCCGTCTTTCTTCAGTTCTGGAAAAGCACACCTGCTGTCTCCTCCAGTACTGCTTCTTCACCATGCCTACTTCCTTTCTTCTAGAACTCTTATTTTTCCCTAAGATTTAGTTAGTTAGTTAGTTAGTTAGTTAGTTAGTTATTTGAGAGAGAGCAAGTGAGAACAAGTGAGGGATGGAGGGAGAGGGAGAAGCAAACTCCCCACTGAGCAGGGAAGCCTGACTCTGGGCTCAATCCTAGGACCCCAAGATCATGACCTGAGCTGAAGGCAGATGTTTAACTGACTGAGCCACCCAGATGCCCCCCACCTTCTTCTAGAGCTCTTGTCAGACACATAAAGAGGCCTCTCAGTCTCCCCTCTGAAACTTCTGTCTTTTCCCATTTTCTGTTTTGTCCTCTGTTCCATGTTTGGGGTGGGTGTGGGGTGAATTTTTCCAGATTATGTTTCCAATAACTAATTCACCTTTAAAATACATCCAGTCTGGGGGTGCCTGGGTGGCTCAGTTGGTTAAGCAGCCAACTCCTAGTTTTGGCTGAGATCACGATCTCAGGGTTGTGAGGTGAACCCCCCCCAACCGCCTTGGGCTCCATGCTCAGCATGGGGCCTGTTTGAGATTCTATCCCCACCTCACCCTCTGTCCCTCCCCTGACTAGTGCTCTAAAAAAATAAATAAATAAAGGTCTTTTTAAAAGCTATGTCCAGTCTGGGGTTTATTCCCTTATTCTCTCTATTGTTCTTGGTGGTTGTGTCAATGACTCTATTTTTCATTTCAAAACATCTCTCCTATCCGCCTATTATTCTGGTTTCATTCTTATTCATACCTATTTGTTCTATGATTTCTTATTCTTTTCAAAGAAAACATAAGCTGTCATTAATCTCTTTGAGTATTCTCATCATACTTACTTTGAAGTCTGTCTCGGGAGCCTAGTTTCTTCTAGAACTCTTATTTTTAAGAGTTAGCAAAGCTAAGTTACCACTTAGCAAGTGGTACGATCATTATGGAGGCAGCACCTCCAATTAACATGGGTCTGCTGAGACCCAGCAGGTGCTTCTCTCTCAGACCTATAAGACTTCATGTTACAGCATGGCCATCATAGCACTGCTGGTGTTAGTAGGAGTGGGAAGCAATCCAGTTGTCCTACCTTCAGGGAAGGGAAGTAAAATGCACTATGCAATGTATGCAATAGTTAGAAACCAAGGACTAGATGCGCATATAGCAAAATGGGTAGTTGTCAAAAACACAGTGCTAGCGAGTAAATGGGAAACACAATAGATCTATAGCTCAGTATTTCTTTCATAGCTTAAAAACTTCACAGAAAACTTTAACACAAATTGTAAGAATATATGTGATAAAAGAGTATGTATCAAACCAATCAGAATGGCCACCTATTAGAGGCATAACAAAAAGGGAATTGGAGATGGGGCATAAGGCATGGGGATAAACACACAGATATATATATATACTCTCTCTCTCTCTCTCTCTCACACACACACACACACACACACACACACACGCACGTGCAGGGCGTTATCCATACTGACAAGGATAATGTGCTGTTAACTAAAGAATAAGACTAATTCAACCCTTTGTGAGTCTGCATCAATAAGTGTCTGTAGCTGTCTATCCAGAAAATTACTTTCATCTCTAATGAATTCATGTTCCAGCTATTAATTTTACTATCTTTTTTTAGCATTAGATTTATTCATACATTTTGGCATTTTGTGGCCAGGTCCATTTTTAATGAAACCCATTTTATTTCTCTCTCTTTCCCTCTGTCCATTTTTTCTCATCCCTCTCTATCTGACAGGCCCTCCAGGCCCCCCATCAGGAAGACACTTGGGAGTGACTGCTCCATGGTGATGTTGGGATGTGGCCCACCTGGACAGACTATCAGTGGGCAGCTTGGTGGGCAACTGAGGGTAGCTGCGGGTGTACCCTTCTTCCTCCTTGGGCTTGCAGTAGGACGTGAACCATAGCCCTAGGCAACATCTAGCAGCACGTTTTTTTCCTCAGTCCCCCTTCAGTCACAGGTTGGGTGGCAGGGGACTCTCGCCCCACCCTGCCGCTTCAGATGTGTCTTGCTTGCAGGATGCACTTTTAGTCACCTTCTTGCTTCCCGACCTGGAGCCCTGCCAGCCGAAAGCGTGGGCTCCTCCAACCATTCTTCATTTCTGTCCCACTTCAAATCTTCAGAAATCTGTCTTGAAAGCTAATCTAGCAAAGTCTCCTTAATATTCTCTTGTTTTATTTTATTCACCATTGCTATGGTGGGAAGAGGTGGGTCCTGCCTCAATCGATTTTCAAATTATCCAAACAAGTTTAGGTACAACCTGATGAAAGAGTAGCAAGGAGGAGATGAATGTGCCTGATTTTAAGACTTCAAAGGATTTGCATACTCCTGTTTGTTGGAAATTCATCTAAGCATTACACACATAATTTATGCTGGGCCCATTAATTTTACAAATAGCCTTACAAATGGTCTTTGGGGAGTCTAACCTTTTGGTAATCACAGCCCTCTGTGTTAGAATACAAAGAAACTGGCATCCCATGTCACAGCTATAATCCACACTCTGAGTTCATACCCACTAACTAGCTTTCCTTTCAAAGAGGCCCCTCAGGCAGGCAACACAATTCTGTGTCCTCTCCCCACACCCCAATCCTGCTACTGAAGTATAATTTGATTTACTGAATTGCTGTAGTAGTAGAGTCAAATAGAAGAACAGATTTTCACTGGGGTCCGGACCCTTTAGGAATGACCCTGGACCCTGAACTTAGTCTCCCCCCAGCCCTACTCCTCCATTCAAGCCCTCCCTTCCAACCTCCACCCGAAACCAGTGTATGCCTGGCCTTCTCCACCATTCTGGCCCCCACCATTGTCATTGACTGCCAGGCCTTTCCCACCCTCACCTTAACACCTCTGCTCCCTTCACAATCCACCCTAGGCTCACCATTAGTGATGATGCCTTTCCTAATGCCGCTAATCTACCTTTCCTCCTCTAAACTCAGGTTTACCATTGATTTGACATTTAACCACTCGTCCTTCAGGCCAGTCATCTTGTGACTGTAATAACCTTTCCATATGTCTGAAAGTGCCTTCATGCCTAAAAATTAGTCTGGTGTGTCACATATGCGGACACATTATCCGTTATCCTCCCAAATGTCTTGAGAGATGGTAAAACAGATATTATCCCAGTTATTTTACTATGACCCATTTTTCAAATGGTAAGATGGAGGCTCAGAGACGTTAAGTAATGTACCCTAGTAGAAGTCACAGAGTTGAGATTTGAACTTAAAATCTGTAGACCTACAAGTTTGTAATTTCTTCTAGTTTAACCAAAATGGCAAAGAAGTTTGCTTCATCTCAATGCCAACTCCCAGCAATCAGATATAGCTGCCCAAAGTGCTGTGTTGAAGAGCCAAACCCAGGCTCAGCAGGAACACAAACGTCCAGGAAGGAAGAACAAGGTCTGCCAGGGGTCCAGCTTTTAACAGGAAGAACATGCAGGCGCCCTGTTTGTGGTCCCCTGTATCAGGTTAACTTTCTCAAACTAGAAGAGACTTCTTAACTAGTCTATTTATTCCATAGCACTTAAAACATGGTGCTTAACATATAGTTCATGAGTGAGAAATATTTACTGCCTGGTAGTGACGTCAGCATCCTCAGTAAGGCACCACATCACACAAATTGCGCAAGCATCCTGCCTGAGGGCCCTATTCTGGGTGGGGGTCAAAGTGAAGGGCTTGCTCCAGATCCCACTCAAGCAGCTTTCCCTTGGTGACCAACTTCAAACTACCAGGAATGCAAAATAAAATGTGAAATGTAAGGAAAATTGTTGTATCCAAAAGGCTATCATTGTAAAAATAATAATAATAATAATAATAATAAGTGTTGCTTCTTCACGATGATGATAATACCTTTCATATGAACTACTTGGTACAGAAAATCGCTAAACCACGCTACCCCACATGTGGTGGTTACGAAGGTCAGGCATTTGCACTGGTGCTCCCCATGGATGATTGCATGTTCCAAGTACCCCTTCACCCCCTGCTAACACCCCAACTCCAGCAATCAGTGAATCAGAAAGGGAGAGAAGGTGTTTCTGGCATGCGCTGTTGTAAGGTACTGGAGACAAAATTACTAATTACCACCATTTGCCTACAAGCCGAGCCTCCGCCCGCGCTCCAACTTCCCTCCCTGACCATGTCCTGCCTCAGGCTGGGAGTTCTCTGTTTCCGTTTCATCTCTTTTCCATACCTCAGGATGGAGATGTGTCCAGGAACCCCGGCCAAAACCAGCAAATTCATCACCATGCTAATGACAGCAAGCCGCATGCTGAGTGAATTCTGCTTTCCCCCTCAACTCCTTCTTTTGCCAAAACCTGTGGAACTGCAAGATCCAGCCGATTACAGAGACTGTATCTTCACATGAAGAATGGCTCTGGTAGAAAATGAAATTAGGTATCAGCGCTAAGGCTATTTTTAGATGCTTGTTTGGGAACATCTCAGAAACAAAGATCGCCATGTGGAGGGCAGTGTTGTCCGAGTCACCCAAATTGAACATCCATGCGCACAACTTAAACCTACCTTTCTCAATAGGGGCATTATAAAGCATTATAAAGACCCACCCATCCCGGCGGGATGGCTCATTGTTCTGGGAATAGATATTTCTGTTTGCGGAGTTTATAGAACCGGCAGTCCTGGGGGCAAATCCCACTGTTTATTTACAAGAGCAGCTCTTCCCAGGCTGGGGTCCGACCAGAGAATCTCTAACCCTGCTTCCCCAGGATTTGGAGAAGGGAGCCCAGTGGATCATTCTGCTGGGAGCAGGGGAAATCATGCCATACGAGACTGAGTACCTACAGGGGTGAGGCATGAGCATGGGAGCTACGTGGTTGGGGAGACCTACTGCTGGGGAGGCCCATGGTCAGGGGGACAAGCTGTCAGGAGTATGTCAGGGAGATAGTTTCTCAAGGAGGAATGTAGCCCAGTGTGTCCTCTGAAGGAGCAAGTCCCCATCCAGTGTCAGGCACAGAAGAGGCTCGTGGTGGAAAGTGCCTATGCCAGATACCCAGGACCCAGGCCAGGCACCACTGCGTCATTGGCTGTTCCTGCTGTGGGCATAAGAAAGCCCTTAATGACCTACTCTCCATCAAGGGTTGTGTCTAAATGGTGTGTTGCATTTGTCACAGCACTACCTCCTTTTACTTGAAAAATGCATGTGCTATGCTTCTTTACAATTCAGTTCAGTGGTGTTGGACATAGACTGGAATCTCAGCCCAGCACCACCCCTGGACCCCCATCTTCTTCCCTTTACTGATGTAGACAATAAAGGTCATATTGCTGAGAGTGGGAACAAGATCCCATCAGTTCATTTTCCTGTTGGCGTTAGGCTGGTCCAATTCTCACCCATGGGCCAGATTGCCACTTCTCCACCTCTCCCCCCCACCCAATACATTCCCTAAATTCTTACTCTCCCCCACTTCGAATTAGGGTGCAATACTGCTTATGCCCAATTCCTGGATTCCTCTCTTCACAGTCCTCTCCAGTGGGGACACATGAAAAGCAAGGCACAGACTTGCACTTCGGCAAGAGCTGAAGGGACAGATGACATTTAACCCAGAGAGGACAAGTCCAGGTGAAGAAATCATGGCATCCTCAGACCCTCACTGCCAATGAGAGAGGATCCTTCTTCTGTGCTATTCCAGAGAACCAACCAGGTCCAAATCCGGAAGTTACAGGGAAGCATGTGTCAATATCATATTAATAACTCCTTATATACAGTTTAATCAGTGGAACAGCCTGGACACATACAAGTCATATAAGTAGCAGGGACTCCTGAATTGAGTAAGACCTTAAAGTGAATGACTTCTGCCATGCCTCCCAGTCATAGTATTCTAGAAACTTTCTGTGAGTGATGCGGTCTTCTGTGACTGCTTCATTGTCTACTAATCTTTTGAAAACTCAGTTCAGTCATCACCTTTGAGGTGTCGAATGTACCTCATGTGAAGAAATGAATACATTAGACCAGGGAGCAGTGAAATTCCCAGGCTTTCTCAGGGTCCCCAGGGGCCTGATCACATCTCCCAAATGGGACATGTGATGCAGACAGCACTGACATTTTAACAAGTCTTCTGAGCCCTTGGATATGAACAAACCCGGTGGGGGAGGATGCTTCACTCCACCATCCAGCAGGAAATCATAGCCATATCGTAGAGATGGAGGAACCCTGAAGGTCACTTCACCCCAAGTCCTCCCCAGGGCAGGGGTTCTTGCTCTCATACCCCACAAACTGTTCCCCAGCCTATGCTTGAACATTGTCAGGAAGGCCCTCGCTGCTCTGCCAGGAAATGTAGTCCAGTTAGAGACAACTCAATTCATGTGGAGACAGTGTTCGTTGTGAATTGTTTCTTCCTCATATGGAGCCCCTACTTTGTCTTTATTCAACTTTACTTCTGCCCTCAGCAGTGGGACAAAGATAAATCTCTTCTCTCATCCAGATGACAAGGTTTGGATTTTTTTTTAAGATTTTATTTATTTAGGAGAGAGAGAGAGAGAGAGAAATCATGAGTATGGGGGGAAGGCAGAGGGAGAAGGAAAAGAAGACTCCACACTGAGCAGGGAGCCTGGTGTGGGGCTCAATCCCAGGACCCTGGAACATGACCTGTGCCAAAGGCAGATGCTTAACTGACTGATCCACCCAGACACCCCAACAACATTCAGATTTTTAAAGACAGCCATTATCTCTGAGACTCTTCTCCCTCCAAGTCTTTCCTTCTCCATCTGAACATCTCAAATTACCTCAAATATTTCTCATATAGCATGGTTTTAGACCCCTAACCATTTTCTATAAATATTTTCTATTTGACTAGTATTCCTTATGAAGAATAAACTCCCAGAACAAATGCCAACTGTGGTCTGACCACGACAGAGTACATATGCAGGGTCTACCACCTTCACCTCCCTTCAACTACACACTATACCTTTATTAATGCAACCTAGAATAATATATGTTTCATAGTAAATGATCAACTGCTGTGTTCATATTAAGGTTATCTAAAACCATCATCTTTATTCCTTGACACAGTTTCAGACAGCTTAAAAGAAAAAAGTAGATTTAAAAATGGCCCTGTACATTATTATAGGATCCAATCCTGCCACCCCTTTCATGAATAATAGACAGATAGAACTACTGAGGAGACTAGGGCCCCAACAAATGTTGCGAGTGACAGCCTATGGTAACTGAACCCAAAGATGAATTGAACCCAAAAGTGAAACGTGTATTTGCATCGATGTGCCAAGAAGCCAGCATGCCAGCCTGTTCTTCCAACACCATCCAGTGCATGGAGGGCTCTTCTTGGAAGCTATGCCCACTTTTATCTTCCTTACTCTACCTTGTTTGTTTGTTTTGGGTTTTTTGTTTGTTTGTTTGTTTGGATGGTTTTGGTTTGGTTTTGGTTTTGGTTTTGTTTTTTTGCTTACACGCTTTGGAGGTAAAGTCTTCCTCCAACCTGCAGGAAACTCACTAATGGTTTTCCTTTGTGTCTTTGACAGGTCGCCTGAAGGAAGAAATCACCCAGCGACATATGCAGCAGGTAGTTCTAGGTAGGTACAAAGTGAAGTCTGCGGGGAAAAGGTAAAGGTAAGACAAGCTGTGTGGTCTTGGAAACCTAGCTAAAAGATAATCCATCTAGAATGGATAAATAAAATGTGGTATATAAATATATACAGTGGAATACTATGCAGCCATCAAAAGAAATGAAGTCTTGTCATTTGCAATGACGTAGATAGAACTGGAGGGTATTATGCTAAGCAAAATAAGTCAATCAGAGAAAGGCAATTATCATATGATCTCCCTGCTATGAGGAATTTGAGAGGCAGGGTGAGGGGTTTGGGAGGTAGGGGAGGAAAGAATGAAACAAGATAGGATCAAGAGGGAGACAAACCATAAGAGAGTCTTAATCTCACAAAATAGACTGAGGGTTGCTGCGGGGAGTAGACTAGGGATAGGGTGGTTGGGTTATAGACATTGGGGAGGGTATGTGATAGGGTGAGTGCTGTGAAATGTGTAAGCCTGATGATTCACAGACCTGTACCCCTGGGGCAAATAATACATTATATTTTTTTTATTATTACAAAATAATTTTATTTTGTACCACAATATTTAATAATGTGAATAACTTCTCAGCATATATTTTTTTTCTTTTATGAATGTGGTAATGTTTCTTTTTTTTAATTTTTTATTTCTTTTCAGCATAACAGTATTCATTGTTTTTGTACCACTCCCAGTGCTCCATGCAATCCGTGCCCTCCCTAATACCCACCACCTGGTTCCCCCAACCTCCCAACCCCCGCCCCTTCAAAACTCCTCAAGTTCTTTTTCAGAGTCCACAGTCTCTCATGGTTCACCTCCCCTTCCAATTTCCCTCAACTCCCTTCTCCTCTCTAACTCCCCTTGTCCTCCATGCTATTTGTTATGCTCCACAAATAAGTGAAACCATATGATAATTGACCCTCTCTGCTTGACTTATTTCACTCAGCATAATCTCTTCCAGTCCCGTCCATGTTGTTACAAAAGTTGGGTATTCATCCTTTCTGATGGAGGCATAATACTCCATAGTGTATACGGACCACATCTTACTTATCCATTCGTCCATTGAAGGGCATCTTGGTTCTTTCCACAGTTTGGCGACCATGGCCATTGCTGCTTCTTTTCACTCCATCTGTATCTTTGGGGTAAATATCCAGTAGTGCAATTGCAAGGGTCATAGGGAAGCTCTATTTTTAATTTCTTGAGGAATCTCTACACTGTTCTCCAAAGTGGCTGCACCAATTTGCATTCCCACCAACACTATAAGAGGGTTCCCCTTTCTCCACATCCTCTCCAACACATGTTATTTCCTGTCTTGCTAATTTTGGCCATTCTAACTGGTGTAAGGTGGTATGTCAATGTGGTTTTAATTTGAATCTCCCTGATGGCTGGTGATGATGAACATTTTTTCATGTGTCTGATAGCCATTTGTATGTCTTCATTGGAGAAGTGTCTGTTCATATCTTCTGCCCATTTTTTTATATGATTGTCTGTTTTGTGTGTGTTGAGTTTGAGGAGTTCTTTATAATCCTGGATATCAACCTTTTGTCTGTCATTTGCAAATATCTGTCAGTTGCAAATATCATTTGCAAATATCTTCTGTCATTTGCAAATATCTTCTCCCATTCGGTGGGTTGCCTCTTTGTTTTGTTGATTGTTTCCTTTCGACAAAGCAGGAAAAAATGTACAGTGGAAAAAAGAAAGTCTCTTCAAAAAATGGTGCCGGGAAAACTGGACAGCTATATGTAGAAGAATGAAATTCGACCATTCTCTTACACCGTACACAAAGATAAACTCAAAATGGATAAAAGACCTCAACGTGAGACAGGAATCCATCAGAATCCTAGAGGAAAACATAGGCAGTAACCTCTTCGATATCAGCCACAGCAAATTCTTTCAAGATATGTCTCCAAAGGCAAAGGAAACAAAAGTGAAAATGAACTTCGCTTCATCAAGATCAAAAGCTTCTGCACAGCAAAGGAAATACATTATATGTTAATAAAACTAATTAATTAAAAAAAGAAATCCATCTAGAACCCTCAAGGAGGTTAAGGAAAGCAAGGTTTGCTGTCAGTGAAGCTTCCTCTGGATGCCCCTCCTCTCTGGGACTAGTTACCCCCATCCTGTGTGCTTGCTCCCAGCTCTCCAGCCTGGCACCCCACCTTCCCAGCTGCTGCCTCATCCTCCTGACCTTTCCACCCCACACCCCAACTTAAGTTCACCCCTAGGTCCCAGCTCCTCAGGGCTCTACTCTGAGCTTTCCAGAGCTGCTACTAACTAATCCTAACAGTAACCATAGGTAATGAAGACAGTGACTGTTTTCTGAATCACCCCGGGCACGGCTGTGTATGCATGGCCTCCTTTCTGCCTTGCGACTGTCCTTAGAAGTAAGTGCATTTTTCGGGATGCAGGTGATTCAATGACTTGCCCAGGATCACATAGCTAGAAATCATCGAAACTAGGATGTGAACCCAGGTCTCTGAGTACACACCTGGTGCTCTCAGCCCCCATGCTCTTCACTGCCAACAATGATGGGCTCACTTAATACATTAATAATGCAAACACTAACCAAAACAGTGATATTCTAAGAGGAACTTGGCACCTTTCAAGCAGTGGACAGCTGCAGAAAATCCCCCCCTTTTGATATGGGACCCAAGGAAGTCACCTGGGGGGAGAGTTCAGCTCCCGGAAAGACTGGTGGAGCAGGTATTTGGGGCACGACCACCTTGTTTCCTTTCCAGCTGACCTGGGACCAAGTGCTTAGAGTGCTCTGATTAAATAAGCAATTCATGTATTCCAAACAAAGGGTTCCCTTGAGATGGCCTGGCCCCTGGAACCTCCTGAAGTTAGAGAATTCCAACACCCAGGACCTCTAGAGGGGAGATGGAGGAGAGCCCCAGAATCAGAGAGATGACCTACTGAACTCCAATAATTTGGATTATTAGGAAGGTGGGTTGTTTAGTTTCAGTAATAATAATGAACACGTCACATAGCCACTGGTTGCATCAGAAACAAGGAAGAAGGAATCCTGAGGCACACTGACCAGAACTTGAGCTTCCCACCATTGACCCTGGCGCTGAAAGTTCAGGTCAACATGCCAGGCTGGCCCTCCCATGGCCAGAGATGCAAGCAGGGAGTCAGAGCTGAGATGCTCCTGACTGCTTCTCAGGAAGCAGCCAGGACTCCCCCAGGGCCCCAGCTCATAGGGCTGGGCTAGGGAAGGTCTTAAGGACCTCTCACCAAGGTGACCCTTGGGCCTCACCAAGTAAGTCACTGGGTGGGGCGGCATCCCTAAGGACTGCCTTTAGACCCTGTATCTGAGGGTTGCCATGTGGCCTCTTCTCCAGTCTTCATGATGCTGCGTGACTAGAAACAACAACTGGAAAACACCGGTCAGTTCCTGGGGCTTTCGGAGCAAGAAATGTTCCATCCTCTCTGACCGCCTCCCCACCCCAATCCCAGACAGTCCTGGGCCCGTGGAAAACGGCAGCATGTCTTCTCCGCAATTCCTCTCGCTCCTCTGTCTGGGAGCCTTCTCTTGAATTACAGCAGGTGTCAGGTTCAACAGGGCCCAGCTTTGCCTGAAGTAATCAGCAGACTTCAAATGGAAAACACTCTGGATGGAAGTCTAATTAAGAGCATTTGAAATACCTATTTATTTTAAAAGCATACTACCCCAATTAGAAAAGAAGTGTTAACATCTCCCAGCTGCCATTTTGAGCTTAAATGCCATGTTTTCAGTCCACACTTCTCAGGAGCTTGTCTGACAGAGCTTTGGAACTGCCAGCGCTCATGGGTTCCCTGGCGACCACATTTCAGAGTTCTTCTCATGGGGAGAAACCTCTCACTGCAACAGATTGTTTCTAGAGCCATTTCCTGCCTTCACCCTCACCCCTCAGGCCCACACTGGGGCTGAGGGCTGGGAACCAGGGCTCCAATGAGACACAAAGCAGCTCAGTGTACTTGATGTTCCATATGTCCTAGTGTTCCGTAGTCGGGGTTTCCAGCAGAGGAACAGGGCAGGCATGACATCTGCCCTTTCCCTCCCTGCCCTCTGTTCTCTTTCCTTTGTCTCCTTCTCTCTACTTTCCCTCCATTTTAAGTATTCCCTTTCAGTATTGTTTCTTTCTTTTGCCTCCATGCTCTGAGGTTTCCATGAAAGTGTAGGTCAGTTTGGTTGGTTGTTCTGGGGGGAAGAATGGAGGAGGTAATGAGCAAGGCTGAGCAGGAGAGGTTTCCTCACATATTTTGTGTCAGAATAGATCTGTGTATGGATGAGGGGATGTATGCCCAGGAAGATGTGTGTGAAGGCAATCTCATATCTCGGAGGAGTGCAGATTTCATGGTAGCATGAGAAACGCCACGTGTAAGAGGCTGTCGACCAGTGATGTGCTGGAGCCAGCTCCACACCCATCGGAGGAGCAACCGTCACCATTTCAGCAATTTGGGGAGCCATGATAAGACACGACTGTTGTTAAAAATTAAATTAGAGAGGGACTTCTAGGTGGCTTAGTTAGTTAAGCATCCAATTCTTCATTTCAGCTCGAGTCATGATCTCAGGGTCTTGGGATCGACCCTGTGTAGGGCTCCGCACTCAGCGGGGAGTCTGCTTAAGATTCTCTCTCTCTTTCTCCCTCTCCCCCTCCCTACATCCTGCGCCTGCACGCATGCTTTCTCTCTCTCTCTCTCTCTCTCAAATAAATTTTAAAAATCATTTAAAAAATTAAATTATAGAAACTTACAACTAAGTTCTATTAAAAAACAAAGGCAGCAAATACTCAAAATGTATCACCTCCTAATTACAGATCTTCCTCAACTTACAGTGGGGTTGCATCCTGATAACCCCGTCATCTGTTGAAAATATCATTAAGTTGAAATGTGTTTAATATACCTCACCTACAAAACATCTAGCTTAGCCTAGCCTGCTTTACATGTGCTCACAACACCTACATTAGCCTACAGTTGGGCAAATTCATCTGACCCAAAGCCCATTTTATAACAGAGTGTTGAGTAGCTCCTGGAATGGATTGAATTCTGTCCTTAAAGTGAAAAGCAGAATGAGTGTCTTGGCACAAGGTGATTGCAAGCTTACCAGGTGCTTACAGGGTAGTCTGGGAGCTGGGGCCCCCCTGCCATGGCCTGGCATCACAAAAGCCTGCCCATCATGCTTTCTCTCGCTAGCCCGGGGAAAAATCAAAACTCAAAATTCAAAGTAGTGTTCCTCCTAAATGGCCATCACTTTTGCACCATCCGAAAGCCGAAAAGTCCTAAATCGAACCATGGTAAGTTAGTGACCATCTGTTATTTATTACATTTCACTATTATTTCTGCCCTTGGGGTTATCTGCTGCCACTGTCTATATCATGGAAATACTGTCCTTAGGGGGCACTACTGTGCACCTCTTCCTAATTCCACATGCAGTAACGTCACACCGGCAGCTTGAAACCAGCCTTGTGGGACTAGTTACATCACAGAAATTGACAAATATTATTATAAATTGGGGCGCTTTTTCCCCCCCCATGGCATCCTGATAAGCACCCATTTGAAGACCAGTTTTGTGCCCATGTATGTTCTTGGGAAGACTTCTTCTCCTCTTCCTGGCTCGCTATCTAGATGACAGTTCTCCACTTACTGCCTCCCCTGGGGAAACCTGGCCCTTTAGAAAATGAGTAGACAGGGAAACCAGGGAAGACAGATGTGGGCCAGGAGAAACACTGGCTGCAAGGGGCCCCTCAATGTAACAGCCAGAGTCTTGGGACCTCTAAGAGAAACACCAATGATCAGTTCTATGAACATCATCAACAAACACATGTTCCCCTGGTCTTAGAGGAGAGCCTACTCCCACACATCATTTCAGGAAACAAGAAAACAGTGCTCTTTTTAATCAGGCCTCATTTGGAACTGGTATTAATTGAACTAGATTCAGCCGGTTGGGTAGAGCAGGCTTTGCTTCATTTAGTTGCGTGTGGTTCCCCCACTTTATTGTACTGGCCACCCTGAAAGTTTAACGTTGTTGGTAACACAAACAAGGCTGGTTAGCAAATGTTCCTTGAGAACTTGGTGTGTGCTCAGCGTGGGTCTAAGCTCTCTATGTGTAGCTTCTTCTTTAATGTTCCTCAAACCCCCATGAGGGAGACTCTACTGTTACCCACACTTTACAGTTAAATCCCAAAGGGGTTAAGTGAACCTGCCTAACTTTGCTCAGCTCAGGGATGCAAATGGACACGCGTGTCCAGAGCCTGTGCCGTAACCCCCGTACCGTGTTGCCCTCAGCCCTGGGCAGGGCATCGTAGCATTCACAGAGGGACAAAGATACAAGGTCCACTCTCAGAGGGTTTCTACTCTAGCCAGCTTAAGGGGAAATACACATAAAAGGGTAGCTCTTTATCTAATTTTGGATTTAATTACACATATTATGCTATTCACTACGCTCATCCCACTGTAGCCCCAAACCAGTTCAGCCTTGGTCTCTGCCATGAAGCCTTGCCTGGCCCCTTTTCCCCAAGCCTGCTTTGTCCTCTAAATTCACACACCTCCAGAAGGCATCAACCTTTTTTTTTGTAATGTATATTTTCCATAGCTGTATTCTCCATGCTGAAACATGAGCTCCTGGAAAGCTGGGTGGGTCGAATTAATCTTTGTACCCCTCGCAGCCAGTGCAGGTGATAAATAGGGCGAATCAGTGCTTCTCCAGATGACTTCCAGACTCACATATCTTGCAAAAGTATAATGAGGCATTTGAACATAAAATAAAATAAGCCCATTTAAAAGAAGTAGAAGGAGTAAGTGCTTTTGGACACCACAGCTGAGCCGATCACAATACAGCAGCAATAAATTTGACTCCCTCTTATCTAGTCACTAAGCAAAACGAGAAGCACCCGGAGTTACATAGTTTTCATTTTCTGACAACAGGAAGCATACCAATTAATTTATCTGCAGAAATGAAATTTCTTCCTGGAACGAAACACAAACCAGAATTTATTGGGCAGATTCTTATTAAAAAACACTGAGTGACACAGTGAACGATGTCTTCAGCCGCAGTCTTAAAAAGATACCGAAATGTTGTTCTACCAGATGATTCTTATATCGACCCTCAATAAAAGCAAGAGGCCTGACATTAAAGCATAACTCATCGAAAACATTTATGTGAGCGGCTGAGGTCCTCTGCTGCAGGTGTTCTGCTTTCTGATGGTTGCACAGAGCAGGAATAAAACCAGGAGAAACCAGCCCCAGGAAGGTGGGCCATGGCCTCTCTCTTAAGTGTCTCTTTTGAGCAATATTTGGTCAGCGACAAGCTCTTGCTCTGCTCAGTCCAAACTCTACCAAATGCCAGTGATTCAGATCTGTGACACATGGTACTAGCAGTATATGAAATATGTCAGGTGAGAGGGACAGGCCATGAGAGCTCTGGGAACTTACCAGAGGGAGTGACCCCCGGCAGTTGTCACCTGTGGCCACAGGTCTAGGCCAAACCTTGAAGAACAGGCAGGATTCAGAACCTCGGAGCAGAGTAGGGAGGTAGTTGTCATGTGTGTGTGTGTGTGTAGTGTGTGTAGTATGTGTGTGCAGGTCTGGCGTGTGTGGTGTGTGTGTATATGGTGTGCCGTTGGTATGTGAGGGTACGTGTGTATGCGGTTATGTGGGGGCTGTATGTTTTGTGTGGGGTATGTGTTTTTGTGTGTGACGGGTAGAGTGAGAGGACTTTCTTGAGAAGTTATTTGAAATAGTGGAGGCAAAAATCTAAAATGGGGAGTTGGGCCAGTTGACTGAGAGCCTTGAATCTGACCATTTTAGCAAGGAATGTTTGGTCAAAGAGGCCTTTTAAGAAAAAAAAAAAAAAGCCCCCAAGCAGCCATTCCAATCCTTCAGCATTTCTGACTCACTGATGAGTAAATAATCTGTACCACACCACTCCCAGCCCCTTGCCTACTTGCCCTACGATAGCTGTTCCTCTGGGCACACATGCTTCTGGCCCAAGCTCAGGGAGGGTCTCCAGGATGTCTGGCTATCTGAGTAAATCTATTGGCAACCTCGCCCCCTGAGATATGATGCTGTCCCAGGGAGTGGCACACTGACCATTAGTCCTGAGCACTGGCCTGGTCCTTTGTGAGTAGGTGGTCAATCCATTCTTTTGTTCTGTGGTTAATGGAAGTGGGGAGATCACTGCCCTTGAGAAGCTCACAGATGTGCCCCACACAAGCTGTCCATGTTGGGTAACACCACACCTTTCTCTGCATTTATCCCTTGACCCAGCTTCTGTGAAAACATAACCTACTGGAACATTCCATTGCCTCTATGTGTAGGCACGTTTTTTAATACACTGTTACAGAAGATAAAAATAATAGTGACTCATAAATAAAAATTCATGAACATGACATTGGCAGGTTCCAAATGGCATCCTGAGTTTCCCCCCACCCCAAATACTAGCCGCTTGAATACTAGTCTTCCTCTCCCCTCCCCATCCCTCTCAGCACCCCAGGAGCAGAGATCCTTTGAACAAAAGAAGCCCCCAAGAACAGTCTGTTGTGGCTGCGGTGCCACGTGGACCCTTGGATTGCTCCCTGGGTGGTGTGTGCTCCCTGACCCTGAAAATGGGGCAGTGACAGCTCCTCGTCCCCAGCAGGGGACTTGAGGAGGGTTGGGAGAGCCACTGAGGCCAGAGTCGGCCTATTCTACCATGTTATTCCAGCTTAGTCTGCCAAGGGGTTCTCTTCTCCCGAACAGAATTCCCACAGTGGCCTCTTGAGCCATCTCCGCCGCTCTCCAGAGCGAGGGCCCTGCCATCCCTCTGCCTCTCCGAACTGTCATTTAAGACTGAATCTGGCACTACTTTTTTGGAATTCTGCTCCTGGGGATAACAAACGTGAGAGTCATCCATTTCCATATCAGACTTCACTGAGCACCTCCTATGATCCAGACAGCATGTGAAACCAGGAAGTCTAGGCTGTGGGGAGGACCCACTGATTGGCATGGAACTGGAGGGGACCTCCCTGCATTCTCTAGCTCAGTGGTTTTCAGAATGAGTTCTCTGGGACCTAGGTGTTTTGGGGGAGCATGAGGTGAAGGGGAGAGAGGCAAGCAGCAAGACCCCAGGATTTTTGCCCACCGTGATTCAACCAAAGTAACTGCTATTTCTCTTTTTGCCATGAAGCCTTTGTTTGGAAAAAAAAAAAAAAAAGGCTCTGCAGCTTTTAACACATCTTCCTTCAAACCTGTGGCTCCTGGGGCGCCTGGGTGGCTCAGTGGGTTAAAGCCCCTGCCTTCGGCGCAGGTCATGATCCCAGGGTCCTGGGATCGAGCCCCACATCAGGCTCTCTGCTCTGCGGGGAGCCTGCTTCCTCCTCTCTCTGTCTCTGCCTGCCTCTCTGCCTACTTGTCTGTCAAATAAGTAAATAAAATCTTAAAAAAAAAAAAAAAACTGTGGCTCCAAGATATTTCCAGAGGCAGATACCCAGCTCCCCTCCCCAGAACTCTCTGAGTTTCCTCTGGATTCATACAGAATTCTGCTTGTACCTCTGTGATAGGACTTATCACATTGTGTGATAATTAACCAGCCTTTTATTCATTTCCCCCACTGGACAGAGGATCTTTATTTCCCCAACACTGAGCACAGTGGTCGGCCCACAGTAGGTCCTCCATGAAGGTTTGCTCTGCGCCAAGATTCCAACATCCATAATATGAGGTGGTCGGACCAACTGACATCCTGTGCCCAGCACATCCTGAAACTGAGCTGGCATTTGCTGGTTGCCTGTTGGATGAACAAAAAAATCTAACACTCCTCAGCCCTCAGGTGCCATGATTTTACCTCTTTGTGAATGCACACATCCTTAAGACATGCAGGAAAGGTAGGTAGCCTTGGTGAGGAGATACATGAGGGCTTGGATTATAGGTGTCTTCTTCCTCTCAGAAAGGAATGATCAAAATGTGAACCCTTGGAGTAAGGCAGAATGTAAAGGAAGCAGCTGCCCCAGAGGTTGATATGACATCACAGTTGGTTCCAGAAGGACTCAGTTGGCTCTGTAAGAGACTAGTGATAAATTCTGTCCACCTGAGTCAATCCTAATCCACCGTTGCTTGTGAATACAGGACTAGCTCCTGTGACATGAGGCCAAATTTGGCCAGATTCCCAGGCTCAAGATGGAGCCTGCAGAGTTCCCACCCTAATTCCTTGCCGAGTTCCCCAATTGCCAAGGCTCCAGTCCCTTTGGGTAGTTCCAGACTTCCCCGCCAGCCATTCTGGAGAACAGAAGGAGGCTCTGGGCATCAGCCCTAGTGCCAGCCTTGAACTGCAGCTGAACTGAACATTCACCTTGGAATCAGGAAGGACCTGATTGTATCATACCTCTACCCTTTGCTAGTCGTGTGACCTTGGTCCATCAACTTTCCTGAGTTTCCATTTCCTTGTCTGTAAGAGAAGAATATCTGTTCCCCAGGGCTGGTCTGAGTACCAGGTGAAATGTGTGTGTGACGGAGTTGAGGACAGAGTAGATGCTCAGCAAATCTACGTGGAACCTATCTCTGAGTGCCAGGAACCAGACAACAAGATGCCTAGGCAGCAGACACAGTCCCCAGCTGCAGAGACGACCACAGCTCTGGGCCAACAGCACCAGTTGGCATAACTGGTGGAGGTCGCTACATTTCTGCATTCACCACATCCTTCCACCCACATATGCTCACAGGCCCCATTAATCACTCTACCCTGCAAAAATAGT
Source organism: Lutra lutra (assembly GCF_902655055.1). Classification (NCBI taxonomy): domain Eukaryota; kingdom Metazoa; phylum Chordata; class Mammalia; order Carnivora; family Mustelidae; genus Lutra; species Lutra lutra. The sequence continues at coordinate 66,176,639 of NC_062283.1, forward strand.
CACTGTCTCTCCCATTGAGCACTGATTAAGGATGGTCCTCTCACCAGTTGCCAGGGCAATTTTATTCATCATGTAAATGTGCAGGAACCATGTATGATACTTTGAATTAATTAGGCATTTGACCAATGTCCTAGTCAGTTGGGGCTGCTATAACGAAGTACTGTAGGCCAGTTGCATGATGAACAACAGGAATTTATTTTTTTACAATTCCAGAGGCTTGAAGCTGGAAATTAGTGTGACAGCATGGTGGTTCTAGTAAAGGCCCTCCTCTGGGTTGCACCCTGCCAGCTTCTCATTGTGTCCTCACATGGCAGAACAGGGGTGAGCTAGATCTCTGAACTCTTTTTATAAAGGCACTAATCCCCTTCATGAGGGCTCCACCCCCATGACCTGATTACCTTCCAAAGGCCTCATCTCTGAATACCATCACATTGGGGATTCAATTTCAACATAAAAATTTGGGGGTTACACAAACAAACATACAATCATATCCAAATATATAATATATTACAAACATATACAACATATATAATAGATAATAAACATATAACCAGTCAAATATATAGAAGACAAAACTCTAACCTCTTGATGTCATCTGGTAGGCTAAAATGTATCATGGCTGGCCCCTCTAGCTGACATAAGTCAGCTAGATATGGTGATAAAAATCACCATTTGTTCTTGGCAAGTCCCAGCCCAAGAAAGGTCTTGGGGTTCCCTAGGAACAATTCTGTTGCATAGTAATGGAGCTAGGTAAGACTCATTTCCCCAAAAGCTCACTCATTTCCCCAAAGAAGTTGATCATGAGTTTGAGTTTGGGGAAGACCTACCAACAGGAAACCAGCATCATTCTTATAGCAAACAGCCAAACAAACAAACAAACAAGAACAGAAGATAACCCAAAGTTCCCCTGAGTAGGCAGGTAGATAAATGAGCTAGGACTATGATATATTCATATGATATGATATATTCATATAATTCATATTCATATAAAAGAACATCATAGAGAATTAAAGATGAATAAACTAGAACTACATGTAGCAATATGAATAAATCTCAGAAACACAATGACGATTGCAAGAAAGAAAATTGCTGAAGGATATTGTGGAATGATGCCATTTATGTAAATTCTAAAATTGCTGATACTGTGTATCGGGGGGAGGGGAGTGGGAGCTTTGTGTTATGGTTCAAGATGATGTAAGTACAGAAAAATGCATAAAACATATGTACAGATGTACAATCCAACAAATACTTACAAATAGAACCCCTCTGTCACCTCCCCTTAGGTCAAGAAATAGCTAAGTAATGAAGTAATTTTAAGGGATGTTCGAGATACAGGGTAAGAGAGTGCCAGCAGGAAGGGGAGGTCTGCAGTACCATCAGGACAGCATTATCTTTGGGGGTCAGGGATAGTGGATGGGAAGGAGGGCTACGGAGGCCTCTCCCAGCTCTGCAACATTCTTGTTCAACAAGAACATTCTTGTTCTTGTGCATCTTGTTCATATGCACAAACATGGAGGCACTGATGGTGTACTATAGAGATTTTTCAAAACATGGAGGCAGTATGTGGGTGTTATTTATATCATTCTCTAAACATTTTTGTGTTTGAAATGGTTTATAATAATTTCCAGAACTCGATGAGGGATTAGATTCCAAGGATTCAGAGATCAAACAATTACTGTTTAGTGGAATCCCCATAATAGCGGTGGTTATAAAACCCAAATCCTTATTCAGTTCTGATTAACCTTCATTTCCTCACTACCGTTTGTGTCAGGAGCATTTCACTTAAAGATGGGAACAGAAAATTTGGCACTTCTTATTCCCTTCTCTAGGTACCTTGTGTCCTCTAGGAGGGACTTCATAGTTAAAGAAGGTGTGCCTGACCCACTGAGCAATGCAGGGGAGGTGCTTGTAAGACCACCTTCTATTGTTCTTCTACCATCTCTTTAAGTCCTCACAGTCATGACAGTTTGGCCTCTGCCCTGGTTGGAAATTGGACAGCTCAGTAACTCAATTGCTCTTTCATTGCTAATTACAAACAAAACAAACAAGTACCAAAAAATATTGGTCATTTTATATTGTAACTACAGTCTCAACAATTCAAATTTCACTTAACGCTAAGACTTCTCTCCTTTTCCCCAGCTAAGGCTAACTCCAAATTCAGGAGGAGGTATCCCTGGAAGGATAGGTATCCCGGGAGGAAAGGGATACAGTCAGCTCCTTCTCTTTCTAAGACACTTCCTTCCTCAGTCTGATGAGCTCAATTTCCCCTGACTCCCAAGAAGGAGTTGGAGAGAAGGAGGAAGGGCAGTTGGTAAAGATGTTACTTGACTGGTACTCTGTAACATGGCTTTGTGCTCTCTGGGCAAGGCAGATGTTCCAAGCTGACTCCTCCTCACTTTGAGTACTTTCTTGGGTCCCTGGAGGTCCCTCAGCAGCAGGTCCCTTGACCTGACAGAATGTACCTTATTGGACAATTGCTTACCCACTTTGAGACTTATGCGTAAGGTTCTAAACACAAAATAGATTACTCAAATCAATAATCAAATTATGTGGGGCACCTGGGTGGCCCAGTCAGTTAGGTGTATGACCCTTGATTTCAGATCAGGTCATAATCTCAGAGATAGGAGATCGAGCCTATCTCCAGCTCTGTGCTGAAGTGGAGCCAGCTTAAGATTTTTCTCCCTCTGTCTCTTCCCCGTGCTTGCACTCTTTCTCTCAAAAAAAAAAAAAAAAAAAAATCAAATTAGGTATTGTAAAGAGAGTTGAATAAAAGCCTAGAAGGGAGTTGAGGGAAATTGGAAGGGGAGGTGAACCATGAGAGACTATGGACTCTGAAAAACAATCTGAGGGTTCTGAAGGGGTGGGGGGAGGGGGGTGGGAGGTTGGGGGATCCAGGTGGTGAGTATTGTAGAGGGCACAGATTGCATGGAGCAATGGGTGTGGTGCAAAAATAATGAATATTGGGGGCACCTGGGTGGCTCAGTGGGTTAAGCCGCTGCCTTCGGCTCAGGTCATGATCTCAGGGTCCTGGGATCGAGCCCCGCATCAGGCTCTCTGCTCGGCAGGGAGCCTGCTTCCTCCTCTCTCTCTACCTGCCTCTCTGCCTGCTTGTGATCTCTCTCTGTCAAATAAATAAATAAAATTAAAAAAAAAAAAAAACAAAGGTCTTAGCAGAGTGCAGGGAAATGCAGACGTCATAACCAGCAGGACAGGAAACATTGCTGCCCCTAGACCTGAGGGGGCAAGAAGAGTGAGCAGTTACCTGAACCCAAAGACAGAAAGGGCTGTGCAGAAAGGCTCAGGCCATCTGATAGGAGCTGTGACCTTCATTCAAGCAGTGCATCCAACTCATGGCCCCTCAACCTCTCTCCCTTCCCCACTTCCAGTCACTTGCCCGTGCTCACCGTTGGCTGAGCCCAGCCAGAGGTGAGGGGTAAGGAAGCCTATTGTTCCACCAGCCAGCCTCCCAGGGCAAGTAGCAGAAGAGTAGAAGAAGATGGAGAGGGGAACTTAGGGGAGAAAAATAGATAGGTACAGGACTCAGCCCACAAGCATTCTGTGGTCCACTGCCAAGTTTCTTTCTACCCAGGTCCTATTGCCCTTCTGACTTGTCCCACTAAAAAGGATGTGAGTGTTTTGCACTGAAAAAAAAAAAAAACTGATATGAATTTTAAGTGTGTGCTAGAGGGTGTAAGTGGTGTGCAGAGCCAGCTCATACTGGCTTGTGAGAGTTGACCATGTACATCTCTTCTAAGCTCCGAATTCAGGAACATCATGTTGGTAGCTTGAAATCAGCTATAATGGGAGTATCTATACCCCACATTGTTTCCACAGGAGCACAGCTGCAGCTCTGGTCTTGCTCCCAGCACATCAGCCTATGCCCTGCTAGAGAGTTTTTGAATGGGAATCAGATTTCTGTCCACTGTGCATGTATACACACACACACAGCACACCCCACACACAGGCACAGATTCCTGAGGATTTTAACCAATCTTTCTGAGCGTCTTCAAACCCCCTCAAGACCTTTGAGGGAGGGAGAAGGACCTCCACACACACTGCCCCCCCGTGAAGAAGGTAAGGCAGACTTAATGCAAACTGCCAACTTTCTTTAGAGAAATTCTTTCCAAAAATTTCTTTTGGCCCTTATCTCGATGTGGGGTATTTTGGTTGTCTTGCAAGCTCTTACCATCGTACTTTGAAAATGTGCCAGCTTGAGTGTGTGGTCCATCTTAGAACTCACTTCTGACTCTAATGTGTAATAAATTTTTTTGAAACGAACAGATGATTTACAAATTGGCTAGTAGCAGATAAGTTTCCTCAAAGTGGCAGGAGATGGTTTTATTAAGGATCCTCAACTCAATTCCTAAAAGTCCTAAAATATCTCTTTTAAGTCAATCAACAGAGTTGAACTAAATCCCACAAACCATCATCATTAGGGGTTTTTAGAGGAGGAAGGCCCATGCTTACTGTTATAGGCATGAGAAAATCTGCCCTCCCACAAGATCGTAAGTGTCCTGAGAATGCTCCAGACTGGCTTTTCCAGTGTGACAAAGATGTAACTGAGTTTTAGGGATGCCAAATTCTTGCTAACTTCTGTTGGAAAAGCCACTCAGACTGAGGACACCACTGGTCAGGGAGGCTGCAGTGACAGACAGCAGACTCACCAAGGGACTTGGGTTTTGAGAGAAATCCTATGTTCCGAAGTGTGAGCTTGCTTCTGAGGAGTGGGGAGCTTCAGTGGGCCAGTAAGCAGGCAGGAGCAGCATCCGGACCCTCCAAAGGAGAGACACCATGCCAGGCTCTGAGTGGTCACAGCCAGAGAACACTGACTGCAAACCACAGATGGATCTGGGCTCCAACAGAAAGGACTGTGGAGAGAGAGAAGAGTTCCTCTTTGAACAGAGGTGAACATGGAAAGGACCTGGTGCCAAGCTGAAGCAAGTAATGACAATAGAAATGTCTTTCCTGTGTCTGCAGTGTGCTCCCGGGTACCTGCAAGTCCATACCAACTCTTCTGCACACTGACTCTCTGAGCAGTTCACCTCCCCTCACAGGGAACACAGAGGGAGAGAAGAAACCAATGCAGGAGAGGGGCCGCCATCCCAGGGCCAGCAGATCTTGGGCAGAGAAGCCCAGAGTAGAACAGGGGAGGTTATTCGAGCAGCAGAAGACAGCAGACAGCCTTCTACAGGGGGTGTGTATGTCTGCGTTTTGTTCTAAAAAGGCTTCCCCACCAGTTCCAGTTGTCCAAAAGCATGACTGCTCCCTGGGGGAGCTGAGTGACTGTGGGCCTGTGTCTGTGGGGGTGAGTGTGCCCAAGAGATTATCGGTCCTCAGGGTATTCATCACACCCTTAAGCCTGAGCGTGCCACGGGCAGCTAAGGTGTTACAAAATCAACACCAAGATGGATGGTGGCTCTGAGCACCTGTCAGCGCGTGATCACCCGAGCTGACAATAAATTTGAGCCATTAACAGGAAATGGTCCGATTGGAAAGCCAGAATCTTTGCCTCTGAGCTGCTGACCATTGTAGTAATTGAGCTAGTGACACCATCAATCTCTGTACAAATAGACACGTTGACCTCTCAAACAGGTGAGGCTGAGTGATCTATGGCTCTATGAGATGGTTTAGCCCCAAAAGGCCCAGAGTGGGTGTTCAGCAAATGAATCATTATTGGACAGCTGAGGAGAACACCTCCCTGGCCCTGAGGTCTTATTGGCCATGGTAGAGCCACAGAACTCATGGCTTCCTTCCACGCAGGGCACTGGACCAGCAACTGCCATGTTGGACCCTGTAGCTTTTGCTCTACAGAAGCCTCCAGAAGCCCTCGGGGGCCCTTTTGGCTCTGGTGCCCAGTTGGAAATTTCATTATTGCCTTCCTTAGGACCCCTAGCACCTAGTCTAGAAGACAAGCAGACTGGCTTTGAGTATTCCAGAACTAAACTTGGGAAAGGCACCGACTCCAGCAAGGACAACTCACACCCAGCAGGTGAGCAGCAAATACCAAGTGAGATCAGGCTGCAGGCCATGGTTTTGGTTAGTAAAGGCCAGTCTTCACAGGCCAGCACTCGAGGAGAGGCTGAGGCTTCCTCTCAGCCCCAGCCCCCAGATGTGAAGGACATTCATGGAAAAAGGGCATTGCCTTCAAATACCAAGGACAAGTCAATACTGATGTCAATGATCTGCCCCATGGCTTCCTTCATTATCAGAATCACTTCCAGAGGAAAAAGTACCAGCTTTGAAGTGAGACAGAGCTGTGTCCTGACTCCAGTTCTACTGACTAGCAGTGTGATCCTGGGTGGATTATTTCCCCTATCAGAGCTCAGTTTCCCCATCTGTAGTGGGGGGTCGTGAAGATTATATAAGATAAGATGCAGGAAGTATCTGACCCACGGAGGAGCCTGGTCGGGGATCTCACGGCTCACATTTTGTCTACCCTTTACAAGAGTCAAGTGCAAGCAGCTCCAGCCCTACAAAGAGTGTGTCGTCTTCCTTGCTGGAAACGCTTGGGCCCCTCTTCCCCACTGGGGCTCCCAAAAGTCTGGAAAGCAGATGGGGGCAAAGGGACACACGAGCCCCGTATACTGTGCCATCTAAACCACTGCAGATTCTTTATTCCTTGTAACACTTGCATGGAACACTTGCATTGAACCTGGTCTCAAAACCTGGAGCAGTGTTCTTTTTTTTTTTTTTTTAAGATTTTATTCATTTATTTGACAGAGAGAGATCACAAGTAGACAGAGAGGCAGGCAGAGAGAGAGAGAGAGAGAAGCAGGCTCCCTGCTGAGCAGAGAGCCCCACGCGGGACTCGATCCCAGGACCCTGAGATCATGACCTGAGCCAAAGGCAGCGGCTCAACGCCCTGAGCCACTCAGGCGCCCCGGAGCAGTGTTCTTAACCAGAGCTGAACATCTGCGTCTCTGAGGAAACTACTGGAAAATTCTAGCTCAGTAGGTGTAGTGCAGGGCCCCGCTGTCTCTGTACTTTTATCAGCCTCTCATGTCCACATCCAATAGAGAGCCACTAAACCAAAAAAATGAAATTCTGTACATTTCAGACACTGAAGAACTATAGGAGAGTTTGGGGGGTCGGGCATGAGGAAGGTATGGGGAAGCAGGAAGATCTTTTCAGTGTCTAATGATCTTTTCAGTGTCCCAAGATCCCACCAGGTAGGAGGGGGCCCACCGGAGGCCGGCCTGCCCAGCAGAGGCCTCACTTGTCCTGGTGCTGCTGGTTCCCGAACACCTGACACATCAGACACAGGGCCAGCCTGGGACGGGGGGTGCCCTGTTTGAAGTTTCATACACTGTTCAACCACTCAGGGCTCCCTCCTTGTGTGACATTCAGGTCTGCGCCTGCTGGAATGAAACCCTTCTTTCTTTCTTTTGTATTGCTTTGGAGCCGGCTGCCTGAGCAGAGTCACTGTGTTACCTCATAGGCCACTCAGGGCTACGACCCCCTGTGTTCCTGTCCCAGCCAGAATCCTGTGGTTGAAAGGATGGCCCCTGGTGCCTCCTGTCAGGTGACTGGAGGCTCTGTCCCTGGCCCCGGTCCCAGTGGGCACGGAGACCTACAAAGCCCGAATGCCCTTCAGTTACTCCCTCTTCCTCTGTTCTTGCTCAGCCACTTTTTGTTCCCTTCCCTTTCAGTTCCCAGCCCCTCTTTCTCTTCAGACAAGACTGATAAGCCCAACCTCAGGAAGCATCAGAAACAGCCAGGGGCTGTCTCCTGCTGGGGTTACAATGCATTTCGCTAAGTAGACATCACCTTTGGCAATAACCCATTGGTTGCCATGACAACGTGGACAGCTTGCATCTTGGGGATATGTTGTGCCCTCATTCTGGCTGCCCGAGGTCCCTTGCCCCAGCTTTCTTTCCCACATCCTTTCAATAGGCTTATAGCATCCTGGCACCAACTCACAAGGACCATTCTTTAGTTTGGGGCAGCTTTGTCTTGATCAGCAAAAAACTGCTTGGCTTAGCTATCAAAGGAATAGATCGAGCCATTTCTGTCCTCAGAATGCTCTAGCCTCTGTCTCTCTCAAAGCTAAGATCCTTATCAGGGCCTACAGGTCCTATGTGATCTGACCTCAGCTCCCACCCCTCTGCCCTACCAACTTTCCCAGACACCCGGCCTTTTCACAGTTCCTCAGAAGCACCAAGCAGATGTACCTCAGGCCCTTTGCACCCGCTGCTATACTCTCTGTCCTGATTTCTGCATGCTTGTTCCCTCCCTTCATTTGGGTCTTTGCCCCCTCCTCAGAGATGACTCCCCCACCACTCTACCTAACATCGCAGCCCTCCACCCTTTATCCAGCTTTCTCTCCTCGTGGTGCCCTTCAGCCACTGGCATTATGTCAACTCAGTTTTTTGCTGGTTCAATGTCCATATTCCCCAGCAGACTGCCCCTGGTGGGGGCAGCCCATTGCTTACGTGAGTGAATGAATGACCAGCCTTGGACTCGAAGCTGGCTTTTCTATTTGGTAGCTTTAGGGCAGGTGCAAGCAAACCACCTGGTCCCCCAAGCCTTGGTCTTCCTGTCTGGAAAACAGAGGTGGTAATATCTGCTATCTAGAATTACAGGAATAAATGAGGCAGTACAGAGGATAGAACCGAGAACAGGCCCCACACACAGGAGCTGACATCATCTCTTATTCCTGGGTCACCTGCATTCGGAACAATGCTCTACCTGCCCTATCCTGGACACCCACACATCTCCAAGAAATCTGCCACTGTGATCTGCCAGGGGAGCCTGCCAGGTGCCCGGCGAAAAGACAGTGAGCGATGGGGCAGGGTGAGAGCCCTTTCCTGCAGATGGGCTCCGCACCCCTCCAGCCTTTAGGTGGGAGACCAGGTCATCTCAGGCTCCCTGCATGAGGCCCTTAAAGACAGCCTCCACCAGGCTGGGTGAGATGTCCCTGTGCCAATCCAGCGGCCCTGCCATGCCCCCCTGCCTCCAGTGACCTCTCATACAGAGTGCATCTGTGGGCTGCCCGGCCAGCCACTATGGAACAGGGTCTTCGCTGAATTTCTCAGGGGTTTCCTGGGCACGGAGCCAAAAAGTGTTAAAAGGAAGAAGGAGATCCACAGCTTTTCTTTTTCAACAGGCCGGAAGATAGCTTTGCTCATTTCTGAAACTGTTAGGAGACAGCGAAACATTCTGTCCATTTCAAGTCCTACCATTATCAGTTTGATGTTAAGATACTATCTTTGGTTTATCGCAGCTAACATTTTTCTGAGAGAGCAAGGGCTCGTGCACGCATATAGCACTGAGTGTCCCCTGCACATGGGGCCTGAACAGAGAGCAGGGGAGATACGATGCACAACAGGACCAGTCCCCGCCCTCCAGGGGCTTCCAGTGCATATGCCTGGGGGAGCATGGGCAATGTGGACAGGCAGCCAATTCATCAGGGTTAAAAATCACACTAGCCCAGGTGACATGTCATTCTGAGTTGGCAAGTCGAGTGGTATCTGCATCTCCCATGTTTAGATGGAATAAGAAAGACACTTATCCAGTCAGTTTTCCAAGAGACAGTTGTCACTTGGCACATGGAAGAGAGAGTATCAGTGCCCAGAAGATAAAGGACAGACTCCTGATCTGCTTTGCGTGTTTATCAATGAGTTAGATAATGGCACAAAAGGCAACTTACATGGACAGAATAAAGGCATGGCAGAATAAGGACTTCTCAGAAGGCTTAACCCCCATTAGATCTAAAGTATGGCATTTAGAGTCAAAAGGACAATCGCACTGAAATAGGATGTGTTTTGACAACTACTCATAAAAATATAAAAGTGTTGAAACTAACCACAAGCTTAATAGAGGCCAGTGACAAACTGACAGGCCATGACAATGACAAAACTGCAGAAAAACAAAAATGGCATGGGGTGGGTGGGGTGCCTGGTCTACACACTGAGCTCTTTGGAAACAGAAAAATTTGAGTCCAAATCCCAGCTCTGCGCATGAGCTGTGTGACTTTGGGCTACTCACAGCCCTCTCTGAAACTCAGAATCTAACTGAAGTGAGATGGTAAGCCCCCTCCCTTCTGGGTTATTTTGAGAATCAGTAACATGAGTTGGCACCTAGCCCAGAACCCAGTAGATCTTGGCAGACAGCAGGCATTCAATAATGGTCATTGTTCATTATTTACCTGCTAGAGAAATAGAGAACGCACATTTTTAAAAGGTTGGAGGTCCATTTTCCACCCTGTCCCTTTCAGACCTCTCTGGAATATTATGTCCAGATTTAGTCCTTAATGCTTAAGGTCAGTCAGAAAGCAACCATGTCAGTGAGCCCTTGATGAGGGAGTTGGGCAGAATTAGCCTGAGAATAAAGCTCCAAAAACATGGTTGGTAAATTATTTTTTTGTCATCATTGTGAAAATCTCTAAAGAACCATCAGAGGAAGGAAGGCAAGCTATGCTGCTCTTAAGACCCAAAGTCAAGGTGGAAAGAAGTGATTGGGGTGGGTCTCAGCTCAAAGGAAAAGGAAACAGAGCTACCCATCATGAAATGGGCTATGGTGCCAAAGAGTGAGCTCCCCACCCCTAGAAGTATTGGGGCAGAAAATAGATGACCATCTGTCAGAAATGTTAACAGAAGAAATTTCTGGATCCAAGGCCCTTGCAACCAAACACAGCTGGCTTTGGATCCAGTTTCCTGAAGTTAGCCGGGTGGCCTTGGGGCAAGTTAACCTCTTTGAGCCTCAGTGTCCTTCTCTGCCAGATGAGAACAATAATGCTTCAAATGAGTACTAGAAGGATGAAGTCCGATCATGTCCAGAAAGCGCCTGGCCCAAAGTAGATTCTCCCCTACTTGGAGTAAAAAAGCAGAGCTGTGTGATTTCCAAGACGCCCTCTCTGAGGCTAGGAAAAGCAGAGCAGCCACAGAGACTGCTAGGAGGATTAATAGAGCCCGCCCAGCAGGCTAGGGAGGGGCCAGGCCCCCGACAAGCAACCAACCAGAGTGGGCAGCTTTGTAACGGGCAGCAGGGGTCAGCATGCCTGGGAACACCGCCCTCACCAGGACCTTGCCGTGGTCTCACGGGCAGGGGGTCTGAGCCTGTTCTCAGCTCTGGCTGCATATTAGCCTTGCTTAGTTTCATCGGGCTTGGCAACCTCCGCTTCGGAGGGAAGTCACAAACTGGAGACAGGATTGGAGGCCAGAGACCCTCAGCACCTCGACTGGTACAGAGACAGATGTGACAGATGTGAGATGGGTTAGTGATGTCTTCCCATTTGTGAGGGGCTCTGGAGCAGAGGATGGGAAAATGCTATTTTGCATCTTCCCTGAGGATTCAAGAGGAAATAAGTGAACTCAACAGTAAAAGGATTAATAGCAATGTAAGGACGGGTTCTCTTCCAGTGACAGATGTTGGACTGTGGGAGGGACGGTGGAAATCATCATGGAAGCCTCTTCTGGGAGGCTTTCAACCAATTAGAGATTGCCATCCAGAGGAGGGGACGGAACTCTCAACCAAAGGCCCCAGAAGGTCCTCACAGAGTCCCCTTTCATCTTGGGGTTCACTTTACCCTGTCCTCCGCCCTGAATCTCACACTTCTTTTGCCATTCTTCCTTGTTGGAGTAACCCATTGCCATCTCCCTTCCACAGGCCTCTCAGAAAACACAGCCTTGCCTTCGATGCCAGACTCGCTGGAAGAGAAGCTTCGATCCCAACTGGAGGAAGAAAAGAGAAGGTACCCTTTTTTTCACCTCACACACCCTGACTCCAGCCTGCTAGGACCCTCGGGGATGACCTGGAGCTGCCCAGGCCAAGCGGGGTGGCCACTCCCCAGCGCGGGTCAGGAGCTGCTCTGGGAAGCAGGTCCAGTGGTTGCGTCCTCATGTAGGTGGAGGGCATGCTGCCTTTGAGCAGACAGATATGGAATGCAGGGACCATAAGCAGCATGAGGCTGGAAGCTCCGGAGCAGAAGGCCTAGCGGGCCCTAGAGCCCACAGGGAGGTTTGCTTGTTGGCACCCACCCACCGCCAGCCCAAGGTCCTGGGCTGCCTCTCAGGAGCAACTAGACTTAGCTACTGCTGCCATCTAGTGGAGCGCAGAAGTATGACCACGGAGGGCTCCCTCCCGCCTGCAGATCTGCGCCCACTTCCCTCCTGAGTCTCCTCCTGCAGGGCATCCCCAGAACCTCACACCCTCTTGCAGCCAGTCAGGTTCCCAAGATGACGTCAGTAACAAGGCGGCAAGAAACCTCCAGCATCGGCACACACGTGGCCGTAACTGATCCTCAGGATGGCCCCAGAATCTCACTGAACACCGCAGTCCAGCTTTGGCCTTCATTCCTTGATTGATGCATTTGACCAATGTTTGCTATGCCCTGCAGGCCACGGAGAGGCTCTGGGGAGAGCCTACAAGTCACCTTCCGGGCCCTCAGGTTGCTGATGGTGTCAATGCTACATGAGCCACTGCTGGGCTAGGGAGGTGTGCCCCCTGAGCAAACCCAGGCATTCTGGCCTCCCCACATCCTCCTTCCAGAAAGCCTTGGGTTGGCCTCTCAGATGTGCCACTGTTGCTCTCCTTCCTCACTCTGTTTTTCCCCATTTCTTTCTGACCCACTTTTCTTGTATCTTTACCCCACCCTGTGTCATCTCCTTGGTCCACATTCCCAACCCCAGCGTCCTCAGGAGCAACACTGTGTCCGCAGTTTGGCTACCGGTTCCCGTTGGACAACTTCTGCTTCACGGCCACATGCCCCAAACCTATACTCACAGTAATAAATGTAGATTGACTTCTATCCTCAGTACAAAGTGAACCAATGGAATAGAGAGGTGGCTGAGACTGTGGTTTCTAGACCCGGATGGCCAGGGCTCACATCCTGGCCCCTCTGTTTATTAGCCTCCCCGCCACAGAGCAAGTTATATATGGGGGACAAGTTATGGGACCTCCATGCCTCAGGCCCCAGATCTGTGAAGTGGAGCATCTTCTTCACAGGACAGTGCAGAGGACTGAATCCGTTGTTATGCCAAGTGCCTAGAACAATGCCTACCCCCTAGTAAGTGCTCAGTAATGGTAGCCATCCTTCTGGAAGAAGGGGGTATTCATCTCATACACAGAGCCCATGGGGCCTGCTTCTCTGTGAGGGGCTCAAGCCCAGGCCCAGGCCCCTGGCCTCCATGGACTGCCCTGGGGTCCCAGTCCCTGGCTCCAGCATGACACTGACAGACTTCTAAGACACAAACCCCACAGTAACACTCCATTCCCGGCCTTTCCTCGCTGCCAGTGACTTTCAAGGCTCTTCCCTGATTCCACTGTAGGTATAAAATAATGTTCATGCGCCTGAAGGCCCTGAAGGTGGAGATCGAACACTTGCAGCTGCTCATGGACAAGGCCAAGGTGAAGCTAAAGAAAGAGTTTGAAGCCTGGTGGACAGAGGAAGCCACCAACCTGCAGGTACTAGTGGCGGTCCCCTTCCCTGCCCCAGAGCCCACCTTCCTCCTGGGGCCCAGGGAATGTTAGGGAGGCTGGGGAGAGGCTGTTGGAGGCAGAAGAGTGGGGGCTTCGACCCACAGGCCACGTGCTCTCAGCCTTGGTTCGTGACTCAAGTGCTTATCTTTGTAATGAGGATGCCACGGCCAGGGGCTCCCTGTCTCTGTGCTCTGGGGCCTGACAGAAAGGTGGGGGACGGAAGGGGTGCCCAGACCGGCAGATTTGCCACTGTTGCTTTGTGTAATACCTCATTGACAATATCAACTGTTTTTTATTACAGTCATATGTGTGTTTGTATCCATAATGTACTATATGTAAATATATATTTCTCTAATTTGTATATAAGCTATAGAAATTTTGGAAAATAGAGAAAAACACAAAGAAGTAAAAATCACCATAATCCCACCACTTAAGGATAACCAATATTATCTTGTTGGATTAGGTTATTTTATCTTTTTTCCAATGCATATATTTCCATTTATTTTTATAAACATAGAATCATATTGGTCTTCAAGTATCATAAATGGCTTTTGCTTGTGGATCTCACTGCATTGCATGACCACTCTTCTGTGATACTTTTCTGTATCATTCTATTGACCGTCACTGTTCCATCCTATGAATTTATTTTAATCTGCTTAATCTTCTATTGTTTAATGTTTAGTTTGTTTCTAGTTTTATACTGGAAACATATTTGTAGATAAATGTGCTCACATTTGCTAGACAGATTCCTGGAAGTTCTCTACAATACTATGAAAGTAAAATGGTTAAATAAATAAGAAGGTAATACAAACCCCCAATTCCAATTGTCCTGTAACTCATCAGCTGTGGTATAATGGAAGTGACGAGATTCATATTACCCGATCAGCAGTGTGGCTGGTGGAACGCTCAGAGATGAACAGCTGATCCCTTTGTCCTAAGGAAAAGGAAGCTGAGAGCCCAAGAAGTTATTTAGCCAATGACATACAGCCAAGCAGTAACCAGTATGTTACCAAGTAGCCATGGTTACTAGACACTAGAGAGAATATTAGGATAAAATTTAATACACGAGATGACAAAGAAAGCCAATAAGATGGAAATAAATTATCAAAATATTCTTAAAGCAAAGTCATGGTATAAGATGTAAACCACTTTACAAATGTATTAATAAGATTGAGGGGGTGGGCTCAATATTTAACATAATTTCAAAGTAATGGGGAACAGAGTATTTTAAGATTTCTGCAACGGAGTAATAGGATATGAAAATATCTGTGCTTTCTAACCAGTGACAAGTCACTGATACTACATATACTGCTATGGTTTGTTGTCCACATTGTGTTGTTGAAAGAAATGCTAAATCTCAGGTGGAAGTTGGGAAAATTTAAAACGTCATTGGTTTCTATCCATGTTCCCAGCACCCCCTGCATTCTGTCCATTCTCTGGTTAAGAACCCTTCGAGGAGAGGCCATCAACTGCTGCTGCTGCCCAGGGGGGTTTAGTCACTGGATAGTAGATGACGAGGGTCATTTTGGGTGACGCAGGGAGAGTCAAGGCAAGGTGGTTGGATTCAGGCCGCGTGTTGCTCATAGAGACAGTGAAAACTAGCGTCGCCAAAATGTCCGTTCTGCGTGTCCTCCACCCCACAGGAAGTCACTGAAACAAAACAGACCAGATGACTGCAATAGGGACGATGGGGCACCCCGTTGCTGAGGAGTGAATTCTATGCTGCCTCTAGGAGGTTTTATAGCCTGCAAATGTACCCTGAGTGGAGCGAGGCAGAAAGCCTTAAACCTCATCAGAACATAGGAGGTGATGAGAAACTGTCCCCTGACCATCTCCTGGGGAGCTAGGAAGGCAAGTGGGGAACGGCCTTAGAATAACCACTCGAATTCGGGAAGGATCACAGGGCACTCTGCCAAGACTCGGAGATGCTGCTGTTGAAGCCGTGCTCACAAACCCTGTGTGGAGACATACAGGGTTGCTGGGGCGCCGTGTGGAGCTCTTCCTGTAGATGAAGAGCTCAATGGATTTCTCCTGCCTCCGGTAGCATCTCTTCGGGGGACAAGGGGAGGCAAAAGCAGAGAGGACTTCTGGAGAATTGTCAGATCGCATTTTAAACCCTTTTTCCTACCTACAAACAGGGAACACGTGCTCAATTTGGAAGGCTGAACACAGAAAGGAACAAAGAATACATCAACCATTATCCACAATCACGCCAACCAGAGACAATATTTTGATGCCCATCATCATAGCCATGCAATGTCTAGCTTAATTTTTTTTCTCCCACACATGTTGTACATAGCAACTTTGAGAGCAGGTTTTTTTCACCTTAAAAAATACATCAAGGACATTTTCCCGTGTCAGGGAAAAGGTCATACTGTGAAACTCTTCCTTGGTCCAACAGGTAAACTCGCCAGCAACGAATTCGCTCAATCACATGAGGCCTTTTCCCCAGACACCTGAGTCCCAGGAGGGAAGGTCTCAGCTTGTCTCTAACAGAAGGTAAGGAGAAAACTGTACCAACAGAGGGAGGGTGCAGGAAAGTTTCCCCACCTCTTCCCCATCTGTTTTTGCTGCTCTAAGTGTGTCTCTATAGGCCTCCTGACCCAGGGAGATGAATCGCGTGTACTGCGGCATTGGCTATAGATACTCAGGCCAATGGCTTTCGGACGTGTTTGAGCAAAGGTTGTTGAGCACACCTCCTTGGTCCTACTCCCCCGGCTCTGACAGCCAGGAGACCTACTGCCATGGCAACAAGAGACGAGTGGTTTAACTGTACGAAGCCCGGGTCCTGCCCCCTGGGTAGGAAGAAGGGGTTGGCAGTAGAGGGAAGGGAGGGTGTGGCATGGGAGAGAGAGGGGGATGTTGGTGGTAGGTCAGAGGTTAGCAGGCATGCCAGGATACAGAGGAGCTCTGGGAAATGACTCTGTCCTAGCACAGACACAGAACAGAGGTGGCAGCCTCCCATGAGTACAGCCTCCACCCGAGGACAGCCCAGAGCCAGTTTCCTTGATTGCTGGCATGATCCAGAAGGGACTCCACTTCCTCCGACCCCATGCCCACTTCTGAAGGCAGGTTCCTTCTCATGCCATCCACATGATTACCTTTCCAACCACACAACTCGGGTGGTAAGGCCAAGGACGCAGGCCTCGGCCACCCTCCCTCCCCCAGACAGATCCACTACTATCAGGACAGAGGCCAGGGAGGCACAAGTGGGGCATTGGCCTCTGCCACCAAGGAGCAATCCTTTGACTGGATTGGAATAGGGACTGAGCTCTCAAGGTGGAAAATGTGAAATAGAGCTTTTGAAAGAGGTGGTGGGGCACCTAAGTGGCTCAGTCAGTTAAGTGTCTGCCTCCGGCTCAGGTCATGATCCCAGGGTCCTGGGATTGAGCCCTGCTTGGGCTCCCTGCTGAGTAGGGAGCCTGCTTCTCCCTCTCTCTCACCCACCACTCCCCTCACCCCACTGGTGCTCTCACTCGCTCTCTTTATCTCTCTCTGTCTCTCTCATGTTCACTTTCTATCTCAAATAAATAAAATCAAGAAAGAAAGAAAGGAAGGAGGGAAGAAGTGGTGGGTGCAGGGGGGCGGGTTGTGTCAGTACTATTAACGTGATGTTATGAGAATGTCACATGACTTTTTAAAAAGATTTTATTTATTTATTTGAGAGAGAGAATGATCAGGGAGAGGGACAGAGGGAGAAGGAGAAGCAGACTCCCCACTGAGCAGGGAGCCCACCAGGGGACTCCACCCCAGGACCCTGGGATCATGACTTGAGCCAAAGGCAGGTGCTTAACCACCTGAGCCACCCAGGCACTCAACCTCTATGCTCTTCTTCTCAAAATCCTATAACCCCAGTCCAGTCATGTGGAAAAAACCAGGGTACATTCTACAAAATACCTAGTCAGTCCTCCTCAAAACTGTCAAGGCCATCAAAAACAAGAAAAATGTAAAAAACTGTCACAGACAAAAGGCACCTAAGGAGACAGGACAACAAAATGCAAACTGCGAGCCTGGATGGGGTCCTAGGTCAGAACAACATATTAGGGAAAAACTAAGAAACTTCAAGTAAAGCATGGACTTTAATTAATAATCATGTATCAGCATTGTTTCATTAGTTGGAAAATTTGTACCATACCAATGTAAGATTGTATGATAAGGGAAACTGGGTATGAGGGACATGGAAACCCTTTGTAGTATCTTGGAAACTTTTCTGTAAACCTAAAACTATGTTTTTGTTGTTGTTTGTAATATGGTTGACACACTACATTGTTAAATTAATGCAGGTATACAACGTAGTAATTCCACAAGTCTATACCTTATGCTATCATCTGAAACTATTCTTTAAAAAGAAAATCCAAAAGCCCAGCCAGTGAGTCCTCCATCACCTAATTGACATTTTCTCTGGGCTTCTGCTCACCCCTCCCCCCAAAGCTGGCCCTAGGTGCCAGCACTTCCACTTATGTCCCAGTTTTAGGAAACACCTCCTATCTGAGCCCCTAAATCCAAGGTCAACAGCAGGGAAAGTGTGTTCTGTTTGGTTATACTGGTGTTTTAGAAGGCAGTGTAGATCCAGAAATTTAAAAATTGCTAAGCTGGACTTTAAAAAACCTAAAACATTGCTCTGCAAAGACACTGCTAAGAGAAGGAAAAGATGAGCCACAGACTTGGAGAAAATATTTTCAAAACATGTATCTGATAAAGGATTTGTATCCAGAATACACAAAAACTTAAAATTCGACAAATAACGAAAACAACCCAATCTAAAAATGGACAAAGTATCTGAATAGCCACCTCACCCAAGAAGATTTACAGATCTATGTGTATGACAAAATGCTCAAAATCATATGGCATTAAGAAATTGCAAATTAATGTTTGCAAATGACATATCAGATAAAGGACTAGTATCCAAAATCTATAAAGAGCTTATCAAACTCAACACCCAAAGAAAAAAATAATCCAATCAAGAAATGGGCAGAGTGGTGCAACCACTCTGGAAAACAGCATGGAGGTTCCTCAAAAAGTTGAAAACAGAGCTACCCTATGACCCAGCAATTGCACTACTGGGTATTTACCCCAAAGATACAAACATAGTGATCCGAAGGGGCACGTGCACCCGAATGTTTATAGCAGCAATGTCCACAATAGCCAAACTATGGAAAGAACCTAGATGTCCATCAACAGACGAATGGATAAAGAAGATGTGGCATATATACACAATGGAATACTATGCAGCCATCAAAAGAAATGAAATCTTGCCATTTGCGACGACATGGATGGAACTAGAGGGTATTATGCTTAGCGAAATAAGTCAATCAGAGAAAGACAACTATCATATGATCTCCCTGATATGAGGAGGTGGAGATACAACGTGGGGAGGAAAAGAATAAATGAAACAAGATGGGATCGGGAGGGAGACAAACCATAAGAGACGCTTAATCTCACAAAACAAACTGAGGGTGACTGAGGGGAGGGTGTAGGGAGAGGGTGGCAGGGTTATGGACATTGGGGAGGGTATGTGCTATGGTGAGTGCTGTGAAGTGTGTAAACCCGGCGATTCACAGACCTGTACCCCTGGGGCTAATAATACCTTATATGTTTACTAAAAAAAATAAATAAATAAGAAAGAAAGAAAGAAATTGCAAATTAAAGCAACAATGAGATTCCTCTGCAAACCTGTTGGAATGGCTAAAATCCCAAAACACTGACATCCACAAATGCTGGAGAGGATGTGGAGCTACAGAAACACTCTGTCTTTGCTGGTGAGAATGCAAAATGGTGTGGTCCTTGGGAAAACAGTTTGGTGGTTTCTTATTAAATTAAACATATTCTTACCATACAATTCAGCAGACATGCTCCTTTGTATTTACCCAAATGAGCTGAAAATTTATATCCATACAAAAAAACCTATGTGTGGGTATGTACAGCAACTTTATTCATAATTGCCCTAAACTAGAAGCAACCAAGATGCTCTTCAAATGATGAATGGATAAATGAACAGTGTTACATCCAGAAGATGGACTACTATGCAGTGTTAAAAAGAAATGAGCTATTGAGCCATGAAGAGACATAGAGGAATTTTAAATTTATATTACTAAGTGAAAGAAGCCAATATGAAAAGGCTACATACTATGTGGTTCCAACATGATATTCTGGAAAGGGCACAACTATGGAGGCAATAGAAAGACTAGTGATTGCCAGTGTGAGAAGTGAGGGGTGGAAAGGAGGAATGAGGGAACACCGGGAATTTTTAAGGCAGTAAAATTATTCCGTATGATGCGTAATGGTGGACATATGATAACACGCATTTGTTAAAGTCCATAGAACTGTACAACTGAAAGAGTGAACCCCCAGATAAACTGTGGACTTGAGTTAATAACAATGTATCTATATTGGTTCATCAGTTGTAGCGAATGTACAAAGCTAATGCAAGATATGAATAATAGGGGAAACCACAAGGCTCGAGAGGGGAGTTATATGGGAACTCTCTACCATCTGCTCAATTCTCTTACAGAGATCTAAATTCTCTTATAGAAAATTTAAAACTTCTCAAAAAAATTAGTCTATCAATTTAAATTCTTTAAAACGTCGGTGTAAGTAGGCTTGCTCTACGGCAATACAGGCAGCTTAGCACTAATGTCCTACACTGGTCCTGTCTGTGCATTCCCTCAGGTACCTTCCAACCTCTGGGACACTTGAGTTTGTAACCTCTGTATAGCTGTCTCCTTCCCCTGAAACTCCTGGACTGCACAGAACGTGTCTGAAAAACACTGACCCAGCCTTTCCTTGGTCATTGCTCTGGCTCAGTCCCGAGCCTGTTGTGTGTCTCACACATTAATAAGGTCTCTTCCCATTGATGAGGCTCAGAACCCCTGGCTATCTCCCCAGCCGCTTTTCCAGATCTCTTGCATGTTTCCTTACTGATAGAAATATCCTGTCCAACAAATAGGAAGCTCCACCTCTACGTTTTCTTTTGTTTCAAAGACAATGCATTGTGAGCACATGTATGTGTGTGTGTGTGTGTGTGTAAAGGACCAGTAGACACACTCCAGGACTATAAGGTGGAAATAGACTATGCCTGCCAAGTAAAGTTCAGAACCCTGAATTTCAGAGGTGTGTATCAGATTACCCATGAGAGCTTTTCTCAAAATCTTGCTCCCGGAGCACTACCCCAAGCTCCTTCACTGACTGCTGGCAGGAAGGTCTTTGGAGAGATGGCCCAGATAGGCCTTGGAGTGCTGTTCAACCCCGGTGGCAGCCAGTGCTCTGGCTGTCTTCTAATCTTCTGAGATAACCAAGTATTCTGAATGGTGTTTGCTAAGACACCTCAAATGCGGGTGGTTGGCACTCCTAAACTCCCTCCACGCAACAGTTTGGATACCCAAAATTGTAGTCAGAAAGTTTGCAATAGTTGAGTGGAAAAGGTCCCTGCTAGAGCCTGAAAAGGCAGAGGTATAGGAGCTCCACCCCTGACAAAGAAATCACCTGTCACGTGCTTTATAATGCTGGCAGAAAAGAACTCACAAGACTCTAGCAGGAGTGAAACAGGAAGGACACGATGTCCCACGTCATCATGGCTTCTCAGACCTTCTCTGCCAACACCCAGCAGTGGAGGATGAGTTGTCAGTGTCCTTAAATTCCCCCGAGGAGACAGCTTTAGCTCTCTTCTCTTATTTCTTTTCACTTCTCTTTTCTTCTCCTGGGCCTTGAAGGCCAAGCACCGAGCAAATGTGCAACATATAATCATTGTCCCCATTTTACAGATGAGAACACTCGGGCTCTGAGAGGTAAACTGACTTGCTCAGGGTCTCCCAGCTAATCAGTGGTAAGGCAGGGTTGGAACCCAGGCCTGTCAGTCTCCAGCTACTCTGCTCACGCCTCACCTCAATGACTGTCCTTGAGAGGCACATGTATTTTCTGTTGCTTAGTAAGAGGTGGCATTTTCCAGCCCATATTCTGTGCTATTTCGTATAACTGCGCTTTCTTTGTATTCTGCCAAATGCCAGGTCCTCCTGCTTGGGCCTTCTGCTCTTTCCATGTGTCCACAGCCTAATTTTCTCAAGGGGCCAGGATTCTCAAAAAGTAAATCTACCCTTGCCTACAGAGCCAACCTCTGACTGGAAAACCAGCCCTTGTTGCTACTGGCGCCCACCATTGCTGCTGAGAAGCCCTGATTTCCACCCCCCTCATTTAACTAACTGAGACCCAGAAAGGAAAAGGGATGTTTCTCTCGCTGTCATTGATCATGTGAAGAGCTACAGCTTAGTCCTGAACTTCATGCTCCAGGCTGAGCGGTGGTGCTGCCTTTCTTCCTACTTCCCTCCCCCCCCGCCCCCTCCCTGCCTCTTCTCCTCTCTTGGCTTCACTCCTGCACTCTATTCTTCCCAATTCCTTTCTCCCACTTTCTTGCTCTGCTCATCTTTATCCCCAACTTCCATTCCCCTTCTCCCTCTTTTTTTCCTTTCCCTTCTCCCTAGACTTTTTGCCCCTCTTCCATGTTCTCCATTAGCCAAGCCTGCCTCCCCATATTGCTTTTCCATTTGTCCCCTCTGCCACCAGCCTTTACCTGCCAGCTTCTGTGAAGGAGTGCCCACTATGGAAAAGGCTAAGAACCAGCCACTGCGCAGGGCCTTCTAGAATCTTCTTGGGGAACCAAGAATCATGCTCCCCTCCTAGCACCGACCTGTCTGAGAAGTAGTGTCTTGGCATTCCTGAACATTCCTTAGATATTTCAGGTGAAAGAGAGCCTTAGCCCCGAAGCTCTGTGCAGTGGATTTCAGAGGTGTGCATCACATCTCCGTGGGTTACCTGCAAGGAGTTCCCTCAGTTTAGACTTCCACAAAGGATGTCTGAAACAAATCGTCATTTTAGTTCTTTCAAGCAGCATGCTCTTGTGCAAGACAGTCCCACCCACCCCTTTGCGGATTTCCTCATCTCATCTTTGAGATGCATCAAGGTCCCTCTGCAGGGACACCACAAGCAGACAAATGTGCCAGGGAATGGAAGAGCTGCAGGGGCAAGAGAGCCAGAGTCTGCTGGCTGTCCTCCCCCCACCTCCAGAGCGCCTGCTCCAGAGGGACTCGCTGCAGGCCTAGGGCTTGTCCTCTGCTCTTCAGGTTCTGGAAGAAACTTCCTCAGGGATGCCCAGGGCCTGCGGACCAATCACAGTAAATTCCCAGGACTCTGACTGGCAACCCAGGAGACCTATTATTAATACTACCTATTAATCCTTATTAAGAAAAAGGTAGTTAATTCTGATGGCTGGTGTGTTCTTTCTCCAGAAGGCGTGTCAACATGAGAAATGAATGTAGTATGCAAGGCTGGTTGTTCAAGAAGGAGGAAAAAAATTAATCTGTGGTGGGATCCTGAGGGTCAGAGACTGAGCTTGGAGCTTGGCATCCAGGGACACTCGAGTAGCTTCAAGACTGGAGGAGTCAACTCCCTTAGGACCCCCAAGCCTTCGTGATGTGCCATCCTACTGCACAGTCGTGGCAATATGCTGGGCAAGTGGGCTTCAGCAGAGGGTGTTGAACACCCCCATCTTTCCACGGTGTGATCATGATACCTTGCTGCCCTGTCCATATCCATCTCTGCCCTTCTGCCATCCACTGCCAATCCTTAATAGTTTGTACCCATGGATCTCCCTGGATTCTTAGACAAGGAGCCTCTGGGGACCCACTGGGAATCCATTGAGCTAATGAGCCATTTGAGTGCCTACGATCTGATTTTGCAAGACTTGCTACAGTTTCCACACTGACTTTGGCCTGGCATAATCCAAGCTCCTACAGAATGGAAAGTTCTTTCTCCTTCCCTCCTGGAGGCCTGCACCAGAAACCATTCAGAAGGAGTCCTGATCATTGGCCACTGTTCTCCAAGGAAAAGCGTGCAGAGCCTGCCACCTTGTGGCTGCCTCTGCTTCTACAGCACCCCAACCAGAAGCACAGATGCCCCTCTCCCCCAACCACCCAGTGGAGTCTCTGGGATGCAGGGAAATAGGCATGAGGGTGGCTTGAATTCCCAGGCCCTGATATCTCTTTCCATGTGTTTGACCCACAGTCTCGAACCTGTGGAGGCAGGCCCAGGGAAAGAGGCCCAGTAGCTGGCTGAGATGGGAGAGAGCAGAAGGCTAGAGCGAGGGAAAGTGTTGTATTCATGGGTGAGGCAGCAGGTTGTCCGGCCTGTGGAGCACCTCAAACTGAAGGTTGAGGCTAGGCAAAGCCGGCCCCCCTGTCCAACCCCAACCCACCTCGCAGCCTGAGTGGCCCCATCTGTAAAGGAAACTTCTGACCAGGTGACCTTTTAGGTCTCTTCCAGCTCTGATATGGTGCCTAGACAGGACCATCCCAAAGCAAAGAAGAGAATCCCAGCCTGTCACTGGCATCCTGGGACAGCATTGGCCTCTTCACCTCCCAAGGGGCAGTGTTGGGTTCTGCTGTTTGCAAGCAGGAATCCAAGCCAAGGCGCACCCATCAGGCAGCCTGAATGAATCAGATGCCTGCGCCATTGGGTCTGATTCATCACTCAAGGGCAGGGCCTGGTCAGTTGGGGTGGCCAGGGGTGAGCTATGCATCTCCAGCCGAGTCCGGTTGGTAAAGTGTCATGGCTGAGAGCACAGATCCTGACCCCTCACAGAATCATGGATCGGATTCAGATTCTGCCCTTAGCCAGCTGGTAATGTTTAGAATTTCTTTAACCTCCCTCAGCCTCCATTCTCTCACTTGTGTAATGGGGAAAATGAGGCTTTTGGCAGGAGAAAATGGCATGATGTGTGCAGAGGACTTTCCAAGACTTGGTGAGTAGACAGCGCTTATAAATGCCATCTGTTCTGTGAGCGTGCGCTGTTCTTCCAAGTTCAGGGAAGAATGACCCCAAAGGCAATTGAGACATCATCCCGGCTGCCTCCATTTCAAAAGTGGGGGGCATTGCCTTGCTTTCAACAGAGCAGATAGTCTCTACCCAAAGTTGTTGGGCAAGGCCTCCCTGCAGAACCATGAAGGCACGACCCCAGCCCTGCAGAGCCCAGCAGGGCCTTTGCTCAGTGAGTCTAGAAGACGGAACCATCATGCCGGTGAGTTCAGAGGGCAGAACACTGGACCAGAGAGGATAATTTTCAAGCCTTAAGAACTCATAGAGTTTGCATTGTTAGGTTTCACATCTGCTTGGGACCTCATAGCTCTTCCTTCTATCTTCTTCCTCCCTTGTGGAATGGGGATGTCTAACTTATGCCTGTCCACCACTGTGTTTTGGAAGCACATCACATGTCTGTTTTCCCAAGCTTGCAGCTGGTGAGTTCCACCTCAGGATGATTTGACTTCCATTCTCACTCATATCAGATTTAGATGGGACTTTGGACTTTAGAGTTGATGCTGGGACAAGTTAAGGCTTTGGGGGCTGGTGAGATGGAAGGAATGTATTTTGCACATGAGAAGGACATGAATTTGCCAGGAGTGGGGGGAGAGGGCAGGTTAGGATGTGATGGACTTAATGTGTCCTCTAAAAATTGATTTGTTGAAACCTAATCCCACATATGATGATATTTGGAGGTAGGTCTTTAAGTCACAAGGATGGGGCCCTCATGAAGGAGATTAGCACCTTCGTAAGAGGCAGAGAGCCAGCTCACTCTCTTTCCAGCCTGTGAGAACACAGGAAGAGTTTGGCGATCTGCTGGAAGAGGACCGGCGTGAGAACATGATCGTGCAGTACCCTGACCTCAGACTCCCAGCCTCTATAACTTTGAGAAGCAAATTCCAGTTGTGTGAGACACAGGTCTAGGATGTTCTGTGACAGCAGCCTGAGCTGACTACGACACTGCCCATGACACGGGATTCCTGGCTCCTCTCATAGTCAGCTCAGGCGGCCATAACAAAATACCATAGACAAGCTGTCTTAAACAATAGGAACGTATTTATTTCTCAGAGTTCTAGAAGCGGGAATTCCCAGATCAATGTCCAACAAAATCAATTGTTGACAAGGACCCTCTTCCTGGCTTACAGACAGCACATTCTCGCTATGTCCTCACATGGTAATGAACTCTGATCTCACTTCCTCTTCTTGTAAGAGCACCAGTCCCCTCAAAGGCACCCACCCCCATGACCTCATCAAGCCCAATAAACTCCCAAAGTCTTCCCCTCCAAATATATCACACTGGGGTTTAGGGCTGCAACAGATGAATTTGGGGAGACACACGCATTCAGCCCGTACAGCTCCTAAAATAAATCTAAATTTCTCATCTGTAAACCTCCTCCCATTCCTTTTCCTTTTGTCATTTTTTCTTTTGCAGTGATGTGAACACCAGGAAAATCTTGCCCTCGCCTCACCCCATCCCACAGAGCTGGGGGCACAACAGCACCAGCGCCTCCCTGGAAAGCAGGTCTGTCTTCTCCTCCTCTGATGCCTGTGACAGTCCCTGCTATGCGTGGAATGAGTCAAAATTGCCAGTTCTCTTCTCCCACATCCCGAGGAGCCCCTTGTCTGGTAGCCACACAGACAGAGCTCAGGGCTGGCCTACCCCGGTACCCTAGGAATACTATGGAGTCTCTCACAGATGCTGAGTGTCCAAGCTGGGGTGTTTTCTCCCAGGGGTCTTTGTGGCTCTGTGCAGGCAGACATGCTTCAAGTCTCCTTGCAAAGAGATGTACCCAGGGCCATTAAAGGAAAGAATTGCTGGCTCACAGGTCTTTCCAGTCCCACCACAGGGTCCCCAGGCAGGGAAGGACAGAGAGTTGACAAGACTAGCCTCAGGCCCTGTGCACTGTTCACTGCAGACTGAACAAAGCTGACAAGACCTCTCCCCAGCAGTGCTTTTTTTGTGCCCTCTAACTAGAAGGCTTGAGCA
Organism: Lutra lutra; assembly: GCF_902655055.1. Lineage (NCBI taxonomy): Eukaryota > Metazoa > Chordata > Mammalia > Carnivora > Mustelidae > Lutra > Lutra lutra. The sequence continues at coordinate 66,202,890 of NC_062283.1, forward strand.
CCCTTCTCTACCTACGCACCCCCCAAACTGTCCGAGGGTGAGGTCCAGCCACACTCCTCCTGGAGCCCAGACAGAAGCAATACCTCCGTGGGCCCTGTGGGACCACTTCCGGATTGCAGCTGGATGCCAACATAATTACTTGTAATCGTGAACAGCCCTTTATTATGTCCTGTCCTCACTGCCTTCTAAGAGAGTGGATACTGTCACTTGCTGTGTGGAGTGACAGGATGTGAGTTATGCTTGGCGAGCCAGGAGGGAACTGCTTTGAATTTTCTGTAGGGGCAATTTGTTGGATGGGAAAATAAGAGGGAGAAAAGCACAAACATTCTTCCTTTTTTTAAGGGGATTTCTTGGAAATTCCACACTTCTTATAAATCTCATTGGTTGGAACCTGGTCACCTGACCACATATAGCTGCAAAGGAGGCTGGGAAATGTATTTCTTTTTCAGCCATGGTAACACTCTCAGCTAAATACGTTTTTATGAAGAGAGGAGAGAATAGTTCTCTGTCCCCAGGAGCAACTAACGAAGCCATGGTAGAGTAAGGATACACATAGGGGAGACATCCTAAAGGATGTGCCATCTAAGTTGGGTGCTGAAGGACACAGTCAAGCCCCAGGTGGAACAGACTTGGTGGAGGCAGGGGTTGGGAGGGATGGGGAAGGTGCTCAGACAAAGCACATTCAGCCATGCAAAGGTCTTGAAGTAGAGCAGTCCAGGGAAAGGAAACAGCTAAAGCAAATGTCCTGAGGCCAGAAGGAACTCATGTTACTAAGTAACAGAATAACAGAAAGAAGGGCAGGGTGGCCAGAACATAGTATGCAAGGGACCAAATCACACAAGAAGAGAGTTTGAGTTTCATTCCAAGAGTGATGTGAGAAGCCACTAATGGGTTTAAGGGTTAGGGTTAGGGGAGCACATGACACGTTTGCACATGAAGGGATTGCTGTGGCTTCTGCCCAGATACAGTGGAGGGATGAGGAAGCAGAATGCCATCCCACGACCTCCTGGGTGAGATCGGGTCACTGATCTACGCAAAGCACTTTGGAAAGGTAAGCATGGGGTCCAAATGTAAGTCGCAGTGATACATGATTTGTGGTTGTCCTCAGCATCTCTGAGAGGCCAGCATCATCCATCCCTCTCACCGGGGACAGCCAGACGGACTCCGACATCCTGGCATTCATCAAGGCCAGACAGAGCATTCTCCAGAAGAAATGTAAGTGCACCTTCCTCCACAGCTCTGCTCACCAGCCCTTGGGAATGGAGGGGGAAGGCCAGAGCAAGAAGTGGGCTGAGAAAGAAGTAGGAAGCTTCCTGCCTATTCCTGAAACCACAGGACTGACCCTGTGGTCACCTCACACGTGCCTGGCCTCTGCTTCCTCCAGGAAAAAGCTCCAGGAGGCAACATCACAAACACCAGGACAGGCCCAAGGGGGTGGCGGGCCCAGGCACTCCCATTCTTCCTGGCAAAGCTTCCCACCCTCTTCCAGATCTTCAGCTCCTTGTGTTCTCTGTTCCCAAAGCCATTCACCTCTGTTTAGCCTTCTCCATACAAGAGGCTGAGTAATGGTTTGATAACTTGAATCCCCACCTAGAAATATCCTATCGGAGCCTGGTTCTTACCAGTGAGTTGTAGACGTAATCACCATCTGAAGGCTCAGGCCTGAGGACACCTTTAACAGTTAAGGAAGAAATACCGGTGGCAGGGGGTGGGAGGTTGGGGGAACCAGGTGGTGGGTATTGGAGAGGGCACGGATTGCATGGAGCACTGGGTGTGAACTGTTAAACGCTGAAAATAAATTTAAAAAATTTAAAAAAAAAAGAAATACCGGTGGCGTGTCAGACAACAGGAATAGAAAGAAAAGGTCCTCCCTGGCCTTTGTCACCTCCTCCCGCCCCACGTCTTCCTCTTGGCAGCTGCCCCCCAACTGTGGACAGGCCTTCTCTTCTCCTGCCTCCCCTCTCCCTAGAGACTCTCAGGGATAAGACCCAAGACCCCTTACCTGAGCCCCAATTTTAACCTCGTCCCAGTAGTAAGCCAAAAGCTACCAGATGGGCCAAGCATTGCATTCCTGTGTCAACACTCTGATGGATGAAATGGCAGACTTGCATCATATCAGGACTGACACCTGCCCCGAGAGGCCCACAGTCAGTTTCACGGCCAACTCTCTGCAGTTTAGACCCTAGGAGGTCTTCACATGGACGGAGCATCCCAAGCAAAGGATGGCCGTGCCACGTCATCCTTCCAGCAGCAAGCGGGCACCCTCACTGAAATGCCAGCCTGCCCACTGTTCTCTCTCTACCACTGGGATCAGCTCCTCTGTGGCGGGATCCCTCTGAGACCTGAGATAGGCTGGCTCTGCCACCAACCCCCTTACACCATAGCTTGCCTTCTCTCCTCCATTTCCTTGTTGAAAAAAGAAAGGACACCAACAAATACTTAAGATCATTTGAGGTGCTGAGCGAGAGGGCAGGAGACAGCTCACAGGCTTGTGGGCAAGGGTAAGGGGCTTGGCTTCTATTCCAGGTGTCCTGAGAGCTCCCTGAAGAATTTAAGCCGTGGTGTGGTGTGGTCTGACTGGGGCTTTGGCAAGCTCACTCCAGCCACTGTGTACAGCAGAGACCGTAGAGGCCCAGGAATAGCAGTTTCCAGATTCTGGAGAGGTCCAGGCAAGGGGTGAGGGCAGCTTGACCCCAGCAGCAGGTCGGCCGTGAGTGTGAAGGAGAGGAGAGCCAGAAGGGCCGGTGGCACCTGCTCTGAGCAGCTAATAGGACAGGAATGTCAACTGGCAGAAAGGCGAGCAAGGGTGGACGCCAGAGGGAAGTTGTTGGGGGCATTCAAAGTTCCAGTTGGCCCATTCAAAGTTTCAGAAGCCCTGTGAGACCCCACAGGAGGTAAGTAGGCCTCTGAACATGAGTCTGAGTGGAGTGTAGCACCACATCCTGAGTGAAATCCCTGTGGAAGAGAGAAATAGGGTTATTCTAATGTCTAGCTCAGACCACTGGGCAATCTGAGGTTTGGAGGTGAGCGGGAAGATCCAGCCATAGCTACAGAGAACATTCGGCCAGCGTGGGAGAAGGGCCAGCAGTGGAGTGAGCGTGGCCTCAGGCAGGCCTGCAGGAGAACATGGTCCAGGGGAGAAGGGCCAGTAGAGCCCAGGGTTGCTGGGGGTTGAGGAAGCACAGATGGGACGCTGCCCACCGGCCACTCCACCTGTCACGGTGGTGGAGGACACCTGCCCTGTAGGCAGGGGACCAGGAGGAGGAACGGCCCATGGTTGTGGTTGAGAAAAGAAAGGAGCAGGAGTGGAGATGGGGAATGGGGCCAGCTGTCCCAGGGGCTGAGCTGGGAGGAGGAGCAGCCCAGAGCTGGGGCCAAGGAGAAGCAGTGGTTGTGCAGCCGTGTACTCGTGCTGAGAAGAATGGGCCAGCAGGAGAAAGGAGGTGGGTGAAGTGGGAACAAGGACCAGACCTACAGGGGAAACTCTTCTGGGAAGGGCGTGGCAGCCGGTACTTAAGTGGAGCTGCGGTTGGCATTTGGAGCTCGGACGCTCCCCTCGCCTGGAGCAAATGTGTAGACCAACCATCATTCATCCTCTCGGGAAGCCAACACATAGCAACATTGTTAAGTTATGCTTACTGAGCTTTTGCCTGGATAATAAAGACGCCCTTTCCAGCCCTCCCCGAGAAGGAAAGGCATTAACCCAAGGCCTATGTGAGGATGCCGTCCTGCTACGTACACAGTGCCCAGATGGTACAGAAAGCTGGGCTGAAAGGCGGAGCCCTCTTCATGTACCGATCCAAGAGTCCAAACCCTCTTTTGGCAGATGGGGAAACTGAGGCACACAGCGGTTGCATGGCAGAGCCAGGACAACCCCACTTTTCTACACGCTCTCCACCAGGCCACACAGTCTTGAAAAGCTGCTCTGCGGCCAGCCTGGTGTCAGTCTCTCGGCCCCCACCCTCCCCGCATTGGGGAGCTTTGTTCTCCAAACAAATAACGGCCTGGAAGTTATTCATCAAAACAGAAGTTCAAGGGTTCAATTTTTATTCTTAAGGGGAAAAAAAAATTTAGTGACCATGAGGCTGCAAAGGAAGTTGAAGAAGGGTGACGGGGGATCCCCGTTCCGCCAGGTCAGGGCCAAAGGGCCAGCAGGAGCGGTCCAGCAGGTGCGGCCTCACGGCCCAGCAGCAGATGGCCAGGACCCAGCAGGCAGCACTCTCCACACAGCCCCCTTATCAGGCCTCCCCGTCAGGCAAACATGCAGGCCGGCCGGCCGCAGGCACCTTCCCCAGCCAAAGCAAACACTTCCTCTCCCCTGCCCTGGGCTCCCTCTGCTCTTAATTTAGCGGCACTGTCCGTCTGGGCTTCTTCAGCAGTGCTCATTATGGGGAATTTGTGACTATCAGCTGGGAGCAGGAGCCCAGAAAAGGTGATTTAACGTACGCCTCGCCCACCGGCTCTCGCACTCCACCAAGGGCCAGGATGAATTTAGTTGATTTAGGATTCATGGAAAAGCTGTGGAACGTTTCAATCCCTGCCAGGGGCACGTGTGGACAGGTATATATCCCCCCTATGGGGCGTTTGTTATCCATTGTGTCAAATCTGCTGTTTCTAACTGCCGAGCATGGCTTTAAAATCTGAGAAAATGAGATTAACCCCTTTCTAGAGTGCTTAAAAAAAAAAAAATCTTCCTTAATCCCTGCAAAAAGTTTGGAACTTTTTGCATACAGACAGGAACCTTGGTGTGACCCCCATGACCACTGTGCCCTTTTCTCTGGCTGGTGCCAGGAAGAGGCTCTGCCAAAGGCCTCAGAGCCTCCTTCCCCCTCCCCCGACTCCTCCATCCCCAACCAGAGAAACCCTCCAGCTCTCCTCTGTGCTGGATCCGTCCCAGTGAGATGGAGAGAACCTAGAACTGGGTGAGGGAGGAGGCCCAAAGGCAGGGCTCCTTGAAGCCTTCAGCCCTGTGTGACCTTGGGCATGTCACCTCCCCCGGCCCCCTCGCACATCTATCAAGTTCAGATTCTGCCTCCATCTGGGTGGCCAGCCCCTCCTGAGATAACGTCCATAAAAGTCCCCTCTAAGCAGCCAAGCACCAGGGAGCCGTTAGTGGGGAAACTGGCCTTGGTGGTGAGAACTGGCCCCACACGGTAAGGGGTGATTTCCTGTCCATGGTTTCTCTGTGGCAATACCCTCCCGTCTGGGATCCTACAGTCAAGAAACCTCAGCACAGACTGACAGCTCCCCCACTTCCCGGGGCTCATCAAATCAAGAAAGGGCACCTTTTATCTGGGGTGGAGCTCTGTGTCTGAGGGGCCCTCCGAGCCCTGCTCTGTGGCGCTCCACCCCAGCCCCGTCCCTGCCCCAGTCACCACAGCAGGCCAGTGTCTGGGGTCGGGGCTGGCTCAGACCCTAGGCCCCTTTCCATCGGCAGTGCTGACGCATCCTGGCCCAGGCTGCCGAGGAAAGGCCAGACCCACGTGCCTGCTGAGCCCCAGTACCTGCCCTCACCTCCTTGGACTAGAGAGCCAAAGACAGTGGGCTTCAGCCCTGGCTCCTCATGGGTACTACCTGTCCCCCCCACCCCTGCCCCATGCCCTGGGCATGGGTTTCCAATGTGCAGCAGAGCTGGGAACCAAGGGTCCAGAGTGCCTGGAATGCATCCCTTCAGATACCCTGGGGTGCCTGGCCTTCCTTCCTGCCCTAAGATTCAGTCAGAACAGCGAGGAATGTCTGAAAGCTAAGGACCAGCTCTATTTCATTAAACAGCCTGGGGTCTTGCACTCAGAATTAGATCTGAAAGACCAAGAGCCCATTGCCTTGACTTGTTTTCAACCTCTTCCTCCCCATCACCTGCCACATTCAGTGTGTCACTGAGAATGACCTGGTCGTCCTCCGCAATGTCAGACAGACCGTGCCCGCCCTATACTCTCTGCCCCCGGCCGCCGCCAGGCCAGGTCCCTGTGGGCACACTCAGAAGGCCGCTGCCTTCAAGCTCTCTGCCCCCTGCAACTGTTTGAAACACTCTCTTCCCAAGCCCTCTGGCCTATTAAGATAGCTAAACTTTAAACAAATTAACTGCTTGTCACTCACACCATTTCTTCTCACATGTTAATATGCCGGGAAATCTAGGGGTTTTGTTAAAAGGTAGGTCCTGGTCCCGGAAGTCTGGGCTGGAGGCCAAGATTCCGCACTTCTTAACAAACTTCCTGGGGATGCCAGTGCTGCTGATGGACACTTTGAGAAGCAAGGAGCCATGCTAGCTAGCTTGCTTCTTCCGGGGACCTCACCTGCTCCGTCAATCTGGATACTCAGAAGGAGGCCCAGAGAATGAACATGATTTGCCCAGACGCCACGGGTTGGGGACTGTCCTGGCTACGATTCAGGGGCCCTGGCTCTTAACCCAGAGAACCCTTCTCCGTGTCCAGCTGTGTGGTCAGAAAGAGCCACGCTGAATAAAATGAGCGTCAGGAGTCAAAAGCAAAAAGAGACTCTTTTGGAGAATCGAGCAGGGGTGTCTGTGAAAACTGTGGGCTTAGACAATGAGTACTGGTCCTGGCTCAGGGAGATTAAGCTTTTGCAAGGGACAAAGGAAGTGTCATCCTGCAGAGCTGGGGGGATAAAGACAGCCCCTGGGAGTCGGGGCACTGGGAGGCACCCCACCCCAAAGCCAAGGGAAGTGACCTACAGCCTCCTCCCCGTGCTCCTTGCCCTTCTATCTGCAGAGAAACTGGTGCCCCGATACACAGCCTAACCGAGAACATCCCGTCTCCTTTTAGGTTTCCAGTAGGTGTCCAGCTGCAGGAACAGAGTACGGATGAAGGAAGGCGCCTTTTCTCACTCACCCTGGCTTCGGATGTGATCTGCGGGCTGCTGAGAGCTTCTAGATTTTGGCTCCAATAGAAGGGGCTGTGTTTCCTTAAGGATGTTGTCCTGGAGGCCCCCAGTGAGCCTGGGGCTAGGGCTTAGGGTGCTGTCCTTGCTGTGGGTGCTGGAGATAGTGCCAGGATGCTAGGGGCGGGACAGGGGCTTCTACTCACTCTCATAGTGATGCTTCCCATGGTTGATTATAAACCTGGGACATTATGAAATAGTACCATCAGAATGTAGTGGCAGGGGAAGCTCATGCTGGTAGAATAGGGGAGAAAGCTACCTACCAGCCAGCTGTACGAGCCCAGGAATGGCTAGGGCAAGCCAGGCAGCAGAATACAACACAGCAATATACAAAGCATCTTGATGACCAGTCCTGATCTCCCAAACCAAACTTCTACCATCACCCTCATGGCCCGGGTGACCATAGGCAGTGCCTGAATCAGCCGTATCTCCAGAGAGCCACCCAGTAGGGTCCAAGGACATCACTGCACCCCGAGAGCAGGAGACAGCTCCGAGAGCTCTGCAGAGAGCTTGAGAAGGGGCGGTATGGGCACCTAGGGCCTCACACCCTCACCCAACCACTTGGGGCTCTGTAGGATTTGGGCTGAAACCTCCCACTCCCACCAGGGAAACAGAGCTGCTGGGGGCTTGCCTCCGTGAGCCTTTCCAGCACTCCAGAGCCTGGCTGCAGGATACAAGAGGCCCTTGGAAAACCACCACCTGGCCTGCACCTGGACAGCGGCAGCAAGGTCCCAAGTCAGCTGTAGGTGGGGAGGGGTGGTGGAGTTGGAGAGGAATGGCACCTGCAATGAAGCAAAGTGAATAAAAGTGTCTGTCTACCACCCCCACTGTCTCTGTCCTGTGAATACAAGACCTGCCACCCCGGAGAGAGGGCAGAGAGAAAATACATATAAGTGGCTTATTTTCTCCCCTTGCCCAGACTGGGTAAAAAGATCATGCAGGAGAAGCTGATGATGACAGTTCGGAGCCAGGCCGCCCATAGAGCCCCTTTAATCCATACCCTCATTGATAACATTAGAAACCTGAATCAGAGTGGAGGGGCTGGCTTCTAAGGGCTAGTTAGCGGCAAGTGTCCCCTCTTTGGGGGGCTTTCCCTGACCCCCTGACAGGAGCCACCACCGTTTCTCTGTTTCATTTTGCCCATCACTATGTGACATATCATCTTTCTCTATTTGCTTATTTCTTTATGGCCTGCCACTCCCCCCATCCCCCCAAGACTAAATGCTCCATGACAACAGGGACCTGTGTGTCTTGCTCACTGCCGTGTGCCCAGGACAAGCTGGAACCAAATAAATACTCCTTCAATTAATGAGCAGCAGAGTCAGAGCCCAGACCTCCTATTTCTCAGGCTCACATCTGTCCCATGCCTTTACTCTGGCTCATTGAGGCAGAGTCCAGTCTCCCTGGTCAACTTCCGGCCCTCATGGTTCTGTGGCACATAGTAAGTCCTCCGTAAAGTCTATAGAACCCGGGAAGATCACATAGAGCCCTTGCAGCCTGATCCTCAAATCCTCCCCGAGGCCACGGGGCAGACACGTAGCAAACACGCACACTCTCAAGAGCGCAGAGGGCAGCATGGTGTTGGCCAGAGCCCCGCAGAGACAGCCTCAGTGTACCTAGCACACGTGAGAGCCTGCCACCCTCTAGAGCTGGTTAGAGTCTATTGACTTTAGATCTCCTGCTGAGAACTTATCTCCGGGATCCAAAGGCCTTATTGACAGAAATGTGTGGTATGGCCCCACGCAGGGTGTGAACCCACAAAGACAAGGGAGGAAATGAAGAAGAGAGAAAAACAGACAGCTGGGTCATGGCGTCCTGCGGGGAGTCATATACAAAGCATATGCAGCCCCTAGAGAGGGAGCTTCTCTCCAAATATCCCCTCCCAATGGAAGCTGGCCCTTGGACATGGACACAGGCGTGGCCACAGTGCATCTTCTCCAAAATTCACTGGCCTCTGAAAGGGGAGAAATGGATGCAAGGCTCTGGAAAGACTGTCCAGCAAGCCTGAGTTCACCCCAGGCCACACTGTGGAGCTTTCCAAACCGTCTTCTGGAAAGCAGCCTGGCCAGTGACTCTAGCCCTGTCCCTACTAGAATTCAATTTGCTCTGCTGTTCACTTAATAGGGGATGTGAGGAGGAAGGCGGCTGTGATGCTAGGAGGAGGGCTTGCCCAGATCTTACTAAAAGGGATTTTTAGGAAGTAGATAGAGAAACTATGGTAGATCGAATAGCCAGTCTTAAGACTTTTCCCCCTATAATAAAATTACATGTTCAAAGTTTTGCCATGGCCTCATGGCAGTGGGGTCTACTTTCCTACCCCTTAAATCTGGGCTTGGTCCTGTGACTTGCCTTCGTCCATGGGATGTTAGCAGACATGCATGATTCAAGTCTTGCGTGCTCAGGCTTGCCTCTCTGCACTTCAGGGATCTGCCTTGAGAAGAACATGCCCGGAATAGGTGTTGCCCCTTCAGCTTCCATCCCAGAACATCTGGAGAGCAGATCCGAGCCCAGCCTACATACTGGAGCCAAGCCCAGCTGACCCATAGCTTGGAGCAGGGCTTCCTGGTCAAGCCTAGCCCAGATCAGCTGAACCCCAGCTGACCCAAACACCCCACTATCAGGAGAATAAACACTTGTTGACATAAGGCACTGAGACTTAGGGTGATATGTTATGGAGCATCAACTGTAGCAATGGCTAACAGACACAGATATCGAAAACCAGAATCAATATATGGCCTGACGCAGGATTTCTCAGAGTTCACTGTTTCTTTCCATGCTGCCTACTAAGAGTAAGAACTTGAGAGTTGCACTTGAGAGTAAGCTGTGTATAAAAAAGCAGGACACCACTATCATGGCCATGATAGAGCAACAGGGACCTGACTTACCCTCTTGCTTGAAATAACTGAAGACTAGACAAAATGTATAAAACAATGGAAAAAGGCAGTTACAGGACACGGACCCCAAGGGAAGGGAAACAAGTGAGATAGGTGAGCCCAAGATGGTGGAACTTAACGGCCCACAGGGCTTGGGCCTCAGTCCAGGAAAAGGCCACCAGGGGGCGCCTAGTGGTTTCCTGAGTCGAGGAACTGGTACCAGGGGTCCAGGGAAGCCAAGGTGACTTCCATTGGCAAGGTGAGGGGCAAGGGATGAGCGAGCTGCAGAGAGAGAGAGAGCGGACTGACTCCGAAGATCTTCAGAGCTTACTCTCAGGTCTTCAGCTCACAGCTGGGCCGTGCACGTGGGGGAGGAAATCACTTAGTGCTGGGGAAAGAACCACCAGAAAGGAGCAAGTGGAACAATTTCCAGAAATAACACAAGCTTGGGAATAGTTCGTGCTCCCAACAGCCGCCGTGGAGAAACCTTCTCACAAAAGAGTCATTGAACAGAAATCCCATAAAGGTGCTGCCATGCACGTGGGACCAAATTAGCCGTAGATCAAAGCTCTCCCAGTCCTGCCTAATAAAATCTAAAAAGCAAGCCTCAAGAGAGGCAAACTGTTTTCAGTGAGTTTCCAAACAACACTCAAAAATATTTAAAGGAGGGACTCCTGCATGGCACAGTCAATTAAATGTCTGACTCTTGGTTTTGGCTCAAGTCACGATCTCAGAGTTGTGAGATCAAGCCCCCACATCAGGCTCCATGCTCAGTTAGGTGTCTGCTAAATTTTTTCTCTCCCTCTCGCTCTGCTCCTCCCCATGGTCACTCCCTCTCTCAAATAAATAAATCTTTTTAAAAAAATAAATGAACAACAAAAAATCTAACCCCTAGCAATGTAGAAGTGACACCCAGTAAAAAAAATTACCAAGCATTCATAGAGGCAGGAAAGTACAGCCCATAGAAAAACCAACCGGAAGAATTAGAAACAACCCCATGAGTGACACAGATGATTGAATTAGTAGACAGGGACTTTTTTTTTTTTTTAATGCAATGGGTATATGTTTAAACTATAGGGAGAAAGATGCACCTTACAATTCCTTAAATGTAAACATGACTCAATCATCTGGCCATTCTTTTAACAAGGATGTGTCAGCCACTGTGCTAAATTCCAATGACTCAGAGGCGACCAGGACAGAGAAAGTGCCAACCATCTTCGAAATTATGTTCTAATTAGGGAGACGGACAACAAATAAGCAAGGGAATCTAAGCTAAGAAGGAGTTGGGATGGGATATAGTGGGCCTGGGCTCAATGTCAAGGTGGGTCAGAGTATGAGAGCCAGGGCGGGGTACCAAGAGGAAGGTGGGAGAGTCAGGCTCAGGACTAGAATGGTAGGTAAGGAGTTCGATGACGTGAAGAGGCCTGGGGCTGAGCTGTCGATTTGGAATGTAGAGCATGGCAAAGGGGGCCCTTTGGGGATCTGAGCCATCGACGAATATGGAGGGAGACTATTTCATGATGTGTGTCCAGGGGTCTACCAGAGCAACCAGGAAGAGGAGGTGTGGAAAGCTTGGCTGTGAATGTTGGAAGTTGAAAATATCTATATAAAATATGGGAGGAAAAACAGCATTTCTATCTCCAATGTGGCAAGTGGCCCCTGACCATGGCCCTGGATACTTCCGTCAGGGCAAGGGAGGAGGTAGCAAACTTTTTTAGGGTTAACTGCTCTGTTGGGTTTTGATGGCCAAGTGCTGGCGAGCAGGCCCAAGCCCGTTTTATGCACACTGAGGGGGAATTCAGAGCAACCAGCAAGCAGAACGCAGGTGAGGGATCCCTCCCTCTCACTTCACTCAATTCCTTGCCTCCAGAAAGTAGCCCTTCCCTAGAGCAGCCCTATACTGCCTGCACTCCATCCCCAGTATGGGGATACTAGTGTCATGTCTCCTTGGAAGTATCTTTTGGGTTTGCCTTTTCCATGACTTTCCTTAGAACCAGGCAAGGAGATGCCCTTGGCCATGCCTCAGAGTAACCGACACTTTGAAGTACCTTGCCAGAAAGTTTCTAAATCTTCCAGTGCTGGGACCTGCCATGACCAACAGTGTCATCAACAAGGCCCATGTGGGCCTTGTTCCCTTCTCCTCAGGTTTGTTTTTTTTTTTTTAAGATTGATTGATTGATTGATTTGGCAGAGCACAAGCAGGGGGAGCGGCAGTCAGAGGGAGAGGGAGAAGCAATCTCCCCTCAGAGCAGGGAGCCCAGTGGAGGGCTTGATTCCGGGACCCTGGGAACATGACCTGAGCTGAAGGCAGACGCTTAACCAACTGAGCCACCCAGGCATCCCTTTTCAGATCATTCTTGCATGGGGTGGTTGACCAGATGCCCCAAGCTACTCTAGAATTCATGCCTGTGGAGGTGTGCTGGTGTCCCTTAATCAATCCTTCGTTCCAGGAGAACAGCCTGGTGAGCAGATCATTCCACTGACCGGTGCAGCATTCTGCTCATGACACTGCTCAAGACTGGGCCACCGGGGCGCCTGGGTGGCTCAGTGGCTTAAAGCCTCTGCCTTCGGCTCGGGTCATGATCCCAGGGTCCTGGGATCGAGCCCCGCATCGGGCTCTCTGCTCGGCAGGGAGCCTGCTTCCTCCTCTCTCTCTCTGCCTGCCTCTCTGCCTACTTATGATCTCTGTCTGTCAAATAAATAAAAATAAAATCTTAAAAAAAAAAAAAAAAAAAGACTGGGCCACCAGAGTGGTGCTGACCCACTCACTTAAATGACTCTCATGTAGGACAAAGAATCTCCACATGCCCTGAATGGAAAAACCCAGAGCTGTTAAGAACAGCTCCACAAACAAATCCACGAGTACCTGCTCTCTGCTCCATTCTGAATCTTTACCAATAAGTCATACCTCACATGGGACAATTTTAATTGAATTGCTTCTAGGGGCAGGAACACGCCTGTCCTTTTCTGTACTCTCAATTCCTCCATTCACTATGTCTCTCAGGCCTTGGGGAGGCTCCACTGCTCCCTGCAACCAGGATGGGCCCTACCTTGGTCAACACCCCACATCCACACCCTGGTCCATGTCTTCCTGGGCTTATTTCTGCTGTTGCTCCAATGCATCTTACAGCTCTAGGTTTTTCCATAGTAGGCAGATGTAGGGAGACACAGGGGTTTCTTTGGGGGTGTGGGAGGGCTTCTTTCATATGGGGTATCTGATGGAGCCCTTACCAATCCCTTTGCCTTGTTCAAATTTAGTGGCCGTCAAGAGAGAGGCATGATCTTCCCACTCCTGTCATCTCCCAAGGGCATTGTCTGACAAGCTGAACGACTCCAGTTCAGTTCCACGGATGAGCTACTGCCCTGCAGAACTGACAACTATAATGACTCAGGAAAAGAGGCAGAGAGCCAAGAGTCTAACAGACCCTGGCAGTGTCCCTCAGTCCCCCAGGAGGTCCCATGTGAACAGTCCCCGTCCACACCAATGGCTTTCCGTCTCAAGTACCCATCTGTCTCTACCCGAAGGTTCTCTTTGTCCACAAGGGCACTCTCGGCCCACGTGCAGGGCAGACCAGCAGCCCAGGAGTTAGTCTCTCCTAGAATAATCCTAAACTAATGAGTGGGGGAGGGGCTGGTGGATAAACACCCCCATCTTCCTCGCCTCCCTGTGGGACAACTCTGAAGTGTGTCCCACACAATGTCCCAGAGCTCCCCAGCGTCACACCGGGGTCACCTGTTCGATAACTCACCTTACATTGACTGCCCCTGTCTCTCCTCCCCAGTCTCTTGGGATCACCTCCTGGGATCACTTCCCCCAAGAACCGCTCACACCCAGATTTTGCCTCAGGGTCTGCTCTGAGGCAAGCCCAAGGTGAACAAGGGCATCTATTTCAAAGTCACGGTAGGGGGCGCTCTTGCAACCAAGCCCTCGGGCTGGTAAAGTTGGAGTCCAGTCCCCAACTTCAACCAAAGCCCTGCTCTTCATGGTGCCACATACTGGGCCACAGGGAAAGAGTTCATGTGGCAAAGGAGTCCTGCTGCTCCGAAAAAACACAATGGAAAATCTGAACAAGGTCAGTACCAGGTGTGTTTGTTTGTTTTAATCCTTTCCCTCAAATCACCCCTCAGCTTTCTCCCTCCTCTCTGCTGGCCACAGAGCTGGGCTGGGCCTCCCTACAATCCCACTCTCTGGCCATGAGAGCAGAGCCCCACACAAACCAACCTGCCCCTGTCCCCAAACATGGTGCTCTCCCACACCCTCACTGTGCGGGACATCCAAGGGGACCTGACCTGCCACTCTGGCCCCATGGTGTTGCCCATCCGGTGGGCACAGGGAGGAAACCAGCGCTCCTTTCCTCCCCTTGCCCTTTTCCCCACAGAGGACGTCCCTGGAGCAGGTGGGTCTTATCTTCTCCCTCCAGTTCCGGTTTGGAACGTGCCCTGTCTCACTCGTGCGGATATGTGCCTATCGAGTGACTCCCCGAGCGAATGCCGATGTTGGTTGGTGGGGTGGTGGCCTGTCCTTTTCCTTATCTCGGGGCTCATTCAGATGGAAAGGGGCCCCAGGCCCAGCTGCTCTGTTTACTCTGCATTCTCTGCCCATTGTACACAAAATTGATCTGAGAGGGGTTTTGTTTTTCTTCTTTTTCCTCCAATCTCCTTATTAGTTCAGCCTCAGAAAGTCCCTTATCACTGCCGGATGTCAGGCCACACTCCGCCACCAGGCCTGGCCAGGTTCCGCTCTCCATTAATTGATTTTGCCCTCCCCATTTGGGGAGCACAAATTGGCTCTGCCCATTAGCAGAAACAATTCCCTGAAAGGAATTATAAATCAGGCCCTGCGTCCACCCATCCCTCACAGCGCTGTGTGCCCACGTGGGGAAGTGTCAGGCAGGGAGACGGAGTGCTTGAGGGCCAGGGCAGGTCCCTACAGTCATGCAGCTTCTCCCCTAAACCAGATGGAGGGAGGCCTCAGCCGACAGAAGGAGTGCCTGAAAAAGGTCCCAGCACAGAGGGCTCAACGAGCAACAAGTGTGTGCTGACTGAGTACAGGGACAGAGAAAGGGGCCTTGAAGGCCTCTTGATTTGATCCACACCCACCAGTTCTGCCATTCCATTAACCACCCTTTGGCTCTGTGGCCTTGGGGTTTTCCTAAGGACCCAGTAAACTGGCAGTGCTCCTGGGAAGGATTCTATCTAAATTCCTGTCAGGTCTCTGGATGTGCAAAAAGTGAACATGAAGACAGGACCCAGGGTGCAGGTGCGAGGAGAGGAGAACACCAGAAGGGAAGGGCAAGCGGCCGGGCAAGGGGAGACAACATTGCCGGCGCACAGAAGGTCCCCGGTAAGTAGGCCGCAAGTGAATGGACTGTCTTACTCCTGATGAACCTTCCCAGGACCAGAGGCGACAGGAGGAGGGGAGCGGGCGCTCCAGGGAGGACTGATCCAGCCCTCCTTCCAGCCCAACACATCAGAGACCTACCTCTGGCCCCACCCTTTTCTCCCACACAGGTAGTCCACGCTCTTCCCCTTCATTTCCTTCCACCCGAGAACCACCAACATTCCCCGTGGACCATGTCCAGGACCGTCGAGGCCGCTCAGGCTACAGGGGATGCTAAGACCTGCCTGAGATCCCCCAGACATCCACAGATGAGCTTTCTGAATGATACAGGAGAGAACGCGTCACACGTTGAGCTTCTCTAGGGCAATAAAATAGGATTTGATTATTACATGGTCTTGCAGGTGTAACTACAACCCTAGCTTAACGTCAGGAATTAGCAAGTCTGTAGTGATGGGATGGTGGCCAACACCTTGTCATCCCATCTCTCCGGACCAGAAAGAAAAGTCCTGACACTTCCTTCCTCCTCTTAGACGAGCCCACGTCCCGGCATGGTGCTGTCTGGGAAAGCCCTGGGTGCAGAGGAGCGTCGTACAGGAGAGCTTGAGATCCCCAGGTGGCTTTGGGGAACCCAGAACATGTAGGATGGCAAAGAAGGCAGCTGCCAGGCTGGGCCGGGCCCCACCTAAACCCCGGGATGGATGAGGTGCTTCAGAGGACACAGAGGACACCGCAGCCTGCCCTCCGCACCAGTTACGGTGCTGAGATGTCCCCGTGTTTAGCCTCCACATCCTGCCCTCACCTCGGCTCCCTGGGATTTATTGTTCCCGTTCGGGCCTCAGAGCAGATTAAGACCCTATGACGCTCCCACTCTCCTGATTGGATATCCCCATACTTGGGATGGTAAAATTCTCCCCCTGGCTTTTACTTCCTACCATCTCTCTCTTCCCCTCCCTCACCCTGGACATACATGGCCACCGTCTCTGCCTCCCCATAGCCCCTTCCAAGGGACACGTGTCCGTGTGCAGCCCCCACGCCCCTGGTTGGGCCAGAGAGGCTGAAAGTAGTGCTGACACAAGGATGGCCGGACACCTGTGAAGTGGCCCACGTGAAAAGGCCCCCTCAAACCCTTGGCCTCTCACCACAGAGGACCTGAGGCAAAGAGTAGCAAGAGGAAGAACAGGGGACACAGTAGCTGACGCTGACGGGATGCCGGGGGTGGCCTGGAGCAGAATTCTGTCCCAGCAGAGGGAGGCTGGGACGAGCAGAGGGGCCACCCTGCGAGGAGAGGGGACGGAGTCCATGAACGGTCAGGAATGAAGACACGGGCTGGGTTGTTCCAGAACCTTGGCGGCTCCTGGTTTCCAACCACAAATTGTTTCAATTACTTAAGATAACTGGAGTGTGTTCCTATTCCTTCCAACTCAAATAAGCCTTGAACTATGAAAACAACAACAATGGCAAAAACTTATGTAGCCACTGGGGACTCACAGGACACCTAATAGTAGCTTGAACAAAGAGGGGTTATGTTTCTAACATTTTTGAAACCTAGAGATGGGCGTGCCCAGGAATGGGCAGAGCGTCTTTGCAACACCCTTGGCCATTCCCTCAAGGACACGAGGTGGCTCGGCAGGGCCAGTCCTCTGTGTGAGGGGGGCAGTGGGGCCCGCTGCAGCTGAGGCCTCTGTGGGGACAGAGCGGCTTTACCCCACACCTCCACAGCAGGCTCCACACTCATCCAGTTGGCCAGAACTGGGTCACATGGCTGCCCTGGCTGCTAGGGAGCCCCGAAAGTGTGTGCCAGGGGCACTATCTATCCTCCGATCCCCTCCCCATTTCTGTGCCCCTCTTCCCCCTCTTTAATGTGTTTTTTGCTTCTAATGATGTGGCCTGCCTATCACCTGGGACTCCATGGACCGTCCTCAGGCTACCAGAGCCGTTCTGCCTGCTGCAACTGGAGGGTGTGGGATTATGAAAGCCCAGCTCCCCTGCCTCCACCTGGGACTCGCAGGGTGTGCATTCCCCACCAGGGCTCTCCGGGAACCAGGCGGAGCTGGGACTATGGTCCCTTGTGTGGCCCCACCTGTCCTACATTCTTATTGACCCTCCCCTAGTCTGCTGTTCACACACAAATCCCGCTCTCAGGACTGCTCCCAGAGACCCCGATGAAGAGCCTGGGGAGCAGGTTTATCATGATGGGTTGGACGGATCACGCTCCGTTGCCTGGAGCCGACATGTACACACACACGTGGGGCTCTGTTAGCTGGAAGGGAGGGAAAGGGTGCGGGCAGAGGCTTGTGTTGTCCCCTGCCCCAGCTCATCAGACAAAACATGAGCAGGGAACTTGATTCTCACACAGGGCCAGTACGAAGGTACAGCGGTGTGGCTGCTTGGGGAAAATAGTCTGGCACTTCTCAGAAAGCTCGAGTGACCACACGACCAGTACTCCACTCCTGGAGACATGAAAACATACATCCTCACAAACACTTGTCCACGAATATTTGTGGCAGCATCATTCATAAGAGCCAAGAAGTAGAAACAACTCAAATATCTATCAGCTGACGCATGGATAAATAAAATTCTCTTCTCTGTCCTACGGAAAAGGACACAGCTCTAAAGAAGGACGGAGTACTGAGATGCGTGCCATGGTACGGATGAACCTTGAAAACACCAAACCAAGGGGCCAGACACAAGAAGCCCCATATGGTATCATAGCACGTCTATGAAATGTCCACAAGAAAGAAACCCAGATAGAAAGCAGATGGATGGCCGCCTGAGGCTGAGGGGGCAAGCTGGGTGGTCGGGGAGGACAGCTAAGAGGGGATAGGGGATTGGGGACACAGCATGATTCTGAACATACTAAAAGCCATTCAACTGTATACTTTAAAACTGTTAAGTGTCTGGCTTCGGCTCGGGTCATGATCCCAGGGTCCTGGAATCAAGTCTCACATCCGGCTCCTTGCTCAGTGGAGAGACTGCTTCTCCCTCTTCATCTGCCCTTCCCCCTCCTCATACTCTCTCTCAAATAAATAATAAAATCTTTTTAAAAAATAATAAATGTGTGAATGATACGGTATGTGAATTATATCTCAATAAAGCTATTGCAAATACACACACAAGCAAAGAAGAGGAAAACACCCTCAATTCCACTCCCCTGAGAGAACCCTGTGAACATCTCAGGTCAGGATATACTTAGAGCTTCTTTTTTGTTCATGCATATATCTTGTCGTTGTGGTATGCTCTGAAGGCAACCTGCTGAAGAACTTCAGGCACGGAAAACCATCAGCAAAAGCTATGAAGCAAGTGTGTCCAACTGCTTAGGAACATCAACCCCAATACCGCTCCTGATCGAGGCTGTTATATGTCTATTTGCTTTGCCCTGATTTGTCACCAAGTTTACTTACCTATTGGTTTCCCCAATAGGCAGGTCAATCCTCCCAGCCCCAATTCTGTAGCCAGGGCAACTGAGCACAAGGCAGAGTCACACCCACCCTGATTTTTTTTTTTTGTAAGGTTTTATTTGTTTATTTAGTTAGTTAGTTATTTGAGAAAGAGAGATAGCATGAGTGGGAGGGGTAAAGGAGGAGGGAGAAATAGAATCTCAAGCAGATTCCACGCTGAAGAGGGAGCCCGATGCAGGGGCTCGATCCCAGGACCCTGAGAGCATGACCTGAGCTGAAACCAAGAGTCAGATGCTCAAATGACTGAGCAATCCAGGTGCCCTCCCCCCACCAACATCCTGATTTCTTCCCAGCTTGGGGCCTGAAGCATTATGGATGAAAGACTGGGGGCTGCAGAGGGCACCCCTTCAGACCAGAGCAGAACAAGGGGGAAGCATCTGATTTGGTCCAGAAGTACCCGTCCAACCTAGAGGCCGAGGACAAGGCAAGATGACCTCAGGAGGACCCTATAGGTCTCTTTGAGGGGTCCATGCCACTGACTTGTGCTCTCCATGGTGGGAAAAAAAAAAAAAAAAAAAAAGGCTGGTTGGGGGTGGCAGGCCTGTTTGCACTAGAGGCACTTAGCGCAGCCAAGCTGAGCCGCACTGTTCAAACAGACTCCCCAGCCTCCAGACACCTGTGCTGAGGAGGACGAGAAGAGCGAAGCAGGCAGGAGGCTGGGCTCGGGTCCCTGCGCACGTTCCACCTCTCCTCCCACAGGCAGTCCCCCAGGCCCCGGCAGCGTCCTGGCCACATCATGCCCCGAGCCGGGCTCTGCAGCTGCTGGGGAGGCCGGGTGCTGCCCCTGCTGCTGGCCTATGTCTGCTACCTGCTGCTCGGTGCCACTGTCTTCCAGCTGCTGGAGAAGCAGGCGGAGGCTCAGTCCAGAGACCAGTTCCAGTTTGAGAAGCTGCGCTTCCTGGAGAACTACACCTGCCTGGACCAGCGGGCCCTGGAGCAGTTTGTACAGGTGAAGGGGAGAGGCTGGTGTGGGATGGCGGGCGGAGTGCGGTTCTCACGGCAGGTCCAGAGCTGCCCCCCAGGGGCCGGTGCCCTGTTCGGACGCAGCGCATGCCGGCTGAGCCCTGGGCTGGGTTCTGGCCCCGGGATCCAGAACCAGATTGCCATGCTGCATTGAGCCAGCCACTTCCACCCGCTGGCCCCAAACGTCCTCCTCTACAAGGTAAGGAGAATAACCTCATGTGAGCTGCAGACATTTACAGCAAATCAAAAGCACCTTTTTAAGCTGACACTCACGGCATAAACGTGAACTGCGTGTCAGTGTTATCAACATCGCAAATGTCCTTCTCCCACACTCTGCCTTCCCCTCTCCCAATGGCACAGCTGCTAATCCTGCTGTCCTCTCCCTGCTCACACCCATGAGGGCTGACCACACGTGAGGGCTGTGGGGGCAGAAGACACAAAGATAGATGGGGAGCCAGGGCCAGGGAGACAGCCCCAGCAAGGTGTCCTTAGGGGGAGGTCTCTGGTGGCAGAGCTGTTCCCCCCCCCCCCCGCCTGACCTGGGCCCCTTCTGCTTCCCTGCACAAACTCTGGGGCCCCAGCACCCTCTCATCAAGAAGCAAGGCAAAACCACAGTGTCGTGAATGCCTTGGAGACCAGGGGGCCCCGTGAATGGCAATACCCACCAGGAAGGAACAAGCCGAGTGCGTGCGGAGTCATCACAAAGACAAATGACACTTAGTGGGCTTGCCTAAAACAGTGGGGAATCCGTGCATCCTGATGGGGTCAGAGCAGTCAAGCTGCATCTTCTGGAGCTGAGCATTTTGTATGTGTTTCCTCATAACAACCTATTACCATCACTGTCTCCAGTCGGCAGGCACAGAGGGGTGGAGTGTTGGCAAGACTGCAGGGTGAGTGATAGAGACAGAACTCACCCCAGGCCAGATGCTCTTCACCATACAAATTAGCATAAGAGCGGGGTTGGGGGCCGGTAAAATAGGGCCTAGAGCAGCGGTTCCTCAAGTGTGGACCAGATATGACTGCATCACATGGGAGAGTCCTTTGGGAATGCCAGCAATGGCACCCAGCCCCAGACCCTTGGAATCAGCAGCTCTGGGGGCAGCCCAGCAACCTGTCCTTCATCAGTCCTCCAGACCATGCCCATACCCTCAAGATGGAGGTGAGATGACATAGAAGATGATGGGTGGGCTGAGTGTTCAGAGAGAACTTTCTGGAGATGTGAGACCCCTGTCCACATCTTGCTCCCAGGAAATGAGGATTCTTTGCTCTCCTGCAGTATAGACCTGGGGTCATGGCACCCCTGTGGGGCTGAGAAGGGCTCTGGAGCCTCCCAAGACCTCGGGGAATAAGGCAGAAGCCCCGGAGTCCATGACACCTCCTCCTCCCTCAGCCTAGGGTTAGAGGCAAAACCCAGGAGCCAGAGGGTGCTAGAAGGATTGGAAGCTGGGATCTAACTAGCTCTGTAAACAGAGGTGGGAGACAACAGGCTTGATGGGAGCCCCAGCTGCTGATTAATGACACCCTGCCCTGGCCTCCTCAGGGGAGCCAGGATACCCCTGTCCTCAGTCTCCTGGGGAGGGAGCGTCAGTTGCCAGGGATGCCCAGCTGACAGGAAGAACTCTGGTCTAGAATTCCAGAACACATATTACTGGTACAATCACAAGAGGAAAAAGCTGTTAGCAGCACCAGAAGCTGTATTAGAGACTCCTCCATAGGAAAAGGCCTTGTCCGGTGTCACAGGACTCATGTCTGACTTTCCCAACTACATGTGGATTCTTAGAGAAAAATGGAAGGTTGCACTAGGGGCCCCACCCTCAGTACCCTCACCGAATCAAGGCCGCTTCCTTAGCAGGATGGAGATCTTCAGGTTGGCTGTGGGAGACAGCTGGGCCCAGGGCAAGTGCTGCTCCCAAGGGGGAGGGTCTCCAGGGAGCCAGCGTGTTCCAGAATATTCCTTCCAGGCCTCTCGGGGTGTGTGGGAAAGGGAGGGAGACCAAAGTCCACATTCGAAGAGACCAGTTCTGCCAAAGTGAAGAAAAGCAGACAGCCTGTGTCATGACTCCCAGATTGGCCCAGCCTACCAGGGCCACCCCACCCTGGCAGGGAGCATGCTCATGCAGCCAGTGGGAAAAAGGTTCTCACGGGAACTAGAGGCTGGAGTTGCCCTTCCCCCACTGCCTCCTCCTGCTTTGGGGGCTCTATCAAGTGGCAAGGCAGTGCTGCTGCCTGGGACAATGCACGGTGACAGGATGGGACTGGGGGGCAGACTGGAGAGGGACCCGTAACCATCTCCAAGAGGCCTGGGCCTAGGGACGCAGGGGCTTTGGTTGAGCCCACAAGCGTTCAGTCTGTGTAAACACACTCAACACACATGCACACACATGCAACTTGGAGAACCCATGCACGTCGCCGGCATCCAACACACCACCCAGAAACACTGCTACACACCAGACCTTTGCCCAGGCCTCTGGTGGAATTTCCCTTACCCGTAGTCCCAGGCTGGGAGTCACTAGGGGGCAGCAAAGAGCAAAGCCGCCCGCTCACCTGGAAGTTTGGAGAACACAAGATTCTAGGTCTCCACCATATACCCTGTTGGGAGGGCAGACCCATGGCTTTCCTGTGGTCCCCCAAACCCCACATTCCCCAGTAATCCCTTCTGGAAGCATCTGACCTGAAGTCGTCCCATTGTCCTCACAACACACCTACGCCTCATCCTCTTGGCCAATGGCTGCGTCCCCCACGTGGCCCACCCCATAAGCACCCTCTGCCTCCTTAGGCCTCATCTCCCCTTCCCCAGCCCATATTTACAGCTCACGTGGCAGTCAGCCCTGGCCCATGGAACAAGCAGTGGATTTGGAATCCAACGGCCCTGGACAAGTCATTTATTTAGCTACTCAGGCGGAGCCCTGGTTTCCTTTCCTACAAAATGGAAGCAAGAGCCTCTAAGAATATCATTAAATGAGATAACAGGAAAGCACCCTGCTTGTCCATCAGCTGATGCCTCTGCTGCCTCCACCTCCGACCCCATCCCAACCTCCCCTTCCCCGCCCCAACAGGTCATCATGGAAGCCTGGGTGAAGGGTGTGAACCCCAAGGGCAACTCCACCAACCCCAGCAACTGGGACTTTGGCAGCAGCTTCTTCTTCGCAGGCACAGTTGTCACCACCATAGGTAAAGGGCTGGGGTAGGGAAGGGCTTCCCCAAAAACCCCTGTCTTGGTTTGGGTTCCCCAGAGCAGAGGCTGAGACCAGGACATGGTTTGTCCAGGAGATGATGCCAGGAAGCATGAGCAGAGAGGTGGGAAGGCCGGGCAGGAGAGGAGAAAATGCAGCAAAGTTCGCATTGAGGAGCAGGGTCCCAGGGAGGGCCACTGGCCTCGCTCCTACCTGGACCCTCTCAGAGGCCAGGCAGAGCTCAGCCTCAGAACGGTGCCCGTGAGGGGAGAGGAAGCAGGGCTATTTACCTACCAGCTCCTGCCCTCACTGGATGAGAGCTGATCCCAGATCAGCGCTCCAGGATTTGGAACTTGCCCATACACCCAGCATACTCTCAGGTAGAGAGAGATGCAGGGACTCGGGATTCAGAGCCACCTGTGTATATAGAAACCGCCCCACCCCCCAGCTGCAGGGGATGCCCCAGGTATTCCGAGGGGATAGGCCACCCAACAGCACCTGCTATACCCCCTCACCTAGAAAACCGACACCACCTCTCCCAAGGAAACCCCAGACCTCCCATATCCTTGGCCTCCCCATCCATTCAATTAAGTTCGATTCCACTCACCTTCCTTGACCTCAGGGGACAACTGTAGCAGAAGGAGTGGCGGGTGGGTAGGGAGGGTACAGACTTGGATCAGATCCAGGCTCAGCCCTCAAGGAGCTTCTAATCCAATGAAGAGGAATGAGATAAGCACGCAAAAAACAATAGTACAAGGCAAAGTAGATAATTAGACAGGAATGACACAAAGCACTATAAGGAACACTCCTAGTAGGGAGGAAGAGGGTGGCAGTCAAGAGGGCTTCCCTAGAGACAGTGTCCTTGGAGATGTGCCTTTCAAACACAAGCAGGATTTTTTTTTAAAGATTTTATTTATTTATTTGACAGACAGATATCACAGGCAGGCAGAGAGAGAGGAAGGGAAGCAGGCTCCCTGCTGAGCAGAAAGTCCAATGCGGGGCTCGATCCCAGGACCCTGGGATTATGACCTGAGCCGAAGGCAGAGGCTTTAACCCACTGAGCCACCCAGGCGCCCCCACAAGCAGAATTCTTATGAAGAGAGATCATTCTAGTGGGGCGGGGGGGTGGGTGGCGGTTGAGAGAATGTTCTTGGGAACAGAGGAGTTTCCCCTCCACCCCCAGAGGTAGTGGAACACCACCTCTGCTCCATTCTGTGGGGGAGGCCATTCTGAACTCTCCTCCATATTTGCACACTCCTCCTCCCCTGCAGGATATGGTAACCTGGCACCCAGCACGGAGGCAGGCCAGGTCTTCTGCGTCTTCTACGCCCTGGTGGGCATCCCACTCAACGTGGTCTTCCTCAACCACCTGGGCGCAGGCCTGCATGGCCACCTGGCTACCCTGGAGAGGTGGGAGGAGCAGCCCAGGCGCTCCCAGGTAGGGCCCCTTCCCACTTCCAGCCCTGCCGCAATGGGATCAGTTGCAGGGTGAAAACGGAGATTGACACCAAGACGCAGTTTGACTGGCAAGGTCTTAAGGGTCGATGCCTGTGGAAAAAGGGCCCTGCAGAGGGAGAAGGTGAATTGTGATTGGGCTGAAATGAAGACTTGGACAGCCCTTCCCGGAGTTCAGCATTGTATGTGTGGCCATCGGAGTTGGCCCCACAGAGGGGCTGAATTGGCCAGAGGTTTATTCCCTGGTGTCCATCAGGCACAGGGTGGCCTTCCTGGGAAGGGTGTGCCCTTAAGCCAGACAGTCCTCTGTAGCCAAGGGCCACCTCCAAAGAGCTGAGAACTGGAGGCCACTGGCTGAAGGCTGGTCAACAAGGTTTTCTTTGCAGGGGGATCTGGGTGGCACATCCTTGCGGTCATCACAGAGCTCCAGTACCTCCCCTTGTGGTTGAAAATAAGCTCTAGGCCACCCAGCACACCCCCAGTGCCCACCAGCTTGGCCAGCTTGCAAAGCCAGGCACATGAAGGAGAGCCAAGGTGCAGAGGAACCTGGGATAGTTCAGATCAGAGTCCCCGTGGGCCTATCCAAGTGTGATCTCCAGGCCCAGAGGAGTCTCCAGATTCCAGCCTGACCCACTAATGAAATCCCTCTGACCAAATATTTCCCTGGCCTGGGCAAGAGCGCACACACACAATACAACCCCTACCCCCAAAGGTCTGCAGGCAAGGAAGGGACATAGCTATGGTCTAGCTCTACTCCCAGATTTGTGTCCGCCCCCTCCCCCACATACACACATACACAGTCCTGGGGCCTTCCAAGTAGACTGAGAGGCAGACTCTCTCTCTCCCAGCTGCTGCAGATCCTTGGCCTGGCTCTGTTCCTGACCCTGGGGACGCTGGTCATTCTCATCTTCCCGCCCATGGTCTTCAGCCATGTGGAGGGCTGGAGCTTTGGGGAAGGCTTCTACTTCGCCTTCATCACTCTCAGCACCATTGGCTTCGGGGACTATGTTGTCGGTGAGAACAAGGCAGTCACATAGCTCAGGGTGGGGGCCACGGGGATTCGGGGGATGGGGAGATGTCTGCAGGTGGTAACCCTTGAGCATCAGATCGTCCCTGGGTATCCGGGGGAGACCAGCGGTTTGTGAGGCTGCTGAGGATTCTAACAGCCTTAGACATCTGCGGCCTGGGACACATGGCCCTTTCCCCTGGGGACCCCCACTATAGATCCTTGTTATGGAGAGACCGGCGGGGACCCCTATGGAACCTGGGGCAATGGGGATTGTACCCTCGGATCCCTGGCATGTATCATGTCTCGTTCCCTGCCAGGCACAGACCCCAGCAAGCATTACATCTCCGTGTACCGGAGCCTGGCCGCCCTCTGGATCCTCCTGGGCCTGGCATGGCTGGCGCTGATCCTCCCACTAGGCCCTCTGCTTCTGCACAGGTGCTCCCAGCTCTGGCTGCTCAGCAGGGGACTCAGCCTCAAGGACCGGGGAGTCCCCAAGATGGATGGGCTCCCCAGACCTCAGAAGATCCCCATCTCTGCGTGAGATCTCCAGGGGCCTCAGAAGCCCTTCCCACTTCCCTGACCCTTGTATGCCTTCCGGACTTCCTGTTCTGTGTCCTTTCCCACTCTCTTCCTAGCCAGAACTGGTCTCAGGAGCTCTCCAGAGAGCAAAGGAGATGGGTTGCCCAAGCAAGTCACTGCAAGGAGATGTAGGACAGGATGAAGGACAGATGTGTGTGGAGTGAGACGTGCATCGTTGTCCCAAAGCTCCTCCCCCAAACATGACCTGGCAAAGACGAATCCAGATATGGGTCACGCTGGCCAAGTCCCCATCATGCCCTCCCTGCAGCCCCCCTCCCCACCCAGGAGACTTAATCCAGTACAGCAGACAAAGGGTGACTTTATTTTCACCTCACGTGATACATGCACAATGAGCATTTGCCTGTGCGTCCAGCAGAGTGCCAGGCTCTGGGGGCACAACAGTAAAAGATCTTGCTCTCTGTGTGCGTTTCATCCACTGGAAGGACTAGACAAGCAGAGACGCCCCAACCCAGTGCCCCAAATGGGGTAGGGGGGTATGACAAGAGCCCAAAGGAAAGGCTGGCAGGGACCATCAAGGAGAGAGGGGGGGCAGGGACTTTGGAGCACCTTCTGCAAATGCAGTATCTGCCCTCGGGAAGCCAGCAGCTGCTTCTCCAACCTGCCAGCAACCCTTGCCTAGAGGTCTGGAGCCAGCCGTCCTTCAACAAGGAGGAGCTCTTGGATGTCCCACCTACCTTCCGGAGTGTGGCCTCCCCTGACTCCTCAGGGCACCCCTTGGGCCTCATCACCCCCTCTGAGTGCCTGTCATAAGAGCCTTTCCAAACACAGCCTGGGAAAACAGGGAGCCAGCAGATCCCAAGAGATCCCCAGGAAACGAGCTCCGGGGAGGACTGGCCTCCTTCGGGAATGTGCTCTCCGCCCTGACCTTTCTCCTGCCAGACTGTGACATCTCTGGCCAGAAGGAGAGGAGAGATTGAGACCAGTCCATCTAAAGCCCAACTTCATCAAGGACTCCAACCTCTGCCCCACATCTGCCATCAAGGAAGGTCCATAAGTGTCCAGGGGCTCTGGACAGGACTGAGGCAAGACTGTGACACAGAGAAGGCTCCAGGTGGGACACACAGGGAAGGATCTACAGCAGCAAGAGAGACCCAGGTTATATGGCAGGACTTCCTAATATGGAGAAGAGGCTTGGGAGACAGAAGACCCCCAGGGGACTCCTTACGTACCCTGCACCCTTCCTCCAAGAAGGGAGTAAGGGGGCCTCTTCAGAATTAGGGAATGGATAAGCGCACTGGTGAGGGATCCTCTTGCCTCCCAAGTTCATAGACAAATGGGGATCAACTGGGGTCCCTCACCTTTGTGTACACAACAGAAAGAAGAGTGTTACAAGAGATCCAGGGAGACTCCACAGGCGGCAAGTCCTTGGTGATAGTCCCAGGGTCCAAGAACTTGGGCTGGGGCCCTAAGGCAATAAACTTGGCTTCTACTTTCTCTTCCTCCAACGTGCAGTCTCCAGGAGTCTCTCCCGCAGCTCCCTACAGTAGGACAGGCTGGGGCCTCTGGGCCCCTTCATTCTCAGCGCCAGTGGTCACCCCAAGCCCTCCCCTTCTCCCTGAGCTAGGCCTGGGTGGGGAGCACTCCACGCACACTCAAGGCGGGGCCAGATGCCCCACATCTCCGGCCTCATTTTGTCCCTGGGATTGGATCCCTGGCAGGGGCGGGGCCGGGCTGTCCCATTCCCCAGCAAGCCTTCTCTGCTGAGAAAACTGGCCACAGGCAGGCGTCGACTGAGCAGAGGACCTGCCGAGAAGCCCCTAGCCTTTTCTTTCCACCGCAGTCCCGGCCCATGGCTCCAGGCCCAGGGCTCCCTGCCTCTCTGGATCTGAGCAGACCCCGCGCCCCGGCGGGGGCTGGCGACCGGGCGCCGGAGTGTGGGGTACCGGGCACGGTGCTCCTGCTGCTCGCCTACCTGGCTTACCTGGCGCTGGGCACCGGCGTGTTCTGGGCGCTGGAGAGCCCCGCGGCGCGCGATTCCAGCGAGAGGTTCCAGCGCGACAAGTGGGCGCTGCTGCAGAACTTCACGTGCCTGGACGGCCCGGCGCTGGACTCGCTGATCCGGGTCAGGGGCGGGCGAGCGGGGGCACGGCGGGGGCGAGGGGACAAGCCCTGGCTGCGGCCCGGGCCCGGCCGGGAGCACTGAGGGCACAGAGAGGCGGACGGGGTCGAGGCGGGCAGCCCGGGGCGGGCGGGGGCAGGAGGGTCGGGCTGGAGCGCTGCGAAACGGGCGGCTGCGGCGGCGGGAAGCGGGCACCGCGCGCCGTCAGTCCCCCTCTGGGGCCGAGAGGGCACGACCTGTCCCGCGGAGAGGGTTGCCAGGCCCAACACCGGAATTTGAGCGTGGGGACCTTAGGGGGCGCGCCGACTCGGGGCCGGAGCCGGGGCCGGCGGGGCCTGCCCGGTGCGTCCGCAGCAGGGCCGGGTGCTCGAAGGGCGTGGGAGGTGGCGGGGCGAGGGTCCCAGCAGGCCCGCACCGCAGGAGTCGCACCGCAGGCCAAGGATGGAAGAGCAGGCCTGAGCCCTTGCGCAGAGTGCAAACATGCGAACTGGGGGCGAGGAGGGCAGGGGGCGACGGGCACTGTCTGAGGATGCGCTGAGTGGGAGTCGGGGTGGGAAAGGTTCAGGGCGCGCTGGTCCCACGGGTGAGTGGGATGGGGGCGGGAGCCGGAAGTGCGCAGACCCGCTCTGAAATAAGCAGAGACAGACACGGGGGGCGCTCTCTGACTGATCCCGCTCTATTCCGCGTCTTCGGACTCAGGGACTGGACGTGTCCGGGCCACGCACTGCTGAGGGGCTGGGGGACCCAGCGGGGCGTGGGCGAGGGGGAAGGCAGAGGAGGGTTCCTGAGAAAGAGGGGCATCGCAGATGGATGGAGGTCCCCTTCCATTCCGGGCAGGCCACACCCGACTGGGACCCGCCTAGAATTGGGTGCTTTAACGTCCCGGGACCTCCCTTGGTCCGGGGACACAAACGTGTCCCTAGCCCCAAAAGCCCGCCGGTTTTCCCGCAGTCTCAGCGCTGCCTCCATCCAGGCGGGCAGGGTCTGAGTCCCAGGGCTGCCAATCCAAAGCCAGTTCCCAGAAGGTCGCAGGGAAACGTTTCTAGGTGGGAAGTGACCAGGCGTTGGAGCAGTGGTAGAGTCCTGAGGCTGATTGGGCAGCGGAAGGACTGTCTCTGCTAAGGACCTGTTGTTGCACCTCTATCCCCCAACCTCTATACTTTCACAAATACAGCGGCACCGCCTGGTCCCCTATGCTGGGCAGCACCCCCTTAGCAGAGGTGGAGGGCCTCCCTTACCTGCCGCATGGACCCAGGGAGGCTGACAGTGATGGCAATGATAGCAGGGAGTGCTTCTGTGGAGCACTGGCTGTGTGCCAAGCATTGTTTCAGGCGATTAATTCCTATTTACTCCTTCCATCCTCACCTACCTAACCAGTAGGTACCATTTCATCATCCCATTTTCAAGATGAAGAAACTGAGGCTCAAAGAGATTAAATACAACTATATGGCCGCATAGCCACGGAGCTGGGCCTGTTAACCACCATGATGGGGCTCAGTGCAGATCTGTGGGAGGGGTTCCCCAAAACTCCCGCAGGGCCTTCATCTCCTTACCTTCCCCTTCAGCCCCTCTGCTCCCCTCTGCTACTTCACCCCTGCCTCAAGCATCCCGTGACTTCCATCATCCCCAAGATAAGGATCGGGCATCTACAGCCCAGACCTCCCCCTGAGTACTGACAGATACATGCAGCTTCCCCAGATTCCCCCAACGTCAAGAGCAAGCAGCCTGCCTCCTCCCAGCCCTGCGCCTCCATCTATTCCAAATCTCTGTCTTTGGCCCCACATCCACACACTCTCACAGTGGTCCTAAAGGCTTTCCTCACTACCCACACCAAATGGGGCCAGCGTCCCAGGCTTTTGAGTATCTCCTCTCTGTTCCTCCTGGGCCACTCGGGGCCAGGGTGCAGGCGACTTGCTCCTGCAAGTGTCTCTCCGCTTCTGGCCTGCTCACACCTCTGCTGCCAGCTGCCAGGGAACACACAAACCAGATCTTGCTTCCTCTTTGCTGGGTGAACTTGGGAGAGGCCTGCTGCCCCATCCCTGGCGTGGCATAGCCAAGCATGTCCTGGTTCCCAATGGCCTTTCCGTCTCCCTGTACTAGATCCCAGCTACAGTCCTGCCTCACAGGCTCTGCCCCTGCTGTCCCATCTCCCTGAATGTCCTTCCATCAGGAACAGTCCCTTTTGACCCTCGAAGAAGGCCCAACTAAAACATCACCCATTCCATGAAGTCTTCTGCCCCTACCCCCATCAGAATGAACACCTTTCCTCTCTGCATTCCTATATTCCTATTATTATATTTGTAACCATGACGATGATGGCAACACTTACCATACACCGAATACCTCATTTGACCCCCACACAACTCTGTGAAGGAGGTGATATTAGCATTCCCATTTTACAGATAAGTAAACTGAGGCCCGGAGAAGTTGGGTATCTTGTCCAGGATCATGCAGCTCTACTGCCTTAATGCCCAAAGCATTAATGGGAATCTGCTCTGTATTAGTTAAGTCTGTCCCTGTCCCCCTGAGGACTGAGGGCCTGGTTCTTACATCTCCGGGTCCCCTAAGACACCAGGTGTCCTGCCTGGCACTGCTTGTTGCAAGGATGAGGCAAGCAGGGGAGGGGGGAACAAATGGCGTTCTTCAAGCTGGTGAGACTCCCTGAGCTGACCTGGGCTCTAAGGGCAAAGAAGGGAAGAAGCTGTCCCCACGGCCCCTGCCCCTGGGGAGGCCCTGGGTGGAGGGAAACAGCCTCCTTGCCCTGGAAGGGCTGAGATCGAAGAGTGGTTGTGAGGATTGTTTGTGAGCGTGGGTGTGGGTGTGCACACGCACGCACATGTATTCATGCACACACGTGTATATGTTTGGGGGCAGGGGCCCAGTTGCCCCCCAGAGCCTAGTGGTCACTGTAGCCTCTCCCCCAGGGCATCATCCAAGCATACCAAAATGGGGACATTGTCCTTGACAACACCACCAGCATGGGGCGCTGGGAGTTCATGGGCTCCTTCTTCTTTTCTGTGTCCACCGTCACCACCATTGGTAAGAGTGGGTGGGGCTGGGGAGGCTGGCCTCCCCTTAGAGGATGGGGGACAGGGGACCAGTGCCTTTTGGAGGGGTCCCTAGGGCCCCATGACTCCAAGTGTAGCTGGCCCTTGCAGTGTGGCCACTGCCTATGGGCAGAATCCCGGGGTCCCCTTGGATCTGCAGAATCCAATTCTTTCTGCATTTCACCACGGTCTCCACAAGGCTTGTGCACAACACTCAAGTTTGAGAGGCGCTGCCCTGGAGGGTTCTGCCTCACACAACCTCTCAGGAAGATGAGGGTCACTGCTGTGCAGCAGTAAAGTTGCCTCTTGGCTTTGTAAGTGTCCCAAGCCAAGCCCACCCAACACTGAGCCCAGGGGTGGAGGCGGGGGGCAAGGGAAAACTGGGAAGGAAGGAGGGGTAGAAATCCATAAAGAGCCTTTCCACACCCTGTTCTCGGCATTGGGAAACTGTGGCCATTCCTGGGGGCCTCACCCCAGCTCCTCACCAGCACCCCCAACCATCTCCAAGCCTTCTTTCTCCCTCTCTCTCTCCGGTTGCCCTAGCCCTGCCTTCAGGAGGGCAAAGGTAGAACGTGTCCTGGGAAGGTGCCTGGGGAATGTTAGATAGGGAAGGAGAAAAGCAGCCTAGGTCCTCCAGCTCTGAAACCCAGGAAATAACTCAAGTCCAAGAGTTCCATGCCTCTGTCCTGGGGGCGGGCTGGGGGGTGGGAGTGGGGGGTGAGAAGGGGTCGTCACCTTGCCATGCATGACACTGGACCTACCACCAGGTGGCAGGCTAACACCACTGCTGGCCAGGGCCACCTCCACCAGCTCTGGGCCAGCCAGGATCCTCTCCCCAGCAACCAGTGTCCCAACTTCTGTCCTCCCCAGACCAGACTGGAGCCAGGCAGGAGAACCCAGACGACTCTCCATCTAGTTTAAACCAGCAAATACTACTTGGAAGCAGGTCTCAGGGCTCTTCTCCACCTTGAGGCAAACATGCTTGGTAGGGGACCTCTCAGACTCCACTGACCCTGTGACTCTGGAAGGACTAGCCAAGATGGCATTTATTCCTCTTTACACCCCCTGGGCCTAATACAAGGCCCTGCATACAATGGGCACTCAACAAACACTGACACGTTAATGAATTCCAAAAATAGCCATTCCACCTGCATTCCTTGAGTCCCAGGGCTGGAGGGGACTCCTTGAGTCCCAGGGGATTTGGGGGCTCTGTGGGAAGCCCTCCCAATTGTATGGGGGTCTTTATTCTCTAAACCCTGCACCTCCTACATCCTTTGCCCGAGGCCTGGGACTTTGTCCCACTGAATTCCGAATTCCAAATTCCAAGTTTGGCAGCCTGTCCCTTCCTCTTGACTCAGCCTGAGCCAGCTCTCTCTGAAGGGAAGGAGGGCAGGGGAAGGGGGAGCCCACCCCACACTGTACATACAGTCTACTTGTTGTGGGGGCTCTTTTACAACTGAGATTTCATTTTGTCCATCTGATCTCACCTCCAAGGACAGGGCTTATTATTTTCATGTCACAGAGGAGGAAACTGAAGCACACAGAATTTGCTCAATTTCTCCAAGGTCACATAACAGTGAACAACAGAGATGGAATTTGAAACCCAGCTGGAGGACAATATTGCTCTTTTCAGTACTGTAAACCTTTAGAAGGTTTACAAGATAGAGTGGGAATTCTAAACAACAGGAAGAAAGAGAAGACTATTCTGGGATGGACAGTAGGGAAGCTCATGACCCTGTGATTCTGACCACGCACGCACGAGCACACGGAGGGGATGCAGAGAGAGGAGGAGGAGGGCAGAGACAGGAAACAGGTACCTATGGAACCCTCCACAGGAAAAGGAAGGAATAATCCGAGAGATACAGCAGAGGACTGCCTCCTTGGGGTCCCTCGGGCCCTGAGTCCAGCGCCCAGTAAGGGCTGTACTTTCCAAGACCCAAAATGAAATAGGGTCTGACAGGGCCTTGAACACTTCTAGACCAGCCAGACAGGCCTGAGCCCTCACACTGTCCATCGCCTATGAACTGCATCCCTGGCTTGTTCATCTATTCACTCATCCAGCCATGCAGTATCTGTGGGAGCCCGACATTTCTGGGGAAACAATGATGAGAGGAAACTGGCAAGTTCCCGCCCTTGGGGAATGGACATTCTAGTGCAAGAGGACACCCAAGAAACAAACAGATACATAGACAATATTCAGGGGGTGAGAGGTGCTTCAAGAAAAATAATGCCAGGTAAGGGGGTCTGATAGTGATAGGGGCTATTGTATATGGAGTGGCTATCAAAGGCCTTGCTGGGACAGTAAACTTGAAGCAGAGACATAAACAAAATAAGGGAGAAAGCCATGTGAATATCTGGGGAAGCAAATGCAAGGGCCCTGAGGTAGGAGTGTGGCTGGTGGGCTTGGACAACAGGAAGGAGGACGAGGTGACTGGAAGGTGTTGAAAATGAAGGCTAACTTTGGACAAGGTGCAGGGCAGCCACACAAGGCCTTCTCAGGATGTCCTGGGGCTGGACTAGCAATGGGAAAGAGGTGACAGGTGGGAGGCCTGCTGAAGTGAGATGTGGCTTAGCTGGAGTGGTGGTCACCAAGCATGGAACAGGCAAGTGCAGCTTCAGTGGTGTCCGCTGATTGTGCTGACCTAGGGCTGGCTGAGAATAACAGGAAGGAGAAAATTCACTTAATGTCTGTCTGAGAAAGGGGGGAGCTTCATGGGAGTGGGGAGGGTCCTCCCAGATTTAGAATCTAAGTGCCACCATTCCATGGGTTAGAAAGACCCCCAGGGACAGAGGGTACTTGGGGAGGACCCACAGTTAGAGGAGGGGG
Source organism: Lutra lutra (assembly GCF_902655055.1). Lineage (NCBI taxonomy): Eukaryota > Metazoa > Chordata > Mammalia > Carnivora > Mustelidae > Lutra > Lutra lutra. The sequence goes on from NC_062283.1 coordinate 66,236,592, forward strand.
GGGGTCAGGAAGGAATCAGGCAGGGAGGTTTACTGAGACACTTACCTCTCCCTGGATGCCCAGAAGAGAGTTCCCTCCTTTAGGTGAGGGATCCTAGAAAGGCCAAGAGATGGAGGATGCTTGGGGCTCTAGAGGTGGCTGGTGATGTCCTCAGACCAGTGGAATTGGGTCACCATCCATTCATTCACAAAGCTAACATCCGTTTAGCACCATCTGTATGCTAGATGCTTAAGGGGACCCCTTCTTATCTGACACACCTCCATTGCCTCCTTTTGTCCCATAGCACACTGCGAGGCACATGTCCACCTCCCCACCTTACAGACAAGGACACAGAAGCTCAGAAAGGTCAAGCTGCTTGCCCAAGTTCCCACAGCCTTCAAGGGCTAGAGCTGGGTTTCAAACCCAGGAAGCACCTCTGATTCCAAAGCCCGTGTCCTAGATGAGTGCATGCTTTGGCTACTCTTGAGACTATGACGTCTGAGACCCCTCAGTAAGGTGAGGGTGGGGTAAACCACCAATGCAAGTGAGCATGAGGCATGTAAGAGTGCTGACCCAGTCGGGGGTTGGGGGAGGCAGAGCAGGGTGCAAGACAGCTGTTCATCTATTTACTCATTCATTCCTGTGTCATTCATTCATTCATTCATTCATTCATTCTGAATCATTCAATACACATTCCGTGAGTACCTATGGGGTGTCAGATCCTGGGCCAGTTGCTGAGAATATAAAGCTGATTATGACTCAGCCCATGCTTTTGAGGGGCTTATGAACTTTGAGGATGGCAGGCTTGGAAACAAGTCATCTCATACAGCGGGTTACCCTCCAAGCTGCCAGAGTGCTGGGGGAGCCACTTCAAGGGGGCCGCCATCTACAGACAGGCAAGGAGGGATGCACGCTCTTGGTAGAGAGAGAGTCATGCTCAGAACACAGAGGCACAAAGGAGTCTGGGGGTTCGGCAGGGCAGGAGAATGGCCGGAACTGGGAAAGTGGGGGACCAGATGAGCTTGGAGATAGGCTGGATGAGACTTTGGGCTTTCCTCAGCAGACTCAAGAAATGATGACAGCTCATAACCTGGGAAACTATAGAATGAGGCTCGCATTTCAAACAAGATAGAACAGTGGTGCTGACCAGAAGTGGGGGAACAGAGCTGGAGAGGAATGACGGGGAAGGAATGCCCAGACTGACGGACTCCCTTGGGGAACACCTCCCCATCCCTTATCTTCATGACAAAGAAGATAGCCAACCTCCACCTCCCCCAGGGCACCTAGTGGTCCATACACCACCCCTCACCCCTGAGGGGCTCGGAGGGAAGCCCAGGTGTTAGCGAGGGCCCTCTGGAAATCAGGTGTCAAGACAGAATCAGATATACAAGAGATATATTGGGGGAAGGGAAGGAGGTCTTTGAAGGATGAAGAAGGAGCCAGAGGGAAAGATGGTGGGAGCCCCAAGCAAGACTGCCTGCTGGGGGTGCTAAGGACACCCAGCCTGGGGGCCGCGCCCAGAGGCAGGAGCCTGGAGGCAGCAGGGCCGAGGCTGGAATGGTGTCTGTCCCTGAAGGGCAGCATCTGGAAGCTTCACAACCTTCTGTGCCCCTGTCCACATCCTTCTGTCCATCCACAGAGCGGGAAATGAAGGGAGAGAAGGGAGTTTCGCACACACTGCTGAGCCTCCTGGAGCTTCCGTTTTCCAGTCTATAAAAAATGGGGCGTCATCTCCACTTGGAAGGCTGGTTGTGAGGGGGCACTGAGGGAAGGCAGGCACAGTCATGGCCAGTAAATATGAGCTGCTGAGTCTGGAGGGGGTGGGAGTGAGGGCCCCTGGGGATGGAAGGGGCCCCTGAGGTGCCTCCGTCTTGCCTCACTCAGGCTATGGCAACCTGAGCCCCCGAACGATGGCCGCCCGCCTTTTCTGCATCTTCTTTGCTCTCCTGGGGATCCCCCTCAACCTCGTGGTGCTCAACCGACTGGGGCATCTCATGCAGCGGGGAGTACAGCGCTGTGCCCGCAGGCTGGGGGGCGCCTGGCAGGTGAAGGGGCTGTGGGAGTAAGGGGAAGGGTGGGTTACTTCCAGGATGAGCTAGGTCCTGGGAATCGGGGGGCCAGGGGAGATGGGGTTACTTATGGGAAACAGGGTTCCTGGGGGGAGGGGGTGGGATTGGAGGCCACTGCCAGAAGGGTACGAGCCAGCCATGATCTTGCCCGGGAACCTGGAGAACATAGGGTAGGTGGAGGGCCCCCAAGGGCAGTGCCTTCCTCCTGGCAGGGGCCGTTCATCCTGCTTCCAGCTCAGGACCACCCCCCACCCCCACCCCAGGCTGTCTGTTCCCCCAGCACTGGCTAGAGGCCACACGGGGGCCGGGGCTCTCTGTGCACCCACAGGACCCAACCAAAGCTCCGTGGCTGGTGGGCGCCGGCGCCCTCCTCTCCGGCCTCCCGCTGTTCCTGCTGCTGCCCCCCCTGCTCTTCTGCCATGTGGAGGGCTGGAGCTACGTGGAGAGCTTCTACTTCGCCTTCATCACCCTCAGCACCGTTGGCTTCGGCGACTACGTGATTGGTGAGAGAGCCCCGCAGGTGGTGGGAGGGCGGCCTGGACACTCAGCTGCCCAGCGTCCCCTCCCAGCTCCACCGGCTAGCCCTGGCTGTGCGCCAGGCCCCGTGGGGGATCACGGGCTCAAAGTCCAGAGGACTGGGTCCTTGGCGAGTTCGACCTGTTCTGTTGTGCGATGAGTCAAGGTCCAGCTAAAAAGGGACACCTGGAGTTTGACCCCAGGGCTTGGGGCTGGCTGTAAGTCACATACCCGGCCTTCTTGATAGCACTGGAAACGTCAGAGGCTCAGCTATTGTTATGAGCGCCCGCCAAGTTAAGGGAGTCCCTGACCTCCCTCCCTGACCCTTCCTAATTCCAGGGTCTGTCCTCCCCACTTCACCCTGCCCCATGAAATGCCAAGATTCCCACTCTCCCAGGGAGAGGGGCCATATGTTCCACACCACAGGCTGCAGAGACTACTAGGCAGGAAGATTCTAGAAGACTTGGGAAATGCCAGCACCACCCTCCCACCCCCACCGGCCTCCACTGGAATACAATTAGCAGACAAACTCTGAATGCCCAGCAAAGAAGGGCTGTGTGGTCCAGAAGGCCCAAGGTGAGGTTCAATCAATGCGCAAGGTGAGTGGCCCAGGGGCCAAGGCCTTGCATAATAAAGCTGAGGCAGGTGCCCAGCAGGTGGCGGTGGAGGGACATTCTGTGGGGTGGCATGGCGGGCTGGGCCCTCCACGCAGCCTCATCGGGCCCCCTCTGCTGCCCCCATTCTGACCCCCACCCCTCCGCAAGGTTCACCACAGGAGCAGAGACCACTGGTACCACCAGCACTCTGGTCGCAAGGGACTCTGCTTCCTCCCTCAGATCCCTAGCCCTCAGTTAGGGAGGAGGCCCTGTTCTCCCTCCCATCTTTAGAGACCAAACCCAGCCTAGAATATTGAAATGAGGTCTTACAAAAGTAACAAGCAGCTAGCTCATCAAGGGACCTAGAGTGACAGTTGTTACACATATTTTCCTGAGAAGGAAGCAGAAGTTCAGAGAGGCCAAGCCATTTGCCTGAGACTGCACAGCTAGCTCAAATTCTGATCCGTGGACTCCCAAGCTCATACTCTTTCCAGACCACCTCACACATCCCCTCTCTGGGCCTTAGTGTTCCTGTGTATAAAATGGGGGACCTGGCTAGGTGATGGCCTCCTCACCTGTGTGCAGGCCCCCCTTCCCTGAACCTCTCCTTCCTTAGGTAGAACGGTCCTGCGTCAGGGGCCAGCCACATGCTGTCCCTTCCTGATATCCTCCATCCTGGGAGGAAGCCTGTTGCTCTGGAAGGAAATCTTTGAGAAGATTTCCTCCATCTGGGCACAGTCCCGTTCCTATCCTCAAAGTGAAGAGATGTGTCTGAAGAGAGCTGAGCCCACTGGATCCAAGGACCACATCTACACCCGAACAGCTCAGAGAGCAATTCTTGGATCTGTCCTCTCTTCTCTGTTCCCACTGCCATCTCCTTAGTCCAGGCAGGGCTATTATATATGGCTGGTTACGCAGGTTGGGCAATGCACAACCCTAAGGGGTTGCCATTCACACAGAGCACAATGGAATGGCACCCATGGATTTGTGCAGCCTATATCTTTGTCCCCCCGCCTTGGCCCTTGAGGCCTTTAAAATTGACAGGTGCTATTATGTCACCTAGCCAGCTCCTCTAAAAACCTTCAGTGTTTTCCCATAGTCTTAGGATAGAGTCCAAACTCCATGCCTTGGCCTGTGAGCGCCCCCTGTGTGGCTAAGCCCTGCCTCTCTCTCTTCTCTGAGCCCTCCCTCTTCTACCCTGCACCAGGGCCACCAGGGGCTCAGCTGGAACAGCCTCAACCCGGGCCTGTGAGATGTGACAGGTCCTGCCTCCCACACCACCAGAGCTCAGAGCATGAAACTCGGGATTTGCCCCAGTGGTAATCCTAAATCCAGGAGGCCTGCTGCTCTGAGGGTGTCCAGTGCAAGGAGAGGGGAGGGAAAGTGGGAGCAGGACTCTTTGCTGCAATCTTTTCATGCCTACTGATCAGCAGGTCCCCCAAAGTTTGGTCCAGGGTGGGGATAGCTGAAAGCAGTCTCCCCTGGAATCTTGCCTAGAGAATCCTCTATGGGGCTGAAGGGGCATCTCTGTGAGGACATCCTCAGGTGCCACAGTCCCCTGAGGCAGGGTGGGCAGGAGGAGGGGCAGCTCTCTCTAGACACGGACCCCCTGGAAATGGGCCTCTAGCAGCATTAAGGGAGGGCCAGTGACATCCACAAGCCCTCTCTGCTAGAGCAAGGAGGGCTGATCAGGTCACTGCTTCCTGTGAGCCACCCTCTGGGGAGCGGCAGGGCCAGGGAGGCTGGAGTACGGGGCAAAGACTTCCCAGAGCACCCTTCTACCCGACATCCTGCCTGAGGAGGTCTGGATCCCATCCACAAGAGGAACTCTTCAAGCCCCCCACTTCCACTGAGGGGCACCAGGCAGAGCTGTCCCCTCCACCACATCTCCAGAGATTTGCCACTTGCTCTGATTCCCTCTGCAGCATGACAGTGCCTTGTGGCAACTGACCACATGGAGAAGCGTTGAGTGCCTCATCTGCAAGGAGAAACTGAGGCCCAGGGAGGGGAAAGGTCCTAGAGCAGGCAAGCCAAGAGGACAGACTCCCAAGTCAGGACACCTGTGTTGCAGAATCTTACACAGCTGAGTGGGGACAAACCCCATTCCCACCTCTGCCCTATGTCTCTCAGTCTTCTCTGTCCTCCACGGACAAGGTCAAACCCTTTTCTTGGATGGGAATGCTGATGTCCATGATCTAGACTTGGGGTGCCCATTGTCCCTGTGTCAGCAACCACGGGGGTACTGTCTTCACAGCCACCCCTTTTCCCCCCGAAGGCTGTGGCCCAAGCAGCACCACAGTCCCAGCCACCTGCTTCTCCCCAGCCTCATACCCCTACATCCCCCAATTGCATTTGCAATTCATTGGAGCGCCTTGCCAGCTGCCAGATCTCCCGCCACTTATGATTTCGGCTAAAACAATGAAATAAAAGGGGAGAAGGACACCTCCTCCCCTTGGTTGCCAGGAGCAAGCCGAACTGGTAGGTGGCAGGGGCGGAGAGCTGGCTCACTGCTGATCTCATTTGGGACCCTCAGCGGAATCTTGGCCCCATAACCCAATCAGCTTAATCCAATCCTGGCTCCTGCCAGGCGGTGAGGTAGGGTCCAGGGCTGCGGGCTCATTCCCGAGCTGGGGCCCAGGAGAGGGACCCAGGCTTGAATGACAGGAACGAAAGGCTGTCTTGGGGGCAGCCAGACAGGATGGGGGTGGACAGAGGGGTGGGTGGAACAGGACATCAAGACAGAAAAAGATATTGAAGAAATAAGACAGATCTTGCCCTTTGAACAAAGCCGATCTGATAAGGGAAGCAAGATAGACCCCTGGCTAAGAGGGAAAAATTAAGTTATAGAGTAGGCTAAGCCTCCCAATGACCTCCATCTGTCCCTTCCCTCCACCATTACTGATCCAGTTCTGACTGTGTTGGGGGCACCCGTGTCAGGGTCTAATGGTGAGTAAAACAATCACCCAACTACAGGTCACCTGTTATATGCCAGGCACATTGCTGAAAACCTTAGATATTTGGACCCAGTCCTGGAAGGTGGACCTCTTGTCTCTATTTTATACATGAGGAAGCCAAAGCCCAGAGAGAATAAGCAGTTTACTCAGCAGAGCACAGGGGCTGGGAGAGAGTGTAACAAAGAAGGGCTCAGCCTCACCTCTGGGAGTGAGGGCTAGCTGAGATCTATCTGCAGGATGAGGGGGAGTCAACTAGGCCAAGAGGAATCAGAAATGAAGAGCAGCACTGTGAGCAGGGAGGGCAGCATATGCAAAGGCCCTGGGGCAGGACTGATTGGTAGATGGAGAAAGAGGGGAAGTTCCAGAGTGACAAGCGCAGCACTCAGCAGGAAGAGGTGTGCAAATCAAGGTCAGAGGAGTAGATAAGGCCATTGGGAGAAGAGTTTATGATTTCATCCCAAAAGCCAGTGGCTTGGAGAATAATCATCTTCCCCATTTCCCAGGTGAGGAACATTCAGACAGATGAAGGTCATACAGCTAGGAAGAACTGAGGCAGGATACAAACTCCACTGGTTCCATCTGTTCTTCCTAAGGCTCCTGGCAAGTTGCCTCTGTTTAGATATGAGGAAACCAAACACAGAGACAGGCAAACAACAGAGAGGGCATTCGAATCTCTTGGAAGACTTATTAAAACACAGATTGCCGGGCCTGCCCCCAGAGTTTGCATTTGGTAGGTCTAGTGGGGCTTGACCATTTGCATTTCTAGCAAACTCTCAGGTGATGCTGATGCTTCTGGTCCAGTGAATCCACTTTGAGAACCACTGGGATAGACCACAGAGTCTATCAGAAAGCCAAAGAGGAAACTGAGCTTCCAAACCCAAGGTGTCAACCCAGGGAGGCTTCTTAGAGGCCTACAGAGGTGGCCACAAGGCCAGCAATCTCGAACTTGAACCTTGAACTTCCCATATTCTGCTTATATGCATCAAGCCATGTGTGTCTGTTTCTGTTTGATAATGACCTTCCAAGGCCTCCATCCTCTGACCTTGCCTCTCCCCACAGGGATGGACCCCTCCCGGAGGTATCCACTGTGGTACAAGAATACAGTGTCCCTATGGATCCTCTTTGGGATGGCATGGCTGGCCTTGATCATCAAACTCACCCTTTCCCTGCTGGAGACGACAGGGAGATCTTATTCCTGTTACCACCACAGCTCCAAAGAGAACTTCCAGCCCCCAAGCTGGAGGCAGAGCCTGGATGGGGAGGCAGAACCCCGTTTACCACAGCCAGGTTGCCATCTGGAGGAACCTATGGGAATCACACAGCATCCAGAACCCTCTACTCAGGTCTCATGCTGTGGAAAGGACAGCTAGTTCTACTCCAGTACGTGTTCATCTTCTTCCTCAACACCAAGACCCCTGGTTTTAAGCTTAGCACATGACCACCCAGACTAAAGACTAAGTTTTCTTTTTTTTAATCTCCCTTTGAGGCTATTTGCAGCTATATGATTAAATTCTGCCCAATAGAATCCACAGAGAAGTATCCTGTGTGACTTAATGAATGTGACTTTTCGCAGCAGGGGGGTATGCTCCTCTTCACTACTTCCTTTTTCTAGTTGGCTGCAATGCTGATACCATGGCTGGAGCTCTGGCAACCACATTGCACCATGAGGTTGAGGCCGTGTTTGAGATTGGTGATACAGTAAGGTAGAAAGAACCTGGGTTCTTTCTATGGTGGATTGCAGAGCTACCATAAATAAGATAGAAAGAGCTACCACAGTAAGATAGAAAGAGCCCGGGTTCTTTCTATGGATGGTTGCAGAGCTACCATAACAAATCTAGACTGAATAACTCCAGACATCATTTATATGAGAGAGAAATAAATGTCAGTCTTACTGACTATTGTATTGTTTGGACTTTTCTGTCACTCATAGCCGCAGCTAATTCTAATTGACATACACACCCAGAGATAAAGGTAGGCATCTGAGCCGGGAACATACACAGCGAGATGTTTGTTTCCCAGATGAGTTTGTTTCCACCCAGGACTCCGTGGGGGAAGGGATGGACTGAAGGCAGAAGTACAAGTCCTCCTCCACCTCCAGAGAACTTCTAGGTAAACTCACTAAATTTAGATTTGCTGATCATTGTCAGGGCTAAAATAACCAGCAGGCATCTGGTCCCAGTTTGGCTGCTGAATCCTTGCCCTAGGTCTTTCTCACACCAGGAAGGGGCGGGGTGGGTGGGGAGCCAGGGGCAGGCCAGTGGGCTCCTCCTGCCTCACCCCACCCCACTGCATTTGAGACTCCAATCACAGTTTGTGAAGCCAGGTAGGCTTTGTGGACATAATTCAGTATGTAGATAGTCTCACCCTGAGCATTTCTGTCTGTCATGTAGGATTGCTACTAAGGTGGCATACTCTCTATCACACCGAGGTCCCGGAGCCCAGCCAGGAGCCCCTGGCAGTACTAGCCACACCTGAGGGTCACCGTGGGAAGCTGGGTTCTTGCCCTTGTGGATACCTGTGACTTTGGCTCCCTTCCACTGGGCTACATGTGGTGGCACAGGAACCCTGGGGGCTCCATGTGGGCCTCTCCCTGTGGACAAACACCTCGGCCTCAGAGTCCTCCTGAAAGTGGGTCAGGGGCAGCCTTTTGGCCAAGAAAGAAGGAGGGGCTGTTACACCATCCAGCTTACGCCATCTGGCCGGGTCCTAAGTGGACCAAGGCCAGACCCAGAAGCAAACACCAGCGAGTAAACAACAGGGTCCATGCCCTCTTCCTAAGGCCCACAGGCTGGGCAGAGGAAAATGGAGGTGAGGAAGAGATTGCTGGCGGCTTGGAACTGGCATCCTTGTACTTAACACACTCGGGAGAGAAGATCCATTAACTCAAAATTGGGAGAGACAGAGAGGCCAGGGCTGAGTTAGTTTCCACGGTGCCAATTCTGCTTCACCTTGAGCCCCTCCCTCCCAGGCCTGGTCTCTTAGACAGAGTCCCTCTCACGCGCATCAAGCCCTTTACCCCACGGACACCCACACCCATGCTCCCAAGGCCTGCGCTTGGCGTGGGAAGAACAAGCCCGTGGTACGCATGGTGAGGGCGGATGTCCACTCCACAGCCAATGAGAGGAGTCGCTGGAACCTGAGGCACAAATCTAGAAAGCGAGAGGAGTAGTGGGGTGGTCACATTGATGGAGAGTGATTGGTGTGAAGAGGGAGGAGAAGCCGCAAGAAGCCATGTTGGGAACCCCTGGGAGAGGCCTGGATCTGGGAAAGGCGCCAGAACGGAGTCAGACCTCAGCACAGAATCCATAGACTAGAACGGGCAGCGAGGTCTTGCACTCGCAGACGAGAGGGAGGCGAGGGAGGCGTGTGGCAGCCAGAGAAAGCTGTCCTGCGCCTGCGGCCAAGCAACCAAGTCCCTCGTTCGCTCGCACCACCTGGGCCCTGAAGCGGAGGGGGAGCGGGCCCCTCCGGGCAGCAGAGCCCGGCTGTTCAGGTGCGGAGCTGGGAGCCAGCCTACCTGGCTCACCGGCTCGTTGACCTCTGCAAATCCCTTCACATCTTGCATCGGCTTCTTCTTCTTCCGCAAAGGGAGATAAGAGCCGTGCTGACGGCCCGGGCTTCCATGAGTGTGTCAAGTAGCAGCAGGGTGTGCGTCATCCCCCAGGAGGCGGCGGCGTGGTACGCATCTCAGCTTCTGGCGTCCCACAGCGGGCCCCGGGAACAAGGCAGGAGGCAGGGCTGGACGGGCTAGTGACCACGCGGCAGGCAGCGCCTCCGCTGACCCCTTTCGGGGCTTAGGGCTGGGCCAGGCGGTGACGCAGGACACAGCCCCGCCCCGGTGGGCTTCCAGGCTGACACCATCACGCTGCTAGCCAGCATGAGGGGGTCTGGACACGCATGAGTCATAGAGGATCCTCCTGGCAGAGGCTGGGAAGTGCGTGCCCAGTGTGTAAACGCAGGGTCGGGGGACCGGCCCCCGCTGCTCCCACAAGGCGGAAGGGCAGGTGGGCCCCTAGCACCAGTGGCTGCCCTATCTCTGCTCACGACATGCTGTCCAGTTCTGTGGCCGCAGTGCGGCCAGGGCAAGATCGGACTCACTATCACATAGTGGTTTCCTTTAAACCAGCGATATTCGTCATCACCACGTCATCATCAGGGACATCATTATGATTTCCTAACATATATGGGGTGCTTATTATGGGCCAGGCACTGTTTTTTGTAAGCACTTTGCTCCTACTGAGTTATTTACTTCTCCCATCAACTCCCAGAAAGGACTTCTCTGTAATGCAGTTTTAAGAGGGGGAAATTGACATTTTCACTGGATGCAAAGCAAAGGCAGCCGCCAGTCGTGTGGGTGAGCAGGAGAGTAAGGGCCTGGCCGCAGGCGGGGAGACCCTCCCTTTAAGCCCTGTGGGGTGTTGATCAGCCACTTCCCTTTCTGTGCCTTAGTTTACTCATCTGTACAAGATGGGGCTGGCTTCAGGGAGTCTGCATCTTACTGGCTGTAGTCCCTCAGTTTTTTACTAGATTGTTCTAGTTGACGTGTCTCAGGTCAGTTCCCAGCCCCACCCATCTCCTGGGCTGTCTTAAGCATTTAGGTCCAAGGAAGTCTCACTCTGTCTGTGTTTCTGTCTCTCTTTCTCTATCTCTCTCTCCCTCCCTCCTTCACATGCATACACACACACACACACACTCACAGGCACACAAAGTTCCCCAGGTCCTTCCCTCAGGGCCCCTCCAACACTGGCAGCCTGGCTGTGAGAGGGGTCTCCATTCATTTTAGGAGCTGGGTCAGAAAAGGCTAGACTCAGTAGGAACCAGAGGACCCCCACAGTCTGGACAACAGCTATGCTGAGACTCTCCCCATCCCCAATTCCCTCTACCCTTACCTCACTGGCTCCCCACCCCTGGGCTCCAGGCCCAGAGAGCACTGACCCGAAGTTGACCCTCTGACAGCCCCCCTCTGCTCTCCCTAAACCACCCATACTGCTGGTCTCTGGGCCCCCCACTCTACCGTCCCTCCCACCCCCACACCCTAGATGCTCAGTGCTGGGCCCTGGTCCCACTGACCCTCCCTCCTTCTCCCCCATATACTGTGCTGTACCCTGTTATGTCCTACCCCTCTCACCCTTTGCTAACCAAAACTCATCTCCAGTTAAAATTGTTCCTTGGGGTTAAGGAGACCGCAATCTCCCTTCCACAAGGCCACCTCAGCCTATCCCTAGGGTCTTTGCCCAAGATTCCTAGCCCACCCTGACTCCAGTCACAACACCCCTCCCAATCCCCATGGCAACCTTGGCAAGACCTGGAGGCAAGGAGGGCAACCAGAATTAGACACCTCCCACCCCAGTAATGGCTTCTGTGGGGAGCTAGGGATATTCCCCCTGCCACACCAGCATATTATCCAGGAGTGTGAAAGCAAAACCATTCAGACTCACTATCCATCAGCCACTGAGCCCCCTGCCCCTGCCGGGTTCTGGGGTTGGGATCCTATCCAGCCTTTACCCACATTCCAACCTTTCCACATCTTTTCAGACCAACTTTTATCTCACTTACTCTTCCCTGGATTCGGGCAGACATGAATCTATATCCCGACTCTGTCAATTACTTGCTTGCTGTGCAACATTTGAGAAGTCACATAACATCTCTGAGCCTAAAATGGAAATGCTGATACCCTCCTCAGGAATGTTTGGATGAATGTAGGGGAATGAGTAATGAATGAGGAAGCACCCGAGTTGGATCTGCTAGATCGTAGGGTTCAGAAATATTTGTTCCCCTCCCTTTCTCCTCTTGGCCTGAAGCTCTCCCCCGCCCCACCCTCTTTCATCAGGCAGCTCAAGGAGCCCTTCTGCACCCTTGCCTTTGAGAAGACCTTCCAGACCCTCCCACCCTTTGGCCTCTAGTGGACTTGGGAGGGGCAGGAAGTGAGGTGGGGATGGAGGAAGTACATTAGCCAAAGCTCTGTGTGGCGGGAGACAGCATGTAAAGTGAGAGGGTTCCTGTGTGGATTGGAGAAGCAGCTTCCACTCCGCCCACTGGCTGACCTCTTGGGTCAGGTCACTTCCCTGAGGGGTGGGTGTGAGCACTCCTGGATAATCTGTTTTGGCTCCTTCTCCCCATGCACTCTCAGACTTTCTCTGAACCCCTGAACCTCTCTGGCAGGGGACAGGGTCTGAGCCCCATGGGCTGAGTCACCAAGGCTCCTTTGGTCTTTGGCTTCTGCCTTGCTGAGGCCCGAGAGCACAAGTGATGGGAGGGGAAGAGGGGAGAGGAGTCAGAGTGCCTGACCCCTCTCCCAGCAGGCCCTGGCTTTGGCAGTGCTGTGCTCCTTCCCTAAGGGGACAGCGCCTGTCCTGCTGGCGCCCCTCCCAGGGTAGCAACACTGACTATGGTTCTAGTAAGAGTGCCCCCCCACCCCACCCCTTCAGGACCCGGGGTGGTAATGACTCCCCATGGTCTCTAGTCCCTAGAGCTGCACCATCACCTAGGACTGCCCACACTCTCCATGCTCCCTTCATTACGCTTTCTGCAATGAACCCTCAGGAAGTACCATCTGCTTCTGGCAAAGACCCAACTGATCTGAGCACCCAGTTCATCAGCCACTCCCCACCCCGTCCCTGGACCAGACTGCAGCCCAGCTGGGAGATGGAAGCTCAAAACACTGAATTAAAATCATGGAGGAATCCACCCAGCCTCCCTGATCCAGGAGAGGCTCCAGCTCTGGCTCTGGGTAACAAGAGTGGAAACCCAGGCCAGGGGCCAGGCACACCCTGTCACCCTTGCCTGCCTCTGCCTGGCTGGGGACAGCAACATGAAGGAAGGGGGAAAAAGCTCCCCTCAACCACATTCTGGGCCGCGCAGAGAAGTCGGGGAAGAAGGAACAGACCCTCTTCCCCACAGGAAACTCCTTGTCAGACTGGGAGCTCCATGTCTCCCCCATCTGACTAGCTGAGCGCGGGGGCTGGTCTCATTCATTTGTTTTCTTATTATCCACAGCATCTATCTCAAACAACAAACAACTCCTCAGTGCAAACCTTAGAGACACGGACAAGTGCAAAGCATGATCCACCACCACCCGCTCCCCCCTCCCTGCCACCTGGAGAGAAGGTGTCTCTAAAAGGCCCACAATGCAGTGAAGCTCCTGCTCTGCAGGTGGTCCGGAGCTGGTCCCTGGAGCTCTTGCCTGGCTTCAATCCCATCTTACCAACTCAACACCTGTATACCTGTGGGCAAGCCCCTTCAACTTGAGGTGGCCAACGGGTCCCAGTTCTCTGGTCACTGCCCTAGGAAAGTGCTATCTCTGAAGGCACTTGAGTAAAGGAGTGGGACAGTTGTTCGCTCTACTTAACCTCCCCATGCCTCAGTTTCCCCCTATGTGCCAATAGCGTCTGCCTCCGGAGGAAAACCGTGGTGTAGAGGGTATGAGTTCATGCAAATCCAGAACCTAGAAAGCACCTACATGAAGTCAGCTCTGTACAATTTACCTTCTTGGTCTGAGTTTCCCAGGAGCAGATCATGGGGTAGGATCTGGGTGTGAAGTAGGTGACTGGGGACGTGGCTCTAAAGAGCACCAGTAAAGAAGAAAACTATGGGAAGAAAAGGAGAGCAACCCAGAGAGTTGACGGGCAGGGGAGGGCTGCTGGGCCGTGGGGCTCCAGCTCAATGCAGAACTCTGGCTGGAACGTGCCTCAGAGCTGCCCATCCCTAGGGGCAAGGAAATGGAGGCATATGACCTTCACTCCCATTTCTCACAGCTTGAGGCTGCTGCCTGAGAGGGAGGTGTTTCCTGCCTGGCACATGTGGCAGAAGTCTGCAGAGTACATGGGAACAGGTCAGTGCGGAGCAGGCAGGGCGCTGTTGCGTAACATGTACATGTTAACTACACTCGGACTGGGCAGGAGACATGGAAGCAGAGGAGGCACCTGTCCCGCTATGGGAAAGGGGGTCAAGGCAGGAGAAGATATTTCCCGGGTGAGCTTTGAAGCATGAATCCAAGTTTTCTAGGCAAAGCAGGAAGCAGGCCTCTCCCAGGATGGGCTCACAATAAATATTTCAATGAATGCCAAAGAAGTCCTGAAAGATTCAAATGCTTGAGTTAGTGGGACTGATTCATGGCCAGTCAGTGGAGGAACTGACATGGTCAGATGCCTGTGGGCATCAGGAAAGGCTGGATCAAGGCATAAGGACTTAAGCAGGTCCCCGGTTGACAGGTGAGGAGGAGGGAAGGCAGGCCATGTGAAAAAACATCAAGAGCAAAGGCAGAAAAGCAGGAATGGGTAGGGTTAGAAAGTGATGCCAAGGAAAGGGAAGGAAGGGGAATGAAGGGAAGGAAAAATTAAGGAAAGGAAAGGAGAAAGAGAAAGGAAGAACTGAACTTGGGGGGAGGAGAAAAAGAGACAGAGATGCAAAAAGCTCAATCACAGGGGTAAAGAGGGAACCACAGAGTCCTGCTTCACAGAGGTCCAAGGAAGAGAGTGAGAACAAGGCAGTATCAAGTTCTCAGGAACTGAGTCCTGCCCAGAGCGGAGGCATGAGCCATCTGGGAAGGCTTCCCAGAGGAGGCCAGCCCTGAGCCAGCAGCTGCTGTGAGCCCAAGAAAAGGAGCTGCAGGGGCCCTGAGAGTGAGAGAGAGCAGAGAGCAAGGCTCTGCCAGCAAGCCAGAAGGAGGGCGTGTTCCAGTGGTTAGTACCAGAGCTGCACAAATATTGTTGTTTTGACTGGTAGTGGGGATTGGTTTATTTTTCCCCGGGAACCACAAGTGTGATGCACAGGTTCATTTTAGAACATGACACCGGGGGAAGAGCGACAATCTTGGCCTTGCCTTTCCCACTTCTGGTGAGAGGCACACATGCACACCCGCATGAAAACAGATGGGCACGCGAGTGCACGTACACACACGTGTGCGCTCATATACACACCCACACATACAGAGCCATAAAAAATAACCCAAACCACAAATGTTTAATCCACCAACGCCAAGTGTCTGCTGGAAATATCTCAGTTGTCACCATGGTAAGAGTGTCCCACTTTTTTATATGCAAAACACTTGCAACACTTGCAAGAGGGCCTGGAATATAAACATCTTTACTATCACTTGGCAGCTGAATAGCCCAGTGGGTAAGAGCTTGGACGCGCAGCCGCAGCATCTGAGTTCGGAGCCCAGCTCCACTATTTACCAGATGTGTGACAGCGGACACCTTGCTTAACCTCTCCGTTCCTTCATCTAACATAGGGATAACGACACTACCTCACTCAAACGTTTCTAAGAGTAAATGCATCAATACATAAAATGAACATAGAAAATGGCCTTACTCGGAACAAATATTACAGACATGATGGTCATTGTCATCGTCATCACCATCACTCCTGTCCATGAAATGCCCAACTCCTCGAAGCCTAGGCCATAGACTCGCAGCCCTCCTACCCCACAACTTCCCACTGAAAACCAACCACATGCTAGCCAATAGTGCCCCAAGACCAGGTGGGACAGAGAGAGAAAGCATGATGCTGTGCATTCAACAGGAAATGTCAGATGCCTAGGAATCCTTGATTACAAGATGGTGCAAACCTCCCCCTTCCACCCCAAAACTACATAACTACATCCAGGGCCTGACACCACAGCTACACCCCTCCCCACCAACCTGCTTCAGGCATCTCTTGGGAGAAGGCAGAGCCATTTCCCATCTGGCAGAGACCCTGCCTGTATCAGCAAAGCTAAGTTCCAGGGGAAGGGATGGCAGACGAACTAAAGCTTGCATCTGGTCAGGGTGAAATCTCCGTTGGTGGTGGGGTTTGTCTGGGGACAGAGAAGGTAAAGGCCAGTGGGCGCTGTTTCCAGATTCGGCTCAGAGCAGTAGTCCTCAGACCTGACTATGCACCCACAGCCCCTGGAGGGCTTGTTGGAACACAGATTGCTGGCCCAATCCCTGATCTATGTGATTATTAGGACGATCTGCTTTTCATACAAGTTCCTATGTGGAAGCTACTGGTCCAGGAAGTACACTTTAAGAACCACTGGTTTAGGACCCTGACCCTGAATCACAGTTTTACTCCCCAGAGCTGCGTGACCTTGGTCAGGTCACATAACTTTTTGGGTCTCAGTCTTCCCACTTCTAAAGCCAGGACTCTAATACCTGTCCTCAGGAGCCTATGAGGATTCCAGAAGGACATGGAGACAAAGTGGCCAACACAGAGCCTGACTCCCAGTAGATAGACACTGTGACTGTTGTCATTCTTCCTCTAGCGTCTGGAACTGGTGGCTTTCCTCTAGCATCTGCTCTTTCCCAGTAATGGCTGCCCAGAATAAAGACTTCATTTTTTTGAGGCAGTGCAGCCTTACGATAAGAACTTAGAGTTGTAGAGATGTTTGGCTCAGTAGGTTAAGCGTCTGCCTTCGGCTCAGGTCATGAACTCTGGGTCCTGGGATTGAGTCCCACATATAGTTCCCTGCTCAGCGGGGTGTCGCTTCTCCCTCTGCCTGCTGCTCCCCCTGCTTGTGATCTCTCTCTCTTTCTCTCTAAATAAATAAAATCATTTTAAAAAAAAGAACTGAGAGTTGTATACTAGGTGGGGTGTTGTTTTGCTACTGAAACAGAGATGCAAAATGGAGAAATGTATTTATGTTTCATATAAAGGCCTACTAGGTTGTCTATGACCCTTCTATCTTGTTCTATCATTCTCAGTATAAGGCCTTCATCTCATCATACAGCATGGCTGTTCCAGTTCCTGCCATCACATCTACATCCCAGCCAGTGGGAAGGAGAGAAAGGAAAAAGGTCATACTTGTTCCCTTTCAGGTCACAACTAGTAGCTGTAAATATCATTTCTATTCACACTGTATTGTTTGGAAGTCAGTCACATGACTATATCACATGACCACGTCAGCCGACCAGGTATATAGTCAGTTAAAAATGCCATTACTCTGTCAGAAGGGGTGAATGGCCGCCGTGAATGGCAACTGGATAGAGTCACTTTGTGTGCACAGCCTCTAGGATTTGTCCTTAAAGGAAAGGAGTATTCCCTTTTTCAGTCCTTACTTCTTCCTGTTGTTGGAATATTCTAGACATGATGGTAGAAGCTTGAATGGCCCCTTTGGACCATGAGCTGAGAGCTGTGTTAAGGAAGTAGACTGACTACGTAGGACGACTACAGCCCTAACCATGATGCAGCCACACCAGCCCTGAGCTGCTTCCCTCTGGGCTTGGTTTACCAGAGAGAGAAATATGCCTTCACTTCATTTAACCCACTGCTATTTGGGATTTTCTGTCCCTGGCAGCTAAACTTAATCTTAACTATTGGTTTTCTTCCCAGCACTGAGCTACTCCTCTCTTAGCACTCCAGCTCGGCTTCCCCAAATTGTCAGCTGTCCCATGTTCTGGGAAATGGGAGGGAAGGGGGGACTCATGGGACACTCTGATATTTTACTCACCCCTGGCCCTGTGATGCTTGTGATCACTGAAAAGTGGCCCCAAGTCTTCATCTTTTCCTAGATCCCTCCCATTTGCAGACTGACTCTGCAATGCTTTCCCACGCTCTGTGTGACTTGCTTTGGCCAATGGGGTGTTAGCAAATGAGAGGCCCACAAAGCCTCAAACAGTACTTAAGAGTTTGAGCTTCTCCTTCTCTCTCTCTTTCTATGTCTGGCTCTGGCTCTGTCTGCCATAGCCACGAGAACATTTCTGGACTAACCTGCTGGAGGAAGAGAGGCAATGGAGCTGGGCATTTTATTTCAGAAACAAGAACCAAGGCTCAGAGAACATGAACTGCCCATGGGCGTCTCTAGTATAAAATGCGGGAAGGAAGGAAGTGCCAACGTCCTCAACACCTGCCATATGCCTGGACTCATCAGTTCATTTCACCGAGGTGGTAATACCAGGGGTTCTGTCCAGCCAGGCTTCTGTTCAGCCCACCTGGGATTAAAGCCCTGGGTCTCCACGCTGCCCCAGAGTGTCCCCAGAGACAGCCCCTGACCCTGCTTCTCCTAACTTGTCCCAGTGCAGAGTCAGACCCAAAGTGTTTTTCCTTGAGGACAGACCTCCAGGCTGTTAAGTCAAGTGTATTAGTCAGCTCAGGCAATTGTAACAAAATACCATAGACTAGGGGACTTAGAAACGGCAGACATTTATTTCTCTCCGTTCTGGAGGCTGGGAAGTCTGGGATCAGGGTGCTGGTGTGTGGTGAGTGCCGCTCCTGGTTCATAGATGCCATATTTTCATTGTGTCCTCATGTGGTGGGTGGGGACAGGGAGCTTTCTCCAGCATCCTTTGCAAGGGCACTAATCCCATTCACACAACTTCTACCCTCATGGGCAAAGCACCTCCCAAGCCCGGACCTCCTGATACCATCACTTTGGAGGCAGTGTTTCAACATGCAAATTTTGAGGGGAAACAATCAGCTGTTAGCCTCAGCTGCACTTTCCAGCCTCATCTTCCTTGTCCCTCATAACACATTGGCACGTGTGTGGCTATTCTCTGCTGGATTTCCTGCTGCTCACCTAGACACACTTCTCAGGCATAGCAGGATAGTAGTTTTTTCTTTATTTTCTTTTAAGATTTTATTTATTTATCTGACAGAGAGCCATAGATCACAAGTAGGCAGAGAGGCAGGCAGAGAGAGAGGGGGAAGCAGGCTCCCCGCAGAGCAGAGAGCACGATGCGGGGCTTGATTCCAGAATCCCGAGATCGTGACCCGAGCTGAAGGCAGAGGCTTAACCCACTGAGCCACCCAGGTGCCCCGTTTTTTCTTTATTTTTGTCCTTCTTTTATACTTTCCTCTTTTCCTTCCTTCCTCCCTCTTTTCTCTTCCTTCCTACATTCGTACCTTCCTCCCCTCCTTCCCTCTTTCCCTCTTTCTTTCCTTCCTTTCTGAAATGGAGGATGACTGACCTTCTTTGTCAGGTAAAGGTTTGCTTCTGGTGAACACTTAGCTACTCAAATGCAGGGCCACCAAGCACCCATTGTTCTGAGCTTGGGGGAGCAGGTGGACAATTAGTGAAATCCTTAGAGATATTCAGAGAGAGGAATGTGCCATACCAGTTACAACAATGACCTATGGCCATGAGATTTGCAGGCAGATGAGACTACAGGGCTTTAGTCCTCTCTGACGCCATTGTTAACCTCAGCCCCCAGCCCCTTGGGACTGAGAAGCCCCCTGAGAATGTTGTCAGCTACAGATAACAGAATTCCAGAGGGAGATGTTGGAGCTCCTGCAGTAGGGCCCTTGGAGCCTAGAAACTTTAACTGGAGTCCTAGCTGCCTCCCAAACCTCATGGCCAGCTCTATTTTCTGCAAATGTTGGTTTTTCCCAAGGTTCATCCTTAGGCCATCTTTTTTTCTCATTCCATATTTTCCCCCTAGGCCATCAGTGCCTGCCAAGATTTCAACAACCAACCACAGCTTGACCTCTCTCAAATTTTCATCTCTAAATCAGATTTCTCCTTTGAGTTTCTGAAGCTAAGCAGTTGAGATCATCACCTTCTAATCATCTACTGGTCAGGAGGGCCATATTGTTCACGTTGCTCAGGAAGGAGGAAGAGGAAGAGAGTTGCTCCACACTCCCCACGTTTTCAAGGAGATTTCTTTCTCTTCTTTTTTTTTTTTTTAAGATTTTATTTTTTTATTTGACAGAGATCACAAGTAGGCAGAGAGGCAGGCAGAGAGAGAGGAGGAAGCAGGCTCCCTGCTGAACAGAGAGCCTGATGTGGGGCTCGATCCCAGGACCCTGAGATCATGACCCAAGCCAAAGGCAGCAGCTTAACCCACTGAGCAACCCAGGTGCCCCTCAAAGAGATTTCTTAAAGATCCAGGAACCCATGGGCTTCTATTTCATGGGCTAGAAGTTTGTCACAAGATCACATCTCACTCCAAGGGAAGTTGGGAAATATAGTGCTTTAGCCAGATGACAAGAAGCCCAGGGCACCACTGGTCTGGTCTCTGCCTACCTCATCAGGCTCGTTTTCTGTGTCGCTGTCATACAGAGCCTTCTTCCCTCAGCAAAGGTCACACTGACCCTCTCTTAGTTCCTCAGACAAGCTCGGTTCTCTGAAGTTTTTGCATAAACTGTTTCCTCTGCCTAGAACAACATATAGGCTCTCCCCTCACTCCGCCCCACATGCTCAACTCCTTACCTGTCAGTGCCATCTCCTCAGAGACCTTACCAGAAGGAAGGCATGACCCTGCTTGAAAGCTCTAACATCTCCCCAAAACCTTTTTCCATAGTACTTAGAAGTTTGTAATTACATATTTATTTTGGTGTTTATTTCAATTCAATTCAATTCAATTCCTATTATATGCAGCACCTCCTCCTGGTCCCAGTAACTAGCCCTCAAGGGCTCCCTTTCAGATAATTTCTCTGAATTTGCTACTTGCCCTTGAGGGACTGGGACCACACCAGCCAGTAGACTTGGGCAAATCATGACTTGAGAGAGTAAAGACTGTGTTCTAGTCCATCCTTTCCAGGGTCTGGGTGGCCTAGTGGCAGTCAGGGCCAGTGGACAGGGACGGGTGGGGAGCATGGAGCAGGCTCCTGGAGAATGAGTCCTGGATCAGCTCTGTCACCCACTGGATATGAGACCTTGAGCCAGTGACTACACCTCTCTGGACTTTAGTGTCCTCATTCATAAAAGGAGTAAGTCTCCCAGCCTGACTTTGGATGAATGTTCTCTGAAAAAATGACCAAGACCTTTCTGAAAAATCCTCGATGGGCTTTGGGCTTCATTCATTCACCATTTTTTCATAGACTCATTGACACATATTTATTGAGTGTCTTGTCTGTAACAGGAATGATTCTGGAGCTGAGGAGTCACAGGCAACCCAGTCAATGAGGAATGGGGTCAAGGATGTAAAAATGTCAACAAGCGATCCCAGTTCTGTCTAGAAAGAGAGGGCCCCACCTACAACCTTTAGTGGCTTGAAGGCTGTGTGGGTCATCTACAGTCACTGGCTCGCTTGTGTCTGGAACGGACTGTTGTTGACTGAGACCTACCACACCTCCATGTGACCTAAGCTTGCTCATGACATACTGGCTGCTGGGCAAGTGTGAGCCCTGAGGGGAGGTAGAAGCTGCACTGCCCCATACAGCCTAGCCTGGGAAGCCACACAGGATACTCGCGCTGCCTTCTGTCCATCCAGGCAGTCCCAAGCTCCCACCCAGTTTCCATGGGATGAGGAAATAGAGACCACTTCTTCTGGAAGAGCATGTGGGGAAGCAACTGGTCTGTGACCATTTTTGGAAAATACAGTCTACCATGCAGGTGGAGAGGGGAACTCTTTACATTTTTTCCCACTATTTTGTTTATTGTGGTAAAACACATGTAACATTAAATGTATCACCGCAACCATTCTGAAGCGTACAATTCATGTTGTAGAGCAACCATCCCTGCTATCCATCGCCTAACTCTTTGTCTTATAAATCTGAAACTCTGTACCCATTAGACAATAATTCCCCATGCCCTCCTCACCCCTGTCCCTGACAACCACTGTTCTACTTTCTCTCTGATTTGACTATTCTAAGCTCCTCATATAATTGTCATCCTACTGTATTTATTTTTTTTTGGTGGTTTATTTTATTTAGCATCCTCGAGATTCATTCATATTATAGTATACTACATAATTTCTGTCCTTTTTAAGGCTAACAGATATACCATTGTGAGGATAGGCCACATTTGCTCATCCGTTCATCCATTAATGGACACTGGATTGCTTCCCTATTGTGGCCATTGTGAACAATGTTGTTATGAGAAGTGCCTGGGTGGCTCAGTCGGTTAAGCCTCTGTTTTCAGCTCAGGTCGTGATCTCATGATGCTTCTCCCCCTGCTCATGTTCTCTTTTTCTCTTTCTCTCTCTCAAATAAATAAATAATCTTTTAAAAAAAATAATACTATCATGAACATGGGTGTACAAACCTCAATTGGAGATCTTGTTTTCAGTTCTTTTGGGTAGATATCCAGAAATGAAATTGCTCTTTCCAGTAATTCTATTTATAATTTTTGGAAGCACAGCAATACTGTTTTCCACAGCTACTACCCCACTTTTTAAAAAGATTTTATTTCTTTAATTGACACACAGGGAGAGAAAGCACAAGCAGGGGGAGTGGCAGGCAGAGGGAGAGGGAGAAAAAGACTCCCCACTGAGCAGGGATCCCAATACGGGAGTCCATCCCTGGACCCTGGGATCATGACCTAAGCCAAAGGCAGACCCTTAACCAACTGAGCCACCCAAAGTAGCCATCCACTACTACACCATTTTAAACTCCCACCAACAGTGGACGAGGGTTCCAGCTTCTCTAAGTCAGTACTTGTATTGTTTGTTTGGTTTTGGATAGTAGTCATCCTAATGGGTATGCAATCATATCTCATTGTAGTGTTGGCTTGCATATCCCTAATGATTCTAATAATTAATGCTGTTGAGCATCTTTTCATAGGCTTACTTTTTTTTTTTTTTTAATGTTTCCCCTATTTTTCACTCCCCGATCCTTGTAGTTCCCCTAAGGGCTTGGGGTTGAGACACAAAGGCCAGAGTCTTTTCTGCTTCCTGATTTGTTGTGGCCCACCCTTGAGAGAAGAGGACACCACATCACACCACACAAACTCCTCACCCAGCTGTGAGGAGAGGTACTCTGGGAGCCTGAGGAAGAACTTCCCCCCAGGCCTGGAGCATGAGAGACAGGAATATGCAGGATGAGTAAGAGGACGTATGATTAAGAGTCAGACTGTTGGGGGAGAAGAATGGGGCACATGATTGAGATGAGGGGAAAAGTGTTCTATATTGAGAGGAACAGCATGTGCAAAGCTTCTGACGGAAGAAAGAAAAGGATGTCAGAGTCTAGAAAGAGGAAAGAGATGAGGATAGAGATAGCCAGACCAGTTGGACTTTGTCTGGATTCTAGGGAGAGAGGATTTAAAGAGTTTTAAACCAAAAAATAAGATAAGATCTTGAGATAAGAGTCAAAGATTATTTTGAAGAAAATGTCAACAAAATGAAAATACAATCTATGGGAATAGGAAAGAATACCTGCAGACCATGGTGGGCTAATATCGAAAATGTATAAAGAATTCAAGTGCTTCGATAGCAAAAAAACAAAACAAAACAAAACAAAACAAAAAAACCCACAAATAATTTTTTTAATTAAAATGGGCAAAGGACCTGAATAGACATTTTTCCAAAGAAGACCTATGAATGGCCAACAGGTCCATAAAAAGGTACTCAATGTCATTAATCACCAGGGACCTGCAAATCAAAACTACCATGAGATATCACGTCACACCTGTTGGAAGGGCTGTCACTGAAAAGGGAAGAGATAAATACCGGACCCCTTATCCACTAATGGTAGGATTGTAAACTGGGGCAGCCACCATGTTTCTACACTGTTTCCACAGTATAACAGGTCCTCAAAAAATTAAAAATAGGAATATCATATGATCAAGCAAGTCCACTTCTGGGAATATATCTGGACATATGAGATATCTGCACCTCCATGTTCACTGCAGCATTATTTACAGGAGCCAAGATATGGAATATAACCTGAGAGTCCACTGACAGTTGAATGGGTGGAGGAAATGTGTATGGGTACAAGGGAACATTATTCAGCCATAAAAAAGAAATTCTACCATTTGTGACCACATAGATGAAGCTGGAGGGCATTATGCTAAGTCAGATAAGTCGGACAAAAAGATACAATCTGTGATCTCACATTTGGAAATCTTAAAAAAAAAAGAAGAAGAAGAAAAGGGGGAAGGAAGGAAGGCGGGAGGGTGGGAAGGAGGAGGGAAGGAAAGGAAAGAACTCATAAAAAGAGAACAGATTTGTGGTTACCAGAGGCAGGGGGTCGGGGAGGGGAAATTAGATGTAGGTAGTTGAAAGGTACAAACTTCTGGTTAGGGGCGAGCTAAGCCCTGGGGAGTTAAGGTGTAGCACAGTGACCATCGTTAATACTGCCATATAGTGTGTTTGAAAGTTCCTAAAAGAGTAGATACCAAAAATTCTAATCACAAGGAAAAAACATTCTTTTTTCTCTTTGTTTATATATCCATATGAGACGATGGATGTTAACTAAACTTACTGTGAAAGTCATTTCACAATATACAGAAGTCCAGTTGTCATACTGTCCATCTAAAACTTACGCTGTACTGTATCTCAATGACTTCACAATGAAACTGGGGGGAAAATGAAGTGAAATGGATTTGAGAAGCATTTGGAGGACAGAAACTTTGGGTCTTGGGACTGGTTTGGAGCAAGAAGGGGAAGCTCCCTGAGCTCAAAGAAGCTCCTCCTCAGGGCATGAAACCTCCAGACCCCGCCAGGAGCTGCTGTGTGCCACACGCCTGCCTGTCAAGTGGCCAGCCTTGTGGGCATGACAAGGCCTTCTGGAATCAGATATGGCAGACATCCCCAACTGTCCCTGGATTCACTAACTGCCTAAATCCATTAATGGGGTTCCTCTCAAGTCTCTTCAAGGGAACAGAGCCAAGTCGTCCCTGGAAGGAAGAGCCATAGAGCCCTACACACAGGGAAGCACATCCCCAACCCGTCACCCAGCCCTGTTCACATCTTTAGGTAGCTAAGTGACCGTGGACCTTCAACTAGAATATCTGGGTAAGGGAGGTAAGGAAGGTCAGAGACCTTTTATTTTTTTTTAAGATTTTATTTCTTTATTTGAAAGAGCAAGAGTGCACAAGTGTTGGGGAGGGGCAGAGGGAGAGGAAGAAACAGACTCCCTGCTGAGCAGGGAGCCCAATGCGGGGCTTGATCCCAAGACCCCAAGATCATAACCTGAGCTGAAGGCAGATGCTTAACCCACTGAGCCACCTGGGTGCCCCGATAGAGGCCTTCTTGCACAGCTGAGGTTGGGTGGCAGGTTTACTCCAGGACTAAATTTAAGGCCACATGAGCCCTGTGCCACTTGCACTAGGCTCCCACCACTGGCACCATTATGCCACCATTTTGCTTTGGCCGCAAAGCTAAAGGATAAATGTGCCCCATCTTCCTGCAACATCCATTTGACTCAAAGAATGTGAGGAAAATAATATTATTTTTGTATCAAACACAGTTATGATGGAATAGAATGCAAAATTTATGTGTGGGTTTTAGATAAACAGAAGCCCTGAGATCCTATTAGGACTTTGAGCTGGCTGTTTTGAGCCAAGGCCCTTGGGGGGAATGTGGTCTAGTCCTTTTGGACACCATTCTGGTGGAAAAGTTTGAGAAAAATCAGCGTTCTTTAGCAGCCATGGTCCAAAGGACAGGCTCTGCAAAGAGTAGCTGCTGCTTCCAGGGACAGCTGTGTGTGGAAGGGGCCGCCAGGTCAAACAGGAGTCACCCTGGGCTGCCCTAAGGCAGTGACGTCAGAGTTGCCAACAATGTAGGGCATGGCAGATGTTGGCAGACTCTCTCACAGGTAGCTGACGTTCGCTTCTCCTGGTCCCAGCCAGTTATCAGCAAAGCATTCCTCTTATCTCCCCCTGAGCACAGTGCAAGCCGGTTCTGTGGCCCTCAGCAACCAGTGAAGACAGAGCCAGAGCGAGCCCAACTGGACTTCGGTCAGTCATCGGCAGGAGGAGGCAAGAGGGAAGACGGCCAGTCCTTCCACCGTCTGTTTGGTCACTGGTTTCACCTGCAGTGTCCAATTCTGTCACCTTTGCTCCCTGGTCGATGAGTAGCAGAGTGGTTCGAGGCTAGCACAGGGGACCAAAGGGCTGGGTAGCAATAGATTCAACGTGGGATGGGTGGGAGAAGAAAGGGTTACAACCCTTTGTGGTCTGATTGGGAGCGGGTAAAGGCAAGAGGAAAAAGGAACATGGAAGAGCAATGAGAGACTTTATGTCCTGGCATCTTCCTCCCCAGGAGACCACCTAGTCTGTTCCTGACAGTGGGTCCAATAGTTCCCCTGAAGAGGTATATAGTGACCCTCGGCTACAGGAGGCTTGATATGGATAAATGAGAGCTGAATATATCCCCTGGGAAATACCTGATAGAGGGGTACACAAAGCCCTGCCCTCAGGGAGCCCCAGTCTGAGGGAAGACATAGTCATGCCCTCAGGGAGTCCTAGTCTCGGGGGAGACACAGCCCTGCCTCAGGGAGCCCCAGTCTGAGGGAAAGACACAGCCTTGCCCTCTGGGAGCCCCAGTACGAGGGGAGACACAGTCATGACCTCAGGGAGTCCTACTCTGAGGGGAGACATAGTCTTGCCCTCAAGAGAGCCTCAGTCTGAGC
The DNA here is from genome assembly GCF_902655055.1 of Lutra lutra. Lineage (NCBI taxonomy): Eukaryota > Metazoa > Chordata > Mammalia > Carnivora > Mustelidae > Lutra > Lutra lutra. Next base: position 66,262,914 of record NC_062283.1, read on the forward strand.
GGGGAGACCCAGCCCTGCCCTCAGGGACCCCAGTCTGAGGGGAGACATAGCCCTGCCTCAATCTAAGACAAGGTAGTGCCCCTGTCCTCAGGGAGCCCTAGGTCTGTCAGAAGACCCTGGCTGTGCCCTAAGAGAGCCCCAGCCTGGTTGGAGTACCTCATTAGGCCCCCACAGAGGCTTTTGTCTAGCTGGCCACAGGTACTACTGTGGCTTTGCTTTGAATTCCTGTAAACAGAAGTGGGAAATCCCAGGAACTGAAACACTTTTAATCACCCTCCTTTATTGCCCTTCCCTGGGTGACTCAGCGGTAGGAAAATCACAGCTCCTGAGAGGGAGAAAGAGAGAGACAGAGAACCAAGAATGAAAACTGGAAGGGAGAGTGATGAGAGGGAGGCAGCTAGTGACACAGCCTCCACAGCAGGCCCATCTCATCCCTACAGTGGCTGCTGGTGACCAGTCGAGAGCAGCCACTGAAGCTGCTGACAGAGCCAGCGTGACCCACAACACGCTGCCCCTAGCCCCCAGGGATCCCTCACAGCAGGACTGGGCCTAGGTCCAGTGCACAGAAGTGAAGGTCTGAGTGGTCTGAGGGAGGTTGCTCACCATCCAGGACTTTGATTCCTGGTGTTTCAGGTGCATACCCTGCCCCTCAGCCAGAATGTACCCCCTTTCCCTCCGGTGTGCCCCATCCTACTCTCCTTCAGTCCCACCTGACCCGTCAGAGCTGCCATCACACCCTCTGAGCCCATACTGCTGTCATCTGACTGATTTGGGGTAGACAGGGGCTTGTGACCTTTCTTCTCCTCTCAACCTTAAGCCTCAAGAATAGGTGGGCACTTGGGTGGCTCAGTCGGTTAAGCGTCTGCCTTCAGCTCAGGTCATGATCCCAGGGTCCTGGGATGGAGCCCCACACTGGGCTTCCTGCTCAGCGGGGAGCCTGCTTCTCCCTCTGACCCCCCACCATGCTCACTTTCTCTCTCTCTCTCTCTCTCTCATTCTCTCTCTCAAATAAATAAATAAAAATCTTAAAAAAAATAATGGGTGTTGGGCCAAATGGGCCCAGTCCTTAAGAAAACGTGAATGAATGAATGAATGAATGAATGAATAAAAGAAACTAGAACCCAAACCCAGTTTTGGACAGAAGCAAGAGGGCAAGAGACATCTAGCCCCCGCTGCCTTTCCCTGGGAGCGTGGGAGGGAGACCCTCCTTGAGATGAAAAGGGTTTTAGAACTGTCTTGAAACTGAGGCTTAGCAAGGGTAAGGGCCTACCCCAAATCACATCAGTTTACCAGAAACAGAGCCAAGACTTGAACCAGGGTCCACTGTCTCGCTCTCTCTGCCTGATTCTCCACCCTTGTACCTGGACCCGGGACTCTGGGTCAGGCTGACACCCAGAGGGAGACACGCTGATCTGTCCTCGACCGGGTGGGGTGGAGCGGCATGGCCATGCCAGCGGCTGACGGGCCCCACCCACAGTGGGTACATTTCATCACCGGCAAAGTCTGGTTAAGGCTCGCCGATTCTGCGCCCAGGGAGAGCAGTGCTTTGCCAGCAAGGATCCATTTGGATCCCCCATCCCAAATTTGATGCAAGTACCCAGGACATCCCAGCCCTGGCGGCAGGGAGTGAAGGGCTGCCCGGGTACCCTTCACCTGGGGTCAGCTCTTGGGCTCCCTCAAGGCTAGGGGGTTCACAGCATAGGCTGCTCAGCTTTTCCTACCCAGCTTTTCCTACTGCCCTCAATGGCAATTGAGTTTGGAGATTATTATAAAAATCACTACTCCCGAAGCGCCTGAGTGGCTTAGTGGGTTAAAGCCTCTGCCTTCCTCTCAGGTCATGATCCCAGGTTCCTGGGATGTAACCCCACATCGGGCTTTCTGCTCAGCAGGGAGCCTGCTTCCACCTCTCTCTCTCTCTCTCTGCCTGCCTCTCTGCCTACTTGTGATCTCTGCCTGTCAAATAAAATAAATAAAATCTTAAAAAAAATTACTACTCCCACTTATTCTGCCCGTCCCTTCACAAATATTTTCTCACCCACAACACTTACTCACCCAATGAGAAGACACTGTTATTAACCCCATTTCCCAGAATGAGGATCCTGGGCCCAGAGAAGGGCAGTGACTTGCCTGGGGAGCTCAGCTGGGGCTGCCCAGCTCCAAATTCTTGCTGTTTACCACTACATGGCCAGGGCCCAGCTGCTGCCTCACCCCTCAAATTCCTCCCAAGGAGAAGGCCACCCAGAACCCTGAGAGCAGGAGACAGACTCTGGATAAATTACAAAGTGGCTGTGGGTACAAAGGGGAATGGGGGGGGGGAACCCCTGCACTCGGGCCGTAATAAAGGCCTAAACTGGAAACCCATTGGGAGTCTCCCTTTTGCCTACCTTCACCCACTAGGGAAGGGAGGAGGCAGGAACTAGCATTTAGCATGGCGCTTGTAAGATGATATTGGGACCAGGGCAGGTCGGTAATTTCCAAGTTCTTTGGTGCTGGAACCAGCTATTTGTAAGACTGGTTTCCTGGGGGTGACACCCTCTACAGAGGGGGCCCAGGGATCCACTCTTGGATCCTTCCTGGCCAGTATCGTTACTAGTGACTGGGAGGAAGACACAACTGTTCACCTGTTGAGCTTCTAGAGAGAGCTGGTGCAGAGTGGACTTAGGAACTGCGGAAGACAGAATCCAGAGGGTGATCTGCCCTGTGAATGATGCGTTTGGTGTTCTTACAACAGCCTTTGGGCCCTACTGTGTGCCAGGCCCTGGGAAATCAAGGGATAATGAGCGGTCAATGCCCTTGACGCAAGGTTGGGGTTTGAGTGGAAGGGCCGGAGCCCATGCCAGATTCAGAGGCCGCCCAGCCCCCAAGATGCAATGATTAACCTGGAGGTGGGGCCCAGGGTTGGGGGGAAGGGGGATGGGCAGGGGAGAAGCATTTATTGGAGAAGGGCTTATCTAGGCTGGCTTTGAAGGGCAAATCAGAATAATAGGGCTTCCTGTCCAGGGAGCCACTGGGATTACTGTGAAAATCAAAGGAGATAATGGAGGGGAAAGTATCTTGGGATCTGACTTTCAAAACCCCCAGGGACTCGGGGGGCCTGTTAGTTTCTAAGGGTAAGAATGCTGAGCCTCAGAAAGAGATGTGGGATCATTTATTCGCCTGAGGATGCCTCCTATGACCCTCCAGAGCCATCGGCCTTCCCAGTCCTCACTTCCGCCTCCACTGTGCCCAGTGAAAAACATGTTTGTATGGAGTTGCCACTGGGAACTATTGCTCACCCCAAGATAACCCTGTGTTACCACACTACCCTGATATCATTCCTGCCAAAACAGAAGGTTGGGCCTTTTAGTTAGCCCGAATGGCCTTATCTCATCTAGAAGCACATAGTCCACGAGATTGGGATTCCATGGAAAGAATCCTTTCACCTTCACTGTTGTCTTCAAGGTTCCTTGGGAACCCCAAGTTAACGACATCTAGCTGGGGCAACATATCTGGTCACTGGCCTCCCACCATCCTAGGGATCTCCTCCCCATTCAGCCATTCTCTGGTGATTTATTGAGCACCTAATGTATGCCAAGCACCGGGCTCAGGACTGAGCAAGAGGTACTCCCATGGGTATGTGTGTGGGTATTTATTTCTTTGTCACCTGGATGGACTTGTTCAGCAGTCCGTTTTCTCTAGAAAGCAGCTGCTGAGATGGAGGTGGGCATGGAAAGGGTTACTGGGGAGTGACTTCTGTGAAGGGCAGGATTGGGCAGATCTGACCATTCTCTACCAGCCCATCCAGGGAACTGCAGAGCAAAGATTGCCCAGCAGAGGAGCCCTGATGTCATTGGGCAAAATGACAGGCCCTAGAACCACGGCTATACTCAGCCAGAGGTCCTCAAGGTCAAAATCGGAGAGGTGAGGCAGTGCCTAAAGCACACGCTGACAGGAGGTGCTCACATGACCTCGACGGCCAGCGTGTCCTCATATTTTGTGTCCTGGATGCCCCCTCTCCCTATCCTATAGCCCCAGATCCAGGCTTCTGAAAGACTCTAAAACCTAGAACCCTTCAGCTCACCACACTCCTTGCAATTGGGCAGGCAGTTAAAGGGAAGTCTGCAACAGCTCATGTCCAAATTTGCCACATTCTTCCATTGGACACACGCTTATCGAGCACCTGCCAGGTGCCAGGCTCCGGGGATGTGAAATGAACAAATCAGACCAGTCTCAGCCCTGGAGAGCTTCCAGTCTGGCCTGTCTCCCTGCACATACCCAGGTCTGGACCTCCATATCTGTGCGTCAGGGTCAGATTGGGCCCATGCCCGTGCTGGAGCAGACCTTTCGCTCCGTGTGCGTGCACGCTCGAGGAACACACACTCACACACAATCAAGGGGGTCCTCGAAGGGTGAAGATTTTCCAGAGAAGCTGCGGCTTCACTGGAAGGATGAGAGAGCACACCAAAGGTGGAGGAAGGGTCAGCCTGACGGGCTAGCTGGAAACCGCGGAAGAAAGGGAACGAGTCGGGGTGGCAGAGCCTGTCCCTGGTGGGGCATTTCCACGCAGGAATGAGCAAAAGAAGCAGGTGACAGCAGGGAGGGCTCATGCACTCCTGAGCCAGCAGCTGGGCACAGGGCCAAGGAGGAAAGACGTCTGCTTTCTTAAGAGCTAGGGAGTGGAGGGAGGAGAAGGGACCTTGAAGAAAGTCCAAAGACCGAGACCCAGAGCCAGGGTGAGCCCTGGAGACAGGGAGGAGCCTCCTGGCAAGGAGAGGGCAGGGGGATGAGAGCCAGCAGAGCTCCAGGGCAGCCCATCCGTCACTTCTGTCAGTCATCATCCACAGAACCACAAGCAAACTGCATTTGAATGAGAAGGAGAAGTGGCAGGAACTTTGTCTAGCGTTTGCATAATATCAGGGCTCCTCCTCCCGGAATTGAGTGCAGTGTCCCAGCAGGAACCTGGTGTCATACGAGACTCCTCTCGCCTTTGCCCCTCTGCGCTTCAGTCCCCAACACCAGTCTACCTTCTTCTTCTTCTTTTTTTAAAGATTTTATTTTCAAGTAATCTCCACACCCAATGTTGGGCTCAAACTCACAACCCCAAGGTCAAGAGCACCAAGCACCACCGGCTGAGCCAGCCAGGTGCCTGAGACCAGTCTACCTTTGAAGGACTTCTGGAATCCTGCTCTTCGGCCTATCCTTGCCAGGGCCTCTGGCCTCACCAGGACCACTGTCCCCTGCTGTTAACAGTCTCTTGTCTGCCTGCCTCCCATCTCCTTGCTCCCTCAGATCTATTCTCTTTGCTACGAAATATACCACAGCACTCTTTTCCCTAAACCTGGTTATCGTCAAGACAAAACCCCATGTTCTTACTTTGACCTTCAAGATATGACCACCACTCAACTTTGTCCTCACTTCTGCTCCCCTCCTCTAGCTCTACACTGTAGCCCTTTCATCCTTAAAGTCAACACCCCCTCCCACACACCCCGACCAGGGCTCTCTGGCCTCTGGGCTTCCTCAAATGCTCTTCCCTCTGCCTGGAACACGCGCCCTCGGACTAATTCCCGCCCAGACCTTCAGTTCTCAGCTTCTGCACTGCTCACTCCAGGAAGCCTTCCCCAGATTCCCTACCACACCCCAGGGTTAGGTATTTCTGCCCCAATTCCCTGCCACGGCACTTGCCAGGTTACTGTTACTGGCGAATTATAGCAACTCCAATGGGGACAGTTCCCCTGTCTGTCTTGCGCGGACTGTGCCTGCAGGGTGCCTTCCAGCACCCCTGTCACCAGCAAATATTTTTTTGAGCGTCTGCAAAATGTCAGGTGCCACCCATAGACCCTGGGGAAATGATGAGGAATTAGCAAAGTTCTTGTCTTCACTGAGCTTCCACTCCTGGTTCTTGCATATCCCAGAGTTACCAGGGGGCACTGTTAGTTGTATTGTGCGAAAAGGAAAGTGAAGCAAAAGAGGGAGGGAGCCAGGAAGGGTGGAGAAAGAGAAAGAGAGAAAGGAAGGGAAGGAGGGAGGGAGGAACGGTAAGATGGATGAAAGGTGGATTCCTGTCCAAACTTCTGAGTGAGGTAAGCCAAGCTCTTCACAGTTCCAGGTCCTGCCCTGTTCCAGAAGCTTCCTCATCTCTTTTCACTTCACTGCACAGATTTTGTATTCCAGAGAAAATGCAGTTTCCCAACACACCATGATCTTCCCTACCTCTGAGCTTTCGCACGCACTGTGCCCCTTCAAAAGTGCCTTTGCTGGCCTCACGGTTCCTGCTTGCCCTTCACGACTCGGCTCTCGTGTGTCATCTCCTGGTTCAAGTTTCATACTTCCTTCTCTGGGCCCCTGGGACGTAGCACATACCTCCCTTGTGTGTGTCACATGGCATGCTAACTAGTCATCTCTCTGCCACCTCATTCTCCCACTGGACTGTGAGCTCCACGAGAGGAGAGACCAAGTCTTCTTTATCTCGGATCCCTAGAGAGCCTAGACCTGAGTCTGGCCCAGGACGGGTGCTTCAGCGTCTGCTGAACTGAATGGGAAGGTTTTTGATTCCAATCCTGGGCCTTACTCACCACCTCATTTGTCTCCGAGCCCTGCTCAGGCTGACACGCTGCCAAGACCAAGTGCAGGGCTGGTCGTCCGGTCCGCCCAGCCCTTGTGGGGCTCACCACATTTCCCAAGCTGGGATGCCTTTCCTCTGTCATGATGTCACACCCATCCTTACTTTCTTGTGGGTTCTCAACTCCAGTGTGCCATGGCCCCTGGACCGGAAAATGGTCTTAGGGTCCTGAGCCCAAGCAGGGACCCAGAGTGCTCTATTTACCGGTCTCCCCGGGTCCCTGTCACCTGTCCTCTCTTCCCTCAAACGTAACCACTAGCCTAACACCTAACACTATCGATGTGTTGTTGCAGTGTTTCTATAAGCAGAATCACACAATACACCCCTTTCTGAATCTGGCTTCTTTCACTCAACATCATGTTTATGAGACCAATTCATGTTGTCACATGGAACAACCCTGTCTTCATGTTCATTGCTGCCTAATATTCCATTAGAAGAATAGTCCATAATCTGTTTACCCATTCTACCTTTGATGGGCCTTTTGGAGGTTTCTGCTGTTTGATTTTTATACATGAGGCTGTTATGGATATTTTGAAGTCTCATGGTATGCAGACACATGCATTTCTTTGGGGAGAAACCTATGAAAGGCATTGCCGGGTCCTAGGGAAAGCGAGTGGTCAGCTTTAAAGATATTGCCAGTTGTCCAACGTGGTGGCAAACCATTTTCTTTTAATTAAAGAGAAAGTCTAAGCTTACATAAACATCTTTCATATACGGTGGTGGCTGGTAATAGTATTTGACCGCAAGTAGGGGAAGGGGATGTTTAAAAGATGTGGATAGAAGATACTTAAGTTTCACTCAGCACTCCTTATATAGTTGTAATTTTGAAGCTAAAGTCAAACCTAGTGCCAATTTTTTTTTAATTAAGAAAGAACAAGGAAGGGGAGAAAAGTCCATGTGCTTTTCAAATACCTTCTTGGGGTCTTCATAATAGACCCCTTGGTCTCCACTCAACTCTATATCCCCATCTAAAAGTGACCCTCCCTACCCCACGCCTCTGTTCTTAATATGGCAAGCTACAGGGAAACAGAGCACCTAGCCTGAGGAAGGAGGCTATCTCCACCAGGAAGGAGGACCCAACAGGCTGTAAGGAGCAGGAATTGCAGAGCCCAGGAGAGGACAGAGGAGGCCAAACAATACAAGTGGATGAACGAACAGAGCTAATCACACCCAAAATTCCCAAGGAGACACCGAAGGGAGGTGTGGTCTGGATTGGAGATGATCTGGAAAGACTTGCCAGTTAAGAAGGGTTCCAAAGGCAGGGCGACAAAGGGAAAGGGAAGAAAGGGAACACCACCCAAAAGTGTGGGAGGAGGTGGGAGGTGCACATATGTGGACTGTGGGGCATTGCTCCCCTCCCCCTTCCCATTCAGAAGCTTCCACTCACACTTTAACTCACACTCCACCCCACCCCGGAGAACACTGAGCACTCCTCAGCCAAGGACACCACCTTCTTTCCACCCTTCAATCAAGGTCCCACCTGCACCTCTGACCACAGCCCGGAGGAAGTGACTGCTGAGCCGGGCCTAGGGGAAGGAGTCAGGGCCTCTGGCTGCATCTGCTTCTTTGAGAAGGGCTGACTAGGGAAGGTGACCAGCACATGTGTGGGGCACCTTCTTCCCTCACTTGCTCGCTGGCTCATTCCATGCTATGGGCCAGATTCAAGTTCGGCACGAGGGACTGGGGACCCAGGGGTGAAGAAGACACAGTGCTCTGTTATTCCACATGATTTTAGAGAGGGCAGGAGGGACCCCCCTAAATAATGCTTTCCCTCTAAATGACAAATTTTACAGAAACCTGTGCTAGTGGGAACACATTGCTGGGGCCCATCACGGGGCCTGGAAAGTGAAAGACAGACCCTGCAGCTTGAGCTCTGTGAGCTTCTCCTCTCAGTAAACCCAACTCACTGTAAGCTAAGGCACTGCCTCTTTCTTCCTTCCTTCCTTTCTTTCTTTCCTTTTTTAAGATTTTATTTATTTATTTGAGGAAAAGTGAGAGAGAGCACAAGCACCAGACGACCTGGGACGAAGGCAGATGCTTAACCAACTGAGCCACCCAGGTGCCCCCCTAAGGCACTGCCTCTTAGAAGTGCAGATATTAATGAAGGGAACCAGTCCTCAGGATATGGCTCAAGGGAAGGGTGCTGGGCACTGAGGGTGGGCATTCTGACAAGAAAGGGGTGGGGGTCCAGGAGGGGGAGGACCAGAGAAGATGGTGGTAAGAGAAGGTAGCTAAGGCTCCTCCCCCACCTGGCAGATACCCCACCCTTTAGAGCACAGATGTCATTGCTCACAGTGAATCTGCCTCCCTCTTTGGAGCCAACAGGAGCCCCCCACCCCCACCCCACCCCCAGCTTTCCCAGCAGTCAGGAACAGGGTGGAGCTTCCCTCCACCTGAGGTGCCTTATGAAGAGAGAGCAAGGTCCCAGGAAGGGGAGAGTGAGCAGACTCATTCTACACCAACCCTGTGTGGACTTTCCTGCTCCGGGTTTTCACTCTTTTCCAGTGCAGACGTTGGAATAAATCAACTTATACCAACGAAGGCTTATGGAAGCCTAGGGTGTCCCAAAGTCTTCTTAACCAGGAACTTCTAGTCAAAGGAGATGATGGTGTCTCTTTCCATGTCAGTGCCTTATTACTTCAACAAATTAAGTAATCACTTTTCTCACCCTGAGGCTTTCTAATTATGACACAAAAACTATAAAATAGAAGCTTGATAAATTTACTTCCCAAAAAATGTTTTATTTTCAAATTTCTGCATTGCAGATGCTATCATAAACAAAACCAAAGGACAAGCAACAAACTTGGAAAAGTATTTGTGGTTAACATCATAAACAGATAGTTAATTTCCCTAATATATACAAAGAGCACCTACAAATCAATAAGAAAAAAGCCCAACAATCTTCAATAGAAAAAAAGAGTAAGCAAAGGACATCCACAGACAATCCATAGGGCTCAAACATTTGAAAAGATGCCCAGTTTCACCTGCAATGAGGGAACTGCATATTTAAACAAGCACCAACATATGGTTCCTACCTACAAACATCAAACATTTGTCCGTATGCTGATTTGGCAAAGATATGTAGAGACAGCACTCAGATCTTTCTGCTGAGCATGTAAATTGGAACAAATCCACTGGAGAACAATTTGGCTACAGCCCTCAAAATTATAAATGCACATTCATTTGACCCAGCCATTCCACTTCGCTTTTGTAGTTTTTGTATTTGAAACCACCTGACCATATTAACTGTTTGAAAGTAAATTGAACAAATTAAAAACTTCTCCCTAGGGAGGTATGAGAGCCTACTAGGGAAGCCCACAGTCTTTGTGGCTCAGTGGGGATGAAGCCTCTTACTCAGCTACGGGAGATAGTTGAAGTCTGCTTTTTGACCATTAAACAAACTTAAACCGTTTTCAGATACTGTCGTTTATTGTTTTTATGTCTATCTAAGACAGCTGGTTGGTTAGGAAGAGGAAGGAGAAAAATTACTGATTCTAGAGTATAAGCACCCAATATGGGCTTTGGCAATTTGCCTCCCAGTGTTCATCAGCAGATCTGTAATTTGCATTCATCTGATCAAAATTATTTTTAAAGCACAACAAGCTGTCCTGGGCTCTTATTATTGAACAATATTAAAATGAAACAAAAAAGGGCTGATTCTTTCCAACCTGGCTGTGTTTTTATTGGAAATGGAGGCTATGTATAGCCTCCCTGTGTTATGTATGCAGACACACTTAGGAAAAGCAGTCTGAGGGACGCCTGGGTGGCTCAGGTGGTTGATCATTTGCCTTTGGCTCAGGTCATGATCCAGGGGTCCTGGGATTGAGCCCCAGGTCTCCGGCTCTCTGCTCAGCAGGAGCTTGCTTCTCCCTCTGCCACTCTCCCTGCGTGTGTTCTCTCTCTCTCAAATAAATAGGCAAAATCCTTTAAAAAAAAAGGGGGGGGGGTGACCTGAAACCTTCTCTCCCATCTATCATGTGCAAACCAAGACTTGAAACATATGACGAGGAACCAGATGATTCTTCATGATGTGAAATATAAGAATTCCACATGTTATGTCCTGAAAACAGTTTTCTGCAATTGAAAATACTATCAAAGTCACTTTTAAATACATTCAGTCCCTAATGGACACACACTATAACTTGTCATTTTGAATTTGTCTGACAAAGCATGCTTTTCCTTAAGTGGTAAGCTCACTTACCTTGGAAAACCTCAAAATTAGTCCTTATACATTACAAGTATTTAAAAGAATTCTATAATATAACTGTAATAATACATTTCAAAGATGTAATTTTTAAACTGAAAACACTGTGCTTTGAAAAAAGTGCTGAAAGGACCATTTAAAAATATTTTAGGCAATTCCCAACATTATACATTAGTGTTGAGGGTGTCGGAGACTTTTGAATAATTGAGACAGGAGACATTAGCTATGTTTTTGTTGGCTTCCAAGACCTAACAGCCAGATGTGTCATCGCTCAGCATCTGGGCTGCCCAAATGCTGACCCCTGGGGAAGCACCTAAAGGCAGCCAGGCAGGAGTTAAACATTTCCTTGTAGAGACTCCCTATCTGCAGCAATTTATAAGTTATCTTGATCTCGCTTGAGCCTTGTGAAACTTCTATTATCTATATTTATCTACTATCTACCTATCTACCTATCTGTCTTCTGTTACCTGTCATCTATCCATCTATCTATCTATCTATCTATCCATCACCTATCGTCTATCTATCTGTCTAGTTTTTCCCACTTTACAGATGAAAATACTGAGGCCCAGGGAAATTTACGTCATTTGCCTGAAGTCACACAGGTGTCAAAGCCAGGTTTACAACTCTCCTTGACCTGTCACTTAGAGGTAACTATAACAGCCCCAGCTCCTCCCCGCCCACCACCACCACAGACACCTACCCCCACACTGTTCACCCCCTTTGCATTTGAGGACAAACCTGGTGCTTTTGTGATAAAAGGAGCTCAGAGCAATGGTGGGTGGGGTCTGGGAGGCAGTTGGAGGCTGAAGTGTGGTTGGCCTGTAGCTCCCTTAGTGGGGGGCCAGGAGCAGAGGGCCTGGGGGCAGAGGGCATCAAAGTCAGCATCTGCAGTTCTGCTCTATGAACAAACAAATGGCTGATGCTTAGCAATCATCTGTGCCTGAGGGGGCCAAAGCCCCTGGAAAGCTACTTGACTGGGCCCCGTAAATGTTTAAGCACTCGGGTGCTGGTAAGGAGTAAGTAAGTGTGGGGGGTATTCAGGTGCAAGAAGCATGGAAAGGGAGACTTTAACCCTAGGGCTGAGTAGTCTCCTCTCCCCATCCACTGCAATCATGGGCCTCAAAGGTCAGGAAAGGGCTGCCTGGGTCAGGCTGGGCCCCACCCCAGGAGCAAGGGGGAGGAGTGAGAGACCCTAGAGTCCAGGAGCCCCCTCCCCTCTCTCATTTAATTGAGGTTAGTTCAGTGGGAACTAGGCATTGAATTGGGGCTTAGGTGGTTCCTTTCTGGGGGTCACACTCTTCTGGGTTTGTAGCTGTCTGACTTTATTCCTCCCCATTCCTTCACCCCCTCCTAACAGGGCCACTCCATGGGCCTCTGCTTCCCCGGTCGACCTCAGTCCCTCCCGGGCATGGAACCACTGATCCCTGAAGGGTCTAACATCCGCTGGCCCAGCCAAGTGGAAAACAAGAGTGAGTGCAGCTGAATCATGGGGGGAAGGCATCCAAGCAGGACCAAGGTCCCAGGCCTGCTCTCCCCTTGGTGGAGGACACTGGGCTTCCCAAACGGGGTTGCTGTCAACTGGGAGCCCTTGTCTTAAACCACCAGGACCCTTGGCCACCAACAGCTTCATCACCACCATCTGAAGGCTGGGCAGGGTATTGTATAAGTGGAATCTGAAGTGGGCAGCGTGCTGCGCAAGTGGGATCTCTTTCCAGGTTTTCTGTCCATCATGGATTTAAAGCAGTTCCTCTGAGTGCCAGGAGAGCTCTTAGCCCTATGCGGAGAGTGAAAGCTGCCATTGCATATCCACTCTCACTTTCTTCCTTATTATACTGGGAGGTATTGTGGGAGGTGATGAGGTACCCAGCTTAAAACAGACAAATAAACATTTCCCACACTCCCTTTCACAGCAGGATGACTGATGATGCACTGATGGTGAGGGAGGGGGAAGGTTTCAGGGGAAATGCAGTGAGCATCCTAACTGAGCTGACAGGTGCCTTTTGCCATATCTCCCTCCTTCCTCAAACTTGGATGTGCTGGCTGGAGCTCCAGCTGCTCTCTTGGACTATGAGGTGACCCAAAAGATAAAAACCTGTGCAAAGGATGGAGAGACACACAGCTGGAAGGAGCCTGGGACATCACAACAACATGGAGCTGATGCTGAAACTCTAAACACTAGCTCATCTATGGAGTTCTTCTACAGGAGAGAAAACAAAGCTCTATCTTACTAATTCACTATCATTTTGAATCTCTCTTACTAGCAGCCAAATGCAATTCCTAACTGAAACATTGAGCTTCCCTAAAATTCCCTCCAAACAGACATAGGTTCCCATTCTCCAAAGATCTCAGCCAAGAGGGGATGATGTCACACACTGTGTGGTCTTTGGGCATCGGGCGGGATGGACTGGGGGTAGGAGCAGCGCAGACAGAATGTGCTCTACGTGCTCAAGCCTGAGACACCATCTACCATCATGGCATCATCCTCAACAGATGGGGGTGGGGGGGGGTCCTCATCGCTCTGTTGTCAGAAACAAAACAAAAGCCCTTAGAATCAAGGTTGACTTCCTATCCTGGATCTATAAGGATCAGCTTCTCCTTGCTTGCTCACCCTTCCAGGAGCTTTCTGGGCTGACCAACGAAGAGCCAGTAAGCCTCCAGTTATCACCCCTCTCTGGTATCTGTTGGAAGCAGATGCCCCTGATTGCCTGCCTCACATGCCCTCCAGGCACGGGTCTGCTTGCAGCTACAGCTATGGTGGACAGTCCCATGGAAGCTGCTCTCTGCCCCAGGACGTCCCCCAACATCTCAGCAGCCTGCTTGAGCTGTGCTCAGGCGGCACAACAGGGATTTGATCTGGACTCACGTGGTCCTAAAGCTGGGGCTCTTTGCCCTGGCTATAGCGGGATACCCTGGAAAGCTTTGGAAAAGAAATCCTGCCGGGTTCCCATTCCCAGTTGCCTTTCTTGATGCCGGGAGTAGAGTTCAAGTCTTAGTCTCTGGAAAGTTCCCTAGGGATTCTAAAGGTCATGCAGGCCCAAGAGCCACTTTTCTGAGGCCTGGCACATTTGATTCCCTCAGTAATTAGAGTTACTCATTGTTGACTTCGGGGCTGGAGGGTCAATTTCTTTGAGCCTCATCTGAAAAACGGGTATAAAAATACTTAGTCTGTCTACCCCGCTAGGCCAGTAGGATACTAATGGTTACCCAAGCTTCCCTCTCCTTCCCCGCTCCTCCTCTCCCCTCCTTACAGGAGGGTGAGTGCGCGGGGCAGCCAAGGGAAGGAGACCATGAGGGGTAAGGGTTTGCACAGAACCATGTGTCTGACTGGAGAGAACTCAGCTCAGAGGGTGTGGGCACAGGAAGTAAATACATTGGCGATAATAGGAGCTAAGTTTCTCCCGGTCAGAGACGTGCTTTACCTGCATGTGGAGGGAGGGAAAGCTAGAAGGATCTGGAGCTTCGGGGTTGGGATAGGAAGTATTGGTATGAGCTCATGGTTTTAAAATACATCCACACAGGAGTACCTGGGTGGCTCATCTGTTAAGCATCTGCCTTCGGCTCAGGTCATGATCCCAGGGTTCTTGGATCAAGCCCCACATCAGGTGCCCAGCTCAGTGGGAAGCCTGCTTCTCCCTCTCCCACTTCCCCTGCTTGTGTTCCCTCTCTAGCTGTGTCTCTCTCTGTCAAATAAATAAATAAAATCTTTAAAAAAGAAAAATAAATAAAATACATTCACACAGATAGATACTGAAAGAGTTGTGGATGTCTCTGTACTAGGTATTATGTGTGTATGTATGCATTGTATGTATAAACAGTCAGAACTCACTTTTATTTAGATACAAAAAAATACATACAATGTTGTATCAGTTTCAGGGGCACAATATAATGACTTGATATTTGTATATATTGTGAAATAATCACGGCAATAAGTCGAGTTAACCTTGGTAACCACAGATAGTTACAAATTTTCTCTTGTGACAAAAACTTTCAAGATCTCTTCTCATCAATTTTTCCTTTTTTTTTTTTGTTTTTGTTTTTTTTGTTTTTTAGAGAGAGAGGGAATGTGAGTGGGGGTGGGGTCAGAGGGAGAGAGGGAGACGGAGAGAGAATCTTAAGCAGGCTCCGTACCCAGGACAAAGCCCTATCCAGGCTTGGTCTCATGACCCTGAGATCAGGACCTGAGCTGAAATCAAGACTTGGACGCTTAACAGACTGAGCCATGCAGGCATCCCAAGCAACTTTCAAATATGCAATATAGTGTTATTAACTAGCCACCATGTGGTATATTACATCCCCGGGTCTTATTTATTTTATGGCTGGAAGTTTGTATTTCCTAATACTGCTCATCTGTTTTGCCCACCCCCTATGCCCTACCTCTGGCAATGACCAATCCGTTTTGTCCATCTATGAACTTGGGGGTTTGGGGGTTTTCTGTTTTTTAAGATGCCGCACATAAATGAGATCATATTTGTATTTATCTTTCTCTGTTTGACTTATTTCACTTTAGCATAATACCCTCTAGGTCCATCCATGCTATCATAAATGGTAAGATTTTCATTTTTTTCTATAGCTGATAATATTCTAATATTTCACATATATATAAAACAACTCTTTATCCACTCATCCATCGTTGATGGACACTTGGGTTTCTTCCGTATCTCAGCTACTAAATAATGCTGCAGTAAGCATGGGTTTGCAGATATCTTTTTGAGTTAGTGTTTTCGTTTTCTTTGGATAAATATCCAGAGGTGGGATTGCTGGATCACACAGTTGTTCTATTTGTACTTTTTTGAGAACCTCCATACTGTTTTCCATAGTAGCTGCACTCATTTCCATTCCCTCCAACAGTGCACAAAGGGTTCCCTTTTCTCCACAACTTTGTCAACCCGGGTTGTTTCTTGTCTTTTTTGATAAGGGTGATTCTAACAGGTGTGAGATGATATCTCCCTGCAGTTTTGATTTCCATTTCCCATTTTCCCGATGATGTTAAGCAACTTCTCATGTGCCCGCTGGCCATCTGTATGTCTTCTTTGCAAACAAGTCTGTTCAGATCCTCTGCCCATGTTTAGTCAGATTGGTTTTTGGCTATTGAGTTGTATGAGTTTTGATCCTTATTATTCCATATTTGCAAAGGCACCTACTCACTAAAACATATTTGCAACCCCAAAGTAAATACTCAGAGCACTTTTGAGGTTACGGACCTGCACAGAGAGATAAAAAATTTTAGTTTGTCCCAGTGAGTGTCTCAGCTGAGGTCAACAAGGAATGCTTTGTCTCCTTGTTTCAACTCTCATGTTGTCAACAAGTGTCCTTGTCATGGTCTATTTAGGGCCACCTTGTTCTCATTTTGGTGCTTTCTGTTGGTGTTGCTATTTAAAACAGAGCCCAAGCATAGAGCTGAAGTGCGTCTAGTGTTGCGCAGGTAGGAAAGCCTCCATGTGTCTCATGGAGGAAATACATGTTAGACAAGCTTTGTTCAGGCACAAGTTATAGAGCTGATGCCAGTGCATTCAATGTCCATGAGTCAACACTATCTATTAAATAAGATGTCTTTAATAATATTTTTAAAAGATTTTATGTATTTATTTAACAGAGAGAAACACAGCAAGAGAGGGAACACAAGCAGGGAGAGTGGGAGAGGGAGAAGCAGGCTTCCCACAGAGCCCGACGCCAGGCTCAATCCCAGGACCCTGGGTTCATGACCTGAGCTGAAGGCAGCCGCCCAATGGCTGAGCCACCCAGGCGCCCCAATAAGGTGTCTTTAAACAGAAACACACATAAAACAAGGTTATGTATTGATTGTTGGGTAGAAATGCGACCAGAGGCTCACAGGAGCCTAATCTTGTATTTCCTCTAAGAGCAATGGTTCAGTGCTCACTAATTCAGTGTTGGCGAACTTTATAAAATACAATCACTATGAATGAGAGTGGCTGTATATGCATGTATGTCTTAGCTCTATCTTTTCAGAGGGTCTAGAAGTAATGAGTAATGATGTCCCTGTAACAACTCACTGAGCACCCAAATCTTGGTTTCTAAATACCACCCTCCACTAAAAGGAACCAGGATTCCTTGTAGAAGTGGCTGATTCCAAGGCTGGAGCAGGGAGAGGACAAGTGAGCCTGGAACGCTTTATTGCACCAGACACTAAGGAAATGCTCAAAGCACTATAGAGACATGGCAAAGGAGCCAACCTGAAGGGGGTCTATCTGGCTCAACTTGGGAAAATTTAAACACTAAAATAAATAATAATTTTAATGCATTTCAACTGATTAAATAAAATAGGAATCCATGAGCCCATTCTGACATAAACAAGCAAACAAATAAATGGGGGAGAGAGGAAGGTTTTCCTTGTAGTTAAACAAATGGCAGACAAAATGTCAAAAATGGAAATGTTCCCATTTGGCAACCGAGGTAGTCGTGTTTGAGGAGTTGTCAACAGATGTTAAAGGTGGTGGGCAGAGGTTCGATGAGGATCAGGAGATTGGCATAGTGTTAATTACTACACAGAGATGGTGACTGTGTGGGGTGGGAGGCTGGCACACATTGACCAGACCACAGGATGAAGGCACAGAATCCTATCTATGGTGTTTCTGTCAAGAATGAATAAGTGGCCTGGGGTTACTCAAGAGAAAACATCAGATGCGCCCAAGTTGAAGGTCATCCTACAGCATAGAAGGCCTGAACTCTTTAGGTCTGCTAAGGACACAAAGGGTAAGAAAGATGGAGAAACTTCTAGACTGAAGATCATTGAGACATGACAACTAAACGCAATGCACAGTCCTGGATACTATCCTGGACCATGAAAGGAAAGAGACATGGGCAACATTTGAACAGAGTCTGTGGACTGAATGGCAGTCTTTACGTATGTCTGTTCCCTTATCTGGAGAGCCATAGAGTGATTCATACAAGAGTTGTTTTGTTTTGGTTTTTTTGTTTTGGTTTTTGTTTTTGGTTTTGTTTTGTTTTGTTTTTTCGTATTTAGGAGTGATGGGCATTATGTCTGCAGCTTGCTCTTAAATTCAGAAAAGGATTAGTGGGTGGATCTAAAGGGAGAGGGTGACAAAGCAAATGTGGTGAAATGTTAAAGAATCTGGGTGAAGGGATAAGGGAGTTCTTAGAGTTGTTCTTACAACATTCCCATAAATTTGAAATGATTTCAAAATAATTTTTTTTTTAAAGAGTGGACGGAAATGTTTCAGAAAATGCAGAGAAGGTAAGAAGTGGACTGTTGTTATACTCTTTTTTTTTTTTTTTTTGAATATGGGATTATTCCAAAAGGGTGTGCCCTATGTGCGAGGGTGGTGGGGGTGTTGCCACGGAGTGTGTGCTTATTTATTTTCCATCCCCCAGATTAACCCCTTGTACCCCAGGGCAACAGGTGATGCAATCTGCACTGGGAGGAGGGAGGGGCCACACCTGGGCAAACACCAAGCCTGGGCTCAGCTGGGATGAAGCCGGCACCCAGGTGTTTATAACTCTTCAGGCCTTATCACCCCTTCCTGTCACAACTGAGTGCTCCCCTGCCATCTGTTTATACAGACACTCATAAAACATACAGCCACATGCCTGGCTTGCTCAGAGTCTTGGGAATATCGATACAGTGACGCTGGCTAGAACAACTTGTTTCCCACTTCCCCAGCACAGTATGTCCACCCCCTCCATCTCAGATTGGATGGAAGACCCCCAAACAGACAGTAAGTTCATGGTGGGGTGGGATTGATGGCAAGTCATTGCTAAAAGTATTGATTATGGGCCCTAAAGGGGTAAGATCTGACACAGGGCGATGAACAGGGCATTTATTTAAGCAATAACAGTGTAGGAAGAATGCTATCCGGCAGAGAAAGGTGAGAAAAAGGAAGGGCATGGTCAGACGACCACCAATGCCTTCGTCATTGTCATCACCACCATCCTCATCATCACTGTTATGGGTTGAGCCATGTCCTTCCCAAAACATTCAAGTCCTATCTCCCAGGGCTCAGAAATGTGACTTTATCTGGAAAAAGGGTCTTTGCAGATGATCACGATGAGGTCATTAGGGTGGGGCCCTAATTCAATATTACTGGTGTCCTCGGGAAATCTGAACACAAAGGGAGACAAACACATACTGGGAAAATGCCATGGGAATGTGTAAGCAGAGATCAGGGTAATGGGTCAACAAGCCAAAGAACACCGAAGGTTGTCAGCAAAACACTGGAAGCTAGGAGAGAGACAGGGACCCGAGTCTTTCTCCTACTTTCAGAAGGGCCCAGCTTCGCCAACACCTGCAGCTGAGGCCTGCACAGACCGTGAGCCAATGAACTTCTGCTGGTTAAGCCACCAGTGTGCGGTATTTTGTGACAGCAGCTCCAGGAAATGAATACAATCTCCATTACCATCAGCAGCAGCATCACTCCCCCCGCCATCATCGTCGTCACCACCATCCTCATCATCATCGCTTCATCTAACTAACTCAGATGAGGCTAAGCACGTGCCGTCGCTGCTCTGAGCCCTTCGTTGACACAAACTCATCTAAGCCTCACAGCAGGAGGCAGGCCCTAGGATGACTCCCATTTTCCAGAGAATAAGAAAATCAAGCTCAGAAAGGTCAGATCATCTTCCCAAGGTTACACAGCCAGAAAGGGTCTGTGCAGTGGCTTCAGCACTCCCCGAGGACTGTTCCTTTCCTCTCCTCTCAACAGCCACCCTCCTCTTTAGCCTTTGGCTGGTGGGAATGTGTCCCGATCTCACCTCCTCCTGCCAGAAGTCTTCAACTGAGCCAATGCTACAGCATCGTTCCCATGCTTCACAGGCGCTGAAGCACCCACAGGAGCACGTGGGCATCATGTACTGGGGACATGCCAGGCAGGAGTCCTGCCCCCAGTCCTGCTTTGCTCTTTGCTCTTAGAGTGCCTGTGTCCCCACAGACAAGACTGGCCCGTCCTAATGCCAGCAACCATCAGCAGAGGTATCAATCACCTTTGGATATGGTCTGCAGGTGGATTATGATGGTTTTTTTTTTTTTTTAAAGATTTTATTTATTTATTTATTTGACAGACAGAGATCACAAGCAGGCAGAGAGGCAGGCAGAGAGAGAGAGGAGGAAGCAGGCTCCCTGCTGAGCAGAGAGCCCGATGCGGGGCTCGATCCCAGGACCCTGAGATCATGACCTGAGCCTAAGGCAGCGGCTTAACCCACTGAGCCACCCAGGCGCCCGGATTATGATGGGTTTTTATTGCTTCAGTTGATAACCAGGGATATTAGCCAGGAATATGATAACCATGACTCAGAAGGAAATCAATCTGAGCTGTGTACAGGTATTCTCGATGACTACTAGAAACGGTGCAGGGTGTCTGGATTTCCATAAGCAGGGAGTGCATACCGTTCTCCACGTTTCCCACTGCTTCCCATTGTGCCTAGCACCATTCTCAGCACATTCTCAGTGGAGGCGCCTGGGTGGTTCTGTCGGTTAAGCGGCTGTCTTCAGCTCAGGTCATGCTCCCAGGGTCGTGGGCTCGAGTCCCACATCAGGCTCCTTGCTCAACAGGGAGGCTGCTTCTCTCTCTCTGGCTCCCCCAGTGCTTGTGCCCTTTCTGTCTAATAAATAAATAAAATCTTAAACAACAACAAAAACGATTCCATTGATGTTTTGGTGAACCCACCCAGAGCCCATAATCTTTTTTTTTTCTTTTTATCAAATTTACTTGTCCTTCTCCCATCCCTTCCCATCTGTTTCCTAATACTTATTCCTTCTGGAAAGGGTCAGTCACGATCAGTTTCCAAAACTGTAATAGGGTTCTCAGGTTTGGGCTATAGTTGGTACTCTTACAGCCTTCTGTCCAGCTGTTGCAGAACCTACAGCTGCTTGCAGGATAGAACGCGCAGGTGCTGGCAGACTGCAGGTGTTTATAGAACCTGGTGTTTATAGAACCTGTCACTTTTTGCAAAGCCTATAGCTGTTCACAGATCCCACATATGTTTGCAGAACTCCCCCATTTACAGAGCCTGTCATCTGTAAATGTTTAAAAATTTTTAAACCACAGTTGAAAACTGTAATTTCTTTAAAATACACAGCTGTTTGAAGAGCCTGAAGGTGTTTGCAGAGCCTGTCATTGTTTGTAGAGACTGCAGCTCTTTCTGGAGCTCTTTGTTATTTGCAGATCTGTAGGTGTTTGAAGAATTTGTTGGAGGTGATCAGTACGCCTGCTGGATGCTTGGTTTCTTGGCAGAGCTTTCCTTTCTGAGCTAACAATGGACAACTTATTAACACCCAAACTATGTGCCCTGTGTGATGCCCAGAGATTTGAAGGATACAGGATTTTGAAGAAAGGTCCCTGGAAGAAGAGGTGGTTTTCCATACATTTGGAGGAAAATCACAGAGCATACATGGACAGGAGAACAACCCACAACAGGGGCCCAGGGTTGGATGGCTGTGAGCTACTCCAGGATCAGCCCAATTGGTCTCTGCATACATCTGTTCCAGAACAGCACAGCTATAGTTCACACAGACCCCTCCCATGCTGTACCCCATCCTCACCCCATGCCCACAGCCTTTAAGCTGCACTCTACCCTCTGCATCGTACCAAATTACGCAACTGTCTGTCCTTCCATTCCCTCATGAAAACTCTTTTCTCTCGGGGTCCTGATCCTAACAAATCCTCCAGGAGGTTCGGGAATAAATGTGCTGCAAGTTCTTAACCACTGGGATGTGCTACCGTGAAAGGACGGTCACATTTTGCAGTAAGAACTGCAGAGGCTGCCATTCCTTCACCCAGCAGCATGCCCCCTGATGGTGAGATCTGGGGCACACTGGCAGGCAGCAGGCATTAATGGGGTGCCTGGCAATCTGGCTGCCTGCGGGGAAGGCTTACCCTGCAGGTGCGCCCCACTTTTTGGCCACAGCTGTAGTCTGATTGAATCTCTGCTAATCAAATCCTCTTCTCCAAGTGACTCATATGCCCATTTCAGAGTAAGGACGCACCTGGAATGAGAAGTGGTTCCAGTCCAGGCATGAGCCGAAGGACGGTTCAGCTGGGTCACAGCAGTGATTTTTATTGAACAGAAAGATCTGCCTCCTCTACGTGTTCGTATGTGTTTGTTCTCTTAAATATCAACCTGGACTCTGACTCAGTGGGGGTAATTGATAGTTGTTTCAGTTCCAGTGTTCTGCTCAGAGGCTCATCCAGTTCTCCTCAGTTTCTGTTGGCCCCTGGAACTGGTTTGCTTCCTTGTCCCAGTGAAGCTCCCTCTTCCTCTCCAAGAGCTCGGGAGCCAGCCGTGCTGCTAACATCTTGGGGTTCCAGACCGGGAGCAGGAGTGGGCTGTTGATCCATTTGGAAGAAGACAACCACCATCTGGGTGCTGGGACCCCCAAATTTGTCTCTTCAAATTCCCAAATTCCTAGTCCTTTGGTCTCACTGCCTTCCGGGCTGATTCTGCCAGGTATGCCAAGAGCACCTTCCATGTAAAAAGCCCCAGCGTGAGCTCATTATCAACACCCCCCCCACCACCGCTCTACTCTTTCCACCTTATTCTCTAGTTTGCCATGCACCCAGTTGTCCAGATAAAATGCATCCTTTCCATCTGAGTCTGACAATCCTACCTCCAGAAGGTCCCTCTCTCTCCCCATTCTGCTGACCGTATAGCATGCCCATCTCCTCCTTACCAGGGCAAGGCAGCCGCCTCCTCCCTGCTGTCACCATCTCCAATGCAGACCTCGAGGATCAGCATTCCATCGGTCATCCAATATTTATTGAGCACCTATAATGTGCGCATCACAAGGGATGCCACTGAGAACAAGATAGACAAGGGATGCCACTGAGAACAAGATAGACACAGCCATATCTCAAGGAGCTTGCAGTCAGTAGGGTCTTTCTTTTTGTCTGGAAAGAATGCTTCTTTGCTGTTTCATTTAATATTTTCAATACACAAGGAACAGATGTTCATGGAGAAATAACTAGAAAATGAACTCAAGCATAACCAAGGGGGGGGGAATCACTTTTTTATTGAGGTGTAATTGACATAAAACAGTGAATAAGTTTAAGGTGTACTACCTATCAACTTGATACATTTATATATTGCAACGTGATTACCACTGTAGGGTAGGGAACACTTCTATCACATGACAAAGTTATTGTTTCTTTTTTGAAATGAGAACATTCAAGAGCTAGTCTCTTAGAAATTTTGTAAAAATTCTTAAACCTCTTAAACCTACCACTCTTTTGAACTTCTACTACCTACCTCCTCCAAATACATTGTTACCCTTTGGCTTTATTTCTTTCCAGACGTTTTTCTCTTTCCTATTGCAACTTTTTTTTAAAGAGTCTATCCACCCACCTGAGAGAGAGAGAATGAATGATGAAGAGGGACAGAGGGAGAGAATGAGAGAAGCAGACTCCCCACGGAGCAGGGAGCTGGATGTGGGGCTTGATCCCAGTACCTTGAGATCCTTACCTGAGCCAAAGGCAGATGCTCAACCAACTGAAACACCCAGACTCCCCTATTCCAATGTTTTTAAACACAACTGATGTTTCTTCATACTTTGGATGCATTTCTTTATTCAGCAAATATTTATCACGAAATGCCACCATATGCTGGGCACTGTGTTAGGGGCCCGGGATATGGAGATGTACAATCTAGTGGAGAAGACAGACATGGAGCAAGGAATCACACAAATTAATATATGATTCTCAACTGTGATGCTTCTCATGAAGCCAGGGTACAGGAAGCCTGAGTGCCTATGATGGGGGCCACTTAGCTCTCTTGGGGACTTGGGGCAGTCAAGGAAGCCTTCTCCAAGGAAGAGTAGCTTGTCAGGATGAAGGGATAGAGAGGAGAGTGTTTGGGGAGGTAGAGACGGAGGATTCTGGAACAGGGCTGACTTACCCATTAGCTGTAGCTGGGAGAGTGTCCCAGGCCCACCAGATTACAAAGAGCCCATGAAAACATTTTTATTTTAAAATCAGAAGAAAAAAGACAAAACTTTTCGGTTGAAGAAAATGTTTTAAATATGATATTCATGTATTGGTCTTTATATTAATACCTTTGTAAGATATCACTTATAGAGAAAGGGACCCACGCAGGCTAAACCTCGCACGAAAGTCACAAGGTTATACTGGCACGGAGGGTGACTGGGTCCCATGTGGATAGGCTGGGAAGATGGTGGGAGATGTGACCAGAGAGGAAGGTGAAGGCTGGATTTATTGAGGCCTCGGTAAGAACACGGGACTTCATCTCAAGCCTCAGGGAACCCGAGAAGTGACAAGATTCTTTCGACATTTTAATCCTTAAAAAGAAAATGTTTCTTTTTAAGCCACAATATCTTATTACACCTAAAAAATGTTAACATCTGGCAACGAATAACAGTGATGGTTGCACGACATTGTGAACGTATTTAATGCCACTGAATTGTACATTTAAAAACAGGTTAGGGGAGCCTGGGTGGCCCAGTCGGTCAAGCATCCAACTCTTGATTTCAACTTGGGTTGAAATCTTAGTGTTGTGTGACCAAGCCCCGAGCCCCGCGTGGATGGACTCTGTGCTCATCGGGGAACGTGCTTGAGATTCTCTCTCTCCCTCTACCTCGGCCCCTCTCCCCCACTCTCTCTCTCTCTCAAGTAAGGAGATCCTTAAAAAAAATAAATAAATAAAAATGGTTAAAGCAATCAATTTTATATTATGTATACTTTACCATAATAAAAAAAAATAGAGGTACCAGATAGCTATTGGGGTGGGGGAGGATGGACAGATTAAGACCGCCCACCCCCCAGGTAAAAGCCTGGCTCTGGAGGGATTGGGACGGGTTCTGGAGGAGAGAAGCTCCCTCAGGCCCTGCCCTGTCTAAGTGCTCCAAGGCCTCTGCCAACAGACCAGCCTGGGTTCCTATCCTGGCTTCCTCACACACCAGATCGGACAAGTCACTGTCCTCCTTGAGCCTCAGTTCCCTCACAGGTAAAATGGGGAGACTGGCCAGGTTCACCGTAGAGGGTCACTGTGAAGTACACACCGCCATGTGTCTCGAGTGCTGAGAGCAGCGCCTGGCATATGGCTGGGGGCGGGGGGGGGGGACGTCCACAGGAAGGGTGACTTCCATCATGGCCTCACTTCTGACTAGTCCCCTCCTTGCCCTGAGAGTAAGACGGAGATAGGGAAGGGGCTAGACCTTTCACCCCAATATGGTCACCTGCAGGAAGGTCTGGGAGCAGGACCCCAATCAAGGATTATTC
Source organism: Lutra lutra (assembly GCF_902655055.1). Classification (NCBI taxonomy): domain Eukaryota; kingdom Metazoa; phylum Chordata; class Mammalia; order Carnivora; family Mustelidae; genus Lutra; species Lutra lutra. The sequence continues at coordinate 66,287,917 of NC_062283.1, forward strand.
CAGACCCAGTCAGTTTGGGTCCCTGACACAAGGTTAAGAGGATTAGGGTGGCTGGTTTGAGGAGGGGAGTGCTTTGTGACTGGGATTCCAGTCCCTCAGGATAGTCAATGAGTTGTAACTTCCGTGTGATGAGTTCTGTCACAAGGTATGGGGCTCCAAGCCCCTGGAACCCCAGAGCCCGGTGAGCCGTCACTCAGAAACACACGTCTCAGGGCTCTGAGACCAAAGTCCTATGTGTGCACAAGTTCTGTTTATTGCTCAGCTCACTCATGACACTAGCTCAGAAGGCAGAAATTTCAGGAATCCCAGTTCCTCCTGCCCCTTGGCATCCTCCTCATCCTCCCCTCCCCCCCTCACCCCCCTCTCATCCAACCCTCAGGCCCCTCTTTCATCTGGTGGACAAGGAGCCAATTGTCTCTGGGGTCTTTACATCCCTTGGGAACGGCCACACTGGGGCCCGAAGGGGCTGTCGTAGGCATTGAACAGTGGGTCTGAATGAGGCTTTCTGGGGTTGCTTGGAGCAGCCAACGGCTGAGGGAGGCTAGAGGAGGCAGCCTGGGGGAAAGGCTGTGTTCAGGCAATACTCGAGGGAAGGAAGATTATCATGGATGCTCCAGAATGGAGCAGGTCCACAAACAGCCGCAGGAAGTAGGGGAGTTCCAAAAATATTGACAGGCCCCCAAATCACAAAGCTCCCAACCCCTTCACATCTCCTGAGTCCTCTCCGCCTCTCTCTGTCATGCCACTGTTTCTTACCTTTCTTCCGGTCTCCACTGTCTCCTCTCCCAGGACTGTTGCTGTCCCCCACCTTCGAAAGGACACAGCTGCCTGGGTGAACTCTTGAAAAGACTGCAGTGATAAGCACCCCTGCCTGCTTAAAACCCTCCCAGGTGGAATGCTTAACCTTATTTTTGTTTCACACACCCCTCTGACTGTCCCGTGAAGCCTGTGGACTTCTTCCTAGTAAAATGTCTTTAAATGCATAAAATGCAACGTGCTGTATTATGAAGGCAACCAATAGTCCTTAAAGATAAAAATTGTGTATAGGAATACATATGCTTTTTCATTAAGGCATTGTAAGTTACAGCAATGGGGCTAAGAAGAACATAATTTTGAAACAATGTTTTGAGATATCTACTGCCATTTCATGGGGTATGAAAATGTGATGTTGGTGATTATCTGCTGTTGACCAAAAGTCTTAAGCACTGCTAACGCGACTATGTTTATAGCCTGCAGTTGTTACTGAACGGGACAGTAAGTTTCAGATGGAGACAAGCGACTGGGTGGCTTTTGGTTAAGCGGCTGGTTTTTGATTGCAGCTCAGGTCATGATCGCAGGGTCCGGGGATCAACCCCCTCCATAGGCTTCCCGCTCAGTGGGGAGTCTGTCTGAGGATTCTCTCTCTCCCTCTCCCTCTGCCCCTTCCCCTGCTCATTCTCTCTCTCTTTGTGTCTCTGTCTCTCTCTCAAATGAATAAATCTTTAAAAAAGAATTTCAGATGGAGATTAGTGCAAAATAAGTTGTAAAATGTTTCTACATCCAAGTTCATGGAGCCTCTCAATTTTATCCATGGACCTCTTGACTACAGTTAGAACCCCTTGCCATAGCACCCCCTTCCCCTCCCCAGTGCTCCTGAGCATATGTGTGCATCCATGCACACACACACACACACACAGACACACACACACGTACACACACCCTCTCTTTGTAGTCCGGGGACTTGGTCTCCGGCTCCCCCTCCCCTGAGCGCTAGGCTTGGTGAGTCTCCTACAGCTGCTCAGCCCACCTTCTTGCTTTCTGACTTCACGACATTTCTCACTGATCCCCCCCACCCAGTCCACCTGGTGAACTCTTACCTAGCTTCTAAAATGACTATCAAGATCAGCTCCTCTTTGAAGTTGCTCTTGACTCTATCCAGATGGAACTGATTCCCACCCCCACTTCTGTAATTCCTGGCTTCCCAACCCAAGGTGGACTTTTACTGCCCTTTTGTCTCCTGGTCATTCAAAGGCCCTTTGGGACAAAGACAGGGCCCCATTATGCTGAATCCACAGTGCTCCGCGAAGAGCCTGGCACATAGTATTTGCTCAAAAGCACATGGAAGAGGGACACCTGGGTGGCTCAGTCCCTTAAGCATCCGCCTTCGGCTCAGGTCATGATTCTGGGGTCCTGAGATCGAGTCCCACATCAGGCTCCTGCTCAGTAAGGAGTCTGCTTCTCCCTCTACCTGCTGTTCTTCCTGCTTGTGCTCTCTCTCTCTCTCTGACAAATAAATCAATATAATCTTTAGAAAAAAAAAATGAAAGAATGGATGAATGAATAAATAAATGCATGAATATGAGACATTATAAACAGATGCCCAAAGACACTGGCAGGGTCAATACGGGAGTATCATCTCTACGTGCAGAGAACAATTGACCCCACTGACAATTTCTTCTTCTTTCCAAAGCTCCTCTCTGTGTCAGGGTGACCAGCAAGGGGAGCAGGCTGTAAGAGATCAGCAGGGACAGCCCACAACATCCAAAAGAAATACTGCAGGCTATGTAGGAAGTTGCTCCCTGCAGGACAGAGAGACAAGAGAGGTAGCCCCAAAGGACCGGAAGATGCACCCAGTCACTCCCTCAAGAAGCTGGGGAGGATACACAGGATAGGCCAGCAGGGTGAAGATACACAGTACAGAAAGAACCCAGGAGACTTCAGGGGGAGCCAGAGGTGGCCATGGAGAGGTGGGTAGTGACAGCATGTGCCGGTCAATGGGGACCGGCAGCCATGGACTGCAGATTCAGGTCACCCTGTACAAGGTACCTAAAGCAAGTTACTCAACCTCTTCCAGCCTCAGGTTCCTCATATGTAAAATGGGCTAATAACCCCCTGTGGTGTTATTGCAACTATTAAATAAGATAGTAATAATAGTAATAATATGCTTTATTTATCTGCATTACCTCATTTCGTGTTCATTAAATATCTAACACATAGTGAACACATAAAAAGAGCCTTACTCTTTAAAAAAAAAAGGGGGGGGGGCGCCTGGGTGGCTCAGTGGGTTAACGCCTCTGCCTTCGGCTCAGGTCATGATCCCAGAGTCCTGGGATCGAGCCCCGCATCGGGCTCTCTGCTCCTCGGGGAGCCTGCTTCCTCCTTTCTCTCTCTCTGACTGCCTCTCTGCCTACTTGTGATCTTTGTCTGTCAAATAAATAAATAAAATCTTAAAAAAAAAAAAAGAGCCTTACTGGGGTGCCTGGGTGGCTCAGAGGGTTAAGCCTCTGCCTTCAGCTCAGGTCATGGTCTCAGGGTCCTGGGATCGAGTCCCACATCGGGCTCTCTGCTCAGCGGGAGCCTGCTTCCTCCTCTCTCTGCCTGTCATTTCCTCTGTTTGTGCTCTCTCTTTCTGGCAAATAAATAAATAAAATCTTTAAAAAAAAAAAAAAGCCTCTGCCTTCGGCTCAGGTAGTGGTCTTGGGGTCCTGGGATCGAGCCCCACATTGGGCTCTCTTTGCGGCGGGCAGCCTGCTTCCCCCTCCCCCCCTGCCTGCTTCTCTGCCTACTTGTGATCTCTCTCTCTCTCTCTCTGTCAAATAAATAAAATCTTAAAAATAAAAGAGGCTTACTATTATTGTTATAGGTAAATTTGTAAAGATAGTCACATTTTGGTGGCACCTAGATGGCCCAGTCGGTTATGTGGCTGCCTTCAGTTAGTGTCACGATCCTGGGGTCTTGGAATCGAGCCCCGCGTCAGGCACTCTGCTCAGCGGATGCCTGCTTCTCCCTCTCTCTCTGCCTGCTGCTTCCTCTACTTGTGCTCTCTCTCAAATAAGGAAATAAAATATTAAAATAAAAGAGATAGTCAAATTTGCCTGGTGCCCTCTTTCCACTTACCTTTTTCTTTCCCTTTCTTCTCTTTTTTAAAAAGATTGTATTTATTTGTCAGAAAGAGAGAGCATAAGCAGGGAAAGCAGAGCAAGCTGAGGAAGAAGCAGACCCCCTGCTGAGCAGGGAGCCTGATGAGGGGCTCGATCCCAGGACTCTGGGATCATGACCTGAGCCGAAGGCAGACGCTTCACCTACTGAGCCACCCAGGTGCACCTCCATTCACCTTTTCTTCTACTCTCCTCATCAAACAGCTCTGTTCAATCACCCCAAACCTCCCTGTCCAAGGAGTTGAAGGAGCTGGCTAGTCAGGGGCAGCCTTGGTGGGAGGTGAGGATGGGGTGTCCCTCTGAAACCACCAGAACTTGTGTAAACATTTTGGGGGGTTAGCGCATGGGCGCATTTTTCAGAGGAAATCAGATACTCAAAGTCATGAAAACAAAACAATAAAAGGGAAAGATCCACAGAAGTAAAGTGTTAGAGTCTTAATGCCACACCCTTTTCATGGAATTAAAAAGAGGTCTTAGGGAGAAGATAACGTGTAACACAAAGGCATGAGTGTCGAATATGGGGTTTCAGACATCGATGCCAGTCAGATAGAAAGATTTGGGGGTAAATCCCAGAACTCACGTCCTGCTATGTCAACTCTAAAAATGATAAAGAACATTTCTGGCTGACCCCTGAACTGGCCAGACAGGGGCGGGGGGCTTCTTACCGAATTATTTTTCCTGACCACACACATTTCAGACATTGTCCGACAACAGTGAAATTCTCACACTGTCCTGCTCCCTTTTTTAAGGAAAAGACTTTGAAATGGCAACAGAGATATCTGAAATCTTCCATGACCAAAAATCCGGCATTGGTGTTTGAGCTCTGTTCTTAACCTATGAGGTCATGTTTTTCCACAGCTTTATAAGCTCTTAGAATGAAGGACATGGAGCTTCAGTATTAAGAGTAACTGAAACCCTGCTGAAGGTTAATTACTGACTAATTCCCAGCCACTTAGGCACGTCTCTCTCCTCGACGGCTGGCTAATCCTTGTAACTTCAAATATCTCACCTTGAATTTCCAAGTTCGATTTTCACTGATTTTCATTGTGTGTGTCTGTGTTTACCTTAAATTTTACAGATAACATAAAATTTACCATCTTGACCATTTTCAAATGGACAGCACAGTAGTGTTAATTACATGCACCTTGCTCTGCAGCAAATTCTCTAGAACTTTTTCATCTTATGAAACTGAAACTCTATATCTATTGAGCAGCTCTTCCTGTCCCTCCCCCACCCCCCACTCCCTGGCAACTTCTATTCTATTATCTGTTACTAAGAGTTTGGCCACTTTCGATGCCTCAAATAAACAGAATCTTACAGTGTTTGTCTTCTTTGTGACTGGCTTATTTCCCTTAGCATTACGTCCTCATGGTCCATCCATGTTGAAGCATGTGTCAGCAGTTCCTTCTTCTTCTTCTTCTTTTTTTTTTTAATAAAAAGAACTTTAGGTCACTTTTTTTTTTTTTGACAGAGAGAGATCACAAGTAGACGGAGAGGAAGGCAGAGAGAGAGAGAGGGAAGCAGGCTTCTTGCTGAGCAGAGAGCCCGATGTGGGACTCGATCCCAGGACCCTGAGATCATGACCTGAGCCGAAGGCAGCGGCTTAACCCACTGAGCCACCCAGGCGCCCCTAGGTCACTTTTTTTTTTTAAGATTTTATTTGTTTATTTATCAGAGAGAGAGAAAGAGAGCACATGCACAAGCAGGGGTATCGACAGGCAGAGGGAGAAGCAGTCTCTTTGCTGAACAAGAAGCTGGATGTGAGACTCAATACCAGGACTCATCATGATATGAGCCAAAGGTAGACGCTTAACCGACTGAGCTAGGTGTCCCAGAAGTTCTTTCTTTTTAAAGGCTAGATAATATTCCACTGTATGTACACACCATTTTCATTACAACTTTATTGCTCTGTGATTTTATTTTGCTTTTCCTAGGATAAAAAACAAAGGTTGTCTTAATGGGTATATTGAATTTACCTTTCTAACTTTCTAATTTACCTTTCTCAGAACCTTTCTAACTGACGAACCAGAGGATTAGTAGACATGAAAATTTAATAGATATTTTCCTCAGGTTTCTAAATGAGCCATTAGAAATAGAGCAAGTTTATAAAGTAATTGACAATCTTTCATAATGCAAGCTATTTTATAAGACATTTAAAACTGTCTATCCTTCAAGCAATATGACAGGAACAAAAATGAAAGCAAACCTTTTGAACTTTTGAATTGACAGCTACCAAGCTTTTTCTAAGGAAACAAGGTTTTCAAGTGATTGTGATGTTGAACCACTTGATGTTCTTAATAGCTTTTTATATGTCTCCTTAGATCATATGTGCATTTCAGAGGGGAATTATTCCCCTTGAAATCCCAAAACAGAATATCAACAGAAATATTCCTAAACAGAAATAAAGTGGTAAGTGTTATGAAAAGGACGCCTGGATGGCTCAGTTGGTTAAGCTATGTGTCATCAGCTCAGGTCATGATCCAAGGTCCTGGGATGGAGTCCTGCATCGGGCTCCCTGCTTGGTGGGGAACCTGTTTCTCCCACTGCCTGCCTCTCCCCATGCTTGTGCTCTCTCTCTCTAACAACTCTCTAATTAATAAATAAGTAAAATCTTAAAAAAAAAATAAAGGATTATCAAACATTCATTCACCAAGAGGATAACCCCTTCCCCTAATTGAGCCAAGGAAGAAACAAAAAATAAGCGTGGATCCTTTTGTGGCCAGAGCATGACTTGGGGGGAAAAAGCTGATCTGCTCTTCCAGAGGGCACTAGAGATCTATTGCTATCAATGTGAAATTCAACTCCATTCTCAAAGCTGATTAACTTTCAAAAGATGGCACTCTGAAATGATTATTGGCCATAAACATAGCCTCAGTGTAGGGACCAAGGGCAGGCCACCCCAAGATGGGCCACTTGATACCAACATAAAGATTATTTTGAGTTAAAAAGCAATCAAAACCCAGCAGATTTAGGAAAGGTTCTTTACCTTCGCCCTCAACTGCCTAAAAAGAATTCAGATAGAGGATCTGTTCCAGGAAGAGAGCTATCACCACAGATATCTACATTACACTATGAACTAGCTATGGTGGACAGAGGAATCTGGCAAGGCCTGTTTGATCAAAGTCCTCTATGTCTCATTGTTTCTGAGTGACCTAGCAAACATTTGTTTACCAAACATTTACTCTTTTTCATCTTCCTGTGAATTGCAATCCTTCCCTTTGAAGTCCAAGACCCCTACCCCTGTCTTCTCAGTCCAAAATGACAGGTATACTTCATTTTGCCAGACTGTCTTTGGAATTTCCATGTCTGCGTGGATTCCCCGCACATATGAAATTAAATTGGATTTTCTCTTGTTCATCTGTCTCATGTCAATTTGATTTTCTTAGTCCAGCTAGAAGGACCCAGAAGGGAACAGGAAATTCTTGCTTCCCAACATCAGCTTGTGGAAGAAAATACCCCTCCCCCACCTTTTACCTTCTTTTACTTTTCCATCCTCAAGGCTCAAGTAGTCTAAACATTCATTGGTTCCAGGACAGTTTATATTTCCAAAAGCCCCCACTGGCTGCTTTTAGAGAATAGCCATAGCTCCCAATCTCCATCAGAAATTGTTGACCCAAATGTATGGATGGGGTCTGGGAGGGTGGAGGAAGTGAGGGGAGAGGAGGAGAAGCACAATCACTCTGGAAGGAGCCCGGGGAAGGGGAGAGAGGCGCGTGAATGGAGAGCTAAGTCAAGAGGTTCAGGGAGACACAGAAAGGAAAAGAATGGGACCACAGAAGGATAGATGAGGAGACAGTGAGCACCACACTGAGGGCAAGAGAAAAGCTGGGAAATGGAGAAATAGGTAAGGTGGAAAGATAGAGAAACTAGAAATTATAAAAACTTTGAATAAGAGAAACTAGAAATTTCAAAAACTTTGAATAAAACCTGATTCATTCCAAAGCATTCTGCAGTGTTTTTGTGAGACAGTGAAACCGAAATAGGAAGAGGCCCTTTATTTTCTTAGGAAAAGAACACAGACTGGAGGTGGGAGAGGAACCGTGGAGAATTTTCCAAACACAGAGAGAGCCTGTGGCCTCCCAAACTGCCCCCACCCCTCTGAATGAATGGTTCACACCACAGTCCCTGACTTTCTCTTGAGACACAGGGGATCCGGGACAGAAGACTGGGCGCTCTGTGGGCTGAGGGCTGGACGGTGGGACTGCAGAGCTTGACTGTAGGCTCAGTAGGAGGCAGACAGGAATTACAGAACAGTGGTCTGCCTGGGGTAGGGCCCAGGCCTGGTTGGGGAGTGGCTGGGCTCCAGAGCGAGCAATTGAAAGGCCTTGTTGAGGGGACTTGCCTCCCTAAATCCCAGAGACACCAAATCAGGAAACATGGGACTTCCTGCCCTGCCTCCTGGAGACACACACATGGTGCCATAAAGGAGGGATAGAAACATCCGCTAAATCAGATCAATCCTTCACACCTGTTTCCCTAGACCTTCTGCTCCTGCCCAATTTGGACACGTCACAGATACCTCCGCCCCCCCCCCCCCGCCCCCCCCCCCCCCGCCCGCCCCAAGAAAAAACGTCCTAACTCTCAACACCTGAACAAAGTCCCTCACCTTCCCCATGGGGGAAAAATGGCCTTGGCTAAAGGCAGTGCACCAATTTGGCTCACTGCCACACTTGCCCCCAAAGAGGCCACCAGAGAGTCAAGGCCAGCCTCTTGGTACCAAGTACTGGAATGTGTCATTCCAATTTCTGGCTGTTGTTGGTTGGAAATTTTTAATATACTAACCCAACACGACTTCAGTTTCCTCACTGCAAGGTTGGTATAATTAGAGGGCCGGATCGTGATGCATGGAAAGGATGTGGTACTCCCTGGGGTTTTTAGCCCCTAGATGAGTGAGAGATGTCCTCAGCGTCTGTTCTTGACAAATTCATTCACTCCTTCATTGCACAAATGCTTATTGTCTCCTACGTAACAGTCTGGGGACATGTCCTTGAACAATCCAGATTCCCTCCCCCAGCAGTCACTTTACCGTTATAGGGTGCATTAGAGTTATATCGTCTCTCAGAAGGAATTAGGAAGAAAATATCTCCCAACAGTGGGGATGAGTGCGCATGTGTGGGTGTCGATGAGGGTTGCAGAATAGGCACCTACAACAGTGAAGCCTCAACAGCGCCTTCTCAATGTGGGGGGGGGGGGTGTCTCTCCAAGGCAGGTGAGAATGGGTCAGGAGGGGGGAGTCTCGCCTTTGTGGCTGGATTAGCTCCTGCTATCCTGATTCTCTACATCCTCTCCAGTCCCTTTCTAGCCTTACCCCCCAGCCCCGGCCGCCGCCTGCCAACCCGGCTTACAGAGGGGTGTAAGAGAAAGAGACCGAGAGAATCAAACTTTCTTGGCAGAAACGTCAGAGGATGGAAATTGAATTACAATGAAAATAAGAATAGTACTAACTTCCTGACCCTAGTCATTAGGTACACACTCCTCTTAGTTAATACCAGCAGCACAAAAAACCAACGCGAGTCCCGGAGACCCCAACCCCTGTGGCACCGCGGGGCGCGTGGCTTCCCCTGGCGGCCGCACCCGGAGCGCACGAAGCACCGAATTGCGCAGCGCGCACCTCGTTGGGGGCCTACGCAGGGCGGGGCCTGCGCGGGGGGGGGGGGGGCGGTGCAGGCGAGGAGGCGGGGCCTAGGCGGGCCCCTCCCCCACGGGAATCAGGCGCGGTGCGCTGGTTAAAGAGGCGCGCGGAGGCGGGCGCGGCGCACACTGCGGTGGCTCGCGGAGGACGGCCCACGTGTCTCCCCAGAGTCTGGCCTTAATTCCACTCCCTCCCAGCTCCTTTTAGCCCCGCGAGGCAGGGCGCCTCCTTGCCCCCACCTTGGTGTCCGCCCGTCTCCCACACCCCCCCGCTACCCCGCCTGCGGGAGGAAAGCTTCATACAGTTACCCGCGCTCGGTGGGCCAATTTGACGGAGCAACTTTGTCCGGGGAGCGGCGCCGGGGGGGTGGAGGAATAGGGCACTGCGCATGCGGAGCTCCAAATTCAAACAGCTGTTTGCAGAGGCTGGAGGGCGCGTGGACCGGGAGCCGCTGGGGCTAGGGGAGGCTTTCTCCAGGAGGCAGCCGCTCAGGAGCCATGGTGGACCGGGGCCCATTGCTCACCTCGGCCATCATCTTCTATCTGGCCATCGGGGCAGCGATCTTCGAGGTGCTCGAGGAGCCGCACTGGAAGGAGGCCAAGAAAAACTACTATACACAGAAACTGCATCTGCTCAAGGAGTTCCCGTGTCTGGGCCAGGAGGGCCTGGATAAGATCTTGCAGGTGAGCCGCCGTCCGTGCCCCTACACACTTGAAGCCGGAGTCAGGAGTGCTGAAGGGCTGTCCTTCACAGCTTTGGATAACCCACAGTCCCCATGGGTAGTCCTGGGGGTGGCAGGAAAGGATGTCTCGCATGGGTCTGGCTGCTGGGATCTGTCGTTCACCGGAAGACGCCGGAGTGACCCATGCGCCGAGATTCTTTGGGAACCCGGTTTGTCCCGAGAGAAGTTGAGGTTCACCCCCTAGTGAACCAGGCTTCGTGGTAGCTCGGTGTGAGTGTGCGGGTACCTCCCTGCTTGGAAGGGGACTGGAGGGCGGATAAAGGCATTTATCTTCACTTGGAGACGCTCCCGGAGTTCGGGAGGCGAGCCGGGTGCCACTCCTTCGCATCTCCACCTCCCAGCTCCAGGCCGGTGCCGCGCCCGCGCGGTTTTTCTTCGCGAATGTGAGCCCCGCGGGGTCGGTGGAGGGTCCGCCCCAGTCCCAGCCTGAGCAAAGCCTACCCCCTCAGGAAGTGGGTAGGGGGCTCTGTCCTGCCGGAGCACCCTGGAAGGGGGGTGGGGGGCGATGGCTGGAATGCTGGAGACGCGCTCACGCTTCCGGCAGGGCTTATCTCTCGGAGACAGTCCCCCTCCTCCCCCTGGGCTTGGAGTTAAAGTTTGTGAAAGTAGCAGGTTGAACAAAGGAACAAAATGCTGGGGATCTTTTTTAGGGGGAAGGGGAGGTTGAGCAGAATGGGAGGTGTTGGGGGGTAGTTTCTCCTCCGTGTTGGGATTGAAAGCCTCTTATCTTCTCCTTGTGTTCTATGGATGGCTTTGACCTCACTGGGATAAACTGGAGCTGACCATGCTGGTTGGGTCCTTGAGTCTGGGGACCAGGGCCCTTTGCTCCAGTTTCTCAGAGGCCCTTGGCCTTAACCACCCATCCTCTTGGCCTGCATTAATGGCCTCCCACCAGTGGAAGGACCAGAACCTGGATATAAGAGCTGTTGAAGGTTCTAGATTGTGGGGTGGACTAGAGGGAGATTGTCCAAGGTGTTACATTTCTCTTGGGGCGAAAGATGCCAGAAAGAAGGTTTGATGGAATGAACACTTATCTGTAGCAGGCCCCCAACATTTTATGGTTGTCTAGTTGTCTCTCATTTGACCCGGTCTCAAATCTCCCCATATGTGAAATGAGAACGAACCGGTCTTCATCTGTCTTCCCTGCCCTGGACTGCTGGGAAGTTAAAAGCTGTGGAGCTCATGAGCAGGTCTTGCCTTGGCCACTTCCTTTTTGTCCTGAAATCAATGGACATTCACACACATGAGCATATTAAGTACTTAACCAGCATTTGGGCAAGTAAATACTTGACCTCCCAGAGGCCAGCAAGAGGGGAGGTTGGGCAGGTTTGGTGTTGGATTTTAGTGGGGAGAGTCTCTGGACCTGTAGCCATCCCCAGAGTGGGGGCCCAGGAGAGGTGAGGTTTGGTGGGGAGCATGGGCTCAGAGGGTAATTGTGTGGTTTCGCCCCCCATAGCAGGAGCGCCTTCCAATGAGTGCCCTGTGTGTGGCGTTGGGGAGGGGTCACTTTATAATTTCCCTTGAGGAAACAATTCCCCCGGAGAACTAGTTGTTGTTTAGTTTCTTCCAGGGCTTTGTTTAGAGGGGGAAGGGGGCAGGCGCGGGTGATAAAGAATCAACCCGCCCTCGAAGTGTTTCCCTCTTCGCCACAGCAGGGGAAGGAAGGAAAGAATTCAAGGCTGCATGTGGGAAAATAAACTTCAAAACCCAAGGAGAGGGGAAAGGGGGGCGGTCAGGGTAAGGCAGCCGGGTGCAGCTGGTGGTAGTAGCTTTGGAAGTTAAACAGCTTTCCTAAGGTGTTGGAGCAAACAAAATGCTTCTTGTTTGGAGGGCCTCTTAAACCCGCCAATGATGGCCCCGAAGAAGTGCGCAGGTAATTTTTTAGATTTGAGCATCAGGCCAGTCTGATTTGGAGACGATTATGGACAGCCCTGCTCCTCATCCCTGGCCAGAAAACTTTCAAACCTTCTCCAACTGGGCGAGTCTCCTCCCCTCATAGGAAAAACCCAAGAAATGAAAACTGACCAGGGGAAGCATTTTGCTAGCGTCACTTTTTAGTCTGCAGAAATCTGCCTGGCTCTGCTTTCTGTTCTGACTTGAAGCATTGCCTTCAGCCCTAGGAAATTGGCTTAAGGAGAAAAAAAAAAAAAAGAAGACTCAGTCTCTGAAAACTTAAACTTCTTTCCCATCTGGCCCACCTGAGGTTCTGTGTTTTGTCAGATTCTGAATCCCCTTTGTAATCCTAAAGAAGTCCCAGGCTAGGAATTCCTGGGGTTGGGGTGGGTTCTTGGGAGGGGTTGTTAGAAGCGGGGGGGGGGGGGGGGGGGGGTGCAGTCTGGGCTGGGGTTTTTCTTACCCTGGAAACGGCCTGTGCTTTCAAAAGCATGCGAAGGGAGTTAACGCAACACACGCCTCACCTTTCGTTAGATCTTTGGAAATAGACCCCAAGTTTCATGTGCTTCCTCCCTGTACAAGCTGTGGTTAAACTGAGGTGGAGGCCAACTTTCAAACCTGAAACCTCCCCACCCCCACCGGCCTCAGACCACGTGGTCGCCCTCCTTCCTGCCTTCAGAACCACTTCGGAACCTTGCTCCCAAGCCTTGTTCCACCAGCCTCTTCCTAAGTTGCAGAGGTTTCCATAAGGGCAGTTAGCATTGACTGAACGCCTCGTGCACTGGGCATTGTGGGTAGCATGTGCATTTTATGAGAGGGTACAGGCTGGTATTGCCGTCTGGCTTGGCCATTTACCCATCAAGCCATTTAACTTTGCCTCTTTCCCCACCTGCAAAATGAGGGTCCAGTGAGGATCAGGTTAAGCAGAAGCCTTAGGCAAGATGCGGGCAGGTGTGACTTGGGAGAAACGACACGCCTCCCGCTGTTGTTAGCATTTAGCATTTATTGTCACACAGTGACCGGGCGTTTTACCTGCCTTAGTTACTCCTTACAGCAATCTTATGTATTAAGATAAGGAAACCAAAGCCCCGGGAGGTTGGAATGGCCTTGGCGACACCGCAGGAGCACTCTGGAGCCCATTCCTTGTGCACCTTTGCCCTCCTTGGGCATGTGAAACTGTTGACTGGTTAGTCTGTGAGTGAGCTCTGGGGATTGGTTCAGGTGGACTCTGGCCGGCTGGGGAATTCTATTTTCTCTTTCCGCTAGAACAGGCATTGGCACACAGGCCCCCTGTGTGGGGCCTGGCCAAGCCAGCACCTCCTCTGTGACTGTGGTAAGCCTCAGTCTGCCCCTCCCTTGGCTGCACAAGAAAGCAAAGGGCTGGGGTGAAGGGGAGCAGTGAACCTTCTCCAGCCTTCCCCTCCAGTGTGTGGTGATCATAAACAGGAAGGATCTGAGAACTCAGTGTGCACCAGGGCTTCCAACAAGTACTTTATAGATGTTCTTATTTTAATTTAATCTTGGTGACCACCCCCTTTTATAGAGGGGAACAGTGATGCAGGATTATATGGCACAGAGTCGGATTTCACACTGTGCTGTATTCCGAAGTACGTGAGAATTAGTCAGCAAGCGTCTACTAAGGGCCCACTGTGTGCCAGGCACTAGGCAAGGCTCTGGGAGTGCAAAGATGGATTAAGACACCCGCCAGGCTGAAACTGGCTTCTGGGAAGAAGGATGAGTAAACTCCCTAGGATGGGGTGGCTCGAGAGGGCCCCCAGGACCAGCCTGAGGGGTCAGGGAAGGCTCTCTGGAGGTGATGACCTCAAGTAGGGTCTTGAAATTAGGAGGGTTTGAGAGGAAGAAGAAGGGAGGAGAGAGTGGGTGCTCCTGCTATGGCTTTCCAGATTCCCCCATGTCTCCAAGGGGTGTGGTAGGGGTGGCTCCAGGCCCTGCCTTCTACTGGATGCCCCATCCCTACCTCTGGGTTTGGCTAGACTTCTCATGTATCTGACCAGTTCCCAGAAGCCTTTTCGATCCTGCTGGCCTCCTTGCCAGCTTCAAACTGCATTATCCTAGCTGGAAGTTTTCCATGTGTGCCAGACCCCTCTCCTTTTATTTCCTAGAACCTTCTTAACATGCCTGTTCCCATCTATACCAGTCAAGCTGATTCCAGTTTTAAAGGTCTGACCTTAAGTCACTAACACCAGTCCTCCCCAAATTTGAAAATATAACCAGGGATTACGTGCTAAAATTACATCTGCCCAAAATGCTGAGAATGGGGCACCTTAATTGAATTTTTTTGAGAATTGAGGGTTAACATGAAAACCTCTTTTGTTTCAAGCCTTGTTGGAAGTGGTAAAGCACACTGGTCTGCTTAATGCCTTTGTAAGTAAAGGGAACACAATAGATCTTTTGATTATCCAAACCACGGAGGCCTCCACGTCAGTAGTGTGAACTTGGGTCCTCCCTGTCTAGAGCTGGAGAAGTGGAAAGTAGAGAAGTCGGGTTTTTGAGAGGAATTGGAAGAAGGAGGTCCCCTCCTCATGGCTTGTCTGTTGATGTTCCTCTTAAAGTTGAGGGCCGCCAAAAAAAAAACAAGAATTCTTAAATCGATAAATCTGCCTCCATTAACTGCTCTAGAGTTTCAATAGTTAAAGTGAATTTTATTGCATCGTTTGGAGAGTTTTACTAGAACCCTTAGGATGATTACAGATGGCATGGTATTAGAGACTTCTCAGACAGTGGGAATTAGCAAGTGTTGAAAGATTCTAGTGGAGTTGGGGGGGTCCTATAGGAGGGGGTGCAAGGGAGGTGAGGACTGTTGCGTCTAAGTATTTTCCTGGGATTTTGCCCTATTTATAGTTTGGCGTTTAAAAGAAACAATCCTCCAGTTTTGGATGCTGTGCTTGGCTGGCTCTGACCTCAGGCCAAGGGCTTTCATCTTGAACTTGGCTGTTTGCTGTCAGATTGGGCTCAGCCTCTGAACTCTATGTGTGGTGGGGGTGGGGAGCAGGGAAGTATAAGGCTTTGGGGAACAGAGGAGCCGTACTCCCAAGACAGAATGCCCAAGAGAGTCTTTCTACAAATTGGATTGCTAGATCCGACCGGTGCTGAAGGACTGCGTGGCCAGAACTGGGTGATACAGAGAGGCCAAGTGTGCTGGGTACTAGAAGAAACCAAGTGAAATAGGTTTGCCTGTTGGAGAGTGGAGCCAGTCAAGGCGAGGGTCCTTGGAGATTTCAGTGAGAGTTCTCTGGGACTCTCTGAATAGGGCAGAGGAGGCCTGACCTGTCCACCCTCCCCAGGGATGGGTTGACACGCTGCCCTCCAAGTACCACTCGCCCCACCAACCGCGGGGCCCTTGCTTTTGCTGAAAGAGTCTCACCCATGCCATGTATCATGGTTATGGGCTGGCCTCTGAAGGCAGGCCCCAATAGCACCTTCATTGCTTGCCTCGACCAGTGCTGGGCACATAGTACTCATTAACTGTTAGCTCCACTGCCCCTGCTACTATTCCTAGACACCCCTGCTCTGGGAGGGGGCTGCCCACACAAGTCTGGCTCATACAGGATCAGGAGGACCTTCCTGAAGCAGAAGAAATGTCAACCAATTTTTTTTTAATTGCAGTAAAAAACACATAACAGAGTTTACCATCATATCTATTTTTTCCCCACCTTAAGCACTTTTAAGAGTACGTTTCCTTCATGTTAGGTATGTTCATGCTGTGGTGAGACAGATCTCCAGAACTTTTTCATCTTACAAAACAGATTCTACCTCCATTAAACAGCTCCCCTTTCCTCTCTCCCCCAGTCCGTGGTAATGAGCAATTTATGTTCTGTTCCTGTGAGTCTGACTACTTCAAATACCTTTCAAGTGGAATCATAGAGTATTTGTCTCTTTGAGAAAAATGGTGCAACCATTAAGGAAAACAGTGTTGAGGTTCCTCAGGAAATTAGAAGTGGAACCGTATGATCCAGAGTCCCTCTTCTGGGTGTGCATCAGTGAGATTTTTAAGTTGCTGAACAAATAAGGTGGGAGTATAGATCTTTCTTGCCCACAGCCCTCAGGGAGGAGGAAAACTGCCTGATGATCCTGGGCAGCAGCCACAGGGCTGGAGGGTGAGGGTCAGATGATGAAGCCCTCTGGGTTTAGCCAAGGAATTTGAACTGACCAAATTTTTGTAATTTTCAAGTAAGGGAGTGAAAAGCATTTCGGAAAGTTCCCTCTTCCTTCACTGGCTTTGCAACTTAAAAGAAGTGGAGTATTTGACTCGAAATTAACAGCATTTCTGTGGGCTGATCCCTTCACCCCATGGGTGTTCTGATAAGGATGCTTCCTCCCTTCCTCCTTCTGATGTGATGGAGTGTGGGTTTTTCCGCCAAAGCCCACAGAACCCACAGCAACCCTCCCCAAACCCAACTTTCAGTTAGGGCACCTTCTCCTCTTACCATGAGCCCCTTGGACAATCAGGTCTGGGTCCCTGCCATAGCGCGCCCTCCTCCCTCATTTGACCAGATTATGCCTTAGTTGTCCCTTTATGCAAAAGTGGGTTTGGTGTAGTCCAGCTCTGTACAGCTGCCTGGGGCCTCTGGGTTTTTGGTGAGGGGTTCATCTTCTCCCTAAATTTCAGAGATCAGGGCAAAAGAAAGGGTGGGCTCACGGAAGGGCCTCCCTGCTAGCCAGCATTTTAGTGTGTACTGAAGCCTCAGAAACTAGGCAGGGGCCTTAGCCCTCGGGAGCTCAGCCTCACTGGGGAGAGAAGCGGTCACAGTGGTGGAATGAAGGGAAATGCGGTCCTGGTGCTGAGTGATGGGTTGCAGATGGTAGAGGCCAGAGAGATGGACGAGGGTCACAGGGCCTCAGAGGATTCGGTTCCTGTTTCCTGAGGCCTGTAGGACCCCTTGGCTGGCAGGGGATCTGGGTCTGACCCACACGTAACCCCTGCCCTCAGGGAGCCCCCAGTCTAGAGGAAGTAAAGTAAAAAGACCTATCACCGCATTGATATTGGGAAGTGTACCTGGAGGTTCTGAGTGTCAGTCATTGAGAGATGAACCTCCACTCTCGAATTTAAAGAAGCAGGAGTATAAGGCACGCTGGAAAGATGAGTGGTGTAGCTAGCAGCGCCTGGGAGCATCCTGCCGAATTCTTACCGCATGCCAGCCTTGGGCTAGTTCTCTGACTGTGTCTCCTTAAGAGTCCAGTGGGGTAAATGTTACTGCTATGCCCATTTTCTAGGGAAATGGAGACCAGGGGATTTGCCTGGGTCTACATGGCTAACTAGAGGCTGAGATTCACCCTGCCCTGTTGACTTCAGAGCCAGGAATGGAGAAACAGCCCAGAGGTTGGAGTACAGGGGTTGGGGTAGGGGTGGTGTGAGCCGAGCGCCTGCTTAGCCACAAGCTGTGGGAACTCTTCGGTGCCTCACCTCATGAATCCATGCACAGCCCTCTGCTGGAAGGGCTCTTACCAGCACTGCATCCTGGTAAGAGCCACAGAATGGACCACACAGGTTCAACCTAGAGGCTGTGCATGTAGGAAGTAGAAGAATGAGGATTTGAACCTGGAGTCCACACTGTGGACCTTTCTGTTCTGTGTAGGGTGGAAAAGTAGAAAAAAAAACAAGGAGCAGAGGCTTGGAGGCAGGAAAGGGTCAGGCTTGCTCCGTGTCTTCAGTGCCTTAGCTATCAGGATGTTTACCAAGCTGCGTGACCTTGAGCAAGTCAGTCTCCTCATCTGCGAAATGGGACAGTAGTACAGTATCTCCTTCATGTCCCGCAGAGTCCATGAAAACGTACTAGGCAGAGTGCCTGGCGCATGCAGCTGGTGACTTGCTGCCTGTTAGCTGCTGATCCTGTGCCCCATCTCTCTGGGCGGGGGGCCCTGTTTTTGATGGCTGTTTCAGGCCCCACCTCGGACTGAGCTCCGGATCTGGAGATGGAGATACAGATGATAAAGCCCACCAGATTTCTCCTAGTGGAGTCCCCCACCATTTCCTATTTCTTTCAAGTTCACCCACAGCCCTCCTCTCAGAAGAATTAATGGTCCACATCTAAACATATGGCAAGTTGGCCCTCTCTTCCTGTCCAACAGGGCCCTGGCTCGTCTCGTCCCAGGTCCCCATCAAACTTTTCCTATTCTGGAGGATTCCAGGTGCAGATGGCCTCACGTATGTCCTCCCTGGGTGGTAATCACAAAGGATCCTGGGTCAGAATTATACCCTCATAGGGGGCAGTCACCCCCACCCACTTCCCCTTTCAGAGGGCCCTTGGTAGACAGGTCCCTTTGATTGCCTTTGAAATGCGCATTCTATTTTTCTATTTTTCCTCTCTTCCATCTAAATATTTGGGTTTCCTGCCGAAATATTTAGGCAGGATTGTGTACGGTGGCTGTTGTCACCTCCCATGGCCCAGTGTAATCTGGCTGCAGCTGCTTAGCTAGGCTCTTCCTGGGAGGGAGAAGCTTTCTCTCCCCTCCCCCCAGGGGGCCCCAGGAGAAAAGTCCAGCAGGGTGCTTGATGGCCAGGTCATTACCATGTTCCAAGTCCCTCCCTTTGTCTGTGCTTGCTGTTGGGACTGACAGACTCGGACCTGAACCACTGTGTAGGAAATAGTGGATTCTACCCTGATTCTAGTTCTGCCTGTGGTGCTGGTTTGTGCCGAGCTCTGAACTCCATTTCCCTCAAGTAAATTCATCCATGCACTCAAGAAGGCTCATAGTGCCTATTAAATTAGGCCCAGCTAGACTGTAGGAGCCCTGCCTGGGCAGGGACATGTCTCCCCACCCTCGGCCCAGGTCTACAGACACGTGCAGGAAGCCTGTGGATTTAATTGCCCACTGCTGTGCTCACAATGTCTGTTGGGCCCCAGGTGCCCAGTGGTGTGCCTGGCTCCAAGGGGGATGCTGAGAGCCTTGTGGGCCTTCCATTTCCATGTCCAGTCAGGAGGGGCTGGGCCTCTTGAAGATCAAGGCTCTTGTCTAGGTGCATTGAGCCAGGCCCAGACTCTAGCCCGTGGCCTCATAGGCTGGGAATTGTGGAAAGGAGGAGGGGAGGGGAATGCCATTATCAAATGTGCTCCCAATTTCCCCTTCAAGCCTCACGAGCCAGGGCCACGTGTCCTAGTGGTTAAGGACAGGCTTTTCAAGTCACAGCGCCTTTGCAAGCTGTGCGAACCTGAGCACACTGTTCCATTGGAAAGTGGGAACAGTGTTACCCATCTTGGTGGGTGGAGATCACAGGAGATCGTAGGAGAAAACGTGCGTGGAGGTCACTTGCTGTGGCCCTGCTGTCAGCTCCAAGTTAGCCTTTAAATTCAGTTTATTACGGTCTCTTCCCTCTTCGAGGAACTTGTAACAGCTCTCCCTCTCTAGGTCTTTATCTCTGGGAACTCCCTTCCTTGCTTCCTCTCCCCATCCCATATTTCATAAACTTCTGCTAAACTTGTTTCTCCTGGGATTAACAAGGCCAATCTGTCCAGCCCCTGCTCCCCCCACCAAGTTCCCCGCCCCCCACTTGGGGCCAGCCAGCCAGGCTCACCGTGGTTGCTGCTTTCAAGGAACTTGAGGCAGAGCAAATAGCCATCCAGTCCTTTCTTCAACAGATACTTACTAAGCACATACTATGTGCCCAAACCTGTTTGAAACCTGCTGCAAAGAGAACGAGCCCCATCCCTGCCTTTTGGGGAATGCCTTCAGACCATGGACTGCAGAAACCCAAGAGGGCAAGTGGACCTGCTGGGGGCGGCAAGCAACACCCCTGCCCCTCCCTCGTGGAGACAGGTCGAGGCCTTCAGAGCCTGCTGAGGAATAGGAGCAAAGGCCGGGCTGTTCTCCGGGGAGAGGAGCATGTCCTGACCTGATCACTCTGGCCTGGCTGGAGCCTGCTGCCTTGGGCTTTTTCTCCCCCAGGGCCCCAGTCACAGGGAGCCTTGCACAGTGGACTGAGAGTGTCGGCCCCAGGGAACAGAGCAGGAGTGTTGCACATTGTTGCCTGGAGTACCTGGAGGACCCCAAGAAGCTCGCGGATCCCAGGTTTCCTGCCCTTCCCAGATTCCCACCCTGGGCCTTGCCATGGGTCTGTGCAGACCCGTTCATCCAGGGTGCCTTCCTGTGACCTCTCTGGGCCTGACAGAGGTGTGGCAGTGAAACACCATCCCATTTGCTATGGTAGGTAGGAAAACTGAGGCCTGGTGAGGAGCTGGGTGGGGACAGATGGTAGAACTAAGTTCAGGTAAACCGGCTCTGCTTGCCCAGGTCCAGAGTGTTTTTCCACCAAGCCATTTGTCATCCTGTCTCAAATCCCCTTTTAAATGGCCTTTAAACCAAAACCATGGTGGTGTTTTGGGGTCCCGAGCACTGATTTTACGTACAGTAACCAGGCCTGCCTGATTTCCTACCCTGCCCAGCACATGCCTTCCTGTCACCTTAAGTGGCAGCTTCCCCACCCTAACTAGTGAGTTTTTCTGGGACAAGAGGCAGGAGTTGAGATGGAAGCAACTGTAAGCTCCAAAAGGAGGATGGTTTTTTAGGGCTGTCCAGAGCCTGGAGCAGAAAAGATCTGAGGCCTCCCAGGGAGTCGCCCTATCACAAGACCCTGCACCCCAAGTGTTTACACCCAAGGAGCTGTTGTTAGCTGGTTTCTCCAGAGCCCAGAGCACCCTGCTTGGAGGCTGGCAGAGGTGGCTGATGGGGGAGGAGGGTCTAGCTCTGGGCACCTCTCCTGGCAGTGAATCATAAATTGTGAGGCTGAAGGAAGCTTAGTGGTTACCTAACCGGCCTCCCGGTACAGCCCTGGAGCCAAGGCCCAGTCCTTAGGAGGTTATGTAACTTTCCCCAGGTTACTGTGCTTACCAGGGGGTGGGGAAGGACAGTGAAGCAGTAATTAGAGCTAAGTGGGGCAATTAGGGAAGTCATCTTGGAAGCAGGGTCCCCAAGAGGTAGGTTGAAAGGTGACCCCCACACCTCCTAATAGCTGTACTGGCCAGTGTCACGGCTGTCAGGGGTCTTCATGGACTCAGATCGTGACCCCCAACCCAGAAAACCCTCAGTGGCTTCTCGGTCAGACCAAGCTAACATTCTTGCTGTGGCCTCTGTCATTTGGACTCTACTACCGGCGTGGTCTTGGCCTCTTTCTGGACCCGTCCCTTTGATCCCAGTTGGCTTCCATATAGACAGAAGGCCATCTCATGAGGGAGGAGAGGCGTTTTAAGACGTTGTAGACGCATCGCAAGTTTTCAGTTCTTACCAAGAACTCGAGGTCTGTATCTGCTAGTAACCTAAGTCACTGCAGGGAAGGTGGCTACGGGGGCAGGACCATGGTCACGGTGTAACCGTAACCAGAAGTAACGGTGGCTGGCACTTGGTGATGGAAAGGGAGCCACAGGCTGGGCGAGGGCCATCACCACTCACATCAACCCCCCCCCCCACAGCGATGACAAGATAAGTGCTGTGGGGAACCTCATTTTGCAGATAAGGCATCTGAAGCAGAGAGATTAAATGACATAACCAAGGTCACATAGCTAGTTAGTGGCCTGAACCCAGGCCTTTGTGTCCAGAGCCAGAGCTCTGCAGAGGCGCCCCTCATTTAGACTGTGGAGTCCTAAATTGGCACCAGTCCTACCCATCTTCCTAGGCTACCAGCCACTCCTTGGGGCTGCACTTTCTCCTTGGGATCCATTGGCTCCTAGTACCCCAAAAGCACTCCAGGCCTGCTTGCTGGCCTTTGCTGAGCACTGTGTTCTGCAGCCTTGTGGGTTCTGACACCACTGTTTTCCCGACCACATTGACCGTACATAGGTTTATTTGCCATTTTCAGCGTGAAAGGTTTAAAGCAGGAAATCTTGGGTCCTGTAAGTAGAGGCCAGGGTTCAGGGTCAGGGCTATCAACTCCTTTCCTGCTCTCAGCCCCTTTCCTCCAGCATCCTTACAGAGCCAACAGGCACTGACCCTTCACTTAGAATTTGTGGGTCAGGGGACCCAGCAACCGAGCCTTCAGAAAAGCATCAAGGAGCTGGAGGGGGGCATGTAACTGCTTGTCAGTGGTGGGGTTTCCATCTGAGTCCCCATATTACCTGCTCCCTCCGCAGCAGCTAAACCTGTACTTGTGACCTGTGCCTGCATTTGGCTTCCCCAGGGCAAAGCCCCAGCAGGACTCCGGTCCCCACCTTGGGAGGGAATAGTTTTAGTCTTGCCATTTTCCTGGAGTAGAAGTGCCACCTGCCTGTGTGGCTGATGACAGGGATCAGTGATCCTGCAGTAGGCTGAGGACCCCAGGGTGGGTACAGCCTCGAATGTTTATTTGGGCCTGGGTGTCTGTGGTGACTAATGCAAGTTCCTTGATCCTCCCACATCCCGGGTGCAGGATGGCACCTGTTCAGACCCTCCAGAGGAGAAAGATCAGCAGCCCCAGGCCTGGCCCGTCTCTGCTTTTCAAATAAAGCTCCTGCCTCCTGGATCGTGGAATGCATGCTGACACTGTTAGCTTTGGAAGGATGCCCTTCCCTTCTCAGCATCCCGGCCCCCTGGAGCAGTGGGTGGAAGGACCGCCTCTCACTGAGGGATAAGTGCTGAGTGGGCTAAGTGGGGCAGGCTGATGCAGTAGTGTCTCGTCAGCACCCCCCTGGGGAGCAGGAAAAGGGAGGGTGTCCTGATTATCAGCTTTTCAACACCCCATCTCTCCCATCCCCCAGATGCTAGCCGCAGCCCAGAGATCTACTTAGGAACGGCCCCGTGAGCTGGGGACTGGCAGGTCCTGGGGCTTGCTCACCTGACTTACTGCGCAACTAGACCAGGTCACTGCCCCTTCTGAACCCAGGACCTGGTCACTAAGGCCAGTTAGATCCCTCCCGAGCACCTGCTGTGTGCCCAGTGCTGGTTTAAGGGTTGTGGAAATCAGGAAGACTTGGACATCATCCCTGCTTTTTGAGGTTGGGGTGGGACCTTAGAGCAAGGATTATTAATTAGTAATGGGGCATGTGGCAGGGGTTTCAGGGGCCCCAAGGGAGAAAAGTCACTGTAGGCTATGGCTGCCAGGGCAGACTTCCCATCCTTCTCAGGGCACCACCTCCGCACCCTGGGGTATCAGAACATGTTGCCTTGGGGGGGTTCTGCCTTATCTGCACTCCTCCCCCGCTCTGCAAGGCCCTAACCCTGTGCCCCATTGCATCACAAACGTAGCACCCTGTGAGGGATAATTAGAAAAAAAAAAAAAAAAAAAAAAAAAAAACACTGTGAACCGGAAGGCTGTGTTTCTGTGTCCTTTAGCTTGTCTTCTCCAGCCCCCAAAGCCCAGAGGCAGGACCCTCGCAGCCCTCCATTGCCTTCCATTTAGGCCCACCTTCAATCTGGACACTTGTCCCTCGCCCTCCCAGCGGGGGTCTTGCCTGGCCAGAGGCTGCATCCCCCCACTAGGTGCCGTGGCCCCACACACAGCCCTGCCATCCTCCTGTGCACGTGCCCTCTTGGGACAGCTCAGCTGGTTGCCCAGCAAAGTGTTATCTCCCTGGGCATGGAGCCACGTCTCGACCTGGGGCAGGCTCCACAGTGCTGGGGCAGGGCGACGTCAGAGTTGTGGGGGACACTGTCAGGTCCTGCTCTAGAAGGTTCCTCTCTGCACCCAGCCAGCTGAGGCCTCTGAGTTCACAGATCTCCATTTCGGCATGCCCTGTCTTGTTGGAATCTTCCAGGGCTGAGAGCGGCGTATGGTCAGACCCTCTGGCTCCCGGGCCTGCTCGTTGTTGGGGTCACCACGTACAGGTCTTAGAAAACTCCCCTTCCCTGACGCTGGTCTTGTGTGTGTGCACACAGCCCTCCACACCTCTCCCCTGCCGCTCTGCACACACAGTGCGGTCCTTCCTTCTGGCCAGGCTGGGGCTGTGTGGCCTGCGGATGGGACCCCCTCAGATAGACTGGCGCAGAGGACTCCCAGGTCCTGAGGGCGGGAGTGGTCTCCCAGTCCTTCCACTGGTGTTCCCAAAGTGGGCCTGAGCTGGAACCCAGAATTCAAGTTTGGCGAAAACCAGCCTGGGGGTGAGGGCGGCCAGGGCGCCCAAGTTCACGTATGGTTCTGTTCGCACTGAGTCACAGAAACACGGTGCAGAAACAGAAGGCAGTTAGTGCTGAGTTGGAGTCAGGATGATTGCTTCCTTTCTCTTCTCTGACTCCCCAGTTTTCTGAAATGCTGTTGAATTGCCTTTAAAACAAAGAAACTGAATTTATATCATTAGCCACTTCTAGGCTCGCTATTTTTAAACGTGTGAGGAACACCAAGCCCAAAGCCAAACCGGGTCTTAAACAGAGCACACTCTGAAACCCGGTGTCAGTCCTGGGATTGCTAACCGCGTCCTGTCATTATTTTTAAATTTAGCTGCCAGAGTGGTGGCTTCCCAAGCAGCAGTGCTGTTGAACACTTGGAGGGGAAGGGTCTCAGAGACTGGGGACGCCAGCTGGGCCTTCAGTCTGCAGACCAAGCTGTTGGAGACTGGACGCCTGTGAGTTGGCAGTCTCCAAGTGGGGCTCCCTGAGAGGTGCCTGGCAGAGCCTGGGGAGCCCCAACGGCTAAGCCCAGTGCTGGGGTCCGCATCCCCTGCAAGGGACTGTGTCTTCTGGAGGCCCACGGCCCCATGTTCCATTGCGTCCAGCTCCGGCAAGCTCCACAGGGCCACAAGGAGACCTTGCCCTGCCTTTCCAATGAACAAAAGCACAAGGCAGCAAGATTTGGGTCAGCGTGCACGTAATTCAGAGTTAGGAGCGTGCTGCAGATGACAGCCCGAGGTCTGGGGTGAACCTGAGGGTCCAGGGGAAGGCACGCCCCGCCTAGGAGAGGATTTGGGTAGTATGTCTCGTGTTTGATTCTGTATCAGTAATCACCCACATGTAGCTAATTAATTTTATTTTAACGTGCCATCAGTAAATATCATGGCTCTTTAATTTTAAATTAAAATTTAGTTCCTCCGTCACCCTGGCCACATTTCAAAGGCTTGGTAGCCACATGGGACTGCTCAGATGTAGAACATTCCATCAGCACAGAGAGTTCTCTTGGACAGCACTGGCGTGTTGATAGGAATCTGTGGAGGTTTCTAATGGCACAGTGGCTTCTCTCGGTGTCTAGTCAAATTCCGTTCCTGCTCTGGGGTGGGAGAGGGGACAGCCGGCATGGCCTGGCTTCCTCAGAGCAGCGCCGGGCGTGACGTGCCGGGAACCCGCCGGACGTGGTTTCCCTGTGCCACCCACCGGAAACCTGCAAGCCCTTCTGAGGTGAGCACGCACCGCCACCCTCCACCCCAGAAAGTGCGAGATTGCAGAGGGCTATGAACCGCCTTGCCCTCTGAGCCGCATCAGACTCAGCTGAGTGGGTATTTGGTGGGATGGTCATTCCTGGTGTCATCGGTCAGGCTTCGTTCGGTGGAGGTGGGACCAGACTGTGGAAAGTCAGTCTTTTTTTGTTTTGTTTTGTTTAAGATTTTATTTATTGATTTAACAGAGACAGAGAACGCACAGCAGGGGGAGGGGCAGAGGGAGAAGCAGTCTTCCCACTGAGTGGAGAGCCGGATGCGGGACTTGATTCCAGGACCCTGGGATCACAAACTGAGCAGAAGGCAGACAACTTGACCGACTAAGCCACCCAGGCGCCCCAAGTTAGTCGTTTTTCATGGGTCTCCAGTTGTTGCTTCAGGGTCTCAATTCCTTCTGATCGCCCGCTCCACCCCCTTCCAGCAGCCTGACCATCTCCAGTGAAGCATCAACTTTCTTCTCCAGTCCTTGGGAGGGAAGCCTGTACTTCAGGTTCAGGTTCACCGCTTGGGTGAATCTGTTGGCACATCTTCCTCTTGGGATGAGAACCATGAACGTGTTTTCCATCACAGATCTTGAAAGAATGGAAGAAGGGGTGACTGATGGAACTGGTGTGGGCTTTCCAGCTTCTTTCTGGGGTCCCGCTCCAGGAAAGGTGCAAGACCCAAGGGTGGGGGCGGAGGAGGAGGGACAGGCGGTTCTCAGAGCTGGGGAAAGCGACTCACTGGGAGATGGCTCTGCTCGAGTCATTAGTGTTTTGCGAGCCTCCGTTTCCCCATCTGTGTTTGAGCTCCTTGTCCAGCTTTGTGCTCATTTGCTGGGACTTTTGACAAGGGCATGGCTCGAACCCCGGGGCTTGTCCTGGCCTCGATGTTTGTCCACTGCTTTGTCATGGTATCTTCCACCATCCAAAAACTTTCTGTCTGCCTGCCTGTCTCTGGTGAGGACGGCGAGTCCTCCTAGGCAGGGCCTGTGTCTTGCACTTGGCTTGTTTGGCTCACAGCATCAGGGCATATGGCCGGTGCTCAGCAAATACTTAACCAGTAGACCCGACTTTGAACTGCACAGTGCAAGGTCGTTCGTGCTTCTGGCCCCATCTTTCCTTGGGTTAGATGAAGTTGGGTGGGTTCTGCATGGGGCTTGGGGCTGGTACCTGGCCAGATGCAGTCTTCATAGCAGTCAGGCATAGCTGCCCTCTTGTCCCTCCAAAGAGGGGGATACCCCAGGGCCCCTTGCGGGGATTGAGGGTGAAGGGAACCCCTTCCCATCCTGCCATCTTGTCTCGCCTCTTCCTAGGAGGTGACAGGCTATGTCCTGCAAGCCCACTGTTGGGTCCCTTGTTTGGCCCTCAGTGGCCCAGGACCAGCAGCCATCTCCAGCAGACTTGAGGGTAAACGGACCTCCCTGGACAAGCCTCCCATGCAGAGTGTTTCGTGGGAGACTGAGTTCTGCGGCCGTGTGAGGAGGGGGTTTCGCTCTCCCACCGGACCCCTGGGTGACTTGGAAATCTGGTGCCACTTACCTTCTGTCTTTGAGCCTTCCCTGGCCACACATAATGCCCCAGGAGCCTGAGCCCCAACAACACAAGGCGTTTAGAAACCAGAAGTTTCTAAGTCAGGAGCGTCTCTAGCTTTGCCTGTGCAACGTCCTCATGTCCACGTCCACTGAGCCTTTGGATCCAGAACCCTGAGAGTTGGCAGGCAGGCAGTAGTATTCCCATTTTACAAGGAAAGAAATGGAGGTCGTGACCTCTAGGGCAGGGGTCTAGCTGGCCCCCTGCAGGCCTGAGCACTCACCGTTAAGGCACTCCACTAAGAAGACTGAGGGCTACCAGAGCCTGGGGGGTGGGGTGGAGCGGAGGGGTTAAGCAGACTTGAGAAAGGCCTTTTGCTTAACATCACAGCCCTGGTGAGGGAGAGATGGAGTGAGCCGTGGTCTTGATCCATTTCGCCTCGTGGGGTTCACAGTGGGGCGGTCCCACAGGCAAGATTCTGTGGCTGTGCCATTGGAGAGTTTCCTGTCACCCGGCCTTTCACTGGTCCTGGGCCCCACGTCTGGGCACAGGAGGTTTTTCAGCCGCTACACCAGCCCTCACCTCACCCAGCCTCTGTGTGCTGGGAGCTCCTGGCTGTACTTTTCCGTACCTTTAGCACAAAACGGCTCTCTGTTTCTTCTCCTGGTCACGTCCACGCCCCAGTCGGCTGGGGATGGGAGGTGGGCCGGGGGGGCTGTCCGTCCACCCCAGGCAGAGAAGGCTGAGGCCACTGTGCCTAGTCTGGTCCTGTGCCTTCACAACCTGCGTGGGTAGGATTGGCCCGGGGGCAAGTGGGGTGTGGGGTGCTGGTTGCCTATATCTGGCTCCCTTGCCTGTCCCACACCTTTTGGGGATCCTGTTCGTATCTCATCTCTGTGATTTCCAAACAGGAAATCTTCTCATGGGGTTTGATCTGGCCTCTGGGGGCCGGGGAGGCAGAAGCTGCCGTCCACCCCCCCGCACCTCCCTGCAATGGGGAGGTGTACCATCCACCCCAAAATGCCTGTGCCACTTCGCCGGTAGTTTCTGGTACAATTTATTCCAGGGAGGATGGAAGCCAGCTGTTGTTCGTCTCCAGCTGGAGACTGAACCAGAGGAAATGGGCTTGGAGTGCAGCCGGAGGGATTTAGGTTAGAGTCCGACAATAAGGAAGGATTTTGTGACAGGTGGTTGGCCCTCAGGAAGATCGCACAGGGGGCTTTGTGGAGAGCGGTGGGCTGGGATTGTGCTGGGAGGTGGTAGGGCTGGGATCGGGTGCTGGGGGGTGGGTGCAGGCAGGGGGGTTCCTACATAGTAGAGAAGCTCAAGGTGCCCGCCGCTCATGCAGAATTCCTGCCACCCACCCCCTAAGACCCCCTGGGCGGTTTTTTTTTTTTTTTTTAAATTAGTGAAGGGGTTTACAGTTTAACCATCTAGTCATCTTAAATTACAATAAATGGGTAAGCTTAATAATTCCTTATCATCAGAACCCCAGGCTTCAAGGGTGGGTGGTTACTTATTACCCAGAGCTACCAGTCCTGGGTGAAGTGAGAGGGAAAGGAGGAAGGAGCAGGTGGAGGGGCTGTTCTCGAGGCCCCTGGGTGTGAGGAGTGTGCCGTGGGCTGGTGTGCTCTGCGAGACAAGACAGGAGGGGGCCTTGTCAGCCACAGCCCTTCTTTCAAGGGTGCTGGTGAAACCAGGAGGCAGGAATGTGGCAGGTGTCATCAGGATGGGTTTTGTATCGTGAAAGCAAGAGTCGGGGGGTGCCAGAGGTAGGGAACCTTGTCCTCAGGATCCCAGCAGGGGAGCCCAGGGCAGCAGGCAGCTGTGTCCAGAGGAACAGGGCTGACAGCCACCAGGCCTCAAGAGAGCTTCGTGGAACAGAGCGTCCCATCCCACTGCTGAGGTGTGGGAAAATGGGATCGTTCATGGGAAGACCTGTGGCCCTCACCCTGACATGCCTCCTGGGCTCCCACCCTTCCCCACCCATCTGCCTCCTTCCTCTAAAATCCTGATGGTTCCAAAGTCTGCAAAGTCGGCTGACTCACCAGGGCTAGGACCTCTGCGGGCTTTGCCCTTGAAGACGGGTGGGATGGGGTGATGCAGGGGAAAGGCAGTGGGGTAGAGAAACACAGAGTCATCATCCCAGGCTGCCTGCACCTACCAGAACTGCCCACCTTATCCTGTGGAGCCAGAACCCACCCTGAACACACTGGCACCCCTCCTTGTGCCCTGGAAGGGCTGGTTGTAAAAGATTTACATCTCAGAGACTCAGTTACTCATTAATATTGAGTGCTTACTAGTGCCAGGTACTGCTTTAGGGGTAAGGGATGAGTGAGGTCTGCCTTCCAAACCCACAGTCTTTTGGGGGGAGATTAAACAGTGGGCCAGATAACAGATATCTACTAGAATGTCTGTAGCCATAAGTACTGTGCCAAGCCCTGGTCTTCCAGGTGGTGGTAGCTGGGAAAGAGGGCATTGCTGTTGACAGCCCATCTCTCATGTCTATAGCTCCGGAGGCCCTGTCCAGCACGTGCACTCCCCCAGAGTGGAGGTGGCCTCCCCATCCCCCCTGTTCTTTTACATCCACTTTTCTACCTAATACCTGTTTCGGGAGCAGCCCTTGAACGGCCACACCGAGCCGTGCATTGTTTCACAAAACCTGCACCCCAACCCCACAAAGTCTTGGTACCCCCACTTGACAAATATGAAAACTGAAGCTCAGAGAGGGGGAGGACATACCCCCAGGTGACCTGATGGTGAATGGGAGAGTGCGGATTTGAATCCAGGCATGTCTGCTTCAAAGCCCAGGCCTTTCCTGCTTTGTCTCTGTGCTGCTCGTGGAGTCCTGAACATGATCTTTGTGATTTTGAAGTGGATGGCTACCACGGTTTATGGTGTCCAGGCCAGCATGCAGACCTGAGCTCTGCAGGATGGGAAGCAAGCTGGCCGGGGGGGGGGGGGGGGGGGGGGGGGGGGGGGGGCCGGCCAGGCTGATGGTGAACTAGATCTCCCTCAGGTCATCAGCCCTGGATGGGGAGATGCAAGTCAGCAGTTCCTATGACCTCCTTTGTGGCCTGCTCGAGGGCTGTTTTTAGAAGCCTCGAATGGATGGTGACTTCCCGTGTTTGCTCCTTCCACCCCGCTGCAAGGTCGGGGTAAATCCAAGAGGCATCCCGGGAGCTGGGACAGAGAGTGTCCGCATACACTCATCCCAAATATCAAAAGTAGATCTGCGCAACCCTTTCATAGCTCTTTGCCACCTGTTAGCTGGGCTTACCTGTCTATCGTCCCCTTCCCAGCTCCACTTTGGGTGGCATTTCTCAGCCCAGTCCTGGGGTGGGTGGTGGGTGGTCTGGTTTTTGGGTGGAAAGGGCCCTCAACTGAGAGTCAGGGGATTCTTCTGGCTGATTCTACTCAGTGCTTTGTCATCACCTTGCTATGTGACTTCTCCCATGTCACTAGCCCTCTCTGATTGATTTCCTCAGCTACAAAATGGGAATAGGAGTATCCATTTTGCCTCCCTTTCCTCCAGGGTCTTGGTCTGAAACAGCATTAGGGCTAGAGGAATTCAAGGTGGGAGAGGCCCGATGATTGTGGGTTTGGGCGAGGAGGAGGGAGATGCCATCTCAGCGCCCTTCCTGGCTTCCTTGTTAGAGCCATCGAGTGGGGCTCAACAGTGAGGTCTGCTAGCTTGCTTGGGAAGGACAAGGCAGAAGCTGAGCAAGGTGCAGGGGCCTCTCACTCCTTAGTCCCTACATCCCTATGGGAGAGGAAGGCGACTGCTTTGCCCATCTGGCGTGCTGGAGGGAGACACT
Source organism: Lutra lutra (assembly GCF_902655055.1). Lineage (NCBI taxonomy): Eukaryota > Metazoa > Chordata > Mammalia > Carnivora > Mustelidae > Lutra > Lutra lutra. The sequence goes on from NC_062283.1 coordinate 66,318,719, forward strand.
CCCAGGATTTGGATTCTGGGGGAGGGGAGGAGCCAAGTCATGATGCCAGGCCCCGGGTCATGGCATCCCAGGTAGGGAGCCGTTAGTGGTGCGGGACCACAGTCACCCCAGGAGGGACAGTAGGTGTGAACTCGTGGGTAGAGAAGCTGAGGTGGCTAAAGGATGTCCCTCTTGTCATTAGGTGTCTCGGGATATCCCACCTGCCCTGAGTCCTTAGGAAGATGAAGCGGGAGGTGGATTTTGAGAATATGCCTGTGGAGAATAATCTTTGTGTGGTTGGGTAGGTGGGTGGGAGGAAAGGCTTTCCTACTCCCACAGCCAACTCGGAGGTGGCCATGCTGTGGGACCCGAGCCACACCAGAGAGGTCCCCTGTGCCTGAACACACAGGCATTTCCAGTCTTACGCATCTGCCGAGCCCTCCAGGTGCCTGAGAATGCTTGCTGACGTCCCATCCTGAGCTCAGCCCCACCAGCCCTTCACTGTTTGCTTTAGCCAAACCTGCTGCCCTCCCAGGTCAGCCCGTCCCTGGGCTCAGCTCTCACGGGAGGGGCTCCCAGCTGCTGGGGAGGGTTACCGTCCCAGGCAAAGAACAATGGGGGCAGGGTCACCTGCCTTGTTTTTATTGTCCCTCCTGAGTACAGACAGGGCTCCCGGGCCTGAGAAAGACGGAAATCCAGAGATTTCTGCTGAAAACGTGCTCACCTCTGGCACGGGCTTGCCCCCGTGAGCGTGAGATCTAGGAGTGCCCCTGCACTCCGCAAAGGCTGCTGAGAGATGGTTTAGGAGGGTGTGCTAGGGGAAGGCCAGCGGTGGCCTGGAGGACAGCCATGCTTCCAGGCCTGCTGCCCTGGGGCCGGGCTGGACTCTGGCCTCCTAACTGAAAGGATGATTTGGGTCTAGTGCAGTGGCTTTGAAATTGGCTGTACGTATTAGAGTCACCTGGGGCAGCTTGAAGGATCCTGGTTCCATGCCCCAGACCATATCTGGCTGGTTCCCTGAGGATAGGACCCAGGCAGGAGGACTTGCCCAAACTCCACCAGATGATCTCTACATGCAGTCCAGGGGAAGCAGTATAGTGATGCCTAAAGTGTGCATCGAGGATGGGGCCGTAGGCCACTTGCTCCCTTGCCTTATGAAGTCACGTGGGTGTCTGTAGGTGTGACCAGCACTGCAGGGGACTTGTTTTGTACACACACACCCGTCCCCCAGAAGACACCTGGGCTGCGGGAGGGCAGCCTGGACCAGCACCGGCATGTTACTTTAAGGACCAGAGAGGAGGGGACGCAGTGAGGCGTCTTCTCCATCCTGCAGTAGGGTCCAGGGACATGAGGAAGGAAGTGTGATTGAGGAGCAGGGCTACTCCTGGCGTGGGCGGCCTGACTTGCTGGGGGCTCAGGAGGAGCTGGAGCTGGTGGCCAGTGAACTTGAGTCTTGAGAATGAAAATGTATTTTCTTGAACTTGCTGTGGACAGGGGAACTTGGGAAGGGCTGAACTGGGCTCCAAAGTCATGGTTGTGGACAGAAGAAGATATGACTGTAAACACAGGGGCACCCCAGCAACCTAAGCCAGCCGCCTCATTTTACAGCAAAGAAAGCAGGCAGAGGTCCAAGGGTTCCTGGAGAATCTCAGCAAGTGACTGGCAGAGCAGAGCTGAGCCTGTCCTTCAGCCCTGCGTGGCCATCCTAGCATTTCTCTAACAGTTTGTCTTTCCTTCTTCTAAAAACATTATAATTACTCCTGGTAGGCACTGGAGCAAAGCTGAAAGTTGCGGAAAAGCAAAAAAGTTAACAAAATCCACACCGCAATAGCTGAAGTCTGGTCTCAACAGAGACATGGTGTGGCCCTGCCTGCTTGGGTTCCAGCACCTGCTGCAGACACCTGCTCCTTCCCGGGAGTGACGGGCCTGGGGAGCTGGGCCTGCAGCTGGCATGGGTATCAGGGTGGCACCACCTGGCCCTTATCAGTACCCTGCCCCTAAGGTACGCCTGCCCTCCCAGCCACACCCCAGTCACCTGGGCTGAGGCTAGAGGTCGGTGAGAATGCTGGGGATGGGGCAGCTTGGAGCCCTGTACACCCTCCCCCCCATCGTCACCCTGCAAGAGGCAGTGAGGGGCAGCCCCTCAGAATGCCCAGTAGAGCTTGTTCGCAGCCCAGATCAGCCACGCACACCTGCCGGGGGGCCCAGTCACTATAGTCCTTTAAGCTCCCTGGTGGTCCTGCCAGGCAGCCTGTACGGAGAGCCACTACCTTGAGATCTGTGTGGTGGCTCAGGTCCCTGAGCCTCAGTTTCCACATCTGATAACAAGCCCAGCAGCCCTTCCCCCATCCCCTGTGAGAGAAAGCTGAGCAGTGCAGAGGGAGGGAGGATGGAGATCATGGAGGGTTTGACTAACGGTCCTCAACTCTCTCATTCGTCTTAGGAATAAGAGGGTTAACAGGTGTTCACCTTCTGGCCAAGATACTTTTGATCTGCCAGTAGACCCAGAAAGGACTGTCTGATGGGGGACTGGCCTTGTGGCTGGACAGATTAGCCCCCAACATGCCCACTCTCACTTCTCAGACTGCTCTAGGGAGTCCCCACACTCAGGGGCTCTGGGGTTCTCCTCCCCTCCTTTACTATTTGTTCATTTGTTCAGGTGTGAAAGGATTTGAAAAACTTTAAACAAGCCCAAACTGCAAATACTTGCTTGGAAAGCACCTGAGATAGGTTTACTGGGCTCCACTTCCGTCTGTCCTGTTCAGAACACCTTCTTACAGAGCCTCAACCCCACCCATGGCCCCCCGTTCTGAGGGGTTCTTTGTCAGACCAGATGGGTGTGTGGACGACACGGACATGTGGGGAGAGCCGGGGGGTGTGGTGGCCGGGGGATAGGTGGGGGCAGCGGGGCGGCAAGCTGGGACTGGGGTTCAGACAGGCTCAGCCCCTCCTGCCAGGCACAGTGTCAGGGGACATAGTGTGTGGCATTGTTTCCTTCCCAGCCTGCCTACCCTGCTTGGCTGTTCGGGAAACCGGCCAGGGTGCCTGGGAGCCTCCAGGGCAGAGACCAGGAGAGATGGGCCTTCCAAGGGATGACACAGGACATCTTGAGGCATGCCTCTGATTCCTCCAGGGAGAGCTTTAACACACCTGTGCCCCCAGCCCCTCCAACTCCAGCCAACCCCCTGACCCCATCTTGAGTTGTTTTGGTCCCCATGGATGTCGGAGAAGCCACCCTGTGCCCTTAAGGAGCAGACTGATCAGACTGAGGAAGGGTAGCTTTCAGTCTTTGAACAGAATGGGGTGGGAAAAGGTGGCAAGTGTGAGGAAACTTGGGGACAGTGTCCTGTTCTCAGCAAGGCCTGCCCTCCAGGTGCAGGGAAGTTAACCCCACGCCCTTTGATGTAGCCTTGGGGACACGTGGTCCTTCTGCCCCGGTCTCAAGTCCGTGCAGGGTCTGGTTTCCTGACAGACACATGGAGCGAGTCCTGGCACTGACTATGGATCCATTTATTCAGTGCGGACGATGATGGCCTGCCTGGATGTCCTGCATACTTTTTGTATGCTCAGGGTAGGTGTTATTCTTGGCAGACGGAGAAACTGAGGCTGGGGTTACGTTATTTACCCAGAGACTTAGTATGAGCCATTGGGAGCCCCCCTAGACTCACCGCCAGGTCAGTGCCCCGGAGAGGGCCCGAGAGCCGTCCGTCTCCCTAGATGCAGGGCTTAGGGGTGTAAGCATTCCCCAAGGAAGGTGCCAGGCTTCTTACTAAAGTGTTGCTACCTGGGGTGACTTAGATTCCTTTTCCTGCTCTCTGCTCACCCGCTGCCTTCAGGATAGTTTGCGCAGGGGACTGCTTCCCCTTCCTGCAGAAAAGTCCTTCAAGTCTCCTCAGGGACTCTCCCAGCCCCACTGCGAATCTGTCATCTTGGCCTTGGCTGAGGGGGCTTTCATCTTCCTCCTTCAGACCACCCCCTTCCCCAGCCCTCTGCCCCCTCTCAAAAGTCTAGCAACTGCTCCCCTCCCCTACCCTCAATTCCCCTTCGATGCGGGTGGTTTCCGTGGCTCCCGCCCTCAACCCCATCAGCCCCCACCCTTGCTGGGGTCTGACTCTGCTTCCCACTCTCCTGCTTCACCTCGGCACTAGTGAATTTAGTTAAAACCCAACTGCAGAACGATGCTGGGAAAGCACTGAAGGAAGGACACAGGAGGATACATCAGTCTAGACCAGAGAATGTACAATCATTTCAGTTAATTTCCTCACCCACGCTCAAGTACTTGTTGAGCACCTACTATGTGCCAGGCGGTATTCTAGATGCTGGGAATACAGCCGCAGAAAAGCAAGCAGATTGAAAAGGTCTGTCCTCGTTTGACTTATGTTCTTGGGGAGCCTGCGTTTCTACAGACGGTTCTCTTGCCGTTGCTTGGAAAGTTGTGTTCTCCAGAGGCCTGGCTCCACTCCTTGTAGCTAAGAAGCACCCACCCCAGCATCCATCCTCCCCGTTACCTATAGGTGGGGGGGGCGTTGGGAGTGGAGGCTGAGAGCCAGAGCTCCCCAGTTTCCTCCCCAGCTCCACCACTGACTCGCCGTGTGACCTTGGGCACACTCCTTCATTAGCCTCTGTGCCTTGCTGTCCTCGTCAGGCTGACGGCCCCCACGTTTTAGGGTTATAAAGATTGAGCGAACTAAGGGATTTGAGGTGCTTGGTTGGTATCTGTTGCTTCCGTGCTCAAAATCAGAGGCTATTCAGATATCAACTCTGCTCATCTATGATGCAAGGATTGATCAGCGGTTGCCCTTCCCCCCCTCAAAAGGGGGAGCTGGGAGGACCAGGCCAGAAGAATGATAAAAGTCCTGTTCTCTCTTGCCAAGCCCCTTGTCAGTATGTGGCCAGTGGCCTTATTTCACCTTCCAGGCCAGAGGCACCAAGTGATTTAGATGGAACAACTCAGGGTGAAATGCAGCCAGGGGTAGGTAAGGGCCCCCCACAGCCTGTGGGTCCAGGGGGCCGGTATGCTGCTTACAGCTGCATCCGCATAGCAGGAAAGTGCTCTGTGGTCCAGACCTCATGTCTGCTTGGGAGCTGGAGGCCAGGGAGGCATAGCCCCCTGGGTGCCTCCTAGCTGCCTTCGCCAGCCCACCTGTCCCCTGGACTGCAGTGCCCTGTCTCTGCCCACCCAGGGTAGATGAGAGGAGAGGCCCCACCTCAGCCCCACCAGCCCAGGGCTGAAGGTAGGCCACGTGTCCCAAGCCCCGGGACGACCTACTCTCCAGGAAGGGGAGGCCTGGTAGCTGCCTCTGCCCGGGAAACCCTGGATCCCCTGGGCATGCGGAGATGTCCGGGAACCCGTATTCCGTGGACAGTGGGTGGGGTCAGGGCAGCTGGTTGCCTGAAGCCAAGGCAAGGGCATGCAGCCTCCCTGGAGGCCTGGCTGGAAATGCTGAGCTCGGGTCAGAGTGGATGGACTGGTTTTAGGGCACTGTTTTTTCAGCTGGTGCGAAGGGGTGGAAGTATGCACTGGCCTCCTTCCTGCAGCCTTTGTGGGCAGGGTGGGGGGCAGGATAACCGTGTCTAGTCAGGGCTCTCCAGGCTTCTCTTGGAGCACTCTGACCTTAGGCTACTTACTTAACCTCTCCAAGCCTTAAATTTTCATTTGCAAAATGGAAAAAATTACGGTATCTTCCCAGCAGGATTCTGTCCTCATTAAATGAGCTAAAGGCAGTAAAGTGTTAGCACAACACTTGGTGCATAGAAAGCCCTCAATAAATCACAGCTACTTGGTCAGGAGGGCGACTCAGGCAGGAGCTCTGTTCCTTCCCCAAACAAGAGCTGAGCCCAGGCTGAGTGCAGTATCCCCTTCTCCCATCACTCTCCTAGGTTCTGTGGAAAATGAAAATATTGTCTTGTGTGAATCTGGGAGCCAAGTTAAAGAACCCTGTGAGTGAACAGGGGCCACCTCCTCCTGCGAGAGCTATTTCCCTAACCCTGAGAACAGGACGCCATGTCTAACGGGGTGTCGGCCTGGCTCCCCCATGCCACTCTCTGTAACCTACGAATGACCTCAGTCCTGGGCCAGGCCCTTTGTTCTGGGAGGCCTCCCCTTTGTATCCTCTGTTATCCGTGAGCCTAACCATTGAGTTGCCCCTGCCAGAGCTGCAGCCACACACAGTGGGAACAGGGAACAGGCCCCCAGGTCCACATTAGGACTTCCACCCCCATCCCCCAGGCCTCCCTTTCCTCCCCTATCTCGAATGACACCTGGCAGGGTAGGTGATGTGTGTATGTACACCCAGCAAGGGGTGTCCGCCATTCAGCAGCACAGAAATCCTACTTCACACCCAGCACTGGGATGGAGCCAAGCTGATTCCTAGGCCAGCTGCTTGGTGCCCATGGGCAGAGAGGAGGCAACAGCAGGGCGGTGCTGGTGTACCCAGGGGGCAGTTAGAGCCGTGAAGGGAGGTGGGGGGAGCCCCATTGGCTGACAGCCAGATAGCCCAGAAACTAGCCCAGTTCTGCCACTTAACCTCTCTCAGCCTGTTTTGTGACCTAACCAGTGGGACTGTTCTAAGGGCTGGTGGTGCTTCCAGCCCTGCAGACACAGGGACCCATCCGGGTGCCCCTCTCTAGATGACCATGGAGAGATAACAGGGGTCGTGGGGAGAGTGCCTGGGACTGTGGCCCCCTGAGAACCCAGGGCCGGAGGCTGAGGTGGCAGGCTGTGCCCCAAAGGGCATAGCATTGGTGGGGGAAAGGCAGGAAACCCAGCCTGTCTGCCTCAGAGTTCCCAACCGTAGTGCCATCTTGGGTTACCCTGTTTTGCCCCTCTTCTGTTCGGTGTCTCCTGAGCACTTAACTGATTCCCAAGTCATGGACGGCCTTTGGGCAGCGTGGGTTGGGCTGTCTCTCTGTGTCGTGGGGCTTCAAGCCCCATGACCTGGCATAGACAGGTGGGAGGACAGGGATTTCGCCTCCTCACAGTGCCTCCCCGGGACCTGCCGCAGTGTCTCACACAGCTACCGCTCCCCACTCAGCACCTGCTGACACTCCCGGAGGGCGCTGTCCCCTAGCTGGGCTCCCCGGGGTTCCTGTCACCCCTTCAGCAGCCCTGTGGTGCCCCGGTTGGCCTTGCTGTAAACACGTTCTGTTCTCAGGAGTGATGTGCTGCCAGGAGCCCTGGGTTCTCAGGTAGCTCCTTATCCAGAATGCCACCCTGGTTCCCTCTCAGTTAGCAGACGATGGGAGGTCTGACACCCAGGGTGGGGCAGAGCTCCCCGAGTGTGGCCCAGCCCTGAAGACGTGAGGTGTTGACACTGCCAGCGATTTTATTGACTTTCCTAGTGTTTGCTAGTTTGTGGTCTCCTGAAACCCAAGGCTTTCTCCCCTCGATCCTGGTCTGGTCCTTTTGGAACCCAAAGTGGATGACATGAAAATAGTCAAAGATAATCCAGTCTCTTTAGTGTGGGTCCGTCTTCCCCCCAGGGAGGGGATTTTGAGTTCACACTGCCCTTTCCCTGCAATGATGAGATGAGCATGGCCCTCTCCCCATCCCGGCCTTGCCCACCGCTTTGCCTCCTCTGCCGATGGGACCGGGCAGCCCTCTCCGTACATCTTTGCTGTGTCGTTGACTAAAATACGGACGGGGCCAGGCCTTTCGCGTGATGGCGGAGACCTCCAGTCAGATTGATAACGATCAATACTTCTTGGTTGTTTATCTGCCTGTAAAGGGGCCCAAATTAATCCCAGCTCCGCCCTGCATTTCTCTGTCTTGTCCACATGAAATCTCTGCCAGCCCATCTGTTGCTGAAATCGAGATTTACCGCATTCCACCCAACTTCAAGGGCTCGCAGCCCCTGTGGAGCGGGAGATGCACTTAGTTGAGCATGACTGGTTCTTGACAGACCTGTGCTCGCTCCTAGTGCCCGCCGGTTCCTCCTCCGAATGCGCCAAACATTCTCATGTTCCCATTTAGACATTGGTGAGGACTCTGGTTTGAGTTTCTGGAATCCACCCCTCTCGTCTGTGTGGGAAGAGGGACAGCGCTCATGTTCCTGAGACTCCATGGGGATGACCAGCCTTGGTGCCCTAAATGCATTGCCCTCTGCTCAGTGGGGCGGCTTCCCTTTCAATGTCTCTTCGTCCATCAGGCTGAGCTTCCCGGCTTTGCCTTCTACCCTCTCTCTGCACAACAGGCCTCCGAGAGGACAAAGGGCCAGAGGGAGCCGCTGCCTGTTTAACACTAAGACACAGGACCCCACTCCTCGTTCTCCTGCTTCGGACATGGGTTTAATCTTTTGGAAAACCTTTCCGATGGACCAGAAGGCCCCTTGGGATCTAGATGTGCTGGTGCTCTCTCATGGAAGTGGCCCAGCCAGCTAGACGGCCAGCTCTCTGAGGGGAGGGCAGCCCTCCGCCCCTCCTGACCTGCAGAGAGATGTTCTGGAAAGGCGGTGAGGAGGCAGGGCAGCGGGTGGTGTGGTTTGATGGCCTGTCAGATGAGCATGTCATCATGGAAAATTCTTTATGGAATCTGCAGAGCCGTTAACACGGGGCCTGCTGTCGCAGCTGCAAACTGCTGGTTCCTTCAGAACCAGCCTAGCCCCTCCCTTGTTTCCCACCAGACTTCATTCAGGCCACGGAGGGTTAAAACTGTAGGCTCTCCGTCTCCCTCTGGCTTCCATCCCTTGCCCTTCTGTCTTCCCTCAGACCCAGGCTCGAGTTGTACAGAGAATTTGGCTGAGTTTCCTGGTCTCTGGATTGGGGTCCCCCTCCTCAGGGCCACCCTGGAACTCCTGGCTTAAACCCTGGACCCTGCCTGTGCGCCTTCTGCTGTGGTCCATGCCCCGCCATCTGCAGGTTGGGGTGAAGGATGTGGAGGGTAGAGCCAGTTCTCGACAGGTTGAAGCAGGTTTGGCAACTATTAAAGTTCCCGGAATAGATCAGTCTTCTTCTAGGGCTACCAGTGTCCTCCCCAGGTGGCCTGTGTCACCTGCTGCCCACAGTTGCTGGGAGCCCCGTGGGGACTGATCACTTGATTTTGAGTCACCCTGAAATATACACACCATCTCTGGTGATCTGTCCTGGCCTAGACCTTGAAGTTGCCTGGCCCAGTGCAGAGAGATGGACCCAGAGAAGAGAGGGAAGCGGGAGCTTGTAGGGGAGGAGGATAGAGTCCCAAGCATGGGGAGAAGGAAGCCAACGGATGCAATATGTACCCCTTCAGACAACAGATCCAGGAGGTGCTGAGCTGGGACGAGGAGTGGATGCGGGTCCCTCCCAGGTCTGTCCCGCAGTAGGAGACTCCTCTGTGGAGGACTGGGTAGGGCATAGGTGTCCTGTGTTTCTGAATCACATATGCCTTCCTTGAGGCAGAATAGTCTAACACAGTGTGGGCTCTGGCCCAGTAGCAGCAGCATCACCTGGAAACTTCTTAGACATGCAGATTCTCTGGCCCCTTCCCAGACTTGCTGAATTAAACTCTGGAGGTGGGCCCCACAGTCTATTTAACAAGCTCACCAGGTGATGCTGGTACATGCTAGTAAGTTCCAGAAGTACTGGCTCAGTAAGAGAACGGACTTCAGAGATAAAGTGCCTGAGTTTGCATTCTTACCCGCTGTGTGGCCTTAGGCAAATCACTTAACCTCTCTGATCCTCTGTAAACTGTTTCGTCATATATAAATTGGAGACAGTAACTCCCACCTTGTTATTGTGATGATTCAATAAGAATGTTCATATGGGGGCACCTGGGTGGCTCAGTGGGTTAAGCCGCTGCCTTCGGCTCAGGTCATGATCTCAGGGTCCTGGGATCGAGTCCCACATCGGGCTCTCTGCTCAGCAGGGAGCCTGCTTCCCTCTCTCTCTCTCTCTGCCTGCCTCTCCGTCTACTTGTGATCTCTCTCTGTCAAATAAATAAATAAAATCTTAAAAAAAAAAAAAGAATGTTCATATGGAGTTGCACCCGCTGCTGTCACTTCGAAGAAATCATCTTCATCACTTTGTGTCTCTCGTTCTAGGTAGTATCTGATGCTGCAGGACAGGGTGTGGCCATTACGGGGAATCAGACCTTCAACAACTGGAACTGGCCCAACGCAATGATTTTTGCAGCCACGGTCATCACTACCATTGGTAAGTCTTTTGGGACCTTCAGGATACCCACGTCCATGCCCCCCATCCACGGAACTTTATAAGAATCCACCTCTGGTCCCATGCCCTTCTGTTGCATTGTGTTCTTTGAGCATTTTCCTGGGGATTTAGTAAGTCCTTGGTAATTGGCTATGCTTGGGAGATTTCTCAAGGAGTCCTCACCTGGGCTCTTGGAGCAGAAACGACTAAGCCTGATAGCCCGAGCCATGCAGGAGGTTGAACAGGTTGTGCTCTGCACCAACCCAGCCCATGCTTGCTCACCAGGCTGGGGGTGTCTCTTCTGGTTATCTATGGCTGCATGACCAACCACCCCAGAACTCAGTGGCTTAAAACACAACTTACTATTATCTTTTGCTATTCTGAGGGTTGACTGGGTTCAGCCGATTGGTTCTTGCTGGAGATCAGTAATGGCGGTGGCAGTCCTGTGTCTGAGGCTGGAGTCAGCCAAAAGCACTACTGGCTAGGCATCTAGGACTGCTTCTGCCATCACACGTTGGACAGCGAACTGTGGCTGTTGGCTGAGAACATGGCTAGAGGTGAAAACGCCGTGACTTGGGTGGGTAGCTCGCAGCGCGGCAACTGGATTCCAAGGGGGAGAATCCCCGAAGTGAACACTTCCAGCCAGCTGGGGGAGAAGCAACAGGGCTTCTCAGGCTTAGCCTATCTGGTACTACTTGTTCTGCATCCGCTGGCCAAGCCGGCCGCTGAAGCCCAGCTTCCAAGGTTGGGGGTTAGACACCAGCCTGATGCGAGCAGCGGCATGCTTACACAGGAGGGGAAGGGGTTAAGAATGGCCGTCTATAGGGGCGCCTGGGTGGCTCAGTGGGTTAAAGCCTCTGCCTTTGGCTCAGGTCATGATCCCAGGGTTCTGGCATCGAGCTCCGCATCAGGCTCTCTGCTCAACGGGGAGCCTGCTTCCTCCTCTCTCTGCCTGCTTCTCTGCCTACTTGTGATCTTTGTCTGTCAAATAAATAAATAAAATCTTAAAAAAAAAAAAAAAAAAGAATGGCCGTCTTTAGAGACCACCTCCCGTGGTGCCTGTGTGGTGTCTCCCCAAAGAAGGCTGTTTATAATTTGCACCATGGTGCTGTATGGACTAGTGGAAGGCTTGCTGATGATGAAGGCTTTGTCCAGCAGGGAGCTCCCAGTCTGATGGAGGAGACATGGCCCATGCCACCCTACTTGCTTTATAAACAATCATGACCATTGTGTAATAAAGTAAAATTTCATTTCTGAAGGACTGATATTAGATCAGTATCAAGTGATCTTAAAGGACGGGGCTGTGTGGATGTGGGTGTAGGTTTGGCCGTGTAGCCGAGCCCAGGGCGGTGCTGAGTCTGGGACTGTCATCCCCGCTGCAGCTCTCCATGCCTCACTCTCTTTTTCTTCCTCAGGCTATGGCAATGTGGCCCCCAAGACCCCTGCTGGGCGCCTCTTCTGTGTCTTCTATGGTCTCTTTGGAGTGCCACTCTGCCTGACGTGGATCAGTGCCCTGGGAAAATTCTTCGGGGGACGTGCCAAGAGGCTGGGCCAGTTCCTCACGAAGAGAGGCGTGAGCCTGGTATGTCCCCAAACCTTGGATACTGCACAGCACTGGGGGGACCCTGGCAGGGGGTGGGAGGAGGGGAAAGATCTAACAATGGACAGAGGTGTTAGAGCAGGAGACAAGAGGGCAGTTTCGGGGACCCCCGGCCCCTGGTTGAGGCTGGGAACAGTGCTCCTCACCCTTTCCTGGGTGACAAGCCTCCTCCCAGGCGTGGTACCAGCTGGCCTCCTGCCTGGCTGCCTCGCTGTCCTTCTGGGTGCCCTTGCTGATTTTCCCCAGTCTCTGCCATGGGTCTGACTCGGTCTCCCTGCCCCCACCCCCACCCCATCAGCGACAGGCGCAGATCACGTGTACAGCCATCTTCATTGTATGGGGCGTCCTGGTCCACCTGGTGATCCCGCCCTTCGTGTTCATGGTGACAGAGGAGTGGGACTACATCGAGGGCCTCTACTACTCCTTCATCACCATCTCTACCATCGGCTTCGGAGACTTTGTGGCTGGTGAGTCCTGCCCTTCCCCCCAGACCTCTGCTTCTCCATGTGCAATTCAGGGGACCATTTTTGGGGCCCCAGCAGGTGCTCAGCGTCCTGGGCAGCAACCCCTACCCCAAAAGGGGTCCTCTTCTATTTCCCTTTTTTTCTTGGGCCATAGCTTTTCCTGCTTCCTCTCCCTCTGTTTCCCCTGCTCTTAGGCCTAGGTTCACTCGGGGCAGGAGGTAGGTTCTTCCCCCTCTGCAGAGTTGGAGCCTGTTACCCACAAAGCCCCGGAGCCAAGCCGGGGGGTCCCCTTCCTGTCCCAGAGCTGCCTGCCTTGTTTCCCATCACAGGAGCGGAGGGAGCTGGTGTAGAGGCTTGGCCGACAGGCCCGAAACTTTGCTCTTGCCACAGGCAGTTTAGAAACAAGAGAGGCCTTCTCCTAAGCTGCCCCACCCTCTGGGGCCGGGACAGTCCTTCCCGCTCCTCCCCTACTTAATCCAGGCAGGTGATAAAATTCTTTGGCCACAGCCTCTAAGACCTGTGCCTCTGGCCAGCACTGTGTCTTGGCCCTTCATCTTCTCGACCCCTGTTTGGCTGCACTGACCCCGTGTTTGTTCCCTCAATGCCTGCTGCCCTGCTCAGCCGACCCCAGCCTTTGCTCCAGGGGCCTCTGGTCTCCACCCTCCCCCTTCCTAGGGGGCAGGAACAGGTCACTACCCCTCTGCCTCATTGTAAGGGGAGACTCCAAACGCTGGGAGAGATGGTTGGTTGGTGGTGGTGAGGGGGGACAGGAAAGAGGCCCAGACTCTCTCCTGACCTCGGCAGCTCAGGGCCTGCTGTCTTGGGAGATAAATTTAGACGGAAGCACAGCCCCGCCATTGTCTAAGGGACCCCGAGTGGGCAGGGAGAAGCCTTTGTCTTAGGGAGTGTATTTACCCATACTTTCTCAGCTTCAGCAAAACCTTAGGCCCTTTCCTCAGTTTCCTCATCTTTAAGATTGGTTTAAAAAGAACAGCACCGACCTAACAGGGTGGTCAAAGATCAAATGAGTGCTGAGGATAAGACCCAGCTGTGTTAGCATGCGCCCTCCTCGTCAAGACCCAGCTGTGTTAGCATGCTCCCTCCTCGTCATCTCAGCCTACTTGTGACCAAGAGCCCCAAGCATCCCTCAGAGACACCGCTTGTCTCCAGGGGCAAACACAGCCCCTGTCCTCAGTGACCTCTAATTTGATGAGGGTTGTATAGACCCTGCCCTGCGGGAGCCCCACTCTGCAGGAAGCCCCCTTCCCCTCGTCCCTTTTACAGACTGCTCCCAGTTGGAAGGTGGCGGGGGCAGGTCATATACTGCATATACTAATGGAGGTCAGTGGTTCCAGAAACGTGAAGTTAAGCTGGAAACCTCATAATGCCTGAGTGTAGGAGATCAGTCAGAGCTGTACAGGCTGACCCCGGAGGACTCCCTGGAGCAGGTGTCAGGAGCCTGGGCTCAGAGGAGGAGGATGTGGGGAGGAGGATGTGGGGTGGCAGAGCCCTCTAGAGCACAGGAAGGGCCAGTCTGAAGAAGGCAGAGACAGGAAGTCAGGGAGCAGCCAGACCCCGCTGAAGGAGAATCACATCTTTCCAGAACAGTTTGTGCTGAGACGGGTGCACACAGCCCTCTTGGCCCACCCACCAGCCCCATTCATGTTAAACCAGTGAGTCCATTCCCCGCTGTGAATATGCTGGCCACGTGCTCACTTAGTTTCCATCCTGGTTTTAACTGAAGTATAACATATACATCCCCAAAGGTGCACAAAACACCTAGATGTGGTATAGTGGATAATTGAAAGGCAAACATTCATGAACTATTTCCTGACACATATGGTGGCTACATTAACCGGTTCCCCCTCACCTGGGACCTGGAGGCTACCTTATCCTGGAGAACCACTCTCCTGACTTCTGATAGTTGAGGACACGGAGGCTCAGGCAGGTTGGAGACTAAGATAGGGACATGAATCATCAGGATGGTAGAACAGTCTGGTTTCTGACACTGTGCCTGCTCTCAGAGAACACAGCTGTGGCCTTGACGTGTGTTCAGGTCCCTGCTGACCCACTTCTGACCCTCGGGGCTTCCTGTCCCGTCTGCAGGTGTGAACCCCAGCGCCAACTACCACGCCCTGTACCGCTACTTTGTGGAGCTCTGGATCTACCTGGGGCTGGCCTGGCTGTCCCTTTTTGTCAACTGGAAGGTGAGCATGTTCGTGGAGGTCCACAAGGCCATCAAGAAGCGGCGGCGGCGACGGAAGGAGTCTTTTGAGAGCTCCCCACACTCCAGAAAGGCTCTGCAAGTGACTGGGAGTACGGCGTCCAAGGACGTCAACATCTTCGGTTTTCTGTCCAAGAAGGAGGAGACCTACAATGACCTCATCAAGCAGATCGGGAAGAAGGCAATGAAGACGAGCGGGGCTGGGGAGAGGGTCCCAGCGCCGGGGCTGGGGCCCCAGGGTGGTGGGCTTCCAGCCCTCCCCACTTCCCTGTCCCCCCTGGTGGTTTACTCCAAGAACCGGGTGCCCAGCTTGGAAGAGGTGTCTCAGACGCTAAGGAGTAAAGGCCATGTGTTGCGGCCCCCCAGCGAGGAGGCCGGGGCAGGGCCTCCCAAGGAGGGCTCCCCGACCTCCGAGGTCTTCATTAACCAGCTGGACCGAATCAGCGAGGAGGGTGAGCCGTGGGACGCCCAGGACTACCACCCGCTCATCTTCCAGAACGTCAGCGTCACCTTTGCAAATGAGGAGGCCGGCCTCTCGGACGAGGAGACATCCAAGTCCTCCATAGAGGACAACCTGGCTGGGGAGGAGAGGCCCCAGGAGGGGACCGAAGCCGAGGTGCCCCTGAACCTGGGTGAGTTCCCGTCGTCCGACGAGTCCACCTTCACCAGCACCGAGTCGGAGCTCTCTGTGCCTTACGAACAGCTTATGAACGAGTACAGTCAGTCAGACTGCCCCAGGGGCACGTGAGGCAGGCCCGGCTCCCCACCCCACCTCCGATGGCTTCTGTTTCCCTCATCCTGGGGCGTCCTACTAGGTCTGGGACCTCTGGCCCCTGGTGGGGGGCAGCCCTGGAACAGGGAGTGGGGGGCCAGGGCCCTTCCTCACCTTCCATCCCCTCCGGCGAGATGCTGCGGGTCAGACTCGGCGTGCGCCCAGGGCAGGGCCCCTGCTCCCTGGCTGAATGGGCACGCTGGCAGTGGGAGGCTGGTGTATTTGGTGGTTCAGAGACCGGTGTGGGCTGGCAGGTGACTCTTCAGCCTGCACGGGTCTTCGGACGTTTGGTTGAGCGTGTCACACGGTTCTCTTAGGCTCAGAGCCCCGGCCATTTGAGTTCACCAGTATTAATGAGCTCCTGTGTGCCCAGCATGTAGCTAGTATGTCAGAAGCGGGGGGAGGGCACTAGGAGCCCTGGGTCCTGCCTTTGCAGAAGGTACAGCAGTGGTGTGGGGAGCGTTCCAGCTCCTCAGCAGATAGCAGGGCACTGCATGGGATGCCCGTATAAGCATCCCCCAACCCCACCCCGTGTGCCCACCAGGCCCTACTGCAAGCTCAGTAGGGAAGAGGTGCCCAGGGGAAGGGAGGGGAAGACCCCGGGCAGATGCTGAAACACTCCGAATGCACAGGACCCCCAGCAAGCTCTGAGTTGGCCCAGGGTCCGAGTCCTGGTTTTGCCCAGACCAAGCCACCCGGAGCCCAGTTCCCTGACTCACTCTTCGGCTGAGAGGTGACAGATGCAGGCCTTTCCTCTCCCTGGGAATGCTGTGGGAAGAGAGGGTAGCGGTGGCTGGGGGGCTGCAGGGCTGGGTTTGGCTCTGGCCCCTTCCATCCCCAGCCTCCCCTGTGCCCAGAACAAGGACCTCATGGCTCCCTGGCCCTCCTGGCCCCCATGGTGGGGGAGGCCGAGTCCCTCTTGGCTTACACACGGGAGGGACCAACGATGTGAATCCGCTCCCCACCTGCAGCCACGGTTCGTCATTCGTGTGCGCACGTGCGTTTGTGTGTTTAAGAAAAGACTGGGGACGCGGGGAGAGGAAGATAATGTGAAGCTTGCACACAGACTGCTTCTGGTGTGGGGCAGCAGAGGTCCTCTGCCAGGCACACCCAGGGGCCAGCCCTCTCTGCCTTGTATGGTTTTGTTTTGTTTTGAATAAACTGCTGTTTCGATCTTCCATTGTTGGCTTCAGAGCCCGGGGATGGGAGGGCCGGGGGGAAGAGCAGGCTCCCAAGGATTGGGATGCCACCTGTTTGCCCTCCTACCCGTAGCTCAGCTGGGCCTTTCTTGGCGGGCTCAGCCGGCACCACGCTGTCGAGAGCCCCCACACAGAGTGGTGGTGGTAGGGGGGGAGGCATCCCTCACGGGTGACTGACACTGGCCAGGAGGCAAGGGATCACCCTTGACCCAAACTCTCCGCCTCTCAGCCCCCTTCCACATACTGTGGGGCCAGGCCCCCTTCCCCCGCCGCCGACATGTGAAGACGGTGATGGGCATGTGTGACCCCACCTGCGTTCATCCTGTGACCCAGGGCTGTGCTGGCTGGGCAGCTGGGTGAGAAGGAGCGGCCTTCTGTTTCTCTGTGAATGTTCTAATGAGTTCATCCCAGTTTCCTTGCCCGACCTTGCTGGCGTGTCGCTGGCCATCCTGGACTCACACACTGTATGTACATACTAGCAATGATGTTAAATGTAATTTATTTTAACATTTTTACAATAAAGCCTTGAAGATGGACAGGGCAGCCTGGCATGTGTGTGCTCTGTGGGGGCAGTCTGGGAGGCTTGGGGGTGAGAAGAACGGATGACAGTGTGCGGGTCCTGGTGAGGATTGGGGTGGTCCAGAAGGGAAAGGGGAAAAAGGTGAGGAGGTATGGGAAGGAGCCAGCTAGTTAAGATGAGGTGGTCAGGGAGGGCTTCTTGGAGGAAGTGGCATTTAACAGGTCTGAAGGTGGATGGGGAAGAGCCTTGCGGAAAGGATCCTAGAACTGGGAAGGAGTCAGGAGCCAGGGGAGAGCTCTGGGGAGAAGGAGCCAGGGGAGAGCTGATGGGGATCTTGTAAACTGTCCGCAGTTTGCTTCATGCTCGTGCTCCACAAATGAACTCCGATCTTGCAAAAGATCTTACCATGCAGTGGGTGTACGTGCCCATTTTACAGGCCAGGGGAAAAGGCATGGAGAGGTGACTGGGGCAAGATCTCAGTAGACAGTGAGCCTGAATTCAATTCAGTGAGCCTCAATTCACAGCCATGCTCCTGCATCTGTTGCAGCCACCAGCATGGGAGGAGGGAGCGAGCCTGTGCTTGTGGCCACTGATGTCCCCTGGAAGGGCTCCTGCCTTGGAATCTGGGCCAGAGAATAACAGGACCAGGCTTGAGTTGGGGGGATGGGCCCTGGGGACCAGAAAGAATGTGAAAGGAGAACTGACCAGGGTGAGCCTGTCTGTGTCCATTTAAAGGGTTTGAGACTGGTCTCTTCTATGGTTCCAGAGCCGCCTAAACAGCACCAGACAGGACGTTAGTTAAAAAGATGGAGTCTGTTGGGGAAAAATGTGAAGTTCTGTGGTTTCAGGAGTGAGTCACAATTTTCACGAAGGCATGGATGTGTTTACAAAGGGTCCTATGTGTTTAACATACCAACCTTTTTAGAGCTACTTGATATCATCCCTACCTCTACCAGAACAACTCTCCACCTCCCTCCCTTGCCTTCCTTCCCCCCACCCCCACAACAGGTCCAAGATTCTCTGGTTTTGCTTTAGCACCTTTCAACCTCAAGGTAACTAAGCGCTACCCTTATTTAGCGCTTGACCGCTTCACCAAACCATTTGACAAATATGCCTTGGAGCCTCCCCACGCCACAGGTCACTGGGCCCCATTGTCAGCTAAGGAGATGAAGGCTCAGAGAGCCTGTCTTTACCAGGCGCAGCGTCCCACAGACAGAAGCACAAATGCTAGATTGGGGTGGAGGTGTGGTCTGGGGCGACCATGGCTAAGATGAGTCAGGAGATTTCCTAGTAAAAGGTGGGGCCGAGGAGGCCCCAAGTTGTTGAGGGATTGAAGCAGAGGGGGCATGCCACGTGGTGGGTGGGGGTGTGGTGAGACCTCAAGTCACGGTCACAGTCAGTCGTGAGCTGCCAGGCATGGAAGGTAGGCGAGGTGGTTGGGAGTCTGGGGAGAGGACCCCGACGGGAACCCTCTTGTTGACACCGGATTCATAACTCACGTCAGTGACCCCCTGTTACAGGATTTCCTCTCCTCTAAGTGCCCACAGTCCTTGGTCATGCTGCTACATAAGAATGAAGAGGTAGACCAGAAGGAGGGCTGGGCAGCGAAGCAAGGTGTATGGGGGAATAGCAAAGTGATTGCACATCTCCCGAGGAGGGAGGGGACCCAAGGGAGCTGTCATGGAGTTTCTGTGTCTAGGGGTTTTGATGGGTTTGTTGGCAGGCTATTTTTCTCTGATGAACCCTCCCTGTGCCTGTCCCCCAATCAGGTTTTGGTCATCTATCTATCATGTGGGAAAGGGTGGAGGGCTCCTTCCAGGGCGGGGTAAAATCCTTTTAAGGGTGGTTTCCTCCAACATCAGGTGTCATCCTGGAGGAGTCCTGTAGCTCCAAGCTGGATGAGAGTTTCAACTCCTGACTGCAGAGGTGGGTCAAGCTTCTCCCAGGCCCCCTGGTGATAATGCTTTCTTGAGCCTGGGGCAGAGTAGGGGAAGGAGGGAGGGGAAGGAGGCTGGGCTGGGCTGGGTGGGGTCTCCAGGACTGGCTGCCCTTCTGTGGCACCCCTGAGGTTTGAGCTCAGCCCCGAAATAACAGCTTGTCACCCCTGAAGCAACAGGTCCCCAATTTCCAAATTCATACACACCTGGTTCAGGAAGCCAGCGTGAGAACCTCCAGGATGTGTTTGTGTAATACAGCGAGAACTCCTAAATTCGCCTGCCCCTTCTTTCCATCCAAGCCCCCACCGCCCCTCACATGGAGCTGCGCACCAGCGGCATCAGGGCTTGGCACCTGAAAGGGGCTCTAGAGATGTTTGTTGAATGAGTGAGTGAGGACCCTTAGCTGGCCCTAACACAGACCCTCTCCCACCTGGCCATCACTGCACCCAGCAGGGAGAATCAGAACTCAAACCTACCCCCCTTTTTGTCCTTCTTTGAACTTCTGGGCTCCCGTTGCTCTTCCGAACACCCCCTCTCTCCAGCCTCCTCTAATGGCCATCCCCACCCCCACCTCCTTCTGGGCTCCAGCCACAGAAAAGTTTCTGCAATGAGCCAGGCCGCCCGCAACTTTGCTCCATGCTGTTTCCAGGCTATGCCCTTCCTCTCTCCCTGTGGCATCCTAAAGCCTCGTAGGATTAATGGTGGACGCCAGTTTCTCTGGGAGGAGTTCAGCAAGCAGCTGCTTCAGTGCGGTTCAAGGTGCTTATTGCCTGGTGTCCCACATCTCATCCCTGCCCGGGAGCCCCGAGAGCGTGGAGAGTGGCTTGTTCACTTTCGGATACTTCCCGCAGGGCCCACAGAGAAGGGCTCAGTGTTTCAGGGTTTCCTGAGCGGAGGTGAATGAGCCAGAGTCCTGGACCCTCCCAGTGGTAACTCCGTCTTTCTTCCTGGGGCAGAAGCCAAATCGGGAGGCAGATCTTATCCCACAAGGGCGAGTCTCAGCAAAGCTGGGTACACGATCTTGAGGGACCTTGTCCCAGGCAGTGGTGGCCTGCTGAGTCACGTAACTGTGCCAAGTCACCTCCGTCTGGCAGCCAGGACGGGGACACAGCACGCCTTATTTGTCCACACCCCTCCCCTCACAGGGCCCCTCACCTCTCTGCCCTCACCGCTCATCACCCCCCCAGCAGCCCCAGTCACCATTCACAGATGACCTGGGGGACTGGACCTCCCACACCAGCAGCCCCCAAGTCCCTGCCTTCCCTAGGGAGTAATACCTCCACTCGCAGTGACGCCTCACCTCTGTGGCTGGCCACCCAGTTTACAAAGCTTGTTCACGTCCGTTCTCGTGGGATCATTCAGCAGCCCCTGGAGACAGGTACAAAAGTTTACAGCCCAATTTATTTATTTATTTATTTTAAAAGATTTTATTTATTCATTTGACAGAGAGAGATCACAAGTAGGCAGAGAGGAGGAAGCAGGCTCCCTGCCCAGCAGAGAGCCCGATGCAGGACTCGATCCCAGGACCCTGAGATCATGACCTGAGCTGAAGGCAGCGGCTTAACCCACTGAGCCACCCAGGCGCCCCTACAGCCCAATTTAAACGGCTTTTTCAAGTGAGGAAAACTGAGTGTCTTGGTTTGTTTTTCCAGGAGAACAAGGCCTAAGAGCACAACTGGGAGATGGTTGGAGGAAGTAGAGAGAGGGAGGGGGGACAAAGATGGGGAAAGAGCAAAAGGAAATAAAGGGGGCATTGTGGAGAGGCTGAAGTGGTTCCACTGTGGGAATCTGGGGCTCAGTCCTGCTGGAATCTCCTGAAAAGCCTGTCCAGTGCACCTCAGAACTGTCCCTCTGGAGGACAAGAGCCCTGCATTTATCCACCAAATGCCACCCTCATTGTTGAGGATGCCCCCAGGGGCATTAGTCCCCACCTTCCTCCCATGCAGGCTGGATGTGGCAGGCGGCACTGTCCGAAGACGGCCACGACAATGTCTCCCCTCCCACATACTTGTTGGCAAAGTGACCTCGCTACTCCCCCAGCAAAATGTGGAGTCTCTTCCCTCAGTATGTGGCCCAACTGTTTTGATCAATAGAACACTAGAAATGACCTTCTGTGCTTTTTGAACCTACCTATTAAGGGGCCTGGCGGCCCCCACCTTTGAACTCTTGGGGAAACCAGCTGAAATGTAAGGAACCCAAGTACCCTGAGCCCCACACTGTGGAGAGCCAAACTGGCCACGTGGGGAAGGCACGGGGACAGAGAATCTGCCCAGCCAAGGCACATCCTTGGACATCCCAGGCCATGTGGAAGAGAGCCCAGCCAACCACGAGCAGATAAATGATAGGCGTTGTTTTGAGCCTCTGAGATTTGGGGTGGTTTGTGACACGGCAAGAGATAATGAGGACACAGGGCAGACTTGCTCTGAGCTGAGTGACTTTTCTGCCAGCTTTAGAGAGAGCTCTGAGGTGGAAAAGCAGAGTGGCACTGAGGCACACTGGGGAAGCTCTTGGGCAGCGTGTGTGGGGCTGTCCACTACAGCGGGGCTGACACCCGGAGCGGGAGGAGGGACTGGGACATCCGATGCAAATAACATCTGCCTCCCTGAATCCAAAACCGAAGCAGCGTCCCAGCTGAGACCAAACACACGCACATTCCCTAAGTCCTTACCTAAGTAAGACCAAAGTTTTTACTTGCAAGATATCAAAGCCCCTTCTATTGGGGGGTCTCTAAATACGTTGATACCCTCTCTGCTAGGTTTAAACAGTCCTGAGAGGCCTGGGGGCTGCTGCCATGACCCACATAGTCACATCTGCCATTGTGGGATCCTTACCACACACAGGCACTGACGGGGACACTTTAGGTCCATGGTCTCCTTTAATCCCAACATTAGCTGCATTTGGAGGCTGAGGCTCAGAGCAGTTATGTAACTTGTTCCAAGTCACACAGCTAGACGCTTAGCCTCAGTTCTAATCTAAGAAGTCCCAGCCTGGGCTACTAACTACCACACCAAGCTGCCAGAGCAGGCTCCCCTGCTCAAGGGAGAGGTTCCCAGGGAAGGTGTGCTGGCCACAATTCCCAGCCAATCGTCCTCCACAAGACCCAGGAAGTGACTCGGTCCATAGATCCCAGCCCTTGTGGTGACTGCCCCCCAAAATCAGCAGGGGGTTCCTGGGCTCCGTCTCGGGAGATTCTGAATCAGGAGGTCTGGGGTAAAACCTTGGAAATACCCAGGTTCTGGGAACACCTGGCCAGAGATGTTAGAGGGCAGGTCCCTTGGTGTGTCTGGGAGCCCCCAGCAATCCATCCCTGCCGGTGTTTTCATTCTGCATTGAAATCCGTGTTTACCTCCAGTGATGTGAAACTTCCTTGTCATTCTTTGATTCCTTCACCTGCAGCTCAGCCGCTCTGTTTGGGGTGTTGACATCACACTCCATTCAATTCAAATCATCTCTATTTGTTGTCCCTCTTAGGTTACCTGGAACAGCTGATGTTAGTGACGAAGGAGGAAGGAAAATGAGGAACAGATAATGACCTGCCAGGCAGTCGGGGGGGCCCCCTCTCTGTCTTTCTGTCTGCTCAGATTCCCACCAGGGGAAAGTTTCCAACTCAGTGCTCGGGAGCCTTGTTCAAACTGGCTCAGGGCACCCAGTGGCTCCAGTTTCAGACATCTCACGAGCTGGCTGTACTAGAAGTTAAATTATACAAACACACAAGTCATAGTAAGAACTGATGTGATAAACTGGCAGAGCTCCTCATTTCCTCATCACATGCCACCGTTACGCATGCTTCTGAGGATATTTGCATCTACTGGAGGTAAATGGAAGGACTGTTATATAATGGGAACTATGGTGCTTCTCTCCTCAACTTCACGTTTTGGGACATCGTGTTGGTAGCTGAAAATCGGCCCTAGTGGGAGCAGTGACACCATGCAAATGGGCAGGCACTGCAAATTAGGGGTCTCCCCTCCTCATAGAGCCAGATGTTCCACATGGCCAGATGTGCCACGTGTCCAGCACATCTTTGCACTGAGCCCCTTCTGGACTGGCCATGTGAACTGCTGGGGGGAAGGGGGCTGGGAGAAACAGTGAGGTTTTGCCCCCCTTGGAAAGGAGCAAGCATGTCTGGGCTTCAGGGAGATCAGAGCTCCTGAAGAGTCCCTTGCTTCCCCTGGGAACTTTCAGACAATTGCTTGTAGCTCCAAACCATGTGTTCCCCCTTAGCAACGCTGATTGGACTGGGAGAGGAAAACTGGAACCGAGATGCACCAGTGGGATGACCTAGCTAGGCATTCGAAGCAAGGATGTTGAGAGACTGAGACAGTGAGCGGTGGCTAGCAGAGCCGTGAGGTCATGGAGGCTTGGGAGTGGTGGCAGACCTCTGCAGTCATGTGTGAGTCAGAGGAAGAACGTATGCAGACAGAAGGAGAAGGATAGAACAGACACATGGTAAGACAGGCAGAGACAAGGAACTGGACAGGCTGGGCTTCCCCGAGAGCTGAATCTTTCCGTGGAACCTCACCTTTTATAACCAGTGGGCCTTGATTAATATAATGGGACTTGAACAGCCCCTACAAAAGCCTATAAGCACTGAAGACCCCCTATGCACCCCTCCCTTTGCCCCCAAAACCCACATTGTCCCTCTGAGACACTGAGGTCCCTGTCATTCAGCGTAGTCAGGCGAAGGGTCGGTGTCCACTCCTTGGAGATGCTGGCGGTTGAACTCAGATCCTGCTCAAACACATGATTCTGAGTTTCCACAATGGGAAGGCATAGGGGTATTTTAAGACTGTTTTTTCTCCTTCTTGGCACCCAGTACCCCCCTGCTTAACACCTGGTCCCTGGCAAGGAAGCCTGTACCCCTGGGGATGGGAGTGGGGCATGCAGTTAAACAAAGAGCACAAGAAAGTTTCTTCTGTCTCTGCTCCCCACATCAGCGCACACATCGCCATGGTGGGAGAATGGCAAGGGGGTGGAAACAATGGGAGCCTATGAGTCATGGGGGTGGGCAGGGTAATGTTTCTCCAAAAGAGCTCCTTTGGCCATGTCCGGAGTTGCTGACGTAGGCAGCTGCCAGGCAGTGACACCTGGAATGACCTTCAGTTCTGGGCATTCACTTGCCCTGCCCTGGATGGCCCGAGTTTTCTTTTTATCTTTTCATTCAATTTTTATTTTTAGCAAAGTGATATATATAAAAATACTTCCAAAAAGTTAAAAAAAAATACTACACAGACGGTAACGGAAAAACAGGCATTGCCTGCCTCACCCTTCCCCATCCCAATCCCCAGAGGTAACTTCTTCTAGGCTTTTTAACCATTTCTTATTTTTCTTCCACTTCTCCAAATAACGTGTAGCTATTTTTGTGCCCCATCTCCCTACTAGAAAAGACGGGGATTAACTCCATATGGCTTCCAACACCCAAGCCCTTCTATTATAGTTGGATTTCAATTCCCCAGCCCTTCTATTATAGTTGGATTTCAATTTATATGTTCACGTTATTATGACTATGTAAATTCTACCTCATGTACTTGGTTATACTTTCTTGCACTCATTTTGTTTTCCATGTGTTTTGTTTTCTTAATTTTGTATGTTTCTGTCACTGATTAATTTGCAAGCCCCCTGTACAATTGTAAAACTCCTCCCAGGATTATCCATCAGACCCATTTGTTTATTTCTTGGTAACTTTCTTTCTGAACCAAACATCTTTCTGCCCCTGGGTGCTCTCTAGGCCCGCTACAGAGCTAACATCCTTTATTGTCCTTTCACTACTCACTGGGGATTCCCTTTGCCTCCTTCCTGCACTGGAGTCCCTGTTTTCTGTATCCACTATCTTCCATCTTTCTTTGTTTACTTCCTTGTCTGATGGAGCACTTCCTTCAGCTTTCTGAGAAATGGTGTGAGGGAAGTACAATGTTTGAGATCTTGTATGTCTAAAAAGATCTTTATTCTACCTTTAGCTTGATTGATAGCTGGGCTGGGTATCTAACCCTAGGTTGGAAATTGTTTCCTTCAGAATTTCAAGAGTTTTTCCTTCTTGTTTTCTAGCTTCCTGTGTGGTTGCAGAAAAGTTCCGTGAAATTCTAATTCCTGGGCCTTTGTATGTGACCTGTGTGTTGTCTTTTCACCCTGGAAATATTTTATGGTCTCTTTAGCTACTGGAGCACTTGTCTGTATATTCTGGAGTTCACTTAGCCCTCAGGCTTCCCTTCAATCTAGAAGCTCATGCTGTTCAGCTCCTTTCTGTGCTTATTATGTTCTACATATTTTCAGTTAGGACTCTGGAGTTGGTTCTCTAATTTTCTAATCTTTACTTTGTGTCTTCTTATCCTACTTTCTTTTTTAAAAAATATTTTATTTATTTATTTATTTGTCAGAGAGAAAGAGAGAGAGAGAGTATAAGCAGGGGGAGTGGCAGGCAGTGGACGAAGCAGACCCCTAGCTGAGCAAGGAGCCCAATGTGGGACTTGATCCCAGGACCCTGGGATCATGACCTGAGCCAAAGGCAGATGCTTAACCTAGTAAGCCACCCAGGTGTCCCCTTATTCTATTTTCAAGAGGATTTTCCAAACTTTATTGTCAATACTCTTAGTGATTAAAAGAAAGCCCTCTACTTTATTATTTGTTTTCTTTTTATAACTTTTTATTAAGACAATCACAGATATGCAGAAAAGTTTAAAAAAAATAACCGAGTTAACATTCTTTTCCTGACATTTAGGTTAGTGCTATTTAATAGAAATATAATGTGATCCACATAGGTAACTTTAAACCTTCTAGTAGAGGGCACCTGGGTGGCTCAGTCAGTTAAGTGTCTGCCTTCAGCTCAGGTCATGAATCCAGGGTCCTCGGATTGAGTCCTGCATCAAGCTCCCTGCTCAGTGGGGAGTCTCCTTCTCCCTCTACCCCTCTCTCCTGCTCGTGATCTCTCTCAAACACGCTCTCTCTCTCTCAAATAAATAAAATCTTTAAAAAAAAACTTCTAGTAGCCACACTAAAAAGGTAAAAAGAAACAGGTGAAATTAATATTTTACTTCAAAATATATTTTAATAAATAATTATTAAAACAATCAAGGTAAATTTACATTCCTTTTATTTGTACTATGTCTTTGAAATCCAGTGTGTACTTTATGATCACAGCATATCACAATTCAGATAGATGATGGCAAGTGCTTAGTAACCACATGTGACTAGTTATTGTACTAGTTATTATACTAGCACAGGACAAGATTGAAGCTTGTTATTATATATCTATCTATGAACTATCTATTTTGGTAGAGCCATTTGAAAGGAATTTGAAGGTCATATTATACTTTATTTTTAAAAATTTTTAAAGATGTATTTATTTGAGAGAGAGAGAGGGAATGAGTGGAGAATGGGGGGAAAGAGGGACAGAGGGAGAGGGAGAGAATCTCAAGCAGACTCCCCGCTAAGCACAGAGCCCAACATGGGGTCCATCCCACCACCTCAAGATCACAACCTGAGCTGAAACCAAGAGCAGGATGCTCAACCAACGGAGCCATCCAGGTGCCCCCACACTTGATTTTTAAGTATTTTAGCCTGCAGATCCTAAAATTAAAAATGTTCTGCTACACAATCACACCACTATTATCACCCCTAACAAATTTCATAATAATCCCATAATATCTTCAATATTTTGTCCAGATCCCAATTTCCCCCAATTGTGTCCACGTTTTCTTTTATAGCTGGTCTATTTGAATGGAGATCCTATCTATTTTATTTGGCTATTGGGTCTCCTTAGTCTTTTTAAAATCCACAATAGTTTCTCTTTCTATTTCTCTGACAACATTGACATTTTAAGAGTCTAGGCAAGTTGTCTTACAGAATGTCCTACATTCTGGATTTGTCTGATTATTTCCTCAGCATGCCATTTAATTCATCCCTCCAACCCCTGTATTGTGGGGTAAGTAAGATCATGGTGAGAATCAGTTTAAATATTTTTAGCAAGGATGCAAATAGGTTGCTATCATATTTTAATTTTCAAGAGCTTTTTTTTATTCTCTGAATGCTCCTTTTTTATTGCATCCTATTCTTGTTTCAAAGGTGACAGCATTTTTATTATCTGAGAATATTATCTCAAAGAAACAATATTTTTGTCTCAAAGAGACAAAAAAAGATTCTGGCTTCTGCATCATCTCTGAGTTATGGTTTTTTTTTTTTTCTTACTTGCTTATTTTGGTTTTTTTCTTCATAGCAATGCCTCTTTTCCATTTCCCAACGACCCACGGTTGTCTGTTCATCTTTAAGACTGTCTCTGATTGTAGGACCAGGGCTTGTGCCTCAGGGACTTGGTGGCAAACTGACCCTCTCATTGAGAACCACCTAAATGTCAGCCTCTGTAGGCTTTTTCTCTCAGGCCAATTTTCCTCAAGAGATTCCCCAGAATGTGCCAGCACATGAACACGTGTTTCCAATTCTGATGTGGAGTGGGGAAGGGCTTCAGGGAGCTTACTCTGTGTTCAGGGTAGTGGCACTTAAGTCTTTCCTCAGCTGTGTAAACGTCTCTGACGATCAGCAAGCCCATTCTCTGCTAAGGTGGGGAAATCAGTGTCCAGCTACGCAAGATGCGAGAGGCGGCCTGGGGCTCTCTCTCCTTTGCCCACTTCCAACTAGTCTCCTCAGCCCCCAGTGCACCTCCTTTCAGAGGGATCTCGTGTTGCCCCATGCTGAGCCATTCAAGGCACTCGCAGCTCCAAGCAGTCTGCTGCTGCTGCTGTTTTTTGTTTTTTTTTTTTTAAGATTTTATTCATTTATCTGACACAGAGAGAGAGAGATTGAGAGAGAGAGAGCATGCACACAAGCAGGGGGAGCAGCAGGCAGAGGGAGAGGTAGAAGCAGGCTCCCCATTGAGCAAGGAGCCCCATGTGGGGCTCAATCCCAGGACCCTGGGATCGTGACCTGCGTCAAAGGCAGACACTTAATGGACTGAGCCCCCCTGGTGCCCCCCCAGCAGCCTGCTCACCTGCCCGTTCTTCCATCCCCACTCCCGCCCCGCCCACTCCAAGCAGTGAAGCTGTAGCTTCTGCCAGGCTAACCCTTTTCCAGCTTCCAGAATTCTGCTGCCTACAGTTGAGCTCTACTCTTTTTGTACTTGTGGGCCATGCCTTATGGTCATCATCTTTGTGGGGTTCTAGAAGAGAGCAGACATAAAAAGCATCCTCCATGCTTTCTTTCCAGCAATCGCCCATTCTCTACAGGGGAAAATTGAGGCTTAGAGAAACTTTGAGGAATTCGCACATTCAAATTCTAACCCCACTAAGAATGCAGCATGGCCAGAGACCTGGGAGAAGCTTGACCCCAAAAGCTCTGCCCTGCAGCCCAGCCTCCAGAGAGTCGGGTGCTAGGACCTCGGTTTTGCCCAGGACACTAGAGTTGTGAGATGGTCTCTTTGCCCCAAGCCAGCTACTGCATGGCCCATTACATCCCCAGACTCCTGCACAATCCCCGGGCCTACTTGCCCTCCCCTGTCTTCTGGGGTCTGGCCCTCCCTCTGGCCCTCTATACCTGCTTCTCTCTTTTGCTCCTTCTATTTTTTTTTCTCTCTTTTTCTCTCATTTTCTCGCTCTCACTATCCCTTCTTCCTTCTTTTTTCTCTCCCACTTGTTTTTCTCTCCCCCCCCATTCTCTCTCCCCTCTTTTTCTCCAACCATCCCTGACTTTTTCCTTTAAGAAATCAGGACATTTTCAATCTTTTTCTGGTGGCTCTCATCCAGGGTTGATTTCCCCTGCTTCTCAGGGAAACATCTGGCTACTGGAGAGGGACTTGGTGCTACCGATACCTAGTGGGGAGAGACCAGGGATGTTACCAAACACCGTTCAATGCACCAGACAGCCCCCCAGGACAAAGAATTATCCAGCTCAAGAGGTTAACAGTGCCAAGGTTGAGAAACTCTGATCTCCTATAACCCCTACTTCATACACACTCCCCCAGCTCCCCTCGGGGACAACGGGAGGCGAGAGCAGAGGCCCAGAAGGGGAGCCACTGCCAGCACCCAGCTGTGATGAGTTGCCCAGATAGTGGGAGGGACGCAGCCCCAGGAAACCCTGGTGTGGGTTTTGGCCTTCTCAGGGTCATGCAATCTGGTGGGAAAGTGCTCCATGGGAACACCCCTGGTCCTGGCTCAGGAGCAGGTAATGAAACCACAGCCAGCCCACTCCCCACCCCACTGGCCTCTCCCACTACCCTGAGGACAGACAGAGTAGCCTCTGACAAGTGTGAGCAATGGAAACTTCCCTCTTCCAGAGCTGTCCTACCAGCCTGCCACAGACCCTCCTAAAACCCAGTGTGTGGTGTCATGGGGGGGCCCTCAAGGGCTGGGGCCACCTCCCACGACTGTGACCCTACACCATCAAAGCCTCCACAGGCTGGATCTGCTTCCCCAAGTTGGTAGGAAGGTGGGTGGATTGTGGGGCAGGACAGACCCTAGCCCTGACAAGTTCAGTGAAGGGGGGCCAGGGCAGCTCAAGCCAAGAGGAGAATCCTAGAGACACCTGCTTGGGTGCCCTGACTCCAGCTGTACCTTCATATTCTGTGTCACCCTCTGTGGCCCCTCAATATCCATTCTCCCACTTTCACGTAGTAATACACACACACGTGGCCCAGCTGCAGACTTCATTTCCCAGACTCTCTTGTGGCTAGGTGTGGCCACATGACTAATTTCTAGCCAATGAGATATGAGCAGATGGCTGGGCGCAACAACTAGATGGTGCCTTTAAAAGGAAGGAGGGTCCAAATGTGATGGCAGGATCTGCAGCCGCCAATTTGGATCCGATGAAGCTATGCGTTGAGGATGGGAGAGCAAAATGGTGGGAAACACCTGACTCTCCATCACCACTTGGCTGCCTCCTTACCATACCATCTACTCGGACCTTTACACAACAAAGAAAGGAAATTGTTTCCTGTTTAAGTCATTATATGTGGGGGTCTCTCTCTCTTTTTAAGATTTACTTATTTAGGGGCACCTGGGTGGCTCAGTGGGTTAAAGCCTCTGCCTTCGGCTCAGGTCATGATCTCAGGGTCTTGGGATCGAGCCCCGCATCGGCCTCTCTGCTCATCAGGGAGCCTGCTTCTCCTCTCTCTCTGCCTGCCTTCTGCCTACTTGTGATCTCTGTCTGCCAAATAAATAAATAAAATCTTTAAAAAAAAAAAAAAAGATTTACTTATTTATTTTAGAGGGAGAGAAAGAGCACGAGCATGGGGTGGGGCAGAGGGAGAGGGAGAAACAGGCTCTCTGCTGAGCTCAGAGCCAGACATGGGGCTCGATCTCTGTATGGGAGATCATTACCTGAGTGGAAACCAAGAGTCAGATGCTTAATGGACTGTACAACCCAGGCACCCAGGGGGTTCTCTTTTTAGTAGCAGCCTAAATGTGTCCTAGCTAAATTAAGTCCTCATTAAAGTCTTACACGAGGTACTCCCAGCCCAGGCAAAGTAGGTGCCACTTCTTGCACTTTTCAGACAAAAAATTTGTGACCCAAGGTCACTGCTACCCTTCATTCATGATGGAGCTGAGGTTTGAAGTCAGCTTCAAAGCATGGGCATGGACGAAAACTGATTTTCTTTCCATTCCTGGCATTCTAGGATTCTCTGAGTCAATGAGTGTGGCAGGCACCTGGGAGCTCTGGCTCACTGGAGACTTCCACATTCAGGGTCATCTGATACAGTGGTCCTGCCCCCTTTCTGCCTTCTAGCCGCGGTGATCTTCAGTTCTTCAAACCAGCCATGCCCCATCTTACCACAGGGCCTTTGCTTGTGCTATTCCCTCTGCCTGGAATTGGCTTCTCTCCCCTTTTGACCAAAGTAACCTCTTCAAATGCACCTCAAGTGACACTTCAGGAAAACCTTAGCTGTCAGTCCCACTAGCCCCAGAAATCCGCGGGGGCAGGCACTGCATCTGGGTTTTGCTTATTCCTGTATCTCCCATGTCTTGCAGGGTATTGTAGTGAACACTTGGGAGATGAATGAATGCATCCACCTGGGAGGCCAGACACGTAGCCACACCCCCGAGGCTGGGAAACGGCGGGGTGCCTTCCAGACTCCAGTGAAGTCTGCTGCGATGACATTGTCCTCTGTGCCTTGCTCACAGGGAAACTCCTCCAGCGCCCGAGAAGCTCCCAGAGAAGTGCCTCCCCAACCTGATTATGTAAATGCATAATCTGTGGGCCTGGGTTATTTCCATCACGTTGCTGTCCATGAATTACACTTTGAGGAGCAAGGCCCGAGGGGGCCTCAGATTCCCTCTGGGGTCCATCTGTCCATCTGTCCACTCTCCAGGCCCAGGGCCCCAGAGCGTGGATCCTTAGTCTGGGGAGGCAGGGCCTTCCAGGACAGCATCCCAGATCAAACAAGGCCCAGTCTGTTTACTCCAGAGGCGCCACACCACAGACCTGGCAGTGGCCCCCCGCGTGCCCTGTCTCAGCCACCAGCTACTGCCTCCATCCCTCTCTGGGCCAGTTCTCTTCCATGTTGGCACTGGTAGCTGCTGTGACAGACTTGGACCCAAGCCACTCCTTTAAGACAGAGAGTCTGTGGGTACGTGCATGTATGTGTGTGTGTGTGTGTGTGTGTGTGTGTGTGTGTGTTTGTGTCTATAATGTCTAGCATAGATCCTTCGGTGTTGATGTCCGAGGGTGCATGCCTGGGCCTAGGCACCAGCAGCTTCATCCCTGGACCTTCCCGTTCACCTTCGCTGAATAAACACCTTGTTTGTCCACCAGACAGTAGCCCTGGGGCTAACACTCCTCCTTCGGCTCCCCGGGGCTCGGAGTGGCTAGACCTGCGCAGGAAGTCTGGCTGGACCATAATCCGGCGTGGGCCATGCCAAGGCAGGGAGGCGCCAGACCAGGCCTGGGGAGGGGCCGGGACAGGGCCAAGGCCCCGTGTACCTCCATCACGCGGTGGATCCCCGTGCAGCCTTCTTGCCTCACCACCCCTGCCTCCCTGGCGCCACCCAAGAGCACAGTGGGGCCACTTGAGAGCAAAAGCCCATCTGTGAAAGCTGGCTTCCCAGGACCAGTTCCCAGACGCAGCCAGGAAGGCTCTGGGCCTCCGTGTCACATGGAGGGTGAGCTCCAGTGCCCCGTC
This sequence comes from Lutra lutra, assembly GCF_902655055.1. Classification (NCBI taxonomy): domain Eukaryota; kingdom Metazoa; phylum Chordata; class Mammalia; order Carnivora; family Mustelidae; genus Lutra; species Lutra lutra. The sequence continues at coordinate 66,350,632 of NC_062283.1, forward strand.
CTCTGTGCCGGGCCGAGGGCAGGGGACCCAACAGCCTCACAATCCATACCCTCCCCCCGGCCCCCATGGGAGGCATCTAGTGAAAGCAAGGCAGCTTCGAAAGACAGCAAGCTCCCCATCACTGAAGCAGTGACCTGTCTGGGAGATGGGCGGTCTTGCCACGTTGTGCTTCTGCCGGTAAAGACGTCAACTCTTCATTCCTCAGCCTCCAGCCTGAAGGAACAGCAAGGAAGGCAACCTGCCCTGAGTTTAAAGAGCGCAGGAAAGGCGGACTTCACAGCCTCTCCGCGCCCCTTGTCTTCATGGGACATCATGGCTTCCTTCCCTCTAGATCTCACTGGGACAGTGTCTGTTCTGGGGGACAGACTCTAGTTTCCATGTTTATAAATGAATTGGAATGGTCCTTTTCTTGGGACAAAAAGTGACTAGAGTCATGCAAGCGACAGAAGGATGTTTTCTAAACATTACTGGAAATGAATCCATTTGAGGGTCCCCTCCTGCCCACCCCTGGGCCCTCCCCAGCATCGAGTCCCAAGCAAGGGCAATGGAGCACATCCCTGGCCTGGGCTCTCTCCCCTTTGGGCTCTGGAAGTCAAGGTGTGTGTGTGTGTGTGTGTGTGTGTGTGTGTGTGTGCATGCTTGTGTGTAGTAGGGGTTCTCTGTTTCTTGGTCAGCTCCACTGCCCCCATCTCCCTCTCCCTCTGAGATGTCTTCAGTCACTGTGCTCCTCACCCACCCCAGCCCGCTTCCTTAGCAACCAAGGATGCATCGGGACTGCTGAGGCTGGGAGGAAACAGCTCCAAGGTAGAGAGGTTCACACCCTCAACCCAGTGACCACACAGGACACATCTGCTGACAAGGGTAGTCACACTCAGAGCCTCAGAAAGCCCATTGGCTTTAAGGCCCCTGAGTTCAGGTGAGTTCTGGAGCCTCCTCCAGCAGCTCGACCTCAAGATCTTCCTTGATGCATCCCTGAGTCTAGGTCTCCATAGTTCTTAGAGTTTGCACTGTGTTGTGGCATTTATTGAAATTTGGTCTTGAGTTTCACACCCCAGCCTTCTTCTAAAAGTCTGCATGTGCGTGTGTGCACACATGATGAAAAGAAAGAGGCAGAGAGTGAGAAAGAAATAGAGGCAAGACAGGGGCAGGAAGACAGAAGGATAACTTCTCAGAGACACTTAGAGATCAGAAAGTGTGTCTTTCCCCTCAGACTGGATGTTTTCCCTCGACAGGGCTGTGTCTTCCCCCTAAGGACAGAAGCTGTCTCAAGACAGGGCTGTGTCTGCCCTCAGACTAGGGCTCCCTGAGGGCAGGGCTGTGTCTGCCCTCAGACTAGGGCTCCCTGAGGGCAGGGCTGTGTCTCTCCCCTCAGACTAGGGTTCCCTGAGGGTTAGGGCTGTGTCTTCTCCCTCAGACTGGAGCACCCTGAGGGCAGGGCTGTGTCTCCCCAAAGAATGGGGTCTCTGAGGGTAAGACTGTGTCTCCTCCCTCAGACTAAGGCTCTGTGAGGGCAGGGCTGTGTTTTCACTCAGACTGGGGCTCCCTGAGGGCAGGGTTGTGTCTCTCCCTCATACTGGAAATCCCTGGAAGGACTGTTCCTTTCCCCTCAGTCTAGGGATCCCTGAGAAGCTGATCTACCAGGGAATAAAGAACCACTAGTACTATGTGTGTTTACCATGATTTATGTGACTGGTACACTTATCTTAATGTCAGAAGCTTCTGTAGAAATACCCAGGAAATGCATTCTGTCTCGGCCGGAGTTCAGGGAGGTCCAGCCTGGATATCCTCATTACCAAAGATGACTTTAGACATGGAACTCCCCTGGGGAAACCCTGCCCCTCCCTCCTCTTCCTGCGCTTTCCCCCTCCCTCTGCTGTGGGGTGTGGATGGTTGAGTCTGAGAGCTAAAACCATGGCCACCCCTGACAAAGAGGTCCTTCTCGGGGATTGTCCCCACCAATGATGGGTCAAGGGGCAGCCTGCTCCGGGCTTGACACAGCAGGACCTCTGGCTTCCTCCCTTCCACCTGGCCATCCACATGAATGGCCGTCTCAATGTTCATCCCTTGGCCCCACATGGATCCAGAAGGGCAGGCCCCTTCTTGCCTGTCATGATGCCTCTTTGGAGGATGAAGAGGAGGGATCCAGGAAGCAGGAAACATACCAAAGAGATGGGTGCATGGTTCTAAGAAAACAAAGGACAGATCACCACAAGGGTGACCTACAGGCACTGCAACTATACCGTTGGATAAGGTGGGGGTGAGTTTTTAATCCTCTGTTTTGCCATTTTTGCTTTGTCACAGAACAAACAGACTCCCACTAGAACTTAAGCTTCTTAAAGACTGGGATCTTTGTTTTTATTCACTGTTGTTTTGTTCACTGTGCCTGACACTTAGTAGGTGCTCAATTAATACCTGTTGAGTGAGTGACAGATTCTCAACTGATATGGCTTCATGGACTTCTAGACCCTTCTATCTTGTTCCTGACAGTTATAGGAGTTTCCTCTGCTCCTTAGTCTCACCCTACTCACATACCCCGTATGTCCCTGGTAGGCTGTGTGGGGTGGGCCTGGTGGCCAGGAGACTTGGGTTTCAGGGTTGACTCTGTTCCTCTTGAGATGTGTGTTCAGGAAAGTCTCTCTGCCCTTGGGTCTTCATCAGTGTTTCCAATGAAAAGAGAATCAATTAGTTTAGTGATTTGGAAGGATTTCTCCCCTGCCCCCTCCACAGTGGTGCTCTTTCTTCAAAAGAAATCTTAAGAAAACACTCAAAATAGGGGCACCTGGGTGGCTCAGCGGGTTAAGCCTCTGCCTTCAGCTCAGGTCATGGTCTCAGGGACGTGGGATCAAGCCCCACATCGGGTTCTCTGCTCAGCAGGGAGCCTGCTTCCCTTCCTCTCTGCCTGCCTCTCTGCCTACTTGTGATCTCTCTCTCTCTCTGTGTCAAATAAATAAATAAAATCTTAAAAAAAAAAAAAAGAAAGAAAAGAAAACACTCAAAATACAAAATAGCTGATACTAGAAGTTCTCTCAAGGGAGTTGTTAGACCCCCACCCCACCCCCAGTCCACTCCCTTCCACTCCCCCTTCTCATATTCTTTGGATCCAATTAGCCCTGTTTGAGCCCAGTTTGAGATCTGGGCTGATCTCTCAGAATTTTAAGATCCTGAGGAAAGGGAGAGAAAGGGAGCAGGAAGGGATGGAGCAGAACTTCTCGGCCCACAGCGCCCAGGGAGCAGCTGAGGAGATCAGGAGATCGTGGATGTGGACGTCATCTTAACTCAGTCCCCAGGGAGGCAGAGGAAGGGGCTCTAATGATTCTGGGTTGAAGCTGAATGTGTGTGTTTGGTGGTGGGAAATAGGGGACTTCTCCGGCATCAAAACCAGCCCCAGCTCAGGAAATGCTGGAACGACCAATTTGAGTCAAATGTAACACCCTGAAAGGAGATGAGTCTCTCCGTGGAGCAGGGGAATCTGGGAAGGGTGCTGGCAGCCCAGAGCTCTGAGAACATCTAGGGAAGCACAGCCCCTCCCCACTTCTGCAGACCTTAAAGCCGCACCGCAGGCAGATCATCACGCGGGCGCTACTGCCCCCTTGTGGTCACACTGACAGAAACGCTGAAGGTTCTATCTCTCTGGTATGCTCAAAGTGCCTGGGGAGGAAGACCTCCCAAGAGCCATATCTTTGCGCCAGGGTCAGCACTGGGAAACTCAGGATAACTCTGCCTCTGGCTTCACTTTCTCTCTCGGGTCAAGCCTCCCAGCATGGCAACCACCAGAAACCAAAGCCATGTGGTGTTGTGAAACCAGCTCCGGGCTGGAGTCTAGATACCAGAAGCTTTTTTTGTTTTTTTTTAAAGATTTTATTTGACAGAGAGAGAGATTGCAAGTAGTCAGAGAGGCAGGCACAGAGAGAGACGGGAGAGAAGCAGGCTTCCTGGGGAGCAGAGAGCCCGATGTGGGGCTCGATCCCAGGACCCTGAGATCATGACCCGAGCCGAAGGCAGAGCCTTTAACCCACTGAGCCACCCAGGTGCCCCTAGATACCAGAAGCTTTAACACCACTGCCTTCAACATGCTGTGTGTCCTGGTTAGGTCCGACAATGTCTCTGAGCCTCCACAGCCTCATTTCTAAGATGAGACTTAACAGTTTCTGGCCTTCTAGCCTCAGGACCTGTGGTGAGGGCTGGAGAAACCCCCTTTGCATAAAGCCCTGGGCAGGTGAAAGGGGTCCAAAACAGGAGTCACTGTCAAGACGGGAGCAGAAAGGGACAGGGTTGAGAGAGGCAGCCTGGAGAAAGTAGTGGGTGGAGGGGGAGTCTGTGGGAGACAACGTGAAAAGGAAAGCAGAAAGAAGGAACTCAGCCAGGGCGACTCCAGAGACAAGCCCCTAGGATCCCTCACACTTGTCTTTAAGAAACTCATCTTATCGGCAAAGCTTCTTATGCCTCTGTCCCTCCAGACCTCCCCTGTTGAGCCTCATGCTGACCCCTTGGCAGGACACCATAATGGGACATCAGAGTCCTCATGTCTGCTGCATACCCGATGCCCAGGGACCACTGCATTTATTCTCAGCAGCTCTGGGGTACATAGAGCAAGGGCTGCCAGCAACAGTCTCTCCTTTCCATCTGAGACCTCGCCTTGAACATGGGGATATTTAGCAACAGTCTCTTTCACGGCCACTTAGGCTTCTATCAGTCAAATTCCCCCAGCCTCTACCTATTACCCAATTCCAAAGCCACTTCCATATTTGGGGGTATTATATGCAGGAGCACTCCAGAACCCCCAGAAGCTAGGAGAGAAGCATGGACAGATAGGTTCTCTCTCTCTGCTCTCCAAAGGAACCAGCCCCACCCACACCTTATCTCGGACTTCTGGCCTCTAGAACTGAGACAATACATTTCTGTTGTTTTCAGCCACCCAGCTTGTGGTTACTGTGTGACAGAAGCTCTTGCAATCTAATACCAGCACCCCCCACCCTCATCCTCTTCTAGCTGTCTGTTCTGCTTCTGTACCCTCTTCTTCAATCACTCCAGCCAGCCCCAGGTACTCCTGCGACGTCCATCTGCCCATCTCTGGGTGGGCGATGATCCTAAATCAGATCCTTGGCCCCTTCGTGGTTCCATGTGTTAGGTCCTCATCACTCTGTCGACAATAATTGTCCTAGCTCACACTTCCTGCCCCTACCATGTGCCAGGCTTAGGGTCAGCTGGTTTTCTTGCTTTCTCTCATTGAGTCCTCACATGAGGTAAGTGCCAACATTATCCCAATTTCCCAGACTAAACTGAGGTTCAGAGAGGCTGAGTAACTTGCTAAAGTCCCAAAGCTGGAATATGCTCTTGGCTGAACGTCCGCTCATTTACAACCACATGGATGGAACTGGAGGGTGTTATGCTGAGTGAAATAAGTCGGTCAGAGAAACACAATTATCAGATGGTTTCACTCACAGGTAAAGCATAAAGAATAGTGCAGAGGACAGTTGGGGTTGGGGAGGGGGGTGAAACTCAATGGGCAGAAACCAGAGAGGGAGACAAACCATGAGACTCTTGACTCCAGGAAACCAATGGAGGTTTGCAGAAAGGGAGGTGGGTGGGGGATGGGGTAACTGGGTGATGGGCATTAAGGAGGGCATGTGATATGATGAGCACTGGGTGATATACTCAACTAATGAATCACTGAACATTATATCAAAAACTAATGATGTACTATAGCTTGGCTAATTGTATTTAAATTTTAAAAAAGCCTGCTCATAACCACCTATACCCTCCAGCCTCCCACACCATCCTTTCTCAGAGTCACCATTTCTACCGCCTGCTGCACATTTCCGCCTAGATAGCCAGAGGTCTCCTCAAGTTCATAGTGTCTGGAACAAGCCTGATGGCCTTTTCTGCTTCATTCCTCAGCCCCCCTCCCCCACACAGACATAGTAGCTCCTCCTGCCGCTTCCTGTAATGGCCTTGGAATCCCCTGGGCTGGAGACCTGACTTCTTCCCCTTAGCTTTGCTCTGAGTGGAACCACTTTGAGAGTCCAGTGTTTTTTAATTTAAAAATTTTACTGATCACTTTTTAAAAAATTTAAATACAGGGGCGCCGGGCTGGCTCAGTCGGTTAAATGCCTGCCTTCGACTGGGGTCCTGATCTCAGGGTCCTGGGATTGACTCCCATTTCCTCAGGCTCCCCGCTCAGTGAGGAGTCTGCTTCTCCCTTTTCCTCTTAGCCTTCTCTCCACCACCACTGCCACCCCCCTACCCGCCGCGTGTTCTCTCTCTCTCTTTCAAGCAAATACATAAAATCTTTTTTAAAAAAAATAAAATTTAAATACAGTAATATTCACTTTTCTTGGTGTACAGTTTTTTAATTTTTTAAAATTTTTAAATTCTTTTTTTAAAGATTTTTTTTAAGATTTTATTTATTTATTTGACAGAGAGAAATCACAAGTAAGCAGAGAGGCAGGCAGAGAGAGAGGAGGAAGCAGGCTCCCTGCTGAGCAGAAAGCCCGATGTGGGGCTCGAACCCAGGACCTGGGATCATGACCTGAGCCGAAGGCAGCAGCTTAACCCACTGAGCCACCCAGGCGCCCCTAAAGATTTTATTTATTTGACAGAGAGAGACACAGCAAGAGAGGGAACACAAAGGGGGAGTGGGAGAGGGAGAAGTGGGCTTCCCGCAGAGCAGGGAGCCTGATGTGGGACTTCATCCCAGGACCCTGGGATCATGACCCAAGCCAAAGGCAGATGCTTAATGAATGAGCAACCCAGGCACCCACAGTTTTCTGATTTTTAACACATGCCTAAATTATTGTTTTTTTAATTGAGGTATAATTGACACACAACATTATGTATATTTCAGGTGTATAATCTAATGATTCAATATTTGTATATATTGCAAAACGATCTCCATCATAGATCTAGATAATGTCTGTCACCGTATAGTCACAGATCTTTTTTCACGTGACGAGAACTTTTAAGATCTGCTCTCTTAGCAAATTTCAAATACGCAACACAGTATTATTAGCTATATATAATTAGCTAATGCTGCACATTACATCCCCAGGACTAACTTATTTTATGACTGGAAGTTTGTGCCTTTTGAACCCCCCTTATTCATTTTCCCCACCCCTCCCCCATCTTTTGCAACCATCAATCTGTTATCTGCATCTATGAGCCCGTTTTTATTTCTTTGTTTGAGATTCCACATATAAGTGAGATCACGCATTTCTTCTAACTTATTTTGCTTAGCATAATGCCCTCAGAGTCCATTTAAAATTTAAATTTGTTGTCACAAATGGCAAGACTTCCTTCTCTTTTATGGCTGTGAAACTATATATATATATATATATATATATATATATATATATATACACATATCACATTTACTTTATCCATTTATCCACTGATGGACAATTAGGTTGTTTCCATGTCTTGGCTTTTTAAATAATGCCTCAGTGAACATGTTACTGTTTTCATTTCCTTCAGAAAATACCCGGAAGTGGAATTGGCTCGATCATATAGTACTTCAATTTTTTATTTTTGAGGAATCTCCATTCTGTTTTCTACAAGTGGCTGCACCAATTTACATTCCTACCAACACCGTGCAAATGTTCTCTTTTCTCCACATCCTTGCCAATTCTTGTTATTTCTTGTCTTCTTGATGATAATCATTTTGCATTTCCCCGATCAGTGAGGCCGAGCGCCTTCTCCTGTGCCTGTTGGCCATCTGCATGTCTTTTTTGGAATTATGTTGATTCATTTTTAATGTTAATAACATTAATTCTGGAATTACTCTGTTCATTTTTAAATCAGATTGTTTTTTTTATTGGCTTGCGTGAGTTCGTTGTATATTTTGATATTAACTCCTTATCAGATACAAGATTTGGGCATACCTGCTCCCATTAGCAGGTTGCCTTCTCATTTTATTGACGGTTGCCATTGCTGTACAGAAGCTTTTTAGTTTGATGTAGCCCCACCTGTGAATTTTTGCTTTTGTTGCCTTTGTTTTTGATATCGACTCCAAAACATCATCACCAAGATTGATGTCAAGGGCTTTCCTGCCTACGTTTCCTTCTAGGAGTTTTATGGCTTCAGATCAAATCTTCAATCTATTTTGAGTTGATTTTTGGTGCATGGTATAATGTAGTGGTCGAGTGGTCTTTTGTATGTGGCTGTCCAGTTTTCCCAACACCATTTATTGAAGATATTGTCCTTTCCCCTTTGTGTATTCTTGGCTCTTTTATTGTAAATTAATTGACTGTGTGTGAATTAATCCTGGGCACTCTATTCTTTTTCATCCATCTGTGTGTCTGTTTTTATGCCAATACCATACTATTTTTTTTATGTTAAAGAAGACCTTATTTTTTTTAAGATTTTATTTATTTATTTGACAGACAGAGATCACAAGTAGGCAGAGAGGCAGGCAGAGAGAGAGGGGGAAGCAGGCTCCCTGCCGAGCAGAGAGCCCAATGTGGGGCTTGATACCAGGACCCTGGGTTCATGACCTGAGCCGAAGGCAGAGGCTTTAACCCGCTGAGCCACCTAGGTGCCCCAATACCATACTATTTTGATTACTATAGCTTTGAAATATAGCTTATAATAGGAGAATGATGCCTCCAGCTTTGTTCTTTCTCGAGATTGCTTTGGCTATTCAGGGTCTTCTTGTGTGTGGTTCCATGCAAATTTTAGGAATGTTTATTCTATTTCTGTGAAAAAAATGTCATTGCAATTTTGATAGGGGTTGTATTATATCTGTAGCTTGCTGCGGGTAGTATGGTCATTTTAACAACTTTAATTTTTCCAATCAGTGGTCCTGGAATATCTTTCCATTTCTTTGTGTCTTCTTTAATTTCTTTCATATAGTTTTCAGTGCACAGGTTTTTCACCTTCTTGGTTCAGTTTCTTTCCAGGTATTTTATTCTTTTGATGCAATGATAAATGGGATTGTTTTCTTAATTCCTCTTTCTGATAGTTTGTTATTACTATATATAAATATAACTGATTTTTGCATATAGATTTTATATTCTGTAATTTTACTGGATTCATTTATTCTAACAGTCTTTTGGTGCAGTTTTCTATATATAATACATCATTTGAAAAGCAATGGTTTTACTTCTTCCTGCTTGATTTGAATGCCTTTTCTTTCTTTTTTCTTGCCTAATTGCTTTGGCTAGGTTTTCAAAACTATGTTGAATAAAACTGCCCAGCGTGGACATCCTTGTTTTCTTCCTCATATTAGAGGAATAGTCTTCAGCTTTTCACTGTTGAGATATGATGTTATTTGTGGGCTTGTCCTAATATACGGACTTTATTATGTTGAAGCATGTTCCCTCTATACCCACTTCGTTGGGAGCTTTTATCATAGATGTGGAATTTTGTCAGATGCCTTTTCTGCATTATTGAGATGATCATATTAATATCTGTATTCTTGTAACCACCACCACACACAGGATACACAACAATTTCAACACCCTAAAGAATGCTAATCTCTGAAAACCATTCATCTGTTTTCTGTCCTGTACTAGTTTCTTGTGGCTGCTGTGACAAGTTACCATAAACTCAGTGGTTTAGAATAATACAGATTTATTGTTTCACAGTTCTAGAACCCAGGAGTCCAAAATCAGTATTACTGGATTGAAATTAAGGTGTAGGCTGGGCTGCAATCCTTTTGGAGACTCCAGGAGAGAATCTGTCCCTTGATTCTTCAAGCTTCAGATGACTGCCTGCATTCTGGGTGTGGCCATGTTAATTCAATCTTCAAGGCCAGCATCATCAAAATCCCTCTCCATTCCATCTTCATATCACCTTTTCCTGTGTGAAATCTCTCTTCCTCCCTCTTATAAGGACACTTATGACTGCATCTGGAGTCCCCTTGGATAACCCAGGGTTATCATTCCATCTTGAGAACTTTTATCACATCTGCAAAATACTTTTTTGCTAGATGAGTTTACATTTCCAGGTTCCAGAGATTAAGAGGTGGGTACATTTTTAGTGGTGGTTGGCGGGGGTAGGGGAATAGCTTAGCCTACCACATGTCCCTATCACCCTTTTCAGAAAGTCGTATATGAAATCATATAATATTTGGGACTAGTTTCTATAACTAAGCACAATGTATTTGAGACCTATATAATTTGTTACATTCATCAATTATTTATTCTTTTTTGTTGATGAATATTATTCCATTGTATAGTTGTATCCTAGTTTGTTCAACCATTCACCAGTTACAGAACATTTGGATTATTTTTTATTTGGGTGATTATGAATTGTGCTACTATACACATTTGTGAACAGGTTTTTTATGAATATAAATTTTCATTTCTCTAGAGTAAACACCTAGGAGAAGGAGAGCTAGGTTGTGTGGTAGGTGTATGTATAACTGTAAGAAACTGATAAACCATTTTCCAGAGTGTATCATTTGGCATTTCCACCGCAATGTAGGAGAGTTCCAGTTGCTCCACATCTTTGCCAGCACTTGGTATTTTCAGCATTTTAAAAAACTGAGCCATTTTAATAGTTATAAAATGATATTTCATTGTGGTTTTATTTAATGAAGTATTGAGCACCTTTTCATGTGTGTGTTTGCTATCTGTATATCTTCTTTTGGTGAAGTGCCTGTTTAATTTTTTTTTCCTTAAGATTTTATTTATTTGTCAGAGAGAGAGAGAGAGAGAGGCAGAGGGAGAAGCAGGCTCCCCAGTGAGCAAGGAGTCCAATCTAGGACTCAAACCCAGGACCCTGGGATCATGACCTGAGCCAAAGGCAGATGCTTAACTGACTGAGCCAGCCAGTCGTCCTTTGTTTGTCTTTTTTAAACTATTAGATTGTTTTCTTCTTATTTTTTAAAATTTATTTATTTGACAGACAGTGATCACAAGTAGGCAGAGAGGCAGGCAGAGAGAAGGGGGGGAAGCAGGCTCCCTGCTGAGCAGAGAGCCCGATGTGGGGCTCTATCCCAGGACCCTGGAACTATGATCTGAGCCGAAGGCAGAGGCTTTAACCCACTGAGCCACCCAGGCACCCCTGTTTTCTTGAGTTTTGAGTGTTCATTATATATTCTAGATATATTTGCCAGATACATGATTAGCAAATATTTTCTCCCATTCTGCGGCTTGAACTTTCATTCTCTTTACTGTGTCATTAGCAGAGCAAAAGTTCTAAAGTTTGGGAAATTTAAATTTATTTTTTTTTTATGAATCATCATTTTGGTGTCATATCTAAGAGCTCTTTGCCAAACTCAAGGTCACAAAGATTTTATGATGTTTTCTTGTAAGAACTTTATTGCTTTATATTTTATATTTGGATCCATGATTCATTTAGGTTAATTTTTATATATGGTGTGAGGTTGAGGTTGAAGTTGAAATCCAATTGTCTCCGCACCATTTGCTGAAAACATGCCACTGAATTGCCTATACACCTTTGTCAAAAATCAATTGATCGTATTTCTGTGAGTCTGTTCCTGGACTCTATTTCTCCCTTTGAACCATATGTCTATTCTTTCCCTAATACCTCGCCGCCTGGATTACTGTAGTGCATAGTATGTCTTAAAATCAGGTAGTGCAAATTCTTCAATTTTGATTTTCTATTTCAAAATTATTCCGACTATTCAAGCTTCTTTACCTTTCCATATAATTTTAGGAATCAGCTTGCCTATATCTATGAGTAATCTTGTTTGTGTGTGTGTCTTTGTAATTTTATATTCAAATTCATTTGGAGATAACATCAGAAGTTTACAGTTGGTACTCTTCTGAATGTGAATCTTGGCTCCCAATCTAGCAATTCATTTCCCTCTAGGCCCCAGGCCACTCTCCTTGGCCACTCCACATGCAGTCACCAGGTTCTGTTAATTCATTCTTCCATTAACCATCTCACTTCTGTCCACCCTTCCCTGTCACTGTGAAAGGTGTTTCATAAGAGGGTTTGGCCCCCTTATGACCTCACCCCGGAATGTGTGTGATGGATTCCTACTGGTTCTGGCTTAGCCCAACCTGTTCTTTCTGGGTCTTGCTGAAATCTTTACTTGGAAACCTTCATTGGCTCACCTTTGCCTACTGAACCAAGTCCAGATTCTTTAGGTTAACATTCAAGGTAACTTCAGTCTGTCTGCTCCCCACCCCCCAATCTTCTGTCTTCCTCTGCCCTTGTGACGCATTCTCCCTAGTCACACTGGGAGGAATCACCTTCTCCTGTGAGAGCCTTGGAGTTTCCTACCCAGCTGTCTTTGCCCTTTCTGCCCAATGTGCCCCCTTCCCTACAACTCTTTGTCTTATTGTTCATATCCTTCTTAACTGATATATTCAACCAATGTTACTTATTGGGCATTTTACTAATGATGCTTTGGCAGATGGAAACTCATCCCCATTCTGCAGGACAGAATAGGCACACAAGTAGCTGAAAGTCTAGGTCATTTACACCATATGCCAGATCACAAGAACTTGGGAATTCAGAGAAGACAAATACTTTGAGCAATAATCACAAAAAATTTCCTTTAAGGCCTAAATCAAAGCCAACTTCCTTATAGGAGTTGACCTACTTCCCAGCAGCCTAAAGAATGTGTGTGTGTGTGTGTGTGTGTGTGTGTGAGAGAGAGAGAGAGAGAGAGAGAGAGAGAGAGAGAGAGAGTGTTAGAGGTATGGGTCAGGGGCATCTAAGAATAATATCTCTAGTTTATGAAGAGAGTTTAGTGAACTCCTTGGTGACCAGTAATACTACTTCATCTGTATAATAGTTAGCTGGTTTAATAAAAATTCTTATTTTGTTATTCAGCAAAAAGACACTACATCATCTCAGAGTTCAGGAAATTCAGAGGGGGAAAATGCCAGGTACAGCCCACACAGATTTTGTAAAATTAAAAGACAAGATATATATGTACTCGCTACCTGCCTCTGAAAGGGAAAATGATTGAAAGAGTTTCAGAAATGAAAATCTAGCCACATGAAGGCTAACTATTGCTACAGGAAGTAAAAAGAAAGGAACGTAAAAATACTGATGGATCTTCCTTATCTTTGCACCCCCAATACCTAAGCCAGCAGTAGGTACTTGGTAGGCAAGTATTTGGCTCTCTATATTTGTTCTTGAGTTACTGAAAAAGTAGAATGGAAAAATTTTGATTTGGTTTTGGAACCCAGAAATATGCACACACAGGCTTACTCGGAAGAAAAACCATACGACTGCAGCACTGCCACCTTGTGGCAGCATTGGTAAATTACAGGCTAAACTTCAGTGAAGACCTGACTTTTGGAAGGTTTAAGTGTTCCCCATAAAGACAGTGCTAGCATTTCCTTGTCAATTTCTCCCCTCTCACCCAGGGTCTTGTTGTGGGATTCTTGTGTCGTGGAGTTGAAGGAATTTGCAAACACAAAGGGGTGAAGTGATCATTTATTAAGTGAAGGTGAGAACAGAAAGAAAGCTCTCTAGAGCAAGAGGGGTCTCAAATTGGGTTGCCACTGAGGGCTTTAATGGCCAGCCTTTTTGAGAAAACTGACCAGGGACCTTAAATCTTCTTGACATCACCACGGATAGCATCATGATTACTTTTCCTTTGAATATCTCATCTCTGATGTTTAAGACAAACAAGGTGGTCTGATTATGTTCCCTTAGCTCTGGTTTCCTTATGCCTCAGCATTTCTGGGATTTTTGGTGAGCCAGATCATGTAGCCCCCTACCTATCTCTCCCTACCTAACCCCGCCTGTCCCTTACTCAGTCTCAGCTAGCAGGGTGCCCAAGGTAGGCCACTTCCAAGTTGCTCCTCATAATGCAATTGAGACCTTCAACCCCCCTTTAAAATACAAAAGGACAGCATTAAGTGTCATATTTTAAGCTTCTGGGGCCCTCTCCAAAAGACTGCCATTCCAGGCTCTAGAGCACGTGTTTTTAACTTGGTATCCAAGGACGGGCTTCAGGGAATGCATGAATCCTTTGCAATTGTTTGTCAAAGTGTGTGAGCATATGTGCATCTTTTTTGAGGTGGGGATCCCAATCCTTTGACCAGATTTTCAAAAGGATCTGTGCCCTGGGTGCCTGTGTGGCTCAGTTGGTTAAGCATCTGCCTTTGGCTCAGGTCATGATCCCAGGTTGCTGGGACCCTGTCCCAATTCCCCAATCCCTCATCAGGCTCCTTGCTCAGTGCGGAGCCTGCTTTTCCCTCTGCCTCTGCCCCTTCTCCTGCTTGTGCTCTCCCACCATCCCTCTCTCAAATAAATAAATAAGATCTTTAAAAAACAAAAAACAAAGAATCTGTGACTCTGGAAAGTTTACAGAATCCCTGCCTTGGAGTGACACAGGGCACAATGACTCTTAAAAGGACAGGAGCTTTTCTCAATAAATGAAACGGAAGACATTACTTAACTTCTGAACGTAATGCAAGATGTGCTCTCTCTCCCTCTTCTCTGCCTCTCTGCTCTTGACACACCTTCTTCAGACCCCACCCCCAACCGCCGCACCCCCATGCCCTCCACTCCCCACCAAGGGGAGTAAGGAGGGAATTCAAACTTCACTGGCAGATGAGTGACCGGCTGTCCTTCCAAAGGTTTATGAAGGAAAGGAAGGATTTTATGGCCTCCTGGGGAGAGAGATTAATCCAAATTAGCCCGAGGCAAAGGAATCAGGCTATTTAAGATAACACTGGTTTAAAAAAAAAAAACAACAACAACAACCCCTTATTTGTCTCCAGATCAGGTGCCTGGGCTCTGCACAGGAAGTTGACAAATGATTTAGTTATGTTTTCCGTTTGGGGAAAGCGCCTGCTTTTATCTCTGTGATTGCTTCTTTATTTGGCAACTCACAAACTTATCTGTTTTCCCTAATGTAATTGCCTGGCCCCTTTCCACAGCTCGAAGTCCTGGCGGCGGGCTATCTTTCCATTTTCCCCTGGAGTTTAATATCGTTTAAGCAAACGAATTGGACTCTATTTCACTTTGCCTATTTTCCTGTACCAGACCTAGGGTTTGGCTGTTTGGGTTTTGCTTGTTTTGTTCCTTGTGAAGTTCCCAAGGATATTGGTATTGCCCCTCCCCCTCTTCTTTCCTTCTGTAAATATTTCTCTTCCTCCTGTACTGGGACAGGCATAGGTCTAGATGAGACAGGATTTATGGGGGTAAATAAGGCTCAGGTCCTGCCCTCGGAGACAAACTTTCCATTTCCGTGGCCGGAGCTACCAGCGTGATCTTAGAGATTGTGCATGGGACAAGGGTGCCCCGCCAAGAAGCCGGCAGGAGCTGAAATCCAGCTGCCCCTCAGCTTACAAGCCACACACCCCTGGGGCAGAGCAGTGTCACCAGGATAGGGATCCCCTTTCTTATATGCAAAAAAGCATCCAGTGGGCTAGAAGCAGCCCTTCCCCTTGTACACAGTTCTTTTTTCTTTCTTTCTTTTTTTTTTTTCTACTAGAATGAAGGCCTGTTAACATCTGGACACCCAGTTCAGAAGCCTTGAAACCCACAACCTTCTCCCCCGAGTCTCGTTCCCCTCATCTGTCAAATGAGGGTGTTGGATTCAAAGATCTGTGGGGGCCCTTTCACTTCAGGTGCTCTAACACTTACCCCATTTAACTGAAGTGATTCCATTAATCCACGGATCCCTTTCATCCCTTTCAAGAGTAAGAGTCTGGGGGGCTGGTGGAGAGAAGGACTGGGAATAGGCCACTCTGGGAAAGAGTGGAGACCTAGTGAGACCTTTCTCAGGAAAGTGTCCTCTCAGATTTCAGAAGACACGGCTCTGTCTTTGACAAAGATCCTTTCCCTCCTACCTGAGCGCCAAGGTGCCATCGTGTCATAAGAGATGGGATCAATAGAGTCAGCGCCCGTAGCCTGCCATGCATGCACCCCTACCTGGACATGAATTATTATTGCAGCTGTGAAGGCTGATGAACTTCTCCCTCCCAGTCCCTGACCCCACGAGGGGTGGTGGGTGTTTTGACAACCAGAGCACCAACAGCCCAAATGAGAGGCAACAAACAATTATAAACACTGGATTAAACTGACCTGGG
The DNA here is from genome assembly GCF_902655055.1 of Lutra lutra. Taxonomy (NCBI): domain Eukaryota; kingdom Metazoa; phylum Chordata; class Mammalia; order Carnivora; family Mustelidae; genus Lutra; species Lutra lutra. Next base: position 66,366,600 of record NC_062283.1, read on the forward strand.
GGGCCTGGGGAGGCCACAGAGCCACAGCTGCGCATTAAAGCAGGGAGGGTGTGGGCGGCAGCCTGAGGCAGGAAGTGATCAATGGCTCTGCTGGGGTAGTCATTCTTCTGGAAGCCCCCGCCTGGGTACTAGAGCAGACAGGCCAAGGGGGTTCCATTCCACCAGAACCACTTCCTTTCGTCCACCTGATTTTCTCTTTCGAACCCAGCCCTCTGCCAAAGAGGATTTGCAATGGCTAGCAATAAAGACACACTTACAAGTGAAGTTAAAATGAGGCAGGAAACTCTAAAGCTTTACTGTAGGGAGTCATTCATTCCCTCATTCATTGGTCTACCGGCTGAAATAGTAACTCACTGCATCACAGCAGCCCTGGGTCAGGTACTTACTGAAATTCATATGGTTCTTGTCATTGAGGAGTTTACAAGATGATTGAGGCTCAGGTTGTATATTAAGAAAGTTGGGGGGGGGGACTAGATAACCTGGTGTAGAAACTCGGGGTGGGCTAAAAGAGAAAAGACCTAGCTTTTAGTCCTCACTTCCCTGCTTCTGACTTGGGTGACCCCCTGGGCCTCGGTTTCCTCCAATGCAAAAGTAGGAGTGGGACTAGGTCAGTAAGCATTAGAATTTTCTAGGGAACTTGTTAAAGGTGAAGATTCCCAAGATTCCCAGAGATTCTTTCAAATGTCTGCAAAAGGACTCTAGATTCTATTCTTCAATAGTCTCCTGATCTCCTCCTCTAGGGGGATTCTGATATCTGGGTCTCTGGACCCATTTTGAAAAACTCTGGACCAGATACCCTAAATAAAGGATATTCTCTGAAAAAAAAAATCAACAGTTCAGCAGTAGGCAGAGGGTGATCAGATGGGAAAATGAAGGAGCCAAGGGAGCTCGGAGAAGGGTGTGTGGGATGGACCACGATCTGGGGGCTCCTTAGAAGAGTAGACAAAGTACTCCCTATATGAGGCTTGCCTGTGGCCTTTCTTCATCTGCTACTGTTAGGATGGGACCAGGTTGTTGGAATTCAGAAAAGAAAAGTATTTAAATATGTTACATTTTTATAACATTTAAAAACATTTATCAATTACTCAAACTATAGGAACTAGGACTAAAGCAGGTAGCAGGATAATGTTTAGGGGGTGATCTTTATCTGAATAACTATAATTTTTTTCCCCAACTACAAAACTCAGGGGTGACTTTCCTGGTCAGGCTAAGGCACAAAGGAAAAGAACTTTTAAATGAAAAGCACAAGTTCCGTATTCAAAGCGAATGCATATTTTGTTCTGAAATATGAAATGTTCCAAAAATTCCTTTCACTGATTCAGGCTAAAAGGCCAAGAGAAGCCTCTGGATTTTCTTGTGTGACATTGAAAGCAATTTTTGTGTGTGGGCTGTGACTATGCTAAAATGTGAAGGCCACCCCTCGGATGGCAGTGAGAGGGTAAGTGCTAAGTGGGGCCAGAAGGAATGTATGAGTTTACACCAAGAAACCAAGGACCTAGAAGATGGATATCTGTGAAGTGCTTGAAGGACCTTATTCTTGGTGATAGTCTAGGGACTCTTCTCCTGGTCTGGAAGAGTGTTGGGAATCTGACAAAGAAAATGGGTGAAGGTCCCTAAGGAAGGTGGTTGGCCCCAGGTTAGGAGGTGATCCAGTCGCCCAGGGTGGTGGCATCCTCTTACTGGCAAGATCATGCTGGCACTCCTGGGAAATCATCAACTATGTCATCCATCATGGTTAAGGAGAGAGGCTTCTAGAACTGGGTAGAGTCTGGTTGACAGCCACAAGTTCCCGTCTAGACCCAGATCTTAAAGATCAAAGGATTCCCCCAGAAAACAAATCATAGTTTGGGAGGTAAGCATCAGGGTTGGCTTTGTGGGCATGCCTCTTAGAAAGGCCCCACGCTTGGTTTTAACATTGTTGTTGCCATCTTGAATTTCCTCTTCTTTTTTTTTTTTTTTAAGATTTTATTTATTTATTTAAGACAGAAAGAGGAGAGAGAGAGAGCACAAGCAGGGAGGAGAGAGAGAAGCAGGCTTCCAGCTGAGTGGGGAGCCCGATACAGGGCTTGATCCCAAGACCCTGGGGGTCATAACCTGAGCCGAAGGCAGACCCTTCACCAACTGAGCCACCCAGGCGCCCTGCCATCTTGAAATTCTTACTAATTTCCTCTTTGAACTTGTGTTTTGGCTTCATGAGCAGAGAATTCTGGTGGACCCACAATGTGTGGGAGTTGAGTAAAGCCAGGGGGACAGCAAGTAGAAGATATGCAGCGTTTGAGGACTGAGCAGAGCTGTTCACAGCCTGGAGAGGCCACACTTTCCCTTAGAACTAGAACTTGCTTTGAACACAGCCAGAAGGCAGTGATGGTCTAAGAAACACGAATGACCAAGCAACTGTCATATCATCTTCGCTCATGCAAATTCCCTGTATTTGCCAACCACTTGACCCCTGAAATAATGACACGGAAGGGAAGGCAAAGACAGGGTGACAACAGTTACCTTTCCTTCAGTCTTTCTTACTCCTCAGGCTGCCAAAGGGAGAGAGGGTTGGTAGAATGCATATGAATCAAAAAGTGAAATTTAAAAGTTTTGTTCGTTTGGTGCAGTGTTTCCACTATTCTGGTAAGAACTAAACACATATACATGTAAAAGCTACAAAATGAGAACCTTATAATTCTGGTGATTCTGCAGATGTTATAAAGGCTCTTCTATTTGCATGTAAAAGTGCCACAGGATGATAGAAAGATGAATGATAAAATTCATGACCAACACCACGCCACATCAAAAGACTCCAGAAGAAAAGAAAGAGCATGTATTCTGGTACCTTTAATAGCATTTTCCAATGGGAAATAATCAAGGGGCCCGAAATTTCATTTTGCACGAAGACAGCAAATTAGGTAGTTGGCCCTGGGTAGAGGACACCTGCAGTTCTGGAAGAAGCTTGGATCTCTCTGTAGTAGGACTTGATGATCATGTCTTCCTGGAGTTCTAGTCATGAATGGTTGAGGCCCTGGTGCCTGGGTTTTACTCGTATTCCTTTCTGTCCCAGCTAGCAGCTTGCCTTTTCCTCCAGCAAGAACTCTTTTTCTAAAGCACCAGTAGGGAACCTGCTGTCACAGACTTTCTGATCCAAAACAGCAATTTAGGTTTCATTACCTCTTATCCTCTCCTCCCCCTCAATTCATCACCCTGTTCCTAAATTCTCTGCTTGAAGGTTTTACTTCCTCTGCAGCTGAGAGCACCTGCTCTCCGTCTTCCTGCTCCTGCTCCTGCAGGGCCATGCCTCTCCACCTGCCCAGGGCAGTGGAGAACTTGGGCTTTGGCTGCAAGGCTGTGCATCACTTTTCCAGGGGAACCTTGATGGAATGCTGTGTCCCAGCGTCAGTGTCTAGCTTCCCTGTGCTTTCAGCCTACGCCTAGTTGATACCGTGTGACTCAGTTTGGATGAGAAGTGGACTCTTGTGTTTTCAACCATTCTTCATTTTGATGAGAGGTAGCTACTGCCTGTCTTCTTTGACCATTTCTCTTCTCACTCCCGGCCATCAGGTGTTTCTGCCTCCCAGTGCCATTTTTCAGAAGGGGAGTTTCATCCTCTTGGTGCAGCACAGCTTTTAAGGACTTTTTTAAGGACTTTCTGAGACTTCGGATAAAATTTGATTCATTTACTGAGCTCAGCGTTTCATTCATCCCAATCTCCTTCCTAAGAGAAGCCAGGTTTGGCCTGAGATTTTCTTTTCCTGAACTGAAGAGTGTGCAGACATCATCTTCACTTTACTTAGCTCATCTTTATTAGTGATTCTTTTCGCTCTCTGGAAGCTTTCTAAAATCATGAATAAAAATGTGCGACCTTCCCAAAGAGTGCCAGCTTTCCAGTGAATTCTTCCTATTCTGCCCTTCTCAGTCCTCCAAGCAGCAAGCACATTTCCTGTGTATCTGAATTATATCTTTAAGCCCTGATACTTCCTTAGGGAGATGCTTTTTTAGATCTTGATTTCCCTAAAAGATAATTTTTGCTGTTTTGATGTTCTGTTCTTAATTGGATAACTTTTTATTTTGGAAATTTCACACTTACAGAAAAATTGAAGATTTGTGTAATGAACAAATACTCCTCGCCAGGATTCAGTAATTGTTAACATTTTGCTATATTTTCTTTTTATGATGATATATGTATTTTTTGCTGCATAATCTGGAAGCAAATCACAGATAGGACATTCCAACTTTAAATATTTCAGCATAAATCTCCTGTAAATAAGAACATTTTCCTACCATAATACCACGTTCGCATCTCAGAAAATTAACAGTTCCAAAATCTACAATATGACCTATATGGAAAATTTCCTTATTTGTACCAAAAATGAGTGGGATAACTTTTCAATCACTTCTTTTAATTCTGCCAAAATCATTTAAAAATACTGTGCAACCTGTTATTTGATCATTTGATATCTTCTACTCTTTATAAAAATGAGTGTCCTCCCCAAAAGAAAGAGCAAATTCACCACTCTCAAGAAGGCAGTAAAAATTCCATGTTCCAAGGGCACAGGATAAAAATCTAGTCTGGCTTGAATTCCTTAGGTGGTGTGGCCATTTGGCTACTGTTGGCATATCAACTTAGGTTTTATCATCTCCGCTGCTGTCAGAGATGCGTGCTTTTCTGCATTTATTCTTGGCCACATTCCAAGGCATCAAGCCTTCCAAGTTCATGTACAGTTAAGTTTCCAGACTCTTCTAACATATTTAAATCATTTTCAGTCATTTCGATTCTTAACAACAGACTCTTCTCCCAGGCAATGCTCCCCTTATAATTCCTTTTTATCCTTCCATTCTGAGTGTCATTTGGGTAGAAGTTGGTCCTCTAGTAATTTCTTCAGGAAGAGTTCATAAGAACAATTTTTCCTAAATTCTTGCATGTTCATAAAATGTTTAATTTGATTTCTTTTAAATAAAAGTCATTGAATTATGATTTTAAAGGAAATTTGTAAATAAAAATTTTAGAGCATACTTTCTTTCCTTTGAAGGATGATTTGGGTTGGTTCTATTATCTTCCAGCAATGGGTATTGACTTAGAGAGGCCTGAAGTCAGCAAGTCACTAATCTTGGTTTTTTGTTTGTTTGTTTAGAGAGCTAGAGAGAAAGATAGTGTGTCTGTGAACGGGGAGAGGAAAAGAGAGAATCCTCAAGCAGACTGCTCTGAGTGCAGAGCCTGACACAGGGCTCGATCTCACAACCCTGAGATCATGACCTGAGCCAAAACAAGAAGTCAGGTGCTTAACAGACTGAGCTACCCAAATGCCCCTAATCTTGTTTTTTTTTTTTTTAAATATGTTTACCCCTTTATCTCTGCAGTTCAGTAATTTCACTAGGATAGATCTTGATGATGAGAATCCTTGTTTTTGTTTTTTTTCCCCCTGGAATTAGCTGTCCCCTTTCAATAGCTAAGTTCAAATCTTCTTTGGTTTCTGGGAAGTTTTGATGAATTGTATCTTTAAATATTTGTTCTATTCATGATTTCTGGGGGTTTTAGTCCCCTCCAGGGTCACCCCATTTCTCTGGTATGTTTTATTTCCTTGACCTTTCTTGCCCTTTTTTTTTTGGGGGGGGGTCATATTTTTCTGCTGGTATAATTATATACAAGAAACTGCACATAGTTAAGTGTACAATTTGATCTGTTTTAACATCTATATGCACTCATGAAACCATTGTCACAAAGAGTGAGAATATTTATCACCCTTCAAATTTCCCAGGACCCTTTATAATCCCTCCCTGTGTCCTTTCCCACCCTTTCCCCATTCCCATGCACCACTGATCTTCTTTCGGTCACTTTGGATTAGTGTGCATTTTCTAAAATTTTATGTAAACGGTATCACACAGTACGTAGTCTTTTTTTGGTCTGACTTCTAAATCAGCATAATGAGTGAGACATCCATGTCGTTACATATATCAGTAGAAGTGGTGAGGGCAGACATCCTTGCCTGATCATAAGTGAGAATCTTTCCTCTAATCCTTTAGGTGGTTCATTCCCCATTCTCCCCAGCCTCCTCCCCTGGCCCCCTCAGGTGGTTTCCTCACCTGCGTGTACTTATCAGAATTCAGCTGAAGCCTCAGGAGGGCCTTCGGTACATCTCTGGAGAAAACACACACTCTCTCTCTTCCTCTTTCATATTCTTCTCTGAAAACTCTGGTCGCCTTAGTCTCTCAGGCCTTCCAGCTCCTTCTACTGAACCGAGGGACCACCAGCTCTGACTAGGGTTTCCCTCTTGGTGCCGTGACCTAAAAACTCTAAATAGTAACCTGGGGCAACTATAGGGCTCGCCTCATGAACTTCCCATCTCTCTGAAATCAATGAATACCACTGAATGACACCCAATATTTTGAACATCTTTGCTTTAAATACTTTGTCTGATTTTCAGTTTTTTCTTTTTCTTTCTTCAGGCAGAGTGTAAATCTAGTCCTTATTATGCCATCTTGTTCCAAAGCAGAAGTCACTGTTATATAGACTTCTGATGGATAAACTGAGTGAGGTGTGTTTCTTCTTCATCTGGTACTTGCAGGAGTTCGTTCACCCAGGAAGTTAGGATCCAAATCAGCGAGAATTTTCTTTACACATCAGGAATAGAAGGTTTTTAATTTTTATTTTAATTTTTTAAAATATTTTATTTATTTATTTGACAGACAGAGACACAGAGAGTGACAGAACGCAAGCAGGGGGAGCAGGAGAGGGAGAAGCAGGCTTCCCACTGAGCAGGGAATCCGAAGTGGGCCTTGATCCCAGGACCCTGGGATCATGACCTGAGCCTAAGGGAGATGCTTGATGACTGAGCCACCCAGGCACCCTGGAAGTTTGGTTTCTACTTCTCTTCAGACACTAGGTACAGACAGCCAGTGGCCTGATACTAAGGAAAACCTCTCTTTTCCCCACTGTCACACTGAGAGTTTCCTCATCTCCTTCCTTCCTCAAGACCAAGCTAGATGCAGGGAAGCTCTGGTTCTAGCTCTGGGCACCTATTTCTCACTCTTCTAAGCAAAGGATTGAGGTTCTAACCCTTCAGGTGCACCCCTCACCTCAGGTAAGCACGGTTGGCAAAAATCTTGGACATCGGCAGCCTTTGCCTTCTCTGCTCTTCCCTCCCTAGCTCCTGATGTATTTCTACATCTTTTGACACTCTCTCCCCCTACTTAGAGTTCTGACTTTCTTAGAGCTGGAACAGAGGCAGAGTTTGAACTTCTGTTTCTTGTATGGCCTTGTTGCTTGTAGGTGATTTCCAGAAAAGGGACATATCTACTTGAGACACTCATCTTTCAACTGGAAGTCAGGGACCATACCGTCATGGTGGTTGTTTTGCATCCATTCTTTTGCATCTTCATGAAGCCTGACACAGTCTCTGATCCCTAGCAGGGAGTCAATAAATGCTGAAAGAATGACTAGCTGACAGATACAGCGATCCCCTCATAACCTGGGTCTACATAACTGAGACAGACCTCTGCTTCCTCTCTGAGATGTCCCAGAATGCATGGACATCTTTCCCCCAAGGAGTCTGGAGCTTCCCCAAGCACTGAGCGAGCTGAGGAAAGTCTAAGAACATGAGACTGTCTGACTCTGTCTTTCAAGAGCATAGGCTTTTGAGTTGGGACAATCTGAGCTTGAAATTCGGCTCCAACATTAACCACCTATTGGACATTGTACCCATCGGGGTTCTCCAGAGAAACAGAATGGATGAATATGGTTATTTAGATAGATAAAGACAGAGAAACTATCCATTGATTTATCTATTGAACTATATCATCTCTCTACCTATCCACCTACCTACCCACCTATCTTGAGAGAGATTTTAAGGAATTGGTTCATATGACCAGAAGGGCTGGCAAGTCCAAAATCTTCAGGGAAGGTCAGGCCACAGGTTGGAAATTCTGCCAGGTGTTGATGGATACTGCAGTCTTAAGTCCAAAGGCAGTCTGGAGGAAGAATTCCTTTCTCCTACTCTTAGGCATTCAGGTGTTTGGATGCGGCCCAACCACATTATGGAGGGTAATCAGTTTTATTTAAGGTCTCTTGATGTCGATGTCAATCACATCTTAAAAATACCTCCAGAGAAACATCTAGGCTGGTGTGTTTTTTTATTTTTTTATTTTTTTAAATTTTATTTATTTGACGGAGAGAGATCACAAGTAGGCAGAGAGGCAGGCAGAGAGAGAGGAGGAAGCAGGCTCCCTGCTGAGCAGAGAGCCCGATGTGGGGCTCGATCCCAGGACTCCGGGATCATGACCTGAGCTGAAGGCAGAGGCTTTAACCCACTGAGCCACCCAGGCGCCCCACTAGGCTGGTGTTTGACCAAACAACTGGCACCGTAGCTTAGCCAAGCTAAGCTACACAATTAACCACCAGAGACCTTGAGTCATCTATTCGGTCTCACTGATCCTCAGTTCTCTCAGCTGCAAAGTGACGCTGTGATTACGACTTCCTCAGAAGACCACTGTGAAAATCAAATTGGATAAATATGCAAGCCACCTAACATAGTGTCTGGCAAATCATACACACTTGCTAAGTGAAAGCTACCTTGTTTTGTCTAGATGTGCCTGACATGGTCTCCCAGAACCCAGCTGACTCTCTTCCATGTCCCTCCACTCTCTGTCTCTATTCCAAGGGCTGGAAGTTTCAAAGGCCAGACTCCCTCGCAGTAGAGATCTGAGGCTGACATAAACTCAGGCAAGATTTAGGAGGAGGAAGTAAGGAAGACTGGACAGATGTGCTTGCAGCTGCCAGAGACCAAGTTCAATTTCCTGGTCACCAGGTTTGTGGGTTCACATCACGGCGACAGCAGCAGCAGAAACAGCAGTTTCCTGACCGCTGGCTGCAGCTGTGGACGTATGACCTTGAACTATTAGCCTTCAAGTGGCCCCTGACTTCTGATCCCGTACCTAATCGGTTATATTAAGTCTAATTGCTTGAAAAATCAAGAGTGGTTTCTGTTTACTGAACTAAATCCCGAGTGCTAACAAAAGACTTCACTGAAGGTCACTTCATAATGCTCTCTGCCCTGTACCTGGAAGGCTCTAGGCCCAGGAAGGTTCCCTGGGTCCTCCCCAGCAGGCGCTGTCAGAGAGCTCCATGGTGACAGCTTTCATAATGATCTAAACAGAGAAAGCATCAGGAACCACCAACCCTGCCACAGGGCATTTTAATGACTACAATGGTGCTCTTGCTTGGCATTAAGACCTCAGCACAGAACAGACAATTCTGCTAACTGGAATCTTTCATTAACATCATGTTCTGCCTCTGGATGTTGCTCAGACCGAGCTTGGGCATCTGTCTCCCTGCAGCCAGACTGTACTGCCTTGTAATATTTGTAGCAATAAACACTTGCATGCATTTAAAGGAATACTCCAGAAAAACAAAACAAAACAAAACAAAAACCAGCAACAAAATCACATTTCCCAAATGCGGATCCAGACCACAAATTCTTCATCACAGGGTAGTAAAAGCGGCCTTGCATTCTGCCCTGCCCCATCCCCAACTGCAACCCTGGACGGGGAGATGAGGGATTCATAAAACTGGTGAGAACCTTAGACACACTGGGGGGCTGGGGAGTGCTGACTGAAGGAGCCCAAAGTTGAGGATTAAGAAAACAGGGAAAGACAGGGAGGCAGGAACATGAAGACAGACTGGATATAACTGCTGAGGGTGGGAATGGCTTTGCAGGGAAGCACTTCCTTAAGATTTTAAAATCACAGTAGCTTTTACCTTTATCAAGTGCTTATGTGTCTATTTCAAATATGATGTTCTTTAATCCACACGGCAATCCTATGAGAGAGGATTATTAGCCCCATTTCACTTATGAGAAAACTGAGGTTTAGAAAGATTAAGAGATTTCCTCTAGGACACTGGTAGAAGCATGAGTCAAATCTAGAGAGTCCAAGCCCAGAACTAGGTTTGTAAACACTGTGCTGTATTGTTAACTTGGAGAGAATGAGCAGGGGTGTCATACCAAAGAAGGGGACCGGAACCAGCTTGGGAAAGAGCAAGTTTCCAAAATTCTGGGTTAACGGAAATCAAATAGGTTGGATGTTTTGTCTGTTTTTGCTGCAGGATTTCTCTGAGCCTTTAATACACTATTTTGACTGATGGGAGAGAGAGCCATTGAAAGAGGGAGAGGGAGAAAGCAGAGCCTTGTTTTCACAAGTGTTCATAGATAGATACCTAGGAACGGTAGTTACCTAGCAAAGTATTCCACATCCCATCTCAGACAAAATACCATGCAACTGAAACAGAGAGAAATTTGTGTGTCCAGCAGTAGACAGCTTTTTAGCGTAAGCAAGAATACATACATAGCGTGAATAGACTACAAACTGGGAAGACAAACTGGGAAGAGAAAACTCGCCCAAAAGTGGTCCTCATTAGGTGAGTTATGCCAAGGTGCCTGTGATTTGTGTTTATTTTTACTTTCTGTCCTTACAATGGAAACATCTGTTGTTTCCACACTATTGCAGACAGAGCCGGCTACCTCATTTGCAAAATGAAAGTGCAGGGCTCCTTGTTCAAAAGGCAGGAAAACAATGTTAGATGTCCAAAAATAGAATTTTTTCATTTATTCTGGGGTCTCTCTGCTGGTGATGGTATTATTTATTTGCTATGTAAAGTCATTCTAAGTAAGGAAAACTGAGGGTTTTCAATTATTAGCATGAATTTTACTGTTCTTCCTTATCCTGTGGTAATGCCAGTTTTCAATGCAGGCTATTAAACCAAGAGCAGAGCCCTCATGAGCATAGGACTCCGTGTGGCTGCCAGGCTTGCATGCCCGTGAACCTGGCCCCGGGCTGCAGAACAGGAAGAAACACGGCTTTTGTTCAACACTTTTCAAGCAGCTGATTTTATGCACTTTCAACAATACTATCAGGTTTGTGACATTTACAGCGTTTCTCCTGTGGGAAGTAATGGCACATTTTGACCGACAGGATCCACCTTTGAAAGATTATAATGACAGCTTCATTAGGGAGAGAGGAGTCAGCAAGAAAAATGTTTCCCTTACTCTTCTTGGAGCTATAAATGTCACTGCTCATTGTAAGGAAATGTGTCCAGGGCCAGGACTGATAAACCAATCAAGTGACTTCAGGTGAAGGCATTCATAAACATGTTTGAAACTTGTCTGGCAGCTTTAGGCTAGAGGCTGAGGAATGACTTCCTTGGGAGAGAAGGAGAGAACAAAGCACCACTCTTCCAACTGGGACAGGGGGGTGGCGGGGAACTGGGTTTCACTGGGGAGAGTACTTTTCTTTCCAGAAGCTGCACTGGACACAGTTAAGGCTGCTGTCTGCCTTTTCTCTCCATCTTTCCCTGCCACATGGGGTCTGGTGTGATCTGCCTCACAGAGAACTAACATTCTGCCTACGGGTGCCTCTTCCTTGGTCATTCATAAAACTCGTACTTAGAATCTTCAAAAGAACATTATGAGGCTTGGGTTAACTCCCCCATTTTCCGGGTAAATAAACGGAAACTTCAAAGGGTGATGTGATTGACAGACAGACGGTCACCCAGCCAAAGCAGGCTGCCCTGGGCCTGTAGGTCAGGCCTGCTGGCTCCAGAGTGCCCTCAACGTCTCCCTGTCTCTGGGTGCTACCCTGAGCCCTGGCTTTCTGAAGCCGAGTAGATCAAGCACGGCAGCGTGGGCTGCAGGTCTATCTGCTGCTCTCACAGGGTTTGAGGATTTTACTAAACACCAAATGCACACATACACACACACGTAAATGTAGTATATCATCTGAAAGTGAAATATTCAAAATCTGAGCACATTCCTCTGAAATGTCCTTCATGGTAGCACATTTTTACCTCTGGAATTGGGTTTTTGGAAAGGGAAAAAAATCATTTGGAGCCTATCGTATTGTGATTTATAATGAGAACTACAGATCTGATCTTCGTCTCCAGTTCCTGACACAGGCTCCTAAGTCCTTGCGAATTCCTAAGTAATAGGAGCACGAGCCCTAGGAGCATCCTTTGTGCTAATGAGGGGACTCTGGAGCCCCTGGATCCAGGGGCCTGGATGGCTCCTGGTTGGGGGTTGGTCATAAGAAAGACTGAGCCAGGATTTGAAGCTTGGAATTTTCAGCAGCCCCTCCCCACTTCTCTAGGGAGGAGAGGGGGTTGGAAATGGAGTTAATAATTAATCATGCTTATGTGAGGAAATCTGCCTAAAATCGCAGTAGGACAGGGTTCAGAAAGCTTCTAGGTAGGTGAAAGCATCTGTGTACCAGATGAGTGAAGCACCCCAACTTCACAGAGACAGAGGCTCCCTCCCAGACATCACTCTATTCATCACTTCATCTGAATCCTTTATCATAGCCTTTCATAAACTGGTAACGGCAAGTAAGTGTTTCCCTGAGTTCTGTGAGTTGTTCTAACAAGTTAATCAAACCCAAGAAGGGAGGTCATGGGAACCTCTGATCTATAGCCAAGGCAGACAGAAATTGTGGTCAACCTGGCTCCTATGACTTGGGATTGGCATCTGAAGTGGAGGAAAGTCTCGTGGGACTGATACCTTCACCTGTGGGAACTGGCACTGTCTCTGGGATGGTCAGGGAGCTGACTTTACCTGGGAAGAGTGTCAGAATTGGCTTTAATTGTAGGACACCTGGTCACAGAGAATTACCAGCTGAAAGTCACAGAGAAACCAGCACACATTTGGTGACCAGAAGTGTCAGAAGTGTTTTGTGTGAAACGGAAACCCACAGGAGGAAAAAGCCTCAGGTTCTGCCTCTACAGAGTCTTGTAGTGTGGTGGATTGAGTGAGCTGTGAATTTATTTAGTGGATAAAGTGGTAAAGTGGGTAGCTGGGATGAGGAGGGAGTGGCAGAGTGAGGGTGTGTGTAGATGGATGTGTTGATGGGTTTTGCTGCCTACCCTGAACCATGCACCCTGGCTGGTGCTGCTGTCCTAGTGCTCAGCTTATTAGTGGCCACAGTACGAGGTGGGCAATATTATCCCCATCTTCAAGGTCAGAAGAGATCAAATTATAATTTTCCACCAGTTATTGGCAACTCTGGAAGTAGAATCTAATTTGCCTTAAGGGAATGAAAACCTTTTTTTTTTTTTTTTTTTTTTGGTCAAAAAACTAAAGAAACAAACAAAAAAGAAATTCATAAAGCAAAGAGATGATTTTCCCATTTGTCTCCAATAACTAGCTCTGCAGATAATTTTAAACCAATGAATTTGAAAATGTTTTGAGAAAGGGCAGCATCATATTAGTAGGAATAAAATTCCCAAGGAGACCAGTATGATGGGTGCAAACACCTCACGTGGCTGCTTCTGCATTATTTTTCTTTCAAGTCAAGGAACTTCCTAGCCACACCTTGGAGAGCGTTCCTTAGAACTCTAGATGTTGGCTCTAGAACAAACCTTGGAGATCTTGCTCAGCACCCTCATTCCAGGGAGGCAGAACTCCACACCAAGATGGAGAGTAATTTGCTCAAGTTCACACAAGGGATTTGTGCCAGAGCCTTGATTACACCCCAGGTGCTTGATGATGCAGCAGCACCCTGCCTCCTCCCCGTGTTCCAGTTGCTCCCTGATGCATCGCCTAACAAGAACTTTTTATGTGTCAGACACTTAAAGTTCATTCCCTTATTACATCTCAAGGAAACCTTATGGGTAAGAAGTATTAACCCATTTCAAGGATGATAAAACCAGAGAAAATTGGTAATAGAGCCAAATTATGGAGTTAGGAAACTGAGGCCCTAGGACTTGAACCCAGGTCTGCTGACCTCCAGGTTCCACGTGTTTAATACCCAGCATTGCCTCCTTTTGTCCAGGCTCCTTCTCTCCTTCCTTTTGTGTCCCAAGGGGCCTGGGATAAGGCACTTAAACCCATGCTCCCTCCAGCTAGTCACTTCCCTTCTTTCCGTGTTTAACACAAATAGCCTGTCCTCTCGGCACGTTTGTTTTGTTGGAGGCCTGCCTTATTCCCTGGGAACCGGAGGAACAATGAGCTGTTACCCAAGTCCTCCGGGGCTCCGCCCCCATCCTGGACCGCTTCCTCAACTTCCCCCCAAGTCACGCTCACCCCAAGCAGGGACTGCGTGGAGGCCCCTCCAGCTTGTCTACAAAGTGCGTCAATCACTTGTTTACTGGGTTTTCCTGCCTGGCCCTGGGGGTTCCGCTGGCTATTTCTTCTCTCTGGAAGTTCTCCTGAGGTGAGCTTTGATCTTCAGAGGGGAAGGGGCAACAGGAAGATGATGAGAGATGCTAGGAGTCTGTCAGCATCTGACTCACCCTGTGTGCGGGGGGAAGTCCTCACTTCAAGCAAAGCGAGGATGCTGGTGAAACCTCCATTCCTGCCAAGGGCCTACATGGAAGAGCTTCCTTTTTTCCGGGACAGAGTTGGAAAAGGAATAAAAATTCCACAAGTCAGAAGCAAGTTTTCCTAAGCCTTTCTACACTTAGCTAGCAGTAACAATCACTGAATAATAAAACAACACATAACCTTTCCTCAAAAAGCCATGGCTGTGGAACCCCCAGGAGAGAGAGATTTTTATGTGTGCGTCTTCCCTTGGATAAGGCTGCTTGGACCCTCACAATCCATATTAATATGAAAGTCGGCCACTCAGTAAGGACAAGTAAATAATATTAAAATAAAGGATCAGTCAGAATCCCAACAAGAAATGGAAGAGACATTCAAAGTGGTCTGACTGAAGAAAATTTCATATGGAACTATTCAAAGGGGTGTGTGTGGAATTAAGGAAACAAAAAGGGATGGTGAGGTAGGGAGGGAGAGGGGAACAAATCCCCTTGACCTCTCTCTTTCTCCTGACAGTGTTTCCTATTGGCAGAATCTGCTAAAAGCTAAAGAACAGAGGCACCTGGGTGATGTAGTTCATAGAAGTCAGCCTCTGGGGCACAACTCAAGGTGGACAGGGCATGGATCAGGGTGAATGGATCAGTAGGGGTAAAGGAAGAATACACAGCCTCCTACCTCCTACTCTCTTGCTAACAGCCAAAGGGGTGGTTCTGGATTGCTGTTCTATGCAGAGATGTCTTTCATGGAATGCAGGTTATTACAACAGGATTCCAAATGCTAGGAAACCAATTTATTAAACTGGTCTGAAAAACCTCAGCTCTGTGCTGCTGGCTGGGTATCTTGTTATTCCTGCTGCATCTTGATTAGGGCTCTGAGAGAGGGAGAACTTTATGTTCCTCTTCATAGTTTCCTCTGTTCAAGGCCCAGAAGGTACATATGAGCATATGATTTCATTATTTCACAGGGTGGCTTTGCTTGGTATGCAAATTTAATTGTAAAGTGTATTATATGTATGGAGGAGTATTTAAAATACATGTAAAGGTGAAAATATAGTATGTTTAACACCTATGTACTTACCACAAAGAGTAATAGAACATTAACCAGTACCTCAGAAGTCTGCAAAATGTCTTTTTCCAAAGAAAACCTCCAACCTCTTCCCCTGAAGGAACCATTATCTTGACTTTTGTGCTAATCATTCTCTTGATTTTTCTGGATAGGTTAACCACCTAGGTATATTTTTCTAAACAACATGCATTCCATAGAAGCATAAATCTAGCCAAGAATGAAAGGGCAATGCTGGAAGGCGTCCAGGAGTGAGAGAAGCTAAACAGTCCTTGGGTCAGTCTGGTTTCAGTTTCCTCAAGAGTTTACTTACAAGAGCCTCTTCTGGGGAAGTAGGTGGACAAGGTCATGAATGGGTCTTGGGAAAGCAGAGTGGACATCTGGTAGAGTTATAGTGGGGGCCAGGCATTGGGTATCCAAAAGAAATATGGTCCAGAGTGTGGATTCCTCTGGATTTTCTGCTTTACCACAGCCTATTTTCAGCTTCTGAAGTAGATCCAAGCAGGGTACTTCTGTGGGGTGAAAAGAGCATGCTCAGCTGATCAGAAAATAGGCCATAGTAGGAAAAGCAGCAGCCACATTAGAAATAATTAAGTCAAGTCAGAACACATCAAGGGTTCAGCCAGACTCACCTGGGAATTCTGTACTTAATATTTAAAAGAAGAAGAGGAGGAAGAAGAAGAAGAAAATGATTAACAGCAGTGAGAGTCTTGATGACAGCTGTCAACACATCTCTTTCAAGGCACTCTGCTATCACCTGGCCTGGTTGTCCTTAATGCCTGTCACACAGCTGTCATTCCGAGACCACCATTTACCATCCTCTTGGGTATTTCTTTTACCCTGTCCAGTACTGGAGCATATGTTTCCTCTACTTGATGTCTTTCTCTTTCTTCGGTGCACTCTTTTTGTGGAGGATATACTCTAGTAACTCCCTGAGGAAGGGCACATGGGGGGAGAAATCTGTACAGGTCTAGAAATGTTTTTATTCCACAGTAGTTGATTTATACTTGGGCTGGGTATAGAATTCCCGATGGGGGTTAATTTTTCCATCAGTATTTTGAATTTCTCTATCGTCTTCTTATTTCACAATTCGCTGTTAAGAAATCTAAAGTCATTCTGATTCTAGATCTTTGAGATTTTATATATAATATAAAATTTATAAGATTACATATTATTATATTATATATCACAAAATGTAAGAAAAAATATATATTTATCACATCCCCTGCTGCTGGTAGCTTGTGGAATTTTTCTTTGTCCCTAGTGATCTGAAATTTCACAATGATGTATGCGCCTTTTAAGTTTCTTTCTTTCTTTCATTCCTTAGGCTGGGTACTTGGTGGGTCCTTTCAATCCATTCTGGGAAACTTCTTGTATTATTTCTTTTTTTTTTTTTAAAGATTTTATTTATTTATTTGACAGACAGAGATCATAAGCAGGCAGAGAGAGGAGGAAGCAGGCTCCCTGCTGAGCAGAGAGCCCGATGCAGGGCTCGATCCCAGGACCCTGAGATCATGACCTGAGCTGAAGGCAGAGGCTTAACCCACTGAGCCACCCAGGCACCCCTCTTGTATTATTTCTTTAAGAATTTTCTACTCTTCCCCATTTTCTCTGTCGTCTCTTTTTAGAAATGCCATTATTCTAATGTTGGACACTTATGATGGTCCTCTCTTCTTTTTTAATGTTTTCTCTTATTTTCCTTTTTTTTTTTTTAAAGATTATTTATTTATTTATTTGACAGAGAGAGATCACAAGCAGGCAGAGAGGCAGGCAGAGAGACAGGAGGAAGCAGGCTCCCTGCTGAGCAGAGAGCCCGATGCGGGACTCGATCCCAGGACTCCGAGATCATGACCTGAGCCGAAGGCAGCGGCTTAACCCACTGAGCCACCCAGGCGCCCCTCTTATTTTCCTTCTATGTATGTTTCCTCTTTTAGTCAGAAGGTGAGAATGAGATGAAATTACCTCAGTATTATCTTCCTACCTGGTTAGTTTTTCATTTCTCCTATCAAGTTTCTCATTTTCAAGAGCCTTATAATGTTCCTTGAACATTCTTTAAAAATATATAGCATCCAGTTCTTGTTTCATGGAAGTTCTTTTATTTTTCAAAGTATATTAATCATAAAATTTTGGGAAATTTTCTTCCCTGCATAGTTTTTGTTTCCTCCAAATTGCTTTTTTCCTCTGTTTTTGATCTCTATCTCCCATAACACGGGCACTCCTTAAATGTGAATTTGGCTCTATGCTCATGATAATGAATGGGAAAGTAAAAAACTAATTAGAAGTTCTGAGCAGGGTATGGGAGCCCTGACAACTTTGTGATTCAAGATAGGGTGATCTGGCTCAGTTGTTGGTTGGGAGAACATCAAAAATAGGCATTTACTTTTCAGATAGTTAGATTACCCAGGAAATGATCTTCCAGTATCCTGCCATGAGAGTAAGGGGCTAGATGCTAATGCATTGGGAGCCAAGCGTGGAAATAACATAAACCTATATAGAGTTAGTCCTACTGCAGAGCTCTGCTTTTAAAGAAGTCCTCAGGAATGAGAAGTGGGAAGGACACTGTCAGTCCATGCATGCAAAACATGTTGCCACCCTTGTTATACACCAAGCTTGCCCTTGCTGTAGTAGAAAACTGAGCATCTAAGTGATGGCAAAAAACACTTGTCACATGTTTGTTTCTTTTCTTTAAGCAACACTTTAAGTAGTATATACATGCACTTGCACTCATTTAATTATCCACAAGAGACCTATATTATAGGCATATGGGATTTATGGAGAGTTTGGTTTTTTTCCCCCATTTTGTAGTTGAGTAAACAATGGCCAGTGAAGATTAAATTAACTGACCTAAGGTCATACAGCTATTAAGTGACAAGAGGATTCACATCCCCATCCTATGATTCCAAGGCTCTTTATTTTTACTTTATTTTAAATGATATTTTCTGAGTAAAGAAATACATGCTACTATAGGTATCTTAGAAAACATGTAAATTTCCAAATAATTTAATTTTATTATATATATATATATATATATATATATATATATATATATGGCCACCAATGTGTAACATTCTTTTACAGGGACATGCCGTAATTTATAATAATAAATTAATCATTTTTTGACTATCTCTTAATTAGAATCATTTAGGCTGGTAAACCTTTGCTCTTTCCACTACATAGCTTCAGCCAAAGGCAGCAGGAATGGACAGGGGTAAGGATCAGGAAAGAGCAGGGTTCCGGGCAGATCCCTAAGTAGAGAGCTGCTGATTAGGGGCAATTTAAACAGATACGGTTCAGTACCCTGGAGAGCTCCACATCATCACATAGTACTGGGGATCCAAGAGAACAATGGCTGGAGTTCTCTAGGGTTCTGAACTGCTTCTCCAGAATAAAATGTTAAAAACAAAACAAAAACAAAACAAACAGTACACACACACACACACACACACACACACACACAGCTGGGATTGGGGATCTTTTTTGTCCCTGAGGGACTCGACTTCACTACTCTCTAGTTCAAACAGCTTTGTGGGAATAGGTCATTTTTCTCACCACTAGGCCTGTTTTTCATACTGTTCCCTTAAGAAGGCCTCGTTAATTTCTACTCATCCTTTCATGTTCAATTTAATGATGTTTCTTCAAAAAGCTTTCTGAGCTCTTTTTGTCTTCTCCCTGAAAAAAGTTTCCCCTGCATTCCTCTGCATCCTGATCATTATACATACTACACTAGATTACAACTGTCTGTCTGCCCTCCTAACTAGACTTTGAGTTCCTTGAGGGCAGGGACTGAGACTCAGTTATTCTTTGGCCTTAGTAAGTACCAACAAATAATTTTCAATATTTAATAAATTATGCATTATTTATAGGCAATAGGAGCTTTTGAAGGTAGTTCTCAACCAGGGGTAATTTTGCCTCCCAAGGGACATTTCACAATGTCTGGGAATAGTTTTTGTTGTTGCAACTCAGTGGGGTGGGTGCTACTCAGTGGGGTAGGTAGAAACCATGGATGCTTCTCTTGTGCATCCTAATATGCACAAGCTAGCTCCTATAACAAAGAATTATCTGCCCCCAAATGTTATTCATGCAGAGGTTAGGAAACCCTGTTTTCGAATAATGAAATGGATTTTATCACATTCAAGTCTTCAGAGGGTGGGGAATCCATCCGGCTCATTTTACAAATGAAAAAAATGAGCTAGTTGGTTATAAGGTCAGGGCAAGAACTTAGACCATGGCACTCTTTCCAAACAGGTGCACTGGCTAACAATTTTTTAACCATCCAGTACTCTATGTTGTATAGGAACAGAATAGTTTTGTTTGTTTTTTTTTTAAATGCACATTATCCTGGGTTCATCAAGCCGGTTTGGGGGACAAGGATGAGCCTGTTCAGACTGGAGAAAAAAATGTTAGTCACAGAACAGGCAGAGCCAGCCTCATCCCATCCCCTACCCACCTACATCGGCCCCTCTTTTCTGGAAAGACATGCCACAAATCTAGGACTGAGTGGGAAGATTTCTCTCAATGGCTCATTTCTGAACAATTCATCTGCTCTGGGAAATGAGAGATTAGCTTGTAGAAGACTGAATTATTTTAAGCCGCTCTGCATTAGAATCCATTAAAGTTCTAGAGGGCCGAGGCTTCCACAGGAGAATTCACTCTAACTGCCACAGACCAAGGGGATCCAGTATAATTTTCCTCCTATCAACAAATAATAGCAATCTCCAAGGGAAGCTCTGAACCAAATTTGATGGTTATCTCCCTCTTCAAGTGCCTCAGATTTAGAATGCTCCTGATCCCAAAGAGTGCCCCACACATTCTTCTCATGAGCCAAATCTGCCATTTTCCCAGCAGTAATCATAGGCCTGAGCTTCTCCCATTTGGACCTGTTGACTTAAAAAGGCCAAATGATTCATGCACAATACTCAGTGAATCAGCAAAGGAAGGAAATGTGGAAAAAAGAATCTGTGTGGCATCTTGAATAAAAGTGCCTTCCAATAAATTTGGTGAATTGTCTTCAAGGGAATCAGCTGAATGTTTTAGTCACTTATTGTATATCATAACTGTCTGGTGCATATGCGATTAGCTGGAAATGATATTTGTGGGCCTACTGAGGCTCTGAAATGATGCACAGAGAAAGCTAGATTCTGTAAAAGGAGATCAACTTTCTTTGCTAAAGTTTGCCTTGGAGAATGAAAAGCTTTTCCTGTATTAGTTGCTACTAGCATGAGAATGTGAAGGGACTACGGGGGTGCGATGGGGACAGAAAAGGATAATAAGCATCAGTCCCAACAAGGAAATGCTATCTCACCACCTCTATCCCTTGTTCTCTTCCTCTTCCCTGTCCCCACACAGCTGCTCCCACCAACACACATTGGGGAGAAGTAGTTTACTAACTCAGACTTTGGACTCAAATTATCTGAGTTTGAATTTCAGTTCTGCTCCTTTTCTGAGCCTGAGTCTTCACATATAAATTTGGACTAATAACCTTTTTTTTTTTTTTAAGATTTTATCTACTTTAGAGAGAGAGAAAGCATGAGTGGGGAGTGGGGAGAGGGGAAGGGAGAAGCAGACACCCCGCTGAGCAGGGAGCCTGGTGTGAGGCTCTAGCCCAGGATCCTGCTGGAGATCATGACCTGAGTCGAAGGCCGATGCCCAACAGACTGAGCCACCCAGGAGCCCTTGGACTAATAATCTTAATATCCCCAGCTTGTCAAGGAAGTTTTCATGAGATGATCTATATAAAACACATGGCTCATGAAGGCACTAAATAAATGTTCTATTATCACTAGTGAGTTCAGTCTCTGCCTGGGTAATTTTCTAAAGACAGAAAGTTTGGTCCAGGGGGACTTATGAGATGAGAATCATGGATATGGATGGTCAAATGTAAGAATAAAAAAAAAGGGTGCCTGGGTGGCTTAGTGGGTTAAAGCCTCTGCCTTCAGCTCAGATCATGATCCCAGAGACCTGGGATCCAGCCCCGCATTGGGCTCTCTGCTCAGCAGGGAGCCTGTTTCCTCCTCTCTCTCTCTGCCTGCCTCTCTGCCTACTGTGATCTCTGTCTGTTAAATAAATAAAATCTTTAAAAAAAAAAAAGAATAAAAAAAAAAACTTAGCAGGGATCCACTTGAAGTTTTGAGGTCTAATGATTTTCCAAACCCCCTTAGAAGATGTAAAAATGCTGGGTTGGGAGTTAGCCGAATTTTAAATTGCTCAGCTCTTTATTTAAAGTTTCTAGAGAATGGATTTGTCATTGAGCAGACCTTGGAGAAGGTCTAAAATTTTAAGACATTGCAACAACCTGGGGCTTACTTAGAGTTCAAAGAGAACATCAAACAAGAATTACCTTGCCAAACATCCGAAGAAAGAAAAACATCACCATAAAAAACACACACACACACACAAAACAAACAAACAAAAAAACAGAGCTCAATTGGTGAATCTCACTTAAATACACGGTGGTTATAGGTCTCCTAAGTGCAAGGGTGCCCACACCCAGCTTTTCATCAGAATCACTGAAAGAATTTTACAAAAATATATAGACTCTGGAGCCCCATCCTAGAGATTCAAGAGCCATTGAAGGGCTCAGGATCCTGTTTCTTTTTTTTGTTAAAGAGACAAGGTTATGAGGATGATCAGTCAGGTTTGGAAATAGCTCAGAGGTAGATGGATCAGGTCCTGGGCTCCTGCTTTCGAAGTGATTCGCCAAGTATTAGCTTCTCCTCTCCATTACCCTTTGTAAAGATCCGACCCATTTCTCTACAAAATAATGTGAGAAAGATTTAGGAGAGGCACTTGGGGCTGATTCTCACTTCAGAGGCAGTGATTTGGGAGTATGTGCTTGAGAAATGACACTATCTGACAATGAAGGTCATTGACAGCATCAGATACTCAAGTCCTGCCTTCATGATCTCATCTCCTTCCACTCCCACCAGGCACTCAAAGTGTCTCCCAATATATCTTGAACTTTCCTAACATTTTTTCACATCTTCCTCCCCAATCTGGAATGAGCTCAATTTCACTAACAGAAGCAATATGGCCTAGTGGTTAAGAGGCTGACTTTGGAATTAAGGCAGACTAGAATTCTGGTGTGGTAGTGAACCACTCGTACCATACTGGTCAATGCCCTAAGGATGCCAGAGCAACAAGAGAAGAAGCCTGGGTCACTGCCCAATGGGACTCTCCAGTGATGCCTACAAGGAAAACATAAATTTCTATCTTGTTCAACCTACTATTATTTTTGGTCTTAATCAAAAATCTTAAATTATATCCTACTAACTAGTACTTTAATAAGGGCACTTTAATAAGGGTCATGAAGGCTGCTACGAAGGATGCAGCTAATGCTAGGAGAATGTATCTGAGGGAACAAGGTCTAGGACAGTTTCTAGAGAAGGAGATGTTTAAGTCAAGTATGTAAGATGGCAACACTTGATAGGTGAAGAAAGGAGGACCGGGTGCCCAGATAATAAGGAAAAGTGTGGGCAAAGCTATGGAGGCAGGATGTATTAAGCGCAGCATGCCTGAAGAATTATAAATTAGCATAGCTAAAAAGAGGGTTCCTATGGACGGTGGGGAGTAAGGAGGTCGAATTTGGGGCTGGATTTTGTGTGAGGGAAGAAAAGAGGGTGTAGTGTCATGATGAAAACTCTAATCAGAGAATCCCTCACTATGGAATCCCACCATGTCTTGAGCAGCTCCTGGCAAGGCAGGAGACTGAAAGCCAACAATAAGTGCTCTACAGTTTCCCCTAGGAGTAGCTTCCTGATGGAAATCCCAGATTCACAGAGGGCTCAGTCTGGTGCCTTTGCCAGCTGGATTGCTTGTGAGGCAGAAAGGACTCCCCAGGGGCTCCTACAAACAGACTGTGGGAGGCTGGCTGATTGACAGGCCTATCAATACCACCTCAAACCAACCTCTAAGTGAGATCAATGGCTGAGTAAATTTAAGCCAAGCCTATTAAGGAAATAGGAGGAAGAGGCTTATTTTAGTTCAAATAAGTTCCGGAGGGTGGAAGGAGTCTAGGAAGAAGGCAGAAACAGAAGCCATATGTCAGTGTTTTGACAACAATCTGAATTCAACTATCTCAGGTGAATGGTATTTTCTTCAGTCTAAACACCTTCCAACATACCAATTCTCCACATGCATTCCGATTTGTCTGGCTTAGGAAGATGTTCTTTTCTTCCTTCTGTTTCTTCCCAGCCCTTTGGTTACCCACTGAGTAAGGACCATGCTGGTTTCCTACTCTCTTAAGCTGTCCATGTTGACTAAGCATCTTCAATGGTCCAGGTACTGCCAGGCAGCCCCTATCAGCTCAGCTCATCCTGATATCCTCCTGTGAGGTATTATCCCTCCATTTATAGATAAAGAGAGGGACAATTGCCTTGCCTGAGGCAAAATAAAAATTAGAAGCTAGAGTTTTTTGTTTGTTTGACTTTTACAGCTCAATGGATTATCACAGTGATTACTCAGGGAATCACCACTTAAGTCAAGAGAGAATTTTGTCAACACCCCTCCCCGCCTCAAATCACTACCTCCTCCCTCCCCACCTCTCTGAGGCCTCTTCTCATTCCAAACTTTTGCTTTCTCCCCCATTCCACGCTACCTCCCTGAGCCTCTCTCTTTGTAGTAAAGGAAATGGGAGCAATAAAGATGATAAGGACATTCCTAGGACTGTAGAGGTAATGTCAGAGCTGGGACTTGAACCGGTGTGTTCCAAGTCCTCTATGTCCTGGCTAATTTAGTCCTCTCAGCTTACCTAAGTCCCTTCTCTCTTTCAAGGCCAATCAAATGCCATCCACCTCCATGGAGCCTTTTAGACCACCTTGGTTTCACTGATCTTTTCCTTTGCCCAATAAGTTCTACCTGTCTGTTCCACTGACAAGAACCCTGAACAGATAGTGCCTGGCATTATTTAGCATTTCACATTCTTGTTTCGTCTTCCCACCGAGTTTGTAAGTTTTCTGAAGGCCAGGGATCACAATTTATACCTGTTTGTATTTGTAGAACTTTGAAAGTGGTCTGCACAGAGGAAAAGGCAGAATAAGTGGATTCCTGATCTCTTGAGTCAGACTCAGGTTCAAAATCTGGCCCTTCTAGCTGCTTGCTGTGTGATATCGAATTACTTAATCTCCGTCCAAGTGCATACCTGAAGGGTCCTTGAGGAAACTAAAGCGCATAATAATTTGCAGGGCCTAGCACAGTGCCTGGCACACATGAATCATTCCACAAAGATCAACCACTACTGGAGCCCAACAAGTATCCTTTGTTGATAGCGAATTACTCAACTGGTCCTCGAGGTTAAAAAATTTTTTGTTTGTGGGAGGTTGAGGGGGTAGGAGAAGAATAAATGAAACAAGATGGGATTGGGAGGGAGAGAAACCATAAGTGACTCTTTTTTTTTTTTAAAGATTTTATTTTATTTATTTGAGAGAGAGACAGTGAGAGAGAGCATGAGGGAGGAGAAGGTCAGAGAGAGAAGCGGACTCCCCGCGGAGCCGGGAGCCCGATGCGGGACTCGATCCCGGGACTCCAGGATCATGACCTGAGCCGAAGGCAGTCGTCCAACCAACTGAGCCACCCAGGCGTCCCCCATAAGTGACTCTTAATCTCACAAAACAAACTGAGGGTTGATGGGGGGAGGGGGGTTGGGAGGGGGGGGTGGGGTTATGGATATTGGGGAGGGTATGTGCTATGGTGAGTGCTGTGAAGTGTGTAAACCTGGCGATTCGCAGACCTGTACCCCTGGGGATAAAAATATATGTTTATAAAATTAAAAAAATAATAAAAAATAAAAAATAAAAAATTTTTTGTTTGTTTGTTTAAGGAAGAATTCAGATAGAAAAATCTTTTCATGGGATACAAGCCTAAAAAAGTAACACGCAAGTTGGAAGGAAACCAAATGTTGGGTAAGGATTGCCTCACTTCCCCTCCATCATGTCCACCTTACTACTGGAGCAATAATGGATCCCAAGTGTGCAGGGCATTGAAATGACTAACAGCTGAGCAGGCGACAAGTGAGCAGTCAGGCGCCCAGGCAGTGTTCCTGCTGCTAAGTCATGCAGAAAGGGCCAGCTTTCCCTCCAAGCCTTAGCAGCAGCTAATGCTATTAGGATGAAAGATGGGTCCATTTGGGCCCCAAACCCCTGTCTTCAGGCAAGAAACTCTAGAAGGTCAACAGCTAGAGAGAAATGCAGGAGTTTCCAGAGAAGAGGTTGAGCAGCCAATTTTGTCAAGAATCAGGAAAGACACCACTGTGAGTGCCTGTGTATGTATTTTACCGAATTAGCCCATTTCTTCAAAGGACTTTAAAGGGCAAAAGCTTGCCTTCCTCCTGACTTTAACCCCATACAGAACGAGGGAGGAACAAGCTTACCAGAAACACAACGCCTAATGCTTTATGCTCTCTGTGTATCCTCAAATTGCAAAGAGGTACTTCTCCAAATACTTTCAGATCATTTTAAGGAGAGTCTGGGGATGGGATTTACATGTAGATGATCTCTGTTATAATTCTGTGGGCTTTGTCTGATCATCTGTCCTACAGGCCACGAGAGGCATTTCTCTGAGCATCAGAGCTAAGCACAAGAGGACTCAGAACAATGCCAGCCAAGTCAGGTGGGCAGGGAAGCTGTCACAATCTGAGGTCTCCAGTGAAAGGGAGTTAAAGACAGGGGAAAAGAGGGTAATGAGGAAGCTTCAGATGATTGGATTAGGTCGGGCTGACTGGGAAACACCTGCAGAGATGCCTTGGCTCTTTCGAACAGGAGATCCCTGTAAATTGGGTAGGGGACACAAAAAGGCAAAAAACCCCAGCAGCAGCAGTCAGCCTAAAGCAGTTATGAGCACCAAGCCAAGAACAGGCGGTGGCGGGGTGGGAGGGAGTGGTCCAAGGGGTCATCTGGCAACACTTTCCAATGTAAATTCAAAAGGTAGTGCTATCATGAAAAGAACTGACTCCAGAAATATCTGTTGTCTACAGCAATGCCCAGGAACATACAACCTCATCAGCTTGCCTTTGTGGACATCAGTTTCCCCATACTGAAATCTAAAGAAGTCATACTACTCCCCAACCTGAGTCAGTGACCCTTCTCTGCTCCCTCACAACTTCACATGTAATTGTCTTCTAATGAGTCTCAACTAGACCTTAAACTCCTCAGGGCTGGGACTGTGTTTTATGCCTGGCAGAGGGCCTGGCCTATAACACGATTTTTGTCAACATTTGCTGACTGACTGGTCTCTGAAGTCCTTGGAGGACTGAATCATAGCACGACTGGACCCGTCATCTGCAGGGCTCAACATAATGTGTGGGCCAACTCGTCTTCCCAGAAGCTGGCCCAGGCTACTTCAGTGGAGGCATTGTGGCCTTCCCCTCCTCTCCCTTTCTCTTTTTTATTCCCATCTCCAAATATCATTCTGCTTAGACTGTGCCAGTCTAAAAGTCCTGTTTTCCTTGCTTCAAACTTCAAGACAGGGGTCTAGTAAATCTAAACTACCAACTGGCCCACTACTTGACTTCCCTTTCTGCCTTGCTTAGGTCTTGCATGGGTCTTAGAAGAAGATCCTGAGATAATAATCTGAATGGAAGAAATTTACTGGGGTAGTGGGTCCTGGGAGCATGGACAGTGGAGCAGGGAAGTGAGACAGGAAAGGGAAGAAAAGTGATACAGGATGCTTTAATGAGCAGGTACTGCTGTGGGCAACTGAGGCTCACTCCTCCTGATGACCCTAGGAGACTCAGTGGAACACACCTCAGAGTCATCCCCATAAGGGGTGAGGGAGCCGGAGTATTTATCCACCAACTCACACCCAGCTGTGGCTGGAGGCTAGCGGGGGTGGGGGGGGTGGGGGGAAATAAGCCCCACCACCGTTAGTCTGCCTCATGCACTAGTCGAACACACTGGAGCAGCCACAGCAAGCCCCCAGGTGCTTAGAGAAACAAGCCATCAGCAGGTGCAGCCACAGTGAGATCTGATGGGATAGGGGCAGCGGTGCCAACACCTTACATGACATATTCTTAGCCTGCTGCCCCAAAGTCCTCCATTCTCTCCTCCTGGTTTGCTCTACTTGCATTAACATGAAGTTTTCCAGTTGGAAGAGATTTGGTAGTCATCTGAGCTAACCAAATCTCTCTTCAGTTCAGAAAGCCCCTCTACAACATCCCTGAGAGGGGGCTGGTCAGCTTCGGATTGAATACTGCTAGTATCAGGGTACTCACTGCTCCAAGGCAACCCATGCTGTTGCTAAAATAAGAGAGTTGCTGAAAAATACTTTTTTTTTTTTTAAACTTCCACATACATTACCTTGTAATTTCTGACTGTTAGTCTTAATTCTGCCTTTTGGAGCCCCACAGAATGAGTCTCCTCCCCCACTTACAATAGCCCTTTTAATAGCTTCCAAAATAACTGGTACATTTTCACTATGAGTCCTCTCCTCTGGCCCAAATCATCCACTGCCTTTACCACTCTGACCGCAATATGGTCTCTAGACTAGTCATTCTCCACCTGAAGTAAATTTGCCTCCCAGGGTACCCGTGACACTGTCTGGAAACATTTTGGGCTGTTAAAACTAGCAGGCTGTGCTACTGGCAATGATGGGTTGTGGCCTGGGAGGTTGCTAAGAATTCTACAAGAAGGGCACTGGGTGGCTCAAGCAGTTAAGTGCCTGACTTTTTTTTTTTTTTAAAGATTTTATTTATTTATTTATTTGACAGAGAGAGAGAGAGAGATCACAAGTAGGCAGAGAGAGAGAGGGGAAGCGGGCTCCCTGCTGAGCAGAGAGCACGACTCAGGATTTGATCTCAAAACTCTGAGATCATGACCTGAGCTGAAGGCAGAGGCTTAACCCACTGAGCCACCCAGGCACCCAAGTGCCTGACTCTTGATTTCAGCTCAGGTCATGGTCTCAGGGTTGTGAGATCAAGCCCCACATCAGGCACTGCACAGAGTCTGCTTGAGATTCTCTCCCTCCCTTTCTCTCTCTGCCCCTCCCCACCTCATGTGTGTGTTCTCTATAAATAAGCAAATTAGATAAAATCTTAAAGGCACACGATAGCCCCCACAACAAAGAATTACCTGACCTGAAAGGTCTGAAGTACCAAGGCGGAGAAACTCTGTTCTAGAAATATTATTCAGGTCAATCTCCTCTGCACATACTGTGGCTTGTCATGAAAGCATAGTGCTCAGACCATGCAGGAATAGGGATAGGACCCCCAAAAGCATGGAACATGGGGGGATCCTCTCTCACTATGACAACCAGACAGACCGAAGCAGCTGAAGTGCCTGCAACATATGCCCCCTCCTCTCTAGTCTGTAGTCATGAAAAACTCTGAGTCCTATTGAAACAAACAGCTCTCAGAGCCAATGACTAAGGAATGAAGATATAAAAACAGAAATGCAAATCTAAAAGGAGGTAGTGCTCCCTCCTAGTATCTCCACAATCCTCTCATCATGATAAACTGAATCGGATTCATTTTAGTTTATTTATTTTTTTGCCCTACAGACATAATTATAGGTTTCCCTATTACATTTTTGTCATCTGAAAATACAAATTGGCTTTTAAAGGTTATTTATTTATTCATTTACTTATTTGACAGAGAGAGAGAGAGATATCACAAGTAGGCAGAGATGCAGGCAGAGAGAGAGGGGGAAGCAGGCTCCCCGCTGAGGAGCTCTATCCCAGGACCCTGAGATCATGACCTGAGCCGAAGGCAGAGGCTTAACCCACTGAGCCACCCAGGCACCCCTGGCTTTTAAAATTTTCATCCAGGCCATTCCCCAAAACATCAGACAGGACAGACTAATGTTGAGCCTTTTCTTAACACTTTTTGGGTAAGACCCTGTTGACCAGCTATGACTCCACTTAACTATAGCTTACATTTATTTATCTGATTAAGAAAACACTAGGTCTAGAAGGTTCTACTACTAACATCCAGGAAACAATAAATTCCTATTTCAATCAAGCTCTTCTAGAAAAGGGGGGGGGCGCAAAGATGGAGGCACACTTCTGTTTATTTCATAAAGCTAGTATTATCCTAAAACCAAAAATCTGTCAAGTACAGTGCATGAAAAGAAAATTACAGGAAAAAAAATCTCATTAAATGAACATAGATGCAAAAGTCCTTTTAAAAAATCACTACACTGAATTTAGCTTTGAATTTTATATTTTATAACGTGATTGGATTGGGGTTATTCCAGGAATATAGGATGTTTTAACAGAAAATCTATTAATGTAACTCACTACATTAATAGATGGAAGAGGTGGGACAGAGTCAGGAATGGACCAGGAGCACACAGAGACATCTTTTCCTTGAGTAGCTTTTTCTGGGTAACAAAACCCACCAAATTTCTTTGACATAAAACACACATTTTTTTTTTTTTTAATACATCTTGGGGTTGTAAGCTACGGTCAGCTGTTTGAGGCTGGGCTCCGCTTTAAATTGAAGGTCTGTGGGTCAGCGGGGTGGCTACGTCCACATGACTTATTATTTTTAGACCCGAGGGCCAGCCCATTGAAGCTCATCTCGAGGCAGCAGGGAGTACTGAGAGGGCACACCCAAGGGGATAAAGACGCTTCAAGCCCTGCTTGCATAATGTCTGCCATTATCCTGGTGGCCAAAGCAACCTGCATGGTTGAGTTCAAAGTCAAGGGATGGGAAAGTATACTCTGCTTTCTATAGCACAGATACAAGGAGTGAGGAATTGAGGCCAAGGATTTAATATATCACGGGGCCTGTGAATATTTTATTACTTTTAACTTACAAATATGATATGTATGTATACATATACAAATTCACCCCAGGTTTGTATATGTATATACGTGCATGTGTGTGTGTGTATGAACTTAGTATGTAGAAACTATTTCGTAACAAATGTTAAATTCACACATTAAGTACACTTTGGGACCTTTCTTATTTACTAGTCTCATAATCTTATCCAAAAGGGCAATGTAGGTGAGCAGTTGTTCATCTCTTTTATCTTTACTTTTTTTCATTCTTTCAACGTCTTCCAAAAAGGATTTAAAGAGGTTTACAAAGCACTGAGACAAAGTAAATGTGTAATGAATCAGAAAACAAGGCAAAGGGAAAATAAGGTTATCAGAGCAAGATGGGGCTGCATGGTCTCCGTTTGCTCTTCCTGATCCTCTTTCCCTCCTTCCCTACCTGGTCTGTCCTCCTTAAAGGGATCCGCTGTCTTGGGTTTTTCCTACACTATAGGTCTCACAGGGTTTGATGACCAATGTGTCCTCTTGCTGCTGGAGGCCTAGAGGCCGGTAGCACTGCCTGTGAACCGTCCCCAACTGGCTCCCTCCACCCTGCCACACCTTTGTAATAACTCCTTCGTGAAACTCTCCTTACTTCACTGTTTGAAAGTGTCATTTTTCCCACCAGGGACCCTGATCACAAGAGCCCACAGATCACATGCCTTAAGTGTAACTACACACTAGAAGTAGACCATAAATACAGCTCTCAGGTCTCAGTGTGATTATCAAGTGGGAAACACAATCAATAAAAGAACCTCCAGTTCCTTGAGAGAAGTAGACCTACTCCTGACACCAAGATAGGCAAGAAATTTTCCCTGTGGTTGCTCTATAAGAGGCCACTGTAGTAGGATGACCCAATTCTTTTCTGTCTTACAAACCATTCAGGGCTCAGTCCTCAAGTATCTTCCCTCCTTCTCCACACTCACCCTCTAATTGATCTCATCTAGTACATAGCTTTAAATGTATCATATAAATGCTGACGATTCCCAATAGGCATCTCTAGGCCTTCTCCCTGAATTCATTTTCACCATCCAATTGGCTACACCGGATATCCAACAGGCTTCTCAGACTCTTGGCATATCCTAAACAAAACTCTCCATGTTCATTCCATAGTCCTCTCTTCCTAGTCTTCCCTCATTTCAGTAGAAGGCCCCAGCACCTTTCACTTGGTTACTCCAGGTGTGTTTGAGGGGGGAGAGAGGATGGCAGAAATCTATCATGCTCTATTCCTTTTTTGCACATTCCATATCTAATCCATCCACATATCACGTGGCTCTAATCTTCAAAATATATTGGGAATCTCACCACCCCCATCACGACTACTCTAGGCCAACAGTCAGCCTCTCTTGTCCTACTGCACCCCTAACTGGTTTTCCTCCTTCTACTCTTGCACTTTTCCAGGGCCCCAGCTGAAGCAGCCAGTGTGATCCTTTAAAAATATGTCGTATCTTGTTGTCTTCTATTCAAAAATCTTCCAAGCACTTTTCATCACTCAGACTGCAATATATAAAGTCTTCACCATGACCTATAAGGCCTTACATCTGGATATCTGTGAACCTTTATTTTCTTCAATTCTCTCCCTCCCTCTGCTCTGGTTATGGTGGCCTCCCTAATGTTCTAGGAGCAAGTTAAACATAGACTTAAGGTCTCAGGACCTTTGCACTTACTGTTTCTTACAACTGAAACATTCTTTTCCAGATACCTGCATGGCTCACTCATTTCATTTAGGTCTTTGGGGAAATGGCAACTCCTCAGAGAAGTCTTCCCTTAGCTCTGAATAGTCCCACCATCCTAACCCTTACTTTATTTTTCTTCACAGCACTAATCAGTACCTGACAGTACATTAAATATAAATATGTAGTTCACACATTTGTCTGTCTATTCAGAATCTAAGCACAGATAAAATGGGTTCGTTCTAGTCACTCTAGCATCTCTAATGTCAGATACAATTCTTGACACAGAAGTGTGTTGATAAATATCTGTTAAATGAATGCAAGACTCCATTCTACTCTATCTAGTTCCTTGACTCCAACTCAGCAAGATGCAACAGATATTTGAGTCTCAATTATGTGAGTGGCACTTAGCTAGATGCTTAGAGCTTTAAAAATCTATCTACCTAACAAGAACAACAACAAAAAATAATCTAACAGACACGTGAATTGTGACCTTTTGGGTGAGTAAGGATTAGGAGAGAGCACAAGGGAGCCCTCAGGGCACCAGAAACGTTCTTTTTCTAGGTAGTACTTATATAAGTGTAGTCATCGTTATAAACCCATTGAGCGGTACACTTAAGATGTGTGTATTTTAAGTTGCACCCCAATAAACGTTTTCGTTTTATTTTTAGTTTCTGAGCCATCTAGACACAGCGAAGGGGTAGTTTGCATTGTGGCAAAAGCAATGATAGAGGGTCTGCACGGCCTGCTGCTGAGTGAGCCCTGACAGTCACCCTCCGAGTGCGAAGGTCGCAGACTCGTTTAAAAGGAAAGGGGAGACTGTCCTGTTTCTATTGATCCAGAACCTCCCAGAGATGATGGGGCTTCCTCAATGCCCTGGGACCTTCTGAAGCTGGCGTGCAATAGTAGTGCCTAACAGCTAAAGGCATGCACCATCTGGTGGGGAGGGGATCCCTAAAGGGAGATGGACCTCTGAAGAACTTTCCTCGGAAAAGCCCCCAAGCGAGAGGGGAACAATATAAGTCTTTATGTTTTAGATTTTTTTTTAAAGTTTTTATTTATTCATGTAATCTCTACCCCTAACAGGGGCTCAAACCCACTAGCCCGAGATCAAGAGTCCTGCGTTCTTCCGACTGGGCCAGCCAGATGCTCCTATGCTTCAATGCTTAACCATTTCGCCTGAGAGTATGACACCACGAGCACTTAGAACGGACACAAACGGCACATTCCGCTCAAAGAACGTCACAAACCCCGCGCTCGGCGGCCAGGCCGCCAGCACGCAGGCGCGGCACAGAGCTGTCGCTACGCAGGCGCAGTGCGGCCGGGCACCAGGTACAGCGGAGGGCTGGGGCCCGGCCGGCGGATGCGCGCTCCCGGCGGGCGGGGAGCGAGGCGCGCGCCATGGAACAGCGGTTAGCAGAGTTCCGGGCGGCCAGGAAACGGGCCGGGCTGGCGGCCGAACCTAGCACTTCGAGCGCAAGTGCACAAACCTCAGGAGAGAAGGCGGAAGCAGCTGCAACTCCAAAGGCAGCCCCAGGCTGGCTAAAACGGTTCCTGGTGTGGAAACCGAGGCCTGCGAGTATCCAGGTCCAGCCCAGCCTCGTTCAGGTGAGAGGAGGCCTCGCCCCGGGAACCTGGCTTCAGGGACGCTGTCGTGGCCTCCCAGGAAACTGCGGCCGAGGCCCCGCCCACTCCCCGCCCACCGCGTGGTAACCTAAAGGCCACGCCCCCGACGAGGAGCGGGCCCCGCCCCCTCCTCTGGTTTCCACCTTCGGTGGCGGAGCTGGCGTGCTTGCGCCTCCCGCCTGCTCCCGGCTTGGGCTGGGCGTCTCCGGTCACTCTTGTCAGCACTCATCCGTGGTTTTGACATTTTCTTTCCAGCTTGCCACCCACGCAGCTCCCGATGCCAGTCGGGAAGCGAGAGTCTAGGGCCCTGGAAGAAAACACCTCTGCTCTTGAGTTATTGTGATGCCCCGTGCCTTCCAGAAACCTCCCCACAACCGCTTTCAGCCGCAGCCCTCCGCTAATGGCGGGTCAAAGGTCTAATTGGATACTGCTAAAAAGCGGCGGTAATTAAGGCTTCCTTTGATTCCGCATCTGGGCCATATGCAGCCTGTAGCCCAAAAAGACTATGCTTTAGAAATGGCATTTGACTACAAGACTTGCAGGTGTGGTCGCTCTCACTGCCAGAGGTGGCTGATGCTGGGGCATCGCTACTGAATTAGGGAAACTTACTCAAGTTCAGTAGTGAATGTTCAGGAGAAAACATTGTTTAGACTATTAGATCAGTATTGCAGACTTTTCACCCTTTAATTCTCTTATTTTGCAGATGATCTTGATTCCCATCTTGTATTTTCATTTAGTTTTCACTCAGGTAGAGTGGCAAGGTGCCTTGCAGGTGTGAGACTGGATTATTTACGTTGAAATACAGGACACAACATCAAGGGTGCCTTGAGGCAATCTGTGAAAAAGCCTTTGTATCTCAAAAGTGTAATAAGAGCCAAAAATTCCTTTTAAAAATGAAAATGTATTGGAGAAGTGTGCTTTACTCCTCTTAAAATTATTTATCTTCGTTCATTTATTACTATACTGCACAACATCTGGTTTAGGCAATTTTTTAAACCAAAGAGAACTCAGTTTTGATTAGATATTATTCTCCATGACACGCAGGGGTCCATTAGGCTTACAGAAAGCGAGTGCAGCAGGGTTTAAACAATCCATTTCCTTGCATGCGGTTTGTCTCAGGATAACTTTATTGTTGATTAGAACTCACTGAGCACAATTGCTTGAGATTTTAGAATCTACTTTCCTTACGCTCTTTCCTCTCTGCAGTTTAAAAAAAAAAGTCTAACCCACACAATGAGTGTTTGCCTGTATGTCTCATTTCCAAAGGAGTATGAGATCATTGAATTGGACTAGAAAAGCTGAATTTGGAGAAAGTTTCCATCATTTAAAGCCCCAAAACTGATGTCCTGACAAAACGATGACAGGAAATGCTAGACCCACAGTTGGTTTTTATTAATTACTCCGTTTTTCATAAGGCACTCTGTCTTAAGCTCATTTTTATTGACTCCGTTATCATTCCTGGCTTTGCTCTGGTGTGAAAATTCTCATTAAATTGTTTCTTTTCCTCCCAATTTACAATCCATCTCTCTTAATAATTTCACTGACACATGGTGGCTTGTCAGACATTTCTTTAGCCTTCTGTTTGTAATTGCTTCTCGGTTGTCATTGATAAGGAAGCATCCATATCCTCCTTACCCCACTCTCCAATTTAGCTTGAGGAAAACAGTCCCCAAGATAAAATACTTTTTGTGACAAGCTTCTTCCAAATGAAGACTGGAATGCTTGTGACTTTTTCAGTCCTGTAAAAAAAACCCTGTCTCCTTCCCCAGGCATATCCCGCAGCACCCTCCGTGTACCATCTAGCTCCCAAGGTGCCCACACATCCTGTGACTCCTCACTCCTACCCTTGGCTCAGGTTGACCCACCGCTCCAATGCCCTCCTTCTTTGGAGTCACCTGGCTAACTAAGCACAGCTCCCTCCAACCCAGGAATCATCTTTTAATTTCTTCCTTTCTCTCACCATCATTCATTTATTCAGAAAAATTCTATCACGTGCCCACTCTGTTCTAGTTTCTGTCCCGAATCTGGGGAAACAGGGTGATAAGGGCAGACAAAGCCCTGTTCTCAAAGAACTTGCACTTGCATTTGGGGCAACACACACTAAACAGAAGAACAGAATAATGAATGCCAGGAAAGCAGAAAAAACAGGTTACTGTGCTAATGAATTGGGGGTGACAGGTGCACCTGTCAATGAGGCAGGGCAGGAGGAGGTGGGCATTTTATAATTAGGAGCTACTCTTGGAGAAACCTAGGACAAGGCCAAGGGCACATGTGGTAACATGTTTGCTGAGGTTTATAGGAGAAGAGGGAGCCAGCCAGGTGATGTAACGGGAAGGGGGCATGCCGCTCAAAAAGAGCCACAGGTGCAAAGGCCCTGAGGTGAGAAGCAGTTTGATATTTGAGAACTGGAAGTACTTTCTGGAAGTACTATCTTCTACACAGAAGCTATGCCTCTGTGTGCTGTGACGACCACAGACACTTCCATCTGCAGCTTTCATAGCAGAAGCCACACTAGTACTAAAACAAATGCCAAATAAGGTAAAGGAATTTCTGTATCTTTCCTTTTGTTTTTTCCCTTTGGCAGTTGGTTTGCCACCCCCCCCCCATCTCCCTTCTAGATCTCTAACCCTTCCCCTTACCATCCCCCATAAAGGCCCCTAATTAAGTACAAAGGGCTGTGGAGAGAGACCATCCTAGGATCCTACATCAGTCTCATCCCTGCCTATCTCTCACTGTGTGACATTAGGGGAGTTACTTCACATCTCAGCATTTCCATATCAGTAAATTGGGATCAGTAGTGCCTGTCTCCTGGATGACAGGAGATCAGACATCTTTTTTTTTTTTTTTTTAAAGATTTTATTTATTTATTTGTCATAGAGAGAGAAGCGAGAGTGAGCACAGGCAGAGTGGCAGGCAGAGGCAGAGGGAGAAGCAGGCTCCCTGCCAAGCAAGGAGCCCGATGTGGGACTCGATCCCAGGACGCTGGGATCATGACCTGAGCCGAAGGCAGCTGCTTAACCAACTGAGCCACCCAGGCGTCCCGGAGATCAGACATCTTGAAGGCACTCAATAAATGATGGCCATGAGCATTATTCTTTTTATACTCCCTCAATAATAAACTCAGTCTACAGTGAATTTCAAGTTGTACACATTCAAAATGTATTCCGTATCCCTCAGTCCATCATTTCTCTCTGATTGGTGGTATGTCATCACCCCCGTTATGCCCAGTCTTCTCTTACTGGGCCTCCTGCGTGAGCTTCTCATAGTTTCCCTGCTTCTACTCTGGTAGCCCATTCTCTATCTGGCTTAAATATAAATCAGATTATATTAGTTCCCTGCTGAGCCTTTCGGTGATTTCCCTATTGTGCATACGGTCAAATCTGAAAGGAGCATTTTTTGAAATGACACACATTTACTTAACTGCAAGGGGCGCACATTTACTTAACAAATGTGTGTGTGTGTGGAGGGGGTGTGTTGCTGATAGCATGTTAGGGGGTTTTCCAATCTAATTGAAAAGGTAATCATTACAACGTTGACACTAGAAGAGGTTCTAACAAAATAGAACTTCTGAGACAACGTAAATCAGATGACCTATATTTTTTATCGAGACCGAATAATGTTTTGTGGTCCCTTTTTAAATGATCATAGCGAGAATGGGGGATATAATTGAAGAAATGAACTAAAAGTTATGCTCTGCATTGAGAACCTATGTGTGGGTTGCTGTGTTTGGCTCTGGAGACATCAAAGGATAGTAAATGGTAGTCCATTGGCCTCCTGCTAGCAATCTAGGGACACATGTGACCTGTATTAAAAGAAAAAAACACTTAACCTACAAACAGTTTGGTGCTCAGTGAGAAAGACAGGCACTCAGTGCTCTGGGAGACAGAGGAGGCACCCCTCCTTGATGGCCAAGGAGGTCAAGCATACACAGTTCACCAGTCATGCCTGTCCTAGGCTACAGGTGGGCAGTGTCTCTGGGTAGTAAGATCTGTTGAACTGGAGTAGAGGTTCATTGATAGAGCAATGGATTGTGGATTGTGTTGTACAGGGAATTTTTTAAACCATTGTTTTTCAGACTACAAATTGCGACCCATTGGTGGATGGTGAAATCAATTTAGAGGATCTAGTCCTCTGCTAAAGATGAATTTTTAAAAATGGAATAGAAAATGAGAATTTCATAAGTGGTGACGAATATTTGTTGGTTTGTGAAACTTTTTCTATTTTTTTAATATGTTTATACGCTGGGTCCCAGTACAAAATGTACTTCTTATTATGGGCCGTACCCAAAAAAGTTTGGAAAAATGCTGGTCTAGAGATCAGGCCTCCCTAAAGCTATCTAAATACCTGTTTCTCCCATTAGCACCCAACACGGGGGCCTGTGTACTGGCATTTCTATGTATTAAATAAATGGAAGGCGTTGCTTGGATTCCAGCCCATGGAGTTTAAATTTTAACTTGTAGGCAGTAAAATTTGTTGAAAGTTTGTGAACAGGAGGTTGGTGGGTGTTGTAGGAAATTCACTTAGCAGCTTTACATAGGATGATTTGGAGAGGGAAGAGATAGGAGGCAGGGAGTCCAGTTAGGAGACACACTGCCTGGACCTGACAGTGAGTAGGATGGTCCCAGGATGGAAAGGTTGTGGCTATCCTAATGATTTGTTTTATTTTTAATTTTTTTTAAAGATTTTGTATATTTGTCAGAGAAAGAAAGAGCACAAGCAGGGGGAGCGGCAGGCAGAAGGAGAAGCAGGCTCTCCTCCAAGTAAGGAGCCGGATGTGGGACTTGATCCCAGGACTCTGGAATTTGGTGGAATTTTCTGAGCTAAAGGCAAATGCTTAACCTGAGCTGAAGGCAAATGCTTAACCTGAGCCACCCAGGTGCCCCTGATGATTTGTTTTTAATAAGTGGAAGGGATTTTTGTTTCCTGTTTCTGATATAGTCCTCATTTTAGAATCATGTCACTCACAAGACTGTAGCTCATCTAATCAAATCAATAAACATATTGATTCTGTGTGTGAAGCATTAGGTGTAGTTGTTGCATGATCAATTATGGGGAATTTCTGTACGGGGCTCAGATGAGCTCTTGTTAGCAGCAGACTAATCTGAGGAAGTGACTCCCACAAATGGGAATCCATCTGAATGCCGTCAGGTTTTTATCAGGTCACATCTCACTAAGTGCAGATCAGTTTTGATTCAGTCCGAGCAGGGCACAGGAGC
Source organism: Lutra lutra (assembly GCF_902655055.1). Classification (NCBI taxonomy): domain Eukaryota; kingdom Metazoa; phylum Chordata; class Mammalia; order Carnivora; family Mustelidae; genus Lutra; species Lutra lutra. Next base: position 66,405,201 of record NC_062283.1, read on the forward strand.
TCCTTGGAGATGATTGTTTTAGAGAGCATGGCCAGAAAATAGAAATCAATGAGCCAGAAGCCTTTCCAGAGCAGTGAGAGCTGTCTCTCCAGATTGGTTTTGATCCTCTGAGCCCCGTTACCCTTTATTCTTTCTTTTGTTTGTGTGTCCTAGGAAGCGGCTTGGCCTGGGACCAGCACATCACAGCCACCACAGAATACAGCCATTCCTCTGCCAGCACCCCGGGACCAGTTTTTTCTGACCAATGTCACCTTCCTGAAGGTTCTTCTCTGGTTGGTCCTGCTGGGACTGTTTGTGGAACTGGAATTTGGCCTGGCCTATTTTGTCCTGTCCTTGTTCTACTGGATGTATGTCGGGACACGAGGCCCTGAAGAGAAGAGAGAGGGAGAGAAGAGTGCCTACTCTGTATTCAACCCAGGCTGCGAAGCCATCCAGGGCACCCTGACTGCAGAGCAGTTTGAACGCGAGTTACAGTTCAGACCCCTGGAGGGGAGATAGATCCAACTCTCTTGTTGTGCGGCTGGCCTCCCACGTGGTCCTCCTCGCCCTTGGACGTGGGCTTGTGGGTTTGATTTCAGGTGCCCAAGACTAAGGACAGCTTGCAGGTTAGTTCTGTGACTGTGAAGTTCTACATTTTTTCCCAGATCTTTTACTGCAATTTTATCTCTGAACTTTTCTTTGGTTTTGGTGAAACCCTCTGAAAGACACTCACTGTGGATCTGATGCAATTTATAAAACTTACGTACTCAGGAAAGAAATGTTTGTCTCATTACTTGAGAAAGGTGGTTTTCAGAGCATTAGAAAGGCACTGAGGAGAAAGGAGATGGTTTGAAAGAATGGGGAGGTACATCAGGACTGTGTATTAAATAAGTGTTCTCTTTAAAAGTCTTTTCATATTTATAGCACTCCCCCTCCACCCCAAAAGTTTAAGTTGTAAGTTTCGGTTTTTATTTTTGGGGTTTTTTTTTGTTGTTGATGATGATGTTCGTTTTTTCATTGTTTTGTGGTTTTTGTTTTTTCCTAACTGCTTTAAATCTTGCTTTTCTTCGTCGTTAATGGTATTGAAAAATAAAATATCTTTAAAACACCTGCTTTTCAGAAACAGATCCCCATTGCCCATCACCATCTTCCACTCTCCTCAGTTATTCTGCTCGCATTCAATGATGGAAGATATGAGAAGACAGAGTCCTAAGTGACAGGTGTGGGGGGGCATTTCACAAAGTCAGTATTGGTCGATTTGGTAAGTGGTTATTCGTGGTAAATTCAGCAAGAAAGAAATTCTTGAGTGTGTTCAAATAAGAGCTGTGGAAGTGGAACTCCAGACTTAATTGGCTGATCCGTGTGTTTCTTATATTCCGAGAGCTGTAGAGTAAGCAGTCCTGTTGCCTGTGGCCTCAGGTGAGAAATTATGTAAAAAGTGATAACCAGACATGATTCAGTCATCCTTCCTTTTCCAGTACAAAGTTAGAGTTTGGATTCATTAAAATTGGGCAAAGCAAACCATCAAATATCTTTTTCATGGTTGGCACTGATAAGTAAGAAGAGTCTTGTTTTAAAGCCATAGTTTTTTCTTAAGATTTTAAGAAATTAATGATTCCTTAATAGGTTTGCAACTTCAGAATTCAGTCATTCTTATATTATGACAGTAACTTTAGTATTTTTGAGATATTACTAAACAATGGGTGCTTGTTGCTAAATTCTTGTTTCATTCTTGCCTGATTTGCTTATTATAGCAAAACCGTAGCTCAATTTAAATTTAACTTGTATTCACTGAGTGCCAGCACTCTGGTAGGTGCTTGAGATAGGATAATGAAAAAAGCAGACATATACTCATTGCTGTGAGCATATGGTCCAGCTGGGAGTGGGGTGCTGGACAAAGTAAAGCAAGCAATATCAATAACAAAGTCAGGTGGGGCGCCTTGCTGGCTCAGTTGGAAGGGCTTATGACTCTTGGTCTTGGGGTTATGAATTCAGGGCCCATGTTGGGCATACAGATTAGTTAAACTAAATAATAATTTAAAAAATAATAGAGTGAGATAAGTTTCAGTAGTAGGAAGAGTATAGAGGGGATATTCTCGTGAATCACACTTTGTGGCTAACTAACCTATGTGTTTCAGTCTTTGTTGAACATTCTTCTCATCTGCTGATCATCTCTCCCTATGCTGACTGGGAGTTTAGCTGTCCCTCGGAGTCATCTCTTAAGCACACGTTTCCTTTAGCTCAGGAAGAAGTCTTTTCTTTCTTGACTTCTATCTAAGTGTGGGAAACACATGAATCTTTATGAAACAGACAAGTTTTTTATCATATTTAAAGATATATGGTATTGTTTCCTGACTTATTTTCTTCAGGCTTTCTTCATTTCTCTGATATTTTATTTGGGCTTTTACATTTCATGAAAGTCAAATACAAGGAGGAAATATCGCTGCTCAAAGACACACTCCAATGCCCAATTCAGTAAGCCTTGTTCTCAGGAAGAATTTTCATTTTAAAAAGTGTGATTCAAATTTTTACCTAAAACAAAGTGCCTGTAACTCTGAATGGGGAACATTTGATCCAATTAGCAATCTCAGCAAACTAGAGACTTCGCTTAAGCAAAGCAGAGACTCAACTTAGGAGAGGATCACACTAGCATTCTTTGAAAATGTAGCTATTTATAATGAGGTACAGCTTGATTGCCATAAACCCGTCTTTCCTGGGATTTTCTGTGCATAAGCTGTCACCTCTCTTTCCTCACCTCTTGCCAAAGGTTGTATGTAATGACAGCATTAACTTCTAGGAAAAGTGGGGTGTGAACCAATTAAATGCATGGCAGAGAAGAGAGGAAGGGACAGTGTATGTATTTGCTGTTCTTATCAGACCATTAAGCTTTAGGTGCAGTCTTGATTTCCTGAATTTAGAAAGGCCTATTGATCTCAGAATTTCCGCTCAGGGCCCCACCATTAGCTCAGCAAGCAGCTTCCATTAAAGGCTGCCTCTGTCACCAGGGAACTTGAAATCCCAGACATGCATTCTGTCCCTATGATTGTTCTGTGCACGGGTGAGGTCATTTCTGTCCGAATCTTACAAGAAAATTGGTTTTTGCTTTTATTCACATTATCCTGTCTTGTCTATTCACAGAGACTTCGAAATGAACCTCTACTTGTAGGGCTGGAAGGAACCCCAAAATGCCACCAAATGCATCCCCCTCACCTTGGGCACTTTATTCCTGACAGTTTCTTTTTGTTTCCCTAGTGACCCTTTAAGAAGAATCCAGGTACAAGATGTAGGCACTTTTTAGGAAATTCTTTACTGAAAGAACTTAAGCCACCCACATTATTTCTTATCTAATCTCAGGGGACACAGAGCATCCTTCCAACCAGTGGACTGTTACTCTATTCTCTCTCAATCCTCCCTGTCCTTCAGGCTAAATTATCCACGTTGTACCTCTCGGACAATCAATTTCAAGTTAGCCCCAACCTGCTGTGAGGTTCCAGGGCAGGGCAGGGGTCAATGTCCCAGTTGGTGGGTGCAGTGAGTGACTTTTCTCGAAAGCTCTAGAGTTTCACCGGTGATGGTTTACGTATATATATCTTATGCTATTAGGGATGTACTTTGAGTGTAAGAGGTCTTCCACATTTGCCTTTTGACTGATCTCGTCATTAAGATTAGGCTCTTAAGCTTTGTGCTAAAATTTTTTTAAAAAGGAAGTTATACAATTGGCAGAACGATGATCTTCAGCTGGGCAGAAAAAAGTAAAATTCTGACTGTATGTTTTGTTTCCTGCCGGCCACACTGTTAGCTGTCTACCAGCAAATAATTTGTATTTAGGCTTGACGCTACTGGGGAACCAGTAAGTGAGCTTGGCCCGTTGGTCTGAGAGCCAGGATACCTGGTGGGGCTGGGATGCCATGGAGCGTCTTGCCACCAGGGGGTAGCATAGAGCTGCTGCTATACATCCTGGTCCCTTCCCAACACTTGATAATTTATGTAATGTGGAAAACCCACTGGGATGTTTATCTGAACCACTTGTGCTGCCTTTTTAAGAGTTCTTTTCACTTCAAGATTCACAGAGGAAAGGGCTCATCAGAGGTCCTGGGAAAGGCACAGAAAGCTACCAGAAGTGATTTATACCGATATTTTAAAATAAAACAACAGCCCGTCTCTAGACTTAGGAGGCAGCATGGCACTTGGGGTTAGCACTGTGCTTGTTTATACCAGAGCTTTGTAGGGGGGTGGGGTTGGGGAAAGGGGGATACTAGAAACGTACAAGCTGGCAGAGAAACTTGACCCCCAAGCCAAAGAAAGTAAAATCTGAACTCTATGCTCTGGCTTTTGTCACATGCTTTTTTATTTTGCAACATTGGAACATTGATAAAGCCAGATAAAGATCTGGATCTCTCAGAAAGCTGAGAGAGAAGACAAAGGACACAGAGAACCACATTATAAGGCATATAACATAATACAGATGTTTATAAAGGTCTAAAGGTCTAAGTGTGTGTTTGTTAGGGGAGGAGTCATGAGAAGGAGAGATCACGTTCAAATCTAAATTGTAGACTACATAGGATTGTCACTTTCAAACGAAAATACTGTTTCCTTAACAAGCCGTAGATGAATATTTTGAAAAGTATGGACTGTGGACCAACTGCTTTAGAAACTCTTGTAATGATGCTCAAATGCAGATTCCAGGGCCCCGCCTAGACCCCACTGCCTGAGAATGTATGGCAGTAGCGCCCTGAGAATCTGCATTTTAACAGCCTCCTTTGGGCAAGCTCCATTTCACCAAAGATCAAGAGCCACTACATAAATCACAAATGTTGGGGCGCCTGGGTGGCTCAGTCATTAAGCGTCTGCCTTCCGCTCAGGCCATGATCCCAGCGTCCTGGGATCGAGCCCTGCGGGGAGCCTGCTTCTCCCTCTCCCTCTGCCTCTCCCCCTGCTTGTGTTCCCTTTCTCTGTCTCTCTCTCTGTCAAATAAAATATTTTTTTAAAAAATCACAAATGTTAAAATAGGGAGGAAACAGCGTGTATTAGATTCAATCAAAGAAAGATGGGTATGTATTTTAAAAAGGGGTAACAAGGTTTGCCATTTTTCAAACTGTTCGCCTGGAACACACAGAGAAAAAGAACCCCCTGCCTGGCTTTAAACTACTGAGGAACTAGCTCCAAAGACTGTAAGATAATTAAAGATGTGTTATTTTTGAAGCTTTCTTTGTAAACAATTATTACAAAAAGAAGTACGTGCTCATTTTAAAACATATTGGAACTATAGAAAAGAATATTTTTATTTTTGTTCTCCCATGCATACATGTCAGAGTTCAAGAGACACAGAAGATATGCGGGACTAGAATCTCCCTCCCCCACGTCCTGCTGTACTCTGTCCAGCCCACAAATGATAGCACACTATGCACGCCATCCTGCCCTTTGCTTTCTTTTTTCTCTTAGGTTTTGGGCTTTATTTACATGCACCTAACATTTTTATGTAAGAGAATGACATGATCCAACTTTCTTTTTTTTTTTTTTTTAAAGATTTTATTTATTTATTTGACAGAGATCACAAGTAGACAGAGAGGCAGGCAGAGAGAGAGAGAGAGGGAAGCAGGCTCCCTGCTGAGCAGAGAGCCCGATGCGGGACTTGATCCCAGGACCCTGAAATCATGACCTGAGCCGAAGGCAGCGGCTTAACCCACTGAGCCACCCAGGCGCCCCCCAACTTTCATTTTTAAGAGATCACCTGGACTGTCATGTGGCAAGTGGATTCTCCGTTGCCTTCATTTGTCCATCTGTCCATCCACCCACCCATCCCATCCATTCATCCATTCATTTATGGATCTTTTTGATTCCCGTGTGTGAAAATGTTCGCATATGTTTTTATTCAGCTAGCTTTTAAGATTTTTCTTAACAGGGCGCCTGGGTGGCTCAGTGGGTTAAGCCGCTGCCTTCAGCTCAGGTCATGATCTCAGGGTCCTGGGATCGAGTCCCGCATCAGTCTCTCTGCTCAGCAGGGAGCCTGCTTCTCTCTCTCTCTCTCTCTGCCTGCCTCTCTGTCTACTTGTGATCTCTCTCTGTCAAATAAACAAATAAAATCTTTAAAAAAAAAAGATTTTTCTTAACAGATATTGACAGTATGGCAAAATTATTGAATTATGAAGTATATTTATACATTCTATTTTTTATGTTAAAGTGGAAGGTTTAAATTTGGGGAAACCAATAATATTAATGATAATTAAAAACTAAATTGAAATATCCTACAAGTCAACACAATAAAAATTACAAATATTTTAGAAAAAGAACCAAGTAAAATCTGTAATCATTTATTTCCAAAACAGATACATTTGTGCATTCATCAATTTAACAGCATTTTACTGAATAAATTTTTTTACTAAATTCATTCATCAATGAAAGAATTATAATCTGTAAATGTGACCAAATGAGACATAATAATCTATGAACCAGCACTTGCTTTTTAAACTTCTATGACTATATCATATCTCTCCATATCTATCTGCCCATCTTTATCCATTGATCTGTTGGTCTGTCCTGTCTTCAGGTTTGGGCCATTTCTTGTGAATAGATTCAGAAACCTAACAGAGTATCTACTGTGCAGGTTGATGGAGCAACTAATCTTTGCCAGACCTGGTGCTGGGCTCTGAGCACACAGAGAACGTAGACAAGGTCCCTTTTCTCAAGGTGCTCACAGTCACATGGGAGAGGCAGCCAATAATCAGATAGTTACTGGGGTAAGCGCTATGACGGTGTGATGGCTAAATGTGGGCCAGAGCATAGAGAAGGGGATCAGAACACTCAGGGGTTGGGAAGGGCCAAAGTCACCTAAAGGTGACATTGTATTGAGTTTGAAGGAGCATCTTGTACTCCCCAGAAAAAGAGGCGGGGGCAAAGAGATAGCCTTTCAGTCACAGGAAACCACCTAGGAAAAAGGTGACAAGAGGGAGACTAGGGTGCTTGGGAAAAAGTGATGTATTCTGAGGACTTATATTACTTCTTTCAACTGGTTGTTCCATATATATATATATATATATATATATATATATATATATATATGGAAACTGTTGATTTCAGCATGTTAATTTTGTTATAGCTCTTGTCCTTTATTGAATTTTTTTTTTACTAATTATAGTGGTGTTTCACTTGATTCTCCTGGATTTTCCACATAGATTTTTTTCTTTTCCAGTAAAATAAAATTTAACTCCTCTTTTTCCAGCTTTTATGCCCTTGTTTTTTCTCTTTACCTGATAACAGCAGCTAGAACATCTAGAAAAATGTTGAATCAGAATGATAGTCAGTGATGTCTTTGTATTGTTCTTGACCTTAATGAGCATATTTTAGTATTTTCCCACTAAGCGTGCTGCTGGCTCTGTGGTAAGTGGATGGCTAATTATCATCTGTATTTATGTTATTAAAAGGCTTTTTCCTTCTTAAATTCAGAATGGATGTTGCATTTCACAAAATCTCTTTCAGTGTAGCGGAGATTATGTGATTTTTCTCTTTGACCAATTAATGTGATCAGTTTATATATTTACGCACATTAAACCATCCTTTTATTCCTGGAATAAATGACTCTTGATTTTAATGTACTGTTCTTGTAATGTGCTGATAGACTCTTGCCATTTTTAATCAATCATTTTCATGAGGTGATAGTATTTTTTTAGTATTTTTCAGGTTTGGGAATATATAAAAACCTATTTTTCATTACAGATTGTCCCGCTTTCATCATTATAAAAAGCCATATTTGTGTTCTTCATTAATTTTTGCCTGAATTCATCCTTATCTGATGTTAAGATTGGGACCCCTGTTTGCTTTTTGTTTGAATTTGTCAAGCACGCCTCTGTACACTGTGGTTTTCAGCCTGAGCCCTTTTGGTCAGGTGTGTTGCTTGTATGTAGGGAATAGTTGAATTTTACTCTGTAATACATTAGGGGACTATTTTTCTTTTAATAGGTGAGTTTAGCTCATTTTTATTTATTGAGTCTTGTTTATCTCATCACACGTTACGCTTTCTGTTTATATTGGTCATTTTACCACTTAGTCTCTGTTCCTTGTTTTGTTTTCCCCTTTCCCCTTTGTGTGTGTGTTTCTTTTGATGATTTAGAAAACTTAGATTTCTGTTCCAAAGTTTTTTTTTTACACTTTTATTACTTAATCCTTTGGATTTTTAGCCAGTATTTGTTCATATCATGTAAAAAACAAGTATAAAAAGTTAGTATTTCCACCTTCTCCCTACTTCTCTCCATTTCCTCAATACTCAATCCTGTTGACTGATTGGTTAATCGACTTCCCATTTTTAAATATAATTATAACTTATTACTTATTTATTAGCCTTAAATCACAGATTGCTACCTATGGCTATGAAAGATGAGGGAATCAGCATAACAACACTGCTGTACACCTATCACCCATTTTTCTTTGATTTTATTAGTTATATCATTACTATATTGTTTAGATTAATAAGAGCCACATTTTGTTCTTTAATTATCATGTATATATTTGTTTTAGTCTCAGTCCTGCCTATAATTGATATTTTTTTCACTTCATGATAAGCTGTAAAAAATTCCCATGTCCTTCTACAATATTGACTTTGCCAGCCGCTAATATTTCTGTATAGATAAATGTATCATTATTTATTTAGCCAATCCTTAATTATTATTAACCATTAATTTGTAGCCAGTGTTTACTAGTATGAATAGTATAAATAAGCTAACCTCTTTGAAATTTAAAACCATATCTCAGACACTTAGAAAAGAGTAATTAGAGGGGTGCCTGGGTGACTCAGTGAGCTAAGCGTCTACCTTTGGGTCATGATCTCAGGGTTGTAGGATCAAGTCCCACATCAGGCTCTCTGCTCAGCAGGGTGCCTGCTTCCCCCTCCCGTCTCTGCCTGCCTCTCTGCATACTTGTAACAGATCTCTCTCTCTGTAAAAATAAAATAAAATAAAATCTTTAAAAAAAAAAGAATAATTAGAGACCAATCATGATAGTGGTCTCAAACCCTAGTGACCATTCAGATCTCCTGGGAATCTTGTTAAAATGAAGATTCTGATTCTATAGGTCTGGAGCAAGGCCTAAGATTCTGCATTTTAAATAAGTTCCAAGGGGCTGCTGATGCTATGGGTCTTCAGACCATACTTTGAGTAGCAAGGTCTTTGAATACGTTTTGTGTCTGGAGTTTTGCTCAAATGAAAAAAAAAATGCTAGAAAACGTACTCCGTAGCAGTGGTTCTCATTGTGCCCCGTGACGCATTTAAAATATTAGGAAATTACTGTGATTCATGAATGTTCATTTTGCCATTTTATTAAGGTGTCTGCAAGGTGACCCTGTGTTTTATACCTGCTGGCTCGCCTGGGCCTAGTGGGGGTGTGTCCATGGGAGACTGCCAGATGTGCATGTCGCCACCACCGGGGAAAAACAGCTGAGAATCTACAGACCAGCAAGGAGGCAGAGTTCAGACAGGCACGCTGGAGTGAGCTGGCAAAGAGATGTCTGAACTCCTATCCCTGGGAGACACATCTTTAGTGTGGTGGTTGGTTGGTGGTTTATTGTTTTTATCCTACCAGGCCCTAAGTGATCTGGCCCCTACCTGCCTCTCCCAGTTATACTCACTTCCTTCATGTTCATTAGACACAGGGGGTTAGCAAAAAAAAAAAAGGTTTGGCCTTCCTCTGGACAGGGCTGGACAGTAAATAGTTTTCTTGAGCGTACATACCATCTTTGTCACAATGACTCAACTTTGCCATCAAAGAGCAAAAGCAGCCATGGGAGACAATATGTGAACAGATGAGAATGCCAATAAAACTTTGTTTATAAAACTGAGCAGCGAGCCATAGTTTGCTGACCCCTCCTCCAACACACAGAAGCAGCCTCTGCGCTCGCATTCTTTGCACGAGCTGTTCCCTTTGCTTCAAACTCACTTCCCCTGGATGAGCCTGGATTTGTTCCCTTACTCCAGTCAGGCCTCTCTGATGTGGCATCACCCAAAAGGCCTCCCCTGACCCCCCCGTACAGACAACACACCTCCCCTATGTGTCCATGTCCCTTCCTACCTCTCTCCTATGGTGAATACTTCATCCCACTGCTTTGCTAATGATATGGGTCATATTTTGATGATTCCTAGGGAAAAGCATATGCGTTTATAGGCAGAGCATTTTTTATACATTTAGCCGTTGATTTACAGCGGACCATCTCTATGGACACAAATGGATTTGTTATGCAGCATTGGTTTTAATCATGCTTCTTCTAATGACTTTCCCCCGAGATTTAGACTGACTTCAGCAGTGCTACTTGTCTCACGTGGTGAAGCAGCACAGCGTCATATGAAAGAATTGCTTTGTTCTAGATCCTCATCGGCGAGAAAGTAATGTCTTTAACTAGTCTGACACTTCTAGCGGGTGAGACCAGCTTCTGCTCCTATCTGTGATTTTCAAAGAACTCTTTATGGAAAGAGGAGAATTTCCTAACATCTGTACATTTCCCAGAAGCAGAGGAAGAAGCCTCATGCCTCATAAAAGGCAGGCAAATGCAGGGTGAGTAGGGCAATTGGGAGGACATTTCTTACAGAGAGATTGACCAAATGGGAAATTGATGTTAGGACATGACAGCTTTGGGGGATCCAGCCCCAAGGAGGAGAGAGCGGTTGGATTCCAAAAAGTCTACACAGGGTGTGCATGATCTCGTTGCTGCAGTCTTTAGAAATCTACACCAGTGCAACGTTCTGAGAGCAGGTGAAGAAGGTCTGTTCATGTGGGCTGCTGGAACAGAGGCTGCCTGAGCCCCACATGTCATTATGGGGATGACTCCAATTTGGGAGCATTGCTGGGTTTCAGGTGGCTTGGCATACCCTCAGAGGCTCTGCACCGTAGACACAGAATATCTCATGAACTGTTGCATTTCTTATGTGAGGAGTGAAGACCAAGAATAAGTCCGTGAAGGAAACTGAGAGGCAAAGAAGGGATGTATCTGAGAAGCAGGTGGAGTTCCGGACCTGGAGAATGTACGAGAATGTGGTTGCAGCTGATGCCAAGACTCCATGGATATGGCATCTTTTCTGGGCTTGTGGCCCCATCATGCCTTGGTTGGCAGGCTTCGTGATCTTTACCGTTTAATGAGAGAAGGTGTTTTTGTAAATACCTTATGTAACGTATGGTGTTATGAAAGTTTCTCTTGATTACTAAGAATATTCCAACACAGTGTAATTTGTATGGTAGGTAGCCTGATTTCTTTTATATGAGTGTACACAACTTTTTTTTTTTTAATTTTAATTGTATTTTTTTAAGTAGGCTCCACACCCAACGTGGGGCTTGAACTCACACCCCTTTAAGTCAAGAGTTGCATGCTCTACCGACTGAGCCAGCCAGGTGCCCCAGTATACATGTCTTTTCATCTGATTTTTTACTGTACCTTTCCAAAGGATGCTCTTGGAAGGACGTTGGCTTAGCTTCGTCACAGTGAGATGTCTTTAGTCTGTGTCTCCTGTATGTTGGTTCTCCAGTCTCCGCTTCCCATACCAGGACTTGAAAAGTGAAAGGACTTCTGGGTGGTTTCATTGTAAAGTGCCATCTAATGGGTGGATACCAGTTGAGCTTCTGTAAAACTGTAAATTTCATTTCCTAGGCATTTTTAAAGTTCTGAAGCTTTCTGGAGGGCAGAATATATGGTGATAAAACACTTGTCTCTTTTGTACAGAAATGCACATAAATGGTTAGAGAATGTTGAAGATTGGACCTAACAGGTACAATAACCGTGGCTGCTTTGTTGTAGCTATTTAATGTGTGTCGTTAATGCGCACAAGTCCTGAGCTCTGTTTCTGATTCTACCTTAGGTCATTGGAACTGAAAAGTCTCTGTAAACATTATGTATTATTTCAAGTCCTTGCTCTTTCACTCTAGAGATATGGAAAGTTAAAAAAAAAAAAAGTTGCTTGTAAATCTCCTCCAGGTGTTACCCGCCTGCTTCAGCACTAGAGCAGTCCATCTCGTGGCATGGGACTGCTCAGTATTTATAATCCTCACCAATTGATTTTATTCTGGAAAGTTGCAACACAGATAAATCCTCTGGTCTATTGGTCTACATGAGGAGGAGTCACAGTAATTCATTCTAACACTAGCGCGCTGTACCAGTGGGAAGAAAAAAATGGTTGGATTTACTCTAGGCTGTGATCGTTTTCACTTTCTAAAATCATTATGTTCGTTAAAATGAGCCTTAGGACCAAAGAAAATATTCTATCACAGTTTAGGATTAGAGAACTCTTCAGTGAAAGAGCTCAGATTTATGGAAGTAGGAGTTAATAACACTGGCTACAGATGAGTCTCCTAACTTGGCTCCCTATGGCTTGTCACTGGGAACTCCCTTTTTTTCTCCCACCTCTGCAGTTTCCTTGTGTCTTGCTACCGCTCCTTCCCACATTTACACAGTCTATTGTTTTTCCTTATTTACTTTTCTTAGGTTCTGGCCTCATCATCTTTCCCATCTACCCCTCCTCACCTTTGGAGACACTCAGTTTCTACTTCTTCCTTGTCCCAATATTGGGTCTGTTTTTCCATCTTCAACAACGTTCTGCCTACATTGTTTTTTTTTCCAATTTGCACTGCTGGGGCTTTCTCCCCACTATTTCTGGTAAGGGAGACCATTTTCGGTATTCTCCTTAGTGTGTGTGTGTGTATGAGAGAGAGAGAGAGAGAGAGAGAGGGAGAGGGAGAGAGTGGGGGGAGGTATTGAAAGGCACTGAACTGCTCCTGTTTAAGGCACAGGCTTTTGAAAGGATGGTGAGAGATTTGGTGGGGGTTGGGGTGGGGGGGATCAGTTGTCCCCCATCTGTGGGGCATCAGCCTCTGGAACGTGGCTCTATATTACATGTGAACACAAGTGAGTCTAGAAGCCAAGAATTTCAGCAGAGCAGGAAGCTGCCCTTATCCCTTGTTCAGCCTGAGGTTACAATCTGTTGGGACAGAGTGCACCCTCTTTTCCTGAGGTTGCATCTGTCCGGTTTCCACATCCTACAAACGTGCTGGTCATTCTTGGTTTGGGCAGGTCTTTCCCTGGGTATCGGGGTAGGGAGAGAAAGCTCTGAGCTCCATCTTATTCCTGCTGCTGAGTGGTGGAGTAAGGACAGGGAGAGGTGAGAATATCACAGGCGAGTGAATGAAGTCAAAAGCAAGATTGGTCAGACCAGCCAAGATGCAAATACCAGGAGTTGGCTGTATTTGTTGTTTGCTCTCAGGAGGAAGAATTATTGGGTTTGAAAGAGACAAACCCCAACGCTTGTCTAGAGAAGAGGTCATTTAGGGAAACCTTCAGATAAGCACGTGGATCTGCAAGCAAGGGCAGCTGCCGTGGTGGAGGAAGTGGGAGAATCTGCAATTCCTCTGCTCTGCTAGGAGAGTGAGTTACAAACCTGGAGAGCGAGAGACCATTTAAATTGGAGGAAAGTTCCTTTTTCTGAAGATGAATCTCTAAACAGCAGCTCCATTCAGATTCTGTGGCTGCTCTGCACACAGGCTTGTGCTTTTATGACATTTTTGAAAAAATGGATTTAATGGACTGAGTTCATTTAGACAGGGGAGATCAAATGAATGAGTGGAATTAAAATACACGTCCATTTGGCCGCCAGTCATTGTTTAAGCCACTCGACCACCCAACTTCTCTAATTAAATGGCAGTGCAGTCCCTGTATAAAGTCTGCGATGGATAAATTAGTACTTGGTAAGTGCTCTGAAGATGAAAATCAGTAATGAGCAAGGGCTTTTTCCCCCCCTTGGGCTGGAAACGGCATCTTTTGTGTTTTCCCACTGCACCATCCGTCACCTGGGTTGACATTGCAAAAAACCTCTCCCAAAGGAAGAGCAAGAGGGACACAGTAATGACAGACCTTTATTTGATGTTTACAAGGCAAATTAGGGACGAGTCTGCATCCATTTCACATCTGTGCAAGGAGTTATACACGTTTGCTACCTATAGACGCAGGTCGTATTGTACATGAATTTATATATTAAGAAATTGCATGAAAATTATCTTGTTTAAACATTCATGAAGAGCAGACTTCCGCCAAGAGCACTGAAGAAAGAAATCCAGCTCCTGAGAACCTGGCTCACCTCTCTCTTGGTGTTTAAAGCTCTGCATGGAACCCCCTCCAAAACCAGTGGGATGTTGAGGTTGATCTGCCTTGAGGACATGATTACGTTTTATGGGAGGAGCTTAGAACTGCAGGGTTGGAAGTAAAGTGTGAACGGTTTGGCAAGGTCCAGCCCTGTCTGCGGGAAATCTTGCTTCTTCCTGACCTGCCCCCATCGTCCCTCCAGCTCCCCTACAAAGAAGCCAAGACCCTAACTTGTTACATGTTCCAAACTTCACTTGGAGTTTTTGCCCAGCACATCCCAACACTTTCATTTGTGTATGTTTTCCTTCTCCCACACTGCTCTGACACAGTGGCAATTAGTCATGCTAGATTGTGCAGTTGACTAATTACTGATGGTTTTGACAGGCTCCATCAGAAAGGTTGCAAAACCCCAGTGTAAGTTAGGCTCCAAGCCGCTGGCTGCCATGCTCCTCACAGCCCCCAGAGCATGGAGTACCGTGCACCATTTCAGCCCTGGCAGCGCCTCACTCTCAGCTGTACCCCCAAATTGGTCACAGCTGAGAGAACAGCGTTCCTCACGTGGTCAGGTGGAGGAGGAGCCTGGGGAAGCTCATGGTGAGGATGGGAGGGGTGAGCGGGAGGGAGGTAGTGGGGGGTGGGGAGGAGCTGGGGTGCATCAGAGAGAAAATGCACCCCTGGATCAGGTCCACAGAAACCGGCTAAAATGGCCAAAGGGGAGAAGCAAAAACTCTCCCCCTCTGAGAGATTCAAATGCAGGCAAAGTCCAAGAGATCTGGGTTGTTAATGGGGAAACAATTATGCTTATCTGCTTCCTGCCAATCGGTAGCCACCGACAGAGCAGAAGTAATTATAGATACTGTAGACACACTGTGGCATTAGTGTTTGAATGACACTGCTTAACAACACTTCCTGCTCTAGCCCTCCGGGCATGGCCAAAGAGCTGGTTTGAGCCAGCAGAGAATACTGTCCGGGCATGGCGATGTTGTTTGCAGAAGTTTCTCACATTTTCTTTCCCAAAAAAACCTTGCTCCAGCAACAGAAAGGAAAAAAAGTTTTGAGTTGATAGTAATTTGGTTTCAACTGAAATACTTAGCATGTCATTCACATAGCTGTCTTAGCAGACGAAGCCGACATATTTTATTTGAGAGTTTTTATAGAGTTTGGCTCCCTGTAGGAGCCAAAAGCAGGGTCAGCACCGTAGATTAGAATCAATTCAGTGGAGGGAAAATAAACCTCTGGAATATATTTTATCTTCCCTGAGCACGTCGCAGGCATTAGCAATAATGCGAACCCTGTCTGTGCATGGAGAGGAAGCATCTACGGCTCATGCTCCCGCCCATCTTCGCTCTGTCCTGTGTGGTCCCATGACCTTCACAGTGGGTGAGATGATTCCAGACTCATCATCTCCTAACTTTATGCTGCTGCGCACAAGACACACACACACACACACACACACACATACACACACCCAGAGTATTCTCTCCTTGGATGGAGACAGGAGCTGCTAAAACACGACCCATGCTGATGAGGCAACCAAGCCTTTCAGGGTGTAGATATGAGCAGACTCTACTTGCTCTTGTATGGGCTGTGCCATCTCTGCTAGGCTAACGCTGCCCAGTTTGCTAGTCTTCTGGACCTTTTTCCAGTTCTTTTAATTCACTCTGAGTGGCTGGCGGAGCAACTTGTTAACTAAACACAGACGCATCAGAAAACCATTCAGCCAACCCAGTACCAGAGTGCTGGAGTCAATACTCAAAATGGCTCCCTTGCTCTGTGTGTGTGTGTGTGCTCTGCTTCATTTCTTCATTTTAAGACAAGGATGAAGGACTATAGTAGAGATGGTGAAGCTCAGCCTTCCCCTACTCTAGGCAGAAGTCCCTGAAGAGGTGGTGCGTTCACTAGCTGACCTGCCTACCTTTCGCAGCTGCAAGTCCTTTTTAACAGAAATTCCAGATACCCATTGCTGGCTTTTACTAAGAGGATCTTGAATGGCTATTTCTGTTTTTTACCTATCCTTTCCAGAGGCCTCCCTGGACTTGGAGGCCGAGCCTCCCTCCCCCAAGTTACCTCTGCAAGCCTCCCTCCTCACTTATCTTATTGAGGGCCGGTCTTTCCCTGCTCTGAGTCTTTAAAAACACAGCTGGTAGGGGTTCGGTGGGGATGGCCTTGAGGCAACTGAAAATCATTCAGGCAATCTGGAGAGTTGTCTCAAAGGCAGCTTTGCAGTGTAAGTGGTTTGTTTCAGTTCTGTGATTTAGCTGTTCTAAAGATCGACATGGGTAAGATGGGGTCAACACGATTTAAGCCCCTAACGAGTGGAGCTGGCCAGAGTGCGGAACTCAGAATGGCTTCACAATAGTCCCCAGCCCCTGCTGGCTGTGCAGTGGACAGACACACACACATACACACCGTCCACACCTGCTGGTGAGCAGTCGTACCCTCAGGACAGAGGCAGAGAAGTTGTGTGCAAAGCTTCCCACTTCAGTGTCACGCATGTAAACAGCTAATGGAATTTGGGAGTACGTGGCATGGGAGTGTTCCCAGATCTCTCAGAGTTATATTTAGCTCAGGAGAGCTTGAGAATAGTTTGGTGGGAGTACACTGCCAATCAAATGAATATTAATAGTGTGGGTCTTGGAGCAAAGAAAATACTTCTTCAGTATCTGATACGTATCTATGAAGGAAATGGTTCTTAGTGTTATAAGGCTTGGAGCATGGGGGTATGATGAACCTTCGGAGGTCAGGAATCAGTACCAGCTGGGAAAAGAACTCTACCTACAGTTTAAACCAAACTATCTGAGCATCCCTGGTGTCTAACTAGATACTTTCTCCCCACAATTCCTGCCCCCACAACAATTTATTTCTCTCAAGTTATATCAATCTGGTTCTTTCTTTTTTTTGCTATGCAGTGTATTAGTGATTCTCAAAATCTTCCAGTTTATCCCAAACTGAAACACTGCACCAGAATTGTATCCCACATCAACTCACGGGTGTTCATCTCCTCCTTTACCCCTATCTGAAAAGAAAACCAAGGAGTGGGGCCTGTTGGAAAATCCTCCCTTATTCCGGGGAAGCAGAGGTCCCCCCTACCACATCCCCCACCTCTCTACATTGTCTCCAGGAGCAACTCTGCACAATTCTTCTTTAGCCTGGGGTTCAACTTCCCCATTAACATAGATACAACACTCCACTGAAGCTGAAGTATAAGAAATTTTCTGCTTGATGTGTTTTATGTCCCATTATTATTTCCCCTGTACATCACATGCCTCTCTGAGAGGCACAGAAAAATGTGTCTGGTGCGAGGTTTTGGGGGAGGGTCCCCCACCACTTAAGGAGGAGGAGGGAGAGATGGACCCATAAAGGAATTCACTTGAAGCTACTCCCTGTACCTTCCCAGGAGGTCTGGACTCCCTTAAAAGCTCTCCTACTCTGGAAACTTCCTTTGCATCCACAGACTCCATTGCCATCCTCTCTGGGCTGGCGGTCTCCCTTCTGTCTGGGTCTCTGCCCTATCTGCCCTCTCCTCATGGCAGGGGCAGGACTGAGAGGTTTCCCCTGTGCAGCCTCTCAGCTGCTCATTGTTTATGGGATGAAACCGGAGGCCGGGAAAACACTGATGAGCTCAAACTGTGGCTGAGTCAAATCCATTATGCCCCAGTCCCCCCAACACCACCACAGTCACAATGGTTTCGTCCTTTTTTCCATCAGGTGGGGGAAATCAGAATCGCACATTTGCACATGCAGACTGTTCACAGCAACAAAGAAAAATGAATCAAGTATATACAAGCTCCCAAGTGGGGGACTTTCAAGGGGAAGAAACCAAGGATAGGGGAAGACTGCCTCCATGGTAGCGGCGGCCGACTGGTAGTTTACCCCAGAAGTCTCTTAAAGTCAGAGGGCACAGCCAAGCTCCCGTGCTATTTTGCACGGGATACATAATCTGGTCACAAAAGCCTTTCCCCGGAGAGGCGGAAGTAAAGCTCTCAGCCCTCTGGGTTCCCGAGAGTTACAGGTACAGTGGACCACTCGGTACAGGTGGTCCTGAAGTTTCCTCATTGAACCCCAGAGGGTTCTGGAGCATATCTAGAACAGAATTCAGAGCTCGTCCCAAATGCTGGGCTCCTCAGCAGCAGGCCTGCCTTGTTCCCTGGGCATAGGGTAGCGGGCACCCAGGCAGGATAGGCACCCATGGGAGAAGTGGGCACCAGCAAAGGAACCTGTCGGGCACCTTCTCAGCTTTCACGCCCAACACCACCCACAGCCACTTCTAGAAATAGCTGCCGCTGGAAGCCCAGACAAAGCCCCCGCCAAGAAGCTGGGTGGTGAGATGACCGGGCAAGGTGAACAAGCAACGCAGACGTGGGAGAAGCATCCCTTCACGGGGAGGTGGTGGGGATGGTGACCCAACCGGAGGCAAGCAGGGTTGGCTCGCGTTCCCTCAGCTCTGTGTGGCTGGGTTATACGAGCCTTTTCTCTCGCATACGGCAATCCCGCTAATAAGCCATTGACCTTGAGTGTGAGTCGGAGGCTGATTTGCTGCTCTGTCTTGGGGTACCCCAGGGGCCTGGTGGCTTCATGGGAAGAAATCCTCCTCAGTTCAGCAGCAATCGGTTTTTCTCTCCTTCTGCCACGGTGATCAAATTAGCAGAGCTGTTTCTCCACAGAGGAAATGTGGCCATGGGTCCCAGGAGGCACTGCCCGTTTGCCTGTCTGATGGCTTTGGGAAGGGAAAGCAGGGATGGATACGAGCGTGTGTCCCTACCCCGCCCAAGCCCCGGCAGGGGCTCTCCCACGTGGGATGGCCAGCCAGCCAGCCAGCAGCGAGACCACAGGGAGGGCAGGTGCGGGGGTCTTAGCTGCAGGAGGCCTGGCAGGTGGCTGCATAGACGCTGCTGCCCACGGTGCCCCCGCTGCTCAGGCTGCTGGTGGGGCACTTGAGGGGCCTCATGCTGCTGTCCCCCTGGGTGTGCAAGTGCTTGAGCCGCCAGCGCTCCCAGCTCCTCCGAAACTCCAGCTGGACCTTCCGTGGGAAAAGGAGGGAAACAACAGCCATCATGCAAACCAATTGTCCACGAAATGGCCCCGTTATTACATTAGCAGGGAAGGGGGAAAAAATATCCACTGCATTATATTAAGAGACACAAGTCAAGGCCTTTGGGCGCCTAAATTAATATGCCAATAAAACTGTTTATCGTTGTCTCTTATTTTCCGCCTCTCCTCAGGAGAGAGATGAGGTTGATGATCTAATTGGTCTCTTCCATCTCTAAACTCTGTGACTCAGCTAAGTCCCCTCCACAATCCATCCTATTGTTTAACGGAAGAGAACAAGAGTGAGAGCAATGTGGAGACCGGAGCTGGAGGGAGAAGATGAGGAGGAGGGAGAGCCTGACTTCAGAGCAGCGTGGAGCCCGGTGGCCAGAGCCTGCCTGCCCAGGACTGCCCTGGTGTCTTGGGCAGCAGCATGGGGGACCCAGGCGTGGGTGCCAGAGGGAGGCGGAGCAAACTGTGCGTCCAGCTGCCCTGCTCTGCGCCAGCTCACTGCCTGGCTGGGGACCTGTGGCAAGTGTGCCGACAGGAGGTACAGGGACACCCCAAGGGGATAGGAGCCTCTGCTTGTGCAGCAGCATGGAGGCCCATCTGGTCTCACAGCCTTAACTGCAGAGGCTGGGGAGAAGGAGGATAAATGGAGGCACATCTGTGGGAAGCTACTTCAGGGACTGAGGTGGTTTCATGGACACCAGCAGGAAAAGGGACAGGCCTGGGACTTCTCAGAGCTCTGACCCATGCTGCCCTTTCTGCCAGGACCACCTCGTCCTCATCTGGATCCCCAGACCTAGCGCCGTGCCCCACATACAGCAGGCCCTCCACATGTGCTTTGTAAATGAGCTGAGGGAAGGAGTGAGTGACAAAACAAGCATCTGACACAGGGCTGCTTGTGCTACGGAGTTACTACAGTGAAACAGAGGGGGTGATGCCACGAGTCCCAGACACCTGTCCCCGCACTTATGGTGGGACACTTCCTCACCTGCTAAGTTTACCTGACTCCCTGCTTCAGAAGTCCTATCTGGCCAGACCTCAGGCCCTGGGATTTGGGAGGAATGGGGGAAGCTCACTCACTTCTGTCTACACTTGGGGGAAGAGGCAAAGTGACTGCTCATGTGCCACAACTGGATAGTGGCAGATCTGGGATTGACACTCAGGCTTCTGGGTCAAAGCCATGGTGAGAGGACACGTGAGCCATGGTAGAACCACCCCCTCCACTCCCCTCCCCAGGTCTGCGCTCCTGGCAGCTGAGGCAGGACCCATGTCCAGGCCATCTTTTCAGATCACAAGTACCTGGCATTGCCATGGCAGCCCTGGGCCTGGAGAACAGCTTTTGTGGACCGAGATCTCAGCCCAGGAGCCATGTGTGTTTTTGTGGCCAAGTGAAGGTGACATGTCTGTCCTGGTGCCTGGAGGAGCCAGGGCCTGAGGCGTCTCTGGGAACTGGGCAGCGTACTTGAACAAGGCAAGTTCAGGCCTCCTGAACCCCACAGCCTGAGCCTGGGAGAGCCCAAGGGGAGAGGCCAGCTGGGGATCTGGTGACTGAGGGGTCATTAGTTGCCAAGGATCCAGTGGGATGTGTGCCCGACCCTCCCTCCTGACAAAACTAGGCCAGCCCTGAGAGGTGGATGAAGCGGGGAGGTGATGGAAGAGAGCCGGGAGGAAACTCAGCCAGGGTCCAGGAGACTTTCTGCAGAAGTGGTGGGGAAGGCTGGCACGCGTGTGTGTTGGGGGAAGCATGTGCTGCCGGCAAGGCTTTGGGGAAGAGGAGGGAGGAGGGGGAAACAGGAACCGCGAGGGACCGAGAAGGTGAGAAGGCACGGAAGGGAGCCTCATCACTCCAGTCCGCACCGGGGACACCTGCCACCCTGCCCTGTCCCTGGGAAGTAAAGCAGCAGCTCTAGGGCCAGCAGGCATATCACCCCTCTGGCTGAGAGCCATTCCTGAGGGAAGTGCTACCCTGCGGAGCTGCCGGTTCCTTGTCTCTCAGCATTTTCCTCAGTTCTTTAGGAAGTTCTTTGTGAGGGCTCAGGTGTGGGGAAGAGCTAGCTGGTACCTCACGTGCCTCCCGTGGAGCAAGGGCCTGTCTGGAGGACAAGGCCCCTGTGAGTGTTCTCTGCACCGGCCTCCTCTCCTTCCCCCACCCACCCCACACAAAGCCCAGTAAACCCTCGGAGACCGGCCAGAATGCCTCTCTGGGCCACTCTGTGCCTGGCCCTGCCTCCCCTTCCCAGCACTGAGCCATTAGTGGAGACCCCTCCCCGTCCACCAGCCCCACCACCTCCAAGCTGTTGAACTGGGGCTATTCATTTCATTTTGCCAAGGCTTAATTTCCTTACCTGTATAATGACAATAGCCCCTACTGCATACATTGCATTTACTAGAACACGTGAGCACCTTGTACACAGTAAAACCTTCAGGAAGCGTCTCCCTCCCTTTTAGAGATCCATGTGCTCTGAGCATCATTAACTCCACTTTGCAGAAGAGGAGACAGGTGTCCCACTGTGGGCATGTGACTTGCCCAAAGCTACACAGCTCATTAAGCGGTGGGGCCTGGATGGGAGCAGGGACCTGAAGCCACAGCCCTCGTCCCACCTCTGTCCCACCATGTCGCACTGCACTCTGAGCCATCTCACGGCTCCCTGAAATACCAAGGTCCCTACACACTGCCACCGCCATGTCCCCCATGCCCACAGCACAAGTAAAAGTAATGTATGAATGCAGACTCTTGAGATCTCCGAACTCCCTCGGTGACAGAAGGCACACCAGGAGCACCAGCTCTTTGAGGAGCTGTGTCCTCGGGTCATTTGAGCCCCAGACTCACAGATATAAACCCTCACCTGGGCCTGAACAGAGTTAAGAGAGGCCTCCAGTGGCTCCCCAGAGTCTGGAATGGAGGATTTCCCACCCTCTCTTCCTTGCCGGGGTCCTCCCGCTGTGGCTACTTCCCCAGAGGGCACCAGCGCCACGTCTAGTATTACCATTTGTTTCCCTCCTGGAAGGAAGGGGGAGGGGGTGCTGTGGCATTTGTGACACCCAGTCCTATGGTATGGGGCTGCTCCTGATCTGCTCCAGCACAAAACTGGGTACCTGGGTAGAAGGGGCCTTCCCCAGGCACCATAGGCACAGGTACCCCTCCCCAGGGGCTGACAGTCTCAGGGAGGGGAGGGCTATGGTCCAGGAGGATCCACAGGAGAGGAAAGGGTGTGGGGGTTAGCAGCAGCCCCCTTCTTCCACCCCAGCAAGCAGAAAGCCCCTGTAGGAATGCACCCCTTTGCCATGGTAGGCGGGGCTCTCCCCTGCACACACACAGTGGGCACGTCCCTCTTTCTGTTAGAATGCATTCCAGTCCCAGCTCTGCCTCCACTTCCAGGCCAAACCTGGGGCATGCTTCCTATTCTCTCTGATCTCCAATGATTTCACGTGTGAAAAATGGGAATATTAAAACCATAATTTTAGCAGGGATTTTTTTTTTTGGTGGTGGTCGGGGAAGCAGTGACAAATAAGATAGTGATTATTAAAGCCCCAGTATGTGACTTAGGTACGTCTACTGTTGAATCATCTTTTAACCATCACCTGTTCACTCCGGACCCCCTTCACACCAGGCTGGGTCTTCCCCAAGTTCACCCAAATTAGGGTATGCCTGTGTGTGCGTGTGAGAGAGAGAGAGACCCGTGTACAGAAAACAACGCATGGACAAGATGCTTCCTCAGGTCTAGTGCCTAGTGGGATGTGTAGGGGGTTTCAGCTGAAAAGATGGATGGGAGTCCCCCTTGACAACTCCAGAACAGCCTATAAGAGTGGTAGCATCCTGTAAGGGTCCCCACCGTTCCCCCTCAGGCCTTACCTCATTGTTGACAAAGCAGTACAAGATGGCGACCATCAGCCCCTGGAAACAAGAGTCCCGTCATCAGGGAGGAAGTGGGAAGGAGGTGCCCTATAGGAGACCCTGAACTCCTTGGGGGCTCTAGTCCCAACAACCACTTCCTCAGAATGGGCAGCCCCAGCAGGCCCAGAGCCCACGTGGAGGGTTCCTTCTCCTTTCCTTTCTGGAGATACAAGAAGGCCCCTTGCTTAGATACTGCAGAAGCTCTTCCTCCTTGAGGATGTCTGACCCTAGGAAGTCCTCTGATTATGGGCCATCTTCCCACCATGGCTCCGTCTGCTCACTCAGCACACTCGCTGCTCCAGAGCTGTCATCTGTGTGTGTATGTGCACACATACGTGACGATCACGTGCACAGGTCTACATGCGTGTGGCCCTCCCACAGGCCTCCAGAGGGACTGAGACCAGGCTCTCATACATCTGTGCCTGTGGGATCAGCTAATACTAGGGGAGAGGATGAATCCTTGGCTTTGGAAACTATGTGATGTGGCACGTCTTGTTTTAACACCTCCGAGCCTCAGTTTCCCCCTCTGTAAAATCGGGCGACCCGCACGCCTTCTGGGGTGCTGCGAGGACAATGTATGCAAAGCCCCTGGTGAGGTGTCTGCACCCAGCAACGGCCTGGAATCCAGCCGCTGTGTGTGATGCCAGGCAGGGTGCCCACGGCTGCCTCTGGGAAGGCATCTTGTCCCACGTGAGGGTGCAGGGCGCCGATTCTAGCCCCGGCTCTGCTCCAGCCACAGAACTCTGGGCATAGCCTGCTTCCCCCCTGGGCCCCAAGGTGCCCGTCGGCACGGTGTGGGCCAGAGTCTACCCCACGGCCACTCTGCGACCTGGCAAGTGAGGAGGTCATGAGCTCACCTGGAAGGAGGTGAAGGACAGCTCTGTGAACAGCTTGATGAAGCGCAGCGTCCCCCGGGCGTGCTCGTCCATCACAAAGGCAAAGACGACCTCGTGGGTCCCCAGCAGAGGGATGAGTGTCAGTGTGGACTTGGCAAGTCTAGGAGGTGGGGGTGAAGACATCGTTCTGGATCTCTCCCATTGGACTCTTTTCCCCTTTCTGTGCCCCGACCCCACATCTGGGGCAGCAGACACTCCCACCCAAGACACACTGGGCTGGGCTGCCTGGCAGGGGGGAAGTAGAGGTCAATACCCCCAGAAGCCCAGGAGCTGCCCAGGTCCAGGGCTAAGGACAAGGCTTGGGGTCCCAGGCTGGCCCAGGTGGGAGAAGAAGGTCAGGTGGGGTCCCAAGCTCAGCACCCCAGGATCTGTCCGTCTCTTCTGGAAACAAGGGCTGAGGGGACCCTGCAGAGACAGCTTGGGCGCATCACCTGCACTTGATGTCCGTCTTGCACATGACATTGGCTTTGAGCTTGGACATCACAATGCAGATGACCCGGATAAAGATGAGGAAGTTCACCTGCAGGGCAGACAGGAGGAGGCGGCTGGGGCCCTCTCAAAACACCCACAATCTCCCGGCCTTTCTGCAGCAGCTCCGGATGGCAGAACTGCCACGCCCACCCCCACACCATCACTCACCCCAATGGCAAAGAGAATGGGTAGCCGGATGATGAGCCAGTAATTCATGTTGGAGTTCCTGGTCCAGCAGCTGTGGGGGAAGGGAGACACAGAGCCCCCAGCTCACAGAGCAGGCCCAGGGGCACACAGACACGGCCACCATGAGCCACCCAACAACCAGTCTCACAGACTCACACAGAGTTCTTCAAGCCACACACACACACACACACACACACACACACACACACACACACCCCACAGCCAGAGTCCTAAATACATGGTCAGAAAGATACACATGGCCCCTTCAGGAACCCACAAACACTCAAGTGTGTGCCTAGTATTATACACAAAATAGCAGAGACATTTCATAATTATTACAGAAAAGCCACTACATGTTCCTTGGACCCAGCACCGTCTGCCATCACACAGTCCCAGGGAAGGGCAGGGAAGGGGTACTAGAGAACTGAATCTGTAAATGAAGCTCCTGGTCCCTCAGTGTATTCTCCCAACAGGTAGTAGCGATGTGCCCCAGGGGCCAAGGAATCACGTGAGATCTGAGGATGGGGACCCAGGAGCAGGACACTCACCCCTCATCCTCATAGAGGTACTTGACAATGCCCCAAGGGATAACAAACAGCAGGGGAACACCTGAGAGGAGAGAGGGAAAGAGAGAGAGAGGGGAGAGGGGCTGGCAGGCCTGAGCCAGCACCAGGCACACCCAGGGGCCTCTCCTTCCCCAGGCCTCTACTGCCATCATGCCCTTCCCTTGCCTGACCACAAAACCACTTCCTAGCAGGTGTGGAACTAGGCTGGTCTGGGAGCATGGGAGAGCGGGGGTGGCACGAACACCCACTTCCCACCCCACACACCAGACTCTTCCTCAGAGAGAGGATCCCACCATGTTACAGCTGTATCTGTCCTCACTCCTTTGCCCCTCCCTCCCAGGCACACTGTCAGAGCTTGTCCGCAAGTTGTGGCTGAGGCATGAGGATGCAGACACCCAAGTAACAGAGGGACAAGACCATGGAGTGTGGAGAACATGCAGGTGAGGTGGGGACAGGCCAACCCTCTGATGCCCTCCTCCCTCTGCTGTGGCCCTTGTGCCCAATTCAGTCAACTCCTTCAGGCACTGGAAGCCCCTCTGGCCACCTGTGCCCAACCTGCTCTCACTGCAGGTGGCTGAGCAGAAGCCTGGAGGGGAGATAGGGACCCTGACTTTGAGGCCAAGAGCCCAGCTAACCGCTCAGTGGCCCAGGGTAACAACAGCTCCAGCGTCCACACTCTGCACTCAGCTGAGGCTCAGCTGGTGTGGCAGGAGGCCTCTAGGAAGGGCCCCCAAGACCCCTAGCCCCGGTATCCGCACTGTGCGGTAGCCTACGCCGTGTCAGGATTGGTCTGCATGACTGATAACGTGCGCAGAAGTGACGGCATGTCACTTCTGAGATTAGGTTATAAAACACTGTCTTAAAAGGTTAGAAAAGGCTTGCCTTGGCTCTCTGTCTCAATCTGATTGCTTGCCAGGTCATGGGGGTGCTCAGAGAGCCCGTGGAGGCCCCTGTGGTGAGGGGCGGAGGCCTCCAGCCAACAGGCAGCAAAGGGACTGTGCTTCCTGACAGCCTCCCGAGTGAGTTTGTCGGGGACTCCAGTGAGGACTTGTGGTGACAACCTCCCGGGGGCGACAGCTTGACTGCATCCCTGTTAGAGACTTGGACCCAGAGGTATGCAGCCCCATTGAACCCAGATTCCCACCCATAGCAACTGCGAGAAGAATGGCTGCTTTCAGCAGTTAAGTTGTGGGATCTTCTGCTCCCCAGGGGACAGCCTCATTCATCTTCAGAGCCTCGGCGCTTGGCTCGCCCTGAGAGCTCAATACATTTGCTGACTTCAAACAGACGGCCCATCCTCACAACAGAAGGAGATGAGTCAGGAGCTCAGGAGGGCACAGGTGGGACTAGTACCTAGAACACAGGGCTGCCATCCCACGGCCACGCCAACCACCTTCAGTGACTTTCTGCACCAGCTCCCCATGCCTGTCCCTACGGGTGCCTCTCGCAGGGTGGGAGATGCGGGCGTCTGAGCTAGGTAAGAATGTGCGTACTGAGGTGTGCGCACAATGATGTGAGTGTGTGGTGGGGGGGCAGTCCGTGCCTGTGCCTGTGTGGCCTTAAGGGGTCTCCCCCAAGAGCACGTTTCCCCAGCCTTTCTTGTTGCCATGATCCATGTCCCCAAGAGCAGCTCCTGAGCAGGAGAGATGCCTGGAATTACAGCAAAGACAGGGACGGAGGAAACAGCAGCTGACCATCAGTTTTCATCAGATCTCCTTCTCCCTGGTCATTTATTGTCACACAAGCCAGACCTCTGAGCATCCATGATGCTTTACCAACAGGCCCTCGTGAGACTGCACAAGGGACGGGTGGCTTCCAAAGGCCTCAGAACATAGCACGCCACACAGAAGATGCTCAAAGACAATGGAAGGAAGGAATGACGAGTGGATTGATTTATCAGTGAGAGCAGGGGAATTCTCCTGGCAAGAACCTGCCAGTTCCCTGAGCCACGCACGCCTGTGGACGCCTCCTTCTTGGACATTGCCAGTCACCTGCTGACCTTTCTCCCTGAGACCCCACTCCAGGATTGGGGAGCTCACTCGTGTTATCAACAAGACCCAGCGAACATCACTCACTCATCAGCCTCTCCTTAGCAAAGCCTTTTTAAAAATGCGGGCACAGCTATACCACACGCAAACACAACATGCCCTCGGCCGGCTGCATCTTTCCGCTACTTAGAAAGTCAACAAGACAGGCTGGAGGGGGAAAAAGCCCAAAGTAAGACACATAGGACTGGCCCTGAGAAGTAATGGTTCCCTTCTCCATCACGTGCCTTCCCCCAGGCAGCCTCTTTGTGGCGTGTTACGGGGACACCCCGCTGCTGGCAGACAGCTAAAGAAGCTGACATGTCTTCTGGGGACTCCCCAGCTGTGTCCGAGTTTTCATTTTGATTCTTCTGCCAGCACATGAAGCTGAAAGTTGTTTCCAAGCACCCCAACGTGGGCTAGGTCCCCGGGCCCCACAACAGAGCTCTTTGCAGATCTGTCTTTGTGTCCTCTGTCCCTGCCCCTTTATCTTTCCCTGTATCTTCCCATCCCAATCCCTCAAGATGGAAGGAAGGTCCCCCTGGTCCTACCCCTCTGCCCCCTCAGACCCTGAGCCACGGCATGAAGTGGTAGGAAAAGATGGGCGCCCCTCCCCCATTTCCCACTCAGAAACCCCTAGGATGCTGTGTGCCCCCACCAACCCTCCACCAACCACCCCCACTCCTCTGCATATATCACACTGTCCCTCTGATTGTTCTTGCCCTCAGGTCGCCATGGAGACAGGCACGAACAGCGCTGATGCTATTTCCCAGAATGGATAGGCATGGTCCCCCACCCTCAGGACAGCCTTCCCAGAGCTCCCCTCAGTGATGTAAAGCCACCCACCCTCAACTAGTGGCAGGGCTCTCCAGCTGCCCTCTGCCTGGTTGACGGACCCAGCCTAGGAGGGGAGGAAGGCAGAACAGGGAGAGATGGGCCCTGGGGGAGGGAAGAGTGGGAGCAAGGAGCTGTACCCAGAGGCCAGGCCCACCCGCCCACTTGTGCAGGGGCCCAAGCTTGCTCAGCTGGGCCTTCAGGGGATTCAAGAGGCAGCACAGGACAGAGAAGTTTCCATGACAGGCAGCAGGGGCCAGGGGCCTGGGAGTCAGGAGGCCTGGTTCCAGGGCCTGCTCTGCCTGTGAGGCCCTGCCTCTGGGCCTCAGTGTCTTCAAGATATTGATCACCCCCTTTAGAGGCCCCCTTCTACAATGGGGCCATATAGAGCCAAGTGGCTGATGGATACCAGCAGAAAGGAATGTAGGGAGGGGACAGGGGTAGGGAGGCTAAGAGGGCCAGACAACCAGTGGAGGCTTCCTGAGGAGGTGGGCTGAATGGATGAGGAGCCTGTATGGGAGGGGGACTTCACGTGGCCTTGACTGAGGCCATAAGTCCCCAGAGGTCAGAGGTCAGGGCAGAGTGGTCAGAGCAACCTGAGGCAGGGGAAGGAAGGAATGACAGTAGGGAATGACTGAATGGCAAGCTGGAGGTGGGGGGCAGGGCCATGGGCAGATTAGGAAGGGCCAGAGGGCAAGGTTCTCTGGCTCTGTCCCTGAATACTCCCTGTTGCATTCGTTTTCCCTGTCGTGGGGGGGGGGGGGGGGAGATGCGGGGCTGCCAGTGGCGGGGGGGGGGGGGGGGGGGCCTCAGCCCATGTCCTCATCAGAATCCCACATGGCGAGAGGCAGAAGCACAACCAGAAATGTTCCAGCAAAAAAAAGGACACAATGGTTCTCCGCAAACTTTTTTGGCTAGAACATTTCCAGCTGGGCTCCCCGCACATCCGCGGTCCACCCTTCCTCAGCGGTCCACCCTTCCTCAGCGGGCTTCTGGCTAACCAGCCCTGCCCTGCCAGGATCCTCGGAGCCCACCTCATCATCATTGGCTGACAGAGCCACAGCCCCTCAGCACTCACCTCCCGACCCCCTACCCTGAGCTCCAGGACTCTCCTATTTCCCTCAGGGCCTGGGGCTCCCTCCCCAAGGGTCTTAGAGCTATCTGAGGACCGTGCCATGGCCGCTAGTGTATGTGTGTGTGGTGTATCTGGTCAGACAGGGTGGAGGCCTCTGCTTCCATAAAGTGGGAAGGGTTGTGTGGGGAGGGGAGGGTAACCACAGTCCCATTATCTGGGGTTATCCAGCAGGCCTGGCCCCACTGGCCCAGCAGTGTGTTCTCAGTACCAAGCCGGCTTCCTGGGGGTGGCCTGAGGGTGGTAGTCCTGAGAGAGGTCAGGGTCTCCCACTTCCCACGCCACAGGTTGGGGTGGAGGAGCACGTGAGATGAAGGACTGTGGGCCTTACCCCAGCCTATGCTCAGATACAGCCTGAAGATGCGCTGCTCGGAGAAGACGGAGAAGGCCAGAAGCGTGTACAGGTACACACCCTCCAACAGGAGCCAGTAGTAGTTGGCTGCCACGCAGTACTGCATGAGCAGGAACACCAGGCGGCAGCCCAGAGAATCCTGGGGGCGGAGAAAGGGTCCCCAGGGGACAACAGCTCTGCCCCCCCGCCTCCCTTGGCCCCTCTCCCCATCCTGCCCCAGTCTCTACCCTCCTGCCTTGAATGCAGGAGGAGTGAGCTAAGGCCTTCTTGCCAGGGCCAGCGCTAAGAACTTGGACCTGCTTTAGCACACTGAATCACTACGGTGGTGGCAGAAGCCATTAGCCCCATTACAGCTAAGAAAATTGAGGCCCAGAGACGTTAAGCGACTCACCCCAAGCTCTACAGATAGTTAAGGAGCAGAGCTGGGAGTCCAGCCTGGGTCCGTTTCCCAAATCCCCTTCCTGGGTCAGACAGAACTCCTTAGGGGCAGGGAGAGGGTCCACCTCCTTAGATTGGGGGATCCCAAGGGGGGACTGCCTGTCCCATCGGACTGGGGGCTCCCTGAGGACCAGGTGGGAGCAGCTTTTGCGTTTCTTTGTACCAGGTCTGGGTGGGGCGGGAGAGGCTGCCTTCCCTGACTGTGCAACCCTCCCCGGGGCCCTTCCTGACCGAACCACACACCTGGTAGGAGAGGAGCCCATCCCACTGGTGCTGCTGGGGGGCCGTGCTATACATCCACTTGAGGACCGCGTCCCTGATGAAGACGGACAGGGCTCGCAGGATGAAGGACGCAAACAGGTTCAGGTGGATGTAGTTCCGGGTGCAGTGCAGGTGTCTGTGGGACAAAGCAGAGCTCCTTCCTGGCAAGATGGCCGGTGGGTCTGCTCCACAAGCCTCAGTTCTCAAGCTAACGAACCCCCTCAGGCATGTGTCTGTCTCTGGGACTGTCTTTTCTTCCTCTGAAAATGCCCTTCTTCCTCATAACCCTGAAAATTCTCAGCCCAATGTTAAGTCCTGCCTCTCCACGAAGCCTTCAGGTGTGTGCTCACTGCCACCCTCCGTCCACACTGTCCTTCCTTCTACGGCGTCTTCTTTTCTACAGAGTGGTGTGTAAGCCAAGAGGACCCCTTGGCCCAAGAGAGACTTCCTGAGGAAAGGACCCACCTCTCACATGCTCAAGGTTGCCTCACAGAGGGCTAGGGCGAAGCACATGGTCGGAATTCAGGAAGTATTAGACACAATTTCAATATCCTTTCAGGTAAAAAACGCATAGCTAACTGCAAATACAAGGGCGTTTCTTAACTTGATAAGGGCTATCGAACCACACTGGGAGCAAACATCATTCTTAACTGAGGAATTTTATAAGCATTTCCTTCAAATTCAAATAAATAAGAATTGCCTAGCCTAACAAAGCTATCATCACGTCTATTGAACATCATAGTCCAGATCCTGGCCGCTGAAGAGTGCAAGGGGAAAAAAATCATAAGAATTGGAAATGAAAGAACAAAATTGTCATTATTTGTAGAGGGGAGAGTATCTTCGTTGAGAATTCAAGATAATCTACTCACAAATTATTAGAACCAATTAGGAGAGTCCATCTAGCAAGGTTGCTGATGTGCGTTTATGTAGAGCAGCAATAAACACTTAAAAAAACACATTTCAAAAATTCACTTACAATTTTTTAATTGGCTACATAGAAAAAAGTCCAACAGAAGATGGGCAAGTTCTCTATGGAGGATATAATAAAACTTGCTTAAAATTGTTAGAGAAGACTTAAAATCCCACGTCCATGGACAGAAAGACTCCCTATTTTGAGAGTGGTAATTCTTGCCACTGTAACTGATAAATTATAGCCGTATTAAATATTAAATAGCCATACTAAAAACTCCAACGGGGTTGGGGTTTTTTTGTTTTCCTGGAACTCTCAAAACATACAAAGAACGAAGGGCCAAGAATACACCAGACACACGTAAAGAACCACAAAGTGTGCTTTTACTTTAAGAGAACTGAGGTCTTCAATGAGTTTATAGTAGTTAAGCCCTCATGATACTGGCAATCGGACAGATAAATAGACCAACGGGCAAGAATACAGATGACAGAAAGCAACCCAGGCGAAGATAACTCTTGCTGCATCACAGAGTAAGTGCCCTAAACCCAAAGGGAAAAGGATGGGCTATCATAAACGGTACTGAAGCAATTAACTTGACGTGTATATAGAAACAACATTAAGTCTCTTAATTTCACCATCAACAAAAATTAATTCCAGGTGGACTAAAGAGCCAGAAGGAATGCACAGAACTTATGACCCTGGGATAAGGAAAGATTTCTTAAACAAGACCATAAAGGAATTTGGTCTTTGGGGAAAAAAAAAAAATTGATAGTCTTTTTTAATCAATTGGCAAAATCAATCTGTATCAATTAATAACATTTACTGATAAATTTTATCAGTAAAAATGGATACATCGATATGTTTCATTTCATTAAAATTAAGGACTTCCAGGTATAAAGGCCACCACCAAGTGAGTGAGAAAATAAATCACAGATGAAGAGAGGATATACCCCAGATTAAGATCAAGAATATATAATGAAAGGCAAAATAGTAAAGAAGAAGCCAAATAAGCCAATAAAAAAAAGTAAGCAAAGGATGGGAGTAAGTGATTCACAGAATGAAGCAGACGCAAATGCTTGATCCCTCTAGGAATCTGGGCTGTGCCGATTAAAATCACAAGATATTTCACACACTTCAGATTAGCCACAATTAGGTAAAAATACTAACTACTGGTGAAGATGGTAAGCAAAGGCAATTCTCATTTATTACTGGTAAGAGGGCAAATATGACCACTTTGGAGAGCAACCTCACCTAATAAATAAAATCATGTGGTGTTCAGAGCAGCCGTTTCTACTCAGAGGTGTGCGCCCCAGCCACCACCCCCCACCCCCCCACCCCCGGGGGGGGGGGGAGAAATACACAAGGGGTCATAAGTAAGAATGTTGCTTGTAGCCAGGTTTGTAATTCAGAGGAAAAGAAAAAATGGAAAACCTTAAGTACCCATTAAAGTGATAACAAATAAATTGTAACATGTTATAAACAGAGTCTGGAGTGACAGTTAAAATAAATGAAACAGAACTACCTGTATCAACACAAATGAATCTCACAAAAACACACCAGGCCAAAAATAACATTGCAAAAGGGGTTGTACAACATGCCCTTAAAAATATGCAAAACCCGCAGCTACATATTTTCATAGATACTAAAAAGGTGGGAGAGATATAGAGATGCAGGGGAATTATAAGTAGCCCCTTCGGGGGTTCCCTCTGGTTGGGGGGTGGTGGGCAGTGGCAGGGAGGGAACCCCCCAGGGCAGCTTGACTGTGCTGGGTATTGAGCACAAGAGTGATCCATAGCAGCCACTGTATTTTCAGATTGCTGAAATACTTCATAATACAAGGGGGGAATGTTCACTGAGTGAATGCATTTATTTTAATTTATTTTATTTTTGAGTGAATGCATTTATTAAGCACTGACTGTGGCCCCGCATTCACTGTGCCAGGTGCCAATGGGGGCAGCAAGAGGAATGAAGCCTGTCCTGTTTCTGCTGGCTGGTGGCCTGAGGTCCCTGCACTCAAAATCCCTCCTGACCTTGAACCCAGGCCCCTCCCACTCACCCACCAAGTGCAGAGGGAGTGGGAAGAAGAGGGCCCTCTGGAAGGAGTGGCTCATCAAGGTTAGCCATAGAAAGACCTCTTCCATGGGGCTGATAAGCTCCAAAGAGAGCAAGCAAATCTCTAAATCCTTGAGCTCTTATCTAAAATCATCATGAATTCCTACTTAAGCTTTGCGGGCTCACGGGAGAGGATATCTCCTAATCCTGCCACCCACTACTAAGGTTTGGGGGTGTGTGCCTTTTGTATTCCTTGTGTGGTATTTGTTTTTTTTTCCTTTTTTGCAGTATTCTAAGCATGCTTTTACAGAGTGGAGATTAGACCAAGCATACAGTGTCCTAGTCCATGTTTTCAGCCTTGTATGTGGGAAGGGGACAGGCTCTCCAGAGATCTCTTAGGAGCAGAACCTGCTGCATGGTCACTTTAGTTTGCTGCTCCCTCATCTGGGGACAGAGTGGGGCGTTGGGATGGAGCAGCCCCTCAAGCCCCCCCCCCCCCACTTCTTACCTGAAGCTCAGGAGGATGGCTGAGGCGATGACCAGAGCGGAGAAGGAGAGCGTGTAGCCCACCGTGTAGATGATGGAAAAGGACAGGAGCTGCTCCTCTGGGGAGCTCTGTGTGCACACGAGGGATATGGTGCACATGAGGTAGCCCACGCCCTCCTCTCCCCCTTCCCTCTTTCCCCTTCCTCAGGGGACAGGGGCAGAGGCTGGGCCCTGAGTCAGGCTGCACAAGGGACCCCAGAAGTAAGAAAGAAAATAACCTATGGCCATGGCCCTTGGCTGTCTAGGGCCTTGTCCAAAGGCCAGCGGGGTGAACACATATCACCTCTGCCCAGCGAGCATGGTGTGCAAAGGCCCCAGAGACAGGGGGATAGATAAGATGGCCACAGACCAGCCGCCCAGATGCCCGGGGTCCCAGCTCCAGTTATGCTGTGACCCTGCTACCCCTCGCTGCCTCAGAGCCCCCATCTACAACTCACTCTCTCCCCTCGCTTGGACTCCTCGCACTCTGACAGGTTCCTCCAGGGCGAGCTGGAGTTGTCCTGGCGCAGCCACAGGCCCTCCGCTGTGCAGAATCGGTAAACCCGGCCCTGCAGCACTGGGCAGAGAGACGCACGAGCTGTGCCTTGGCCCAACGCCACAGGTCCCTCATTCCTGCCCCCCCCAAAGGTCACCTCTGCTCCCCCAGGACTGGCCTTTAGGAGTTAGCAACACCTCTTACACACACACACACACACACACACACACACACACACTCTCAGGTCCTCCCGTCTTGTCATGTGCGCATGTGGCCCAGGACAGGAAAGGCAGCCACCCAGCCCCACCTCAGCCTTTTCCTCTTGGCCATCCTGGGATGCAGTCTGATGAAGTCATGATTTTGAGATGAGACAACTCTAGCCTATTTCCATGTCATGCTTCTAGCCTGAAATCACACTCCTGACAAGGTCTGGCGCTGATCACCTGACAGCTCCACAGACACCCACTGTGACTTCTGGTTTTCGGGACTCAGTCCCTGGCTCCCTCCAACATTCCACAGACAGGACAGACCCTGCAACAGATGCATACAGAGCTGAGAGGGAGGAAGAGACACAGCCCTGCCTCAGGGAGCTCCAGTCTGAGGGGGAAGACATAGCTCTGTCCTCGGGGAGCCCTAGTCTGAGGGAGGAGACATAGCCCTGCCTTTAGGAAGTCCTAATCTGATAGAAATGACACACTCCTATCCTCAAAGATGGCCTGATCTAAATGATATCTAAATGACCATCAATCAGATGCCTGACCCATGATAGAGGCACAGCCCTTGGGGACACTCCACTCAAAGGGGGAAGACCCAGCTCCTCCCTTCAATGGGGATGTTGGGGATAGCGACAGTCCTTGGAGACCTCCCAGTCTGAAAGGAGGGAGAGTTCCAGCCCCTGTCCTCAGAGAGCTCCCAGCCTGAAGGAAGAAGCACAGTTTCTGGATTCAGGGAATGAAGACTCTCACAGAAAAAAACAGTCCTCAGAAAGTTATGGCATGGGACGCCTGGGTGGCTCAGTTGGTTGAGCAGCTGCCTTCGGCTCAGGTCATGATCCCAGCGTCCTGGGATCGAGTCCCACATCCAGCTCCTTGCTCAGCGGGGAGCCTGCTTCTCCCTCTGCCTCTGCCTGCCATTCTGTCTGCCTGAGCTTGCTCTCTCTCCCTCTCTCTCTGACAAATAAATAAAATCTTTAAAAAAAAAAAAAAGAAAGAAAGAAAGTTATGGCATAAATGCAAATTAAGAGAGATCAAACACAGGCCCAGCAGAGCTGGGGATAGGACCTTCTCTATGCCCATTCACATCAAGTCTACCACGCCCCACCATCCCCCTACCCAGGGAGGTCGGTGGCTTCAGGCCCCCGGTTCACTGCGGGGTCATGAGAGGGAATGAGGGGCTTACCTGTGCCTGGAAGGAAATGTCTCATTACCTCTCTGGAGGTAAATGGAAGTCTGACCCCAGGACTAGGAAACCAGGGTCAAAACAGGGTTAGATTAGCTCAGGGAGATCCATGAGGGAAACTGGAGCCAGGATGAAATTTAAAAGATTAAAAAATTCTAAAGGACTAAAAAATTTTAAGGACCAGCTATGAGATGAAGGTGCCGAGGGAGGGAGGGAGGGAAAATGGAGAAGTGTAGGAAGCCCTGGTCAGAAGTTTCCAAGTGGAGCAGCAGCAGTGAGAACTGTGTGTGGGAAGAGACTCGTTCACACGTGTGCATGACGGGAGCCCCCCAACCCCAGGGCCTGCCCCGAAACGGCCCAGCAGGGTCGCAGCCATCTAGACCAGGGGTTTGTCTTGCTGTTCACAAACCACTAGTCTGTCCACTCCTGGTATGTCAGACACCTGCAGGGGCTGTCAGTCAGACCCTCGTCCTTCCTTACCACCGACCTCCAGTCACCCACGGCTGCTTCCCTGTTCACTCTTCTCCTTTCTCCCACTCTCCTTCATAAACAAGCCCTGAACCAATGCCCTCTTGAAGAGACAGAAGTATCTGGAAATACAGTAGGGCAAATCAGCTTGCAGCATCATTGCTTCTAGAAGGACCTGCATTCTAAGAGACTTAACCTGGAAGAGAAGCAAAAACCTGACAACCTAATGGCGGGACTTCCAGCAGTGAGAAGAGCGGAGTCCCACTAGCTCTCAAGTGAGTTTATGAACAAAATCAGGCCAAAACAAAGGCAGGGGAAGGTCTGGTTTTAGCAACTGGGAGGGTTCCTCTCAGGACCCAGTGCCTTTCTCATGTGCTGCATGGATGTCTGGAATTCTTCACCAGGGCTTGAATCTTCTGAGATGAGGCCAAGCCAGTCTTCAGTGGCGGGATAATGTCAGAGGAGTGATGAGGATCTGGGCTTACCTCATAGGGAGTGAGAATGATGTCAGAGCCCTCACGGCAACCCATTCTCATGACAGCAAGGGAGGAGAAAGGAGGAAGAGGGCCCAGGGGGAAGGGAGAGGATATGGCAATGGGGCAAAAACCACCACTGTACCCAGTCCTCAGCCCACAGTAGGGTGACCCCAATACACCCTAATAATACCACAGGTAACACAAGTGCACCCACAATTGCTTTCCCTCTCCACATGCACCTTATACAGCCTCTCTACAAGCTACACACTGACCTGCGGCATGCCTGACAACTTTGAACAACACAACCACATTCCAAGGTAGGCGTGGCAAGTCCCATTTTATGGATGGACAAACTGAGCCTTTGAGTGGCCAGGTGACTTGCCCAAGTTCATCCAGCCAGGAAGTAGCAGAGTCAGGATCCAGAGCCCCAGCTCTCTACATTCAGAGTTCGTAAGTTCACAGCCAAGCTCATTGCTAATAGTCAACCATGGCCACGTGCCATTTCTTGTCTGCCCTTCTTCTGGGCTTGGGTTTGCTAACATTCCCAGCATCCTCCCAGCAGTTTCTCCGGCCAGTGTGGATCCCCAGCAGTGTGCCCCATTCTTGGGCCTTCTGTCCAGGGCCAGCTTGGAAGATGGGGAGGTGGTACATGCCCAGATGTGTGACTGGCACCGTGTCAAGGGATCACTGCGTCCCCAAGAAGCTCAGGGAGCCCATGAGAGTGTGTCTGTCAATTAGCCTTCATTAGTGGCCAGTATTAAAAGCCAGGACTCATTCTTGGCCAGGCCTCTGGCCCCAGATGCCCATCTTGGCTGGAGGTGGGGTGGGTCCGTGCCCAGCCCTGCTTATCAGCTCAGCTTTATCTGGCCCAGGAGCGGCTGATAAATCACAGCCAGGGGCTTGGCTCTGGTCTTGTCAACACCAGGAGGCCACCGGCCGCATGCCAGGAGGCCCAGGGATATTTCATTAAGTCGGACCCTGGTGCTGGAAATAAAACCCCCAATTAAACACTTCCCCGCCCGGAAACTGCAGTGGCGTCTGTAATCAAGCTAACAGCCGCCCTTCCACGTGGATGCAGGCTCTCAGGGCTGTGGAGAGCTGCTCATGAATCCATTAGCTCCTGCACCCTGGCAACAGCAGCGGCCCGCGAGGGCTACTAGGCCCCGGCTGACAGACAGGAGGGCTCAGATTCGGGGTGGGGAGTCCCAGGCCCTCCCCAGTGTAGTGGAATGAGGGTCAAAGGCAGGGCTGGAACTGAAAGCTATCAGCTTGGGTTGGGGGACAGGTGTAGTGTGTCAGTCATGGCGCAGAAGAGCTCAGGTTCTGAACTACACAGACCCAAGTTCAAATCCTAGCTTTGCCTTCAACCAGCTGTGGGACCTCGGGCAGACCTTGCTGGGCCTCAGTTTCCTCATCTGTAGAATGGGAACGGTAATGGCATCCCAGGTATGTGGTGTGAGGATTAGGAGATAAAGCATGAGAAGTGCCTGGTGTGTAGGAGGCCTTTAAGACATGGTCACGGTAAAAGCCCTGCACTGCCCCCACCCCAGTTTCTCCAGAAGGCACTCCCTCAGTGAGGCCGGGACTGGGGCAGGACACCACCTCAGCCACCACTCCTCCAGGGCCACTCTCTGGCCCTGGTCTCCCTGGGGCAACACTGGCCTGCTGGCCTGCCAAGAAAGCTCCTGGGCTTGACAAGACTCAAGGGAGGCACCTGTCAGAGTTTCTGAGAATTGTGAGTTATAGGCCATCTTAAAAGCCTTTTATGACTTTCCTATAATGAGAACTAAACTAACAAACAGGTAGAGATCAGGAGGGGGTGCCGCTAATTAGACCGGAATGATTTGTAACGAGCGGATCGGCTGTCTGTGGGTAAACGAGGCTGCTAGATGGCCCTCGGGCGGCAACGGGCTCTCAGCAGCCACTCAAGCCTTCTGGCTCACAAAGTCTTATTAATGCCAGGCATCTCCTCCGAACACGTTCCTTCCTTGAGTCATCTGCTTCTGCCCTTTGGGGTCCCAAATGCTGAGTGAGAGGGCTCAGAAGTCAAGGGTTTGGCTGGTGTCCTATCCCTGGATGTCAGGTGGCTCTGAGGCCCGAGGCTGGCCCCAGCTCCATCTCCAAGGTGATGCCTGGCTGTTCTCCCCTCCCGGAGGGCCCTCCTTCCCCCTTCTCCATCTCTCTGTTCTTTCAGACCTGGCACTGATGCCCCCTCTCTCTGGAAGCCTCCCTGATGCCATACCCCAGTTAAAAAAGGGGGCTCTGACCTCCCGCAGCACCACTGCCTGAGCCGCTGAGCTGACCTCTTCAGCCCTGTGGTGAGGGGTCACCCCGTTTTCCTCAATGAACACACTCACACACCCTGAGGTCTCACTGGCACCCCCATCTCCTGACATGGACCTAACCCGAGTGTCTGGTCATTCTTTTTAATTTAATTCTTTCTGTGGTCACATATCCCTCTGCCCTGCCGTGCACCCCAGAAGACTGACCAATGTGGACAGCATCGCTTGGGCTCCCTGCCCTCTACGGGTTTGCCCAGTGGGAGGCACAAGTAAAAGGTAGGAGGGCCTTTCTGGCCACAGCCCTGCTGGGTGGGCTCTCCATCACCACCACCTCCGGCTATCATGGGGCCCCAGGGCCCTATGCAGGCTCCACTCAGGTCTAGGAATACTTAAACTTCCTCCTCTTACAGTCCTTGGTGCTTTACACCTTCATGGCCCCTTAACCCTGCCCAACCTTGGCAAATGTCCCCTCCATTAAATCCTCTTCAGATTCTCACCTGAGTGTGTTCCCTGCCACGACCCTGCCTACGACACCCCGGTCCTTCTCTTCACCCCTAACTGTGTCGTTCGGAGTCAAGTTTTTCCATAGGCCATTCCCTTGATCAGCCCAAGAAACTCCAGCTCTGGCCCCTTCCTGCTTCCACATGGCCTGGTGGGTGTCAGGGAAGTCTCTGGGGCCAACCGCTGCCAAGGGGACCAGCAGGACAAGCCGGAATGGCAACTGTGCTGTGGGAGCCCACGGTGGGTGGCTCTGCAGGTCTCTAACTCAAGGAGAGGAGAGAGAAAGGCAGAGCCTGTGATCCTGAGCATCAGAAAACAGAGCGAATTAGCATGGTGAGTCAGGGGAGGGAGTGGAGCCTGGCAGGGGGCCTGGGCAGCGGCCAGTATCTTCATGGAGAAAGCAATAAAACCGTGTTCACTCATAAACGGGCACCACCAGGACCTATTTCCTGCTCAAATAAAATTAAAGGTGATGGATGGAGCCACAAGGGGCAGGCAGAGCTGGGGGCAGCTTAGTGCTGAGTGATGGGCCCTGTCCGGGGCCTGGCTCCCTGGGGTCTAGAGGCCCAGCCCAGGCTGGCCAAGCAGCCGGTCCCAAACCTCCGGGAGGCAGGGCAAGCCTGTGGATTTGGGGAGGTGGGGCAGATAAGTAGGGTGGGTGGAAAAACTCAACAGCAGCCGTTTTTCAAGAACTTGCAATCCTCCCCATACCGTTATCACCTGGCTTTATCCCATCTCCCAAGTGAGTGAGCTGAGGCACAAAGAGGTCCGGGTGTCTGCTGAGGATCCCAGAGCCACTCAGAGCACTGATAAGAACTGTTAGTTTGCAGGACTCAACTCTTTCATTTGTAGGGAGGGCAGGCAGCTCACTGCCGTTCCCTGGAGTGTGCCCAGCCAGCAGACCCAGGCCACTCACCTGTCTTCATGCCCAGAGCCACACACACAAGTGTGTGCACACTCAAGGGAGCCTGGTGTAGAAATTCCACCAATTGCAGGGGCCCTAGGTGGCTCAGTGGGTTAAGCCTCTGCGTTTGGCTCAGGTCATGATCCCAGAGTCCTGGGATGGAGCCCCGCATCGGGCTCCCTGCTCATCAGGGAGCCTGCTTCCTCCTCTCTCTCTGTGATCTCTGTCAAATAAATAAATTAAAAAAAAAAAAAAAAAGGAAAGAAAGAAATTCCAC
Source organism: Lutra lutra (assembly GCF_902655055.1). Lineage (NCBI taxonomy): Eukaryota > Metazoa > Chordata > Mammalia > Carnivora > Mustelidae > Lutra > Lutra lutra. The sequence continues at coordinate 66,445,665 of NC_062283.1, forward strand.
CAATTCCAAACCAGATTCTGGAATGGATTCCTGGGTCTGCTACTCCCTAGCTTGTGAGCTTGGAAAAGGCACTTGGCACCTCTGTGCCTCAGTTTCCCCCCTCTGTAAAATGAGAGCATAATCAGAGTCCTTGCTCATGGGAGGAGTAAGTGAGTGTAGGGATATAAAGTGCTTACAACAGGCCACAGAAGTGCTATGGGAGAGGCCACTGGTCTACTCTGCATCTTATCAGATGGGTGCCTCTCTCTAAGCCCTGGCTCTCCTTGCACACCTTGGGGGGAGGTGGGTGTACTGGGAAGACTGAGAAGGAAAGAGCATCCTCAACACCCCTCCCTGGGCTTCATCTGACATCGGTCCTTCGTTCTGAGGGGACGTCTACCGCCAGGCCTCACCAGGGGCCCTGATGTTCCACCAAGGGGCCATCTCTTCCAGGAAGACCACTGGATTGACCTCATTTGCTCACTTGCTTCTGGGCTGGCTTCTGCTTGAAGGCCCCTTCAAGACACAGTGATTAAGAGAATAGTCTGGGTTCAAACGGTGGGTCTACCATTTACATCATCTGAAGCAAGTAGTTTCCCCTTTCTGGGGCCTCAATTGCCTCATCTGTACAACAAACATAACGATGAGGTACCAGATACCAGGTACCAGATACCAGATACCAGACTTGGCACAGCGTAGGTAGTCAGTAAGTATTGACTATTATTATGAGACTGACTTTTCTACTTTACTGAGACTATGAGCTCCTTGAGGCAAGGGTGCTGGTCCCCTGTTAACCTCTCTGGTGCCCAGGACTGGTGGGTGGCAGTGGGGGTGCACTGGCTACCCCTCCAGTCAGAGCACCCCCTGCAGCCTCTGTAGATCCCTGCATTCCAATGACATACCTCTCCCAGGGCAGGGTGTCCCTTGCAGGCAGGAGTGAGCTAGGGAGGGAAGCCCACTGGCGGTGGGGGTGGGGGGGTCAGAGGAGGGACAACATCGCCACTGCCCTAAGCTCTCATCTCATCTGTATTCATCTGACCAGTGAACTACTGAGGAGTCAGGAGGTGGCCAAGCACCACGACGAGGTAGGTGGCACCTACAAACACACATAGCTACACACACACACACACACACACATACTCCCCAACCCTAGGATCTGTTCCCACCCAGCTCCTTTCCTGACTACTGGATGGAGGGGGCTTACATGTCTCTCTTAAGTCAAACTCTTTCATTTGTAGAGAGGGCAGGCAGCTCACTGCCTTTCCCTGGAGTGTGCCCAGCCAGCAGACCCAGGCCACTCACCTGTCTTCATGCTCAGAGCCACACACATAGGAACATACACATATGCACACACACAAGTGTATCCCCTCTCCTCCCGCACCAGCACAGGCCCTAGCCTAGGCTATACCTGAGGCTCCCCAGGAGCCCCTCCCAGGGAAAGACAGGCAGAGAGACACCCATCAGGAGGCCTAAACACCTTCTGAGTCCTGAGTCCTGAGTACTGAGTTGGGCAGAAAGGCAGCAGTGTTCCAACTCCACCTCGGAGAGAGGACTCACCACTGCTGGCCCAGGGCAGGTACCAGGGGCAGCTGACATTCACGAACGAGCCTGGCAGCCCGTCTGGCCAGCAGGCATACTCATCGAAGGTCCGATTGCAGAACAGACCTGGGGACAGAAGAGAGAGTCTCTGAGTTCCTGCCTGGCCTGCTAGTGGCACTCCTCCCCACTGTATGCCCGGCGCTCTTCCCACCTGGCAGGTGCTGTGCAAGGGGACTCGGGCCCTGAGCAGCCGTGGAACTTGGAGCAAGTTACTTACTGTCTAGTTTCTCATCTGTGAAATGGGGTTGATCCTGAGCCCACAGGGCCTTTTGGGGACCAAGAGTGTTATGTCACATGGATCCCTGTGCCATCCCTGTACATGGTACGTAAGTGCTCTTAAAGTCTCCATCTCAGGGGCACCTGGGTGGCTCAGTGGGTTAAAGCCTCTGCCATCGGCTCAGGTCATGATCCCAGGGTCCTGGGATCGAGCCCCACATCGGGCTCTCTGCTCCGCAGGGAGCCTGCTTCCTCCTCTCTCTCTCTCTGCCTGCCTCTCTGCCTGCTTGTGATCTCTGTCTGTCAAATAAATAAATAAAATCTTTAAAAAAAAAAAAAGTCTCCATCTCAGGCGAGGTGGGAAACGGTAGCTCATGGGGCTAGAATAACCTGCCTGTGGTCACGGCCCTATGATCGCAGGGCCAGGATTTGAACCTAGGCCTATCTGGCTCCAATCCTCTGCCCTTTAGACCACCCCACAAACTCCTCTGAAACAATGCTTCCTTTAAATATGTTCGTTGGGCCTCCAGTCCCTGCATAGGCCAGGAAGTGTGAAGGAAGGCCAAGAATGGAAAGGCCAGGTCCCTGCTCCCAAAATAAGGAGGAATAAGACGGCACCCCAAGGCCTAGGGCTGATGTGGCATCCTAGAGAGGCAAATGATGCCCGGCCATGACTTGGGGAGTGGGGCTTCAAAGTCTCCAGGAAATCCCACCTGGACTCACCTGTGGCTGGGGTGGGAGCCTCAGTCAGGAATCTCTGGCACTGGTGTCGGTATTCTCGCCATTTCTGCACTGTCTCCGAGAGGGACACAGTGGCACCCTGTGCGGGGAGGCGAGAAATGGAGGCCCTTTGGGTCCAGCCACTCTCTCTTATCCCTTGTTCCCCACACTTGGTTTCATCATCTCCAGGGTACCTTAGAGCCCCAAAATCCCTCAGGCACTGGCTATGTCCAAGAGGGGGACAGAGCAAGTCCTACCACAGGGGGGCTCCAGGTGGATATTTTTACATCTTTATCCCTCCCGATAGACAAGTGCATACCTTGATGCATAGGAAGCGGTCAGCAAATATCTACTGAAATGATGCTTTTGGGGAGTGAGTGGGTGACGGGGGAGGAGAGGGTGTCCATTCATGGTCTCCTCTGACCTCACCGAGAAGGCAGAGTTCCTGAGGGCCCAAGACTTCATGATTGCTGTAGACTCCTTTCCCAGTGCCCAGTCAGCCTGCCCCCAAGGTTCCTGCACTTTCAATCATTCCAGTAGGGGACATGCTGGCCCAGAGTAGGAGAGGAGCTCAGTTGAAGCCACATAGTCCCCCAAGGAGCAGAGCTTGGTAAGGCTACATCATTAGCAGCTCTCCTGAAATACACAGTCATTATCTGGGAGGCCAACAGGACCTCCCCCCCAGCCCCGCACTGTCTCTTTCTAATGTAACAATAGAGATCAAATATTCAGCTCAGCTTCCCCACCTGAAGAAGTCCTGAGGACATGGGGTCACAAAAGTACCAGAAAAATGAGCTCAGGCTTGCAATGGGATGGGTCCCCCTATCTGTGAGGAAGGGGGACATGAACCTCAAGTTTTAGGTAAGGTAGACACAACAGGCTTTTTAGCACAGAGACCCAAGCAGACCCACCCATGTGAGAAATGACCCTTCTGAGAAAAAAAAAGAAATTTTTGTTCACTTCTTTAAGCTAGGTCCAGGGACGGTGTTCCTTTTTTCTTTGTATTTTTTTCCTGAACAGGCTTAAGATTCTAAATACTCCTCATTTGGAGGCCGCCGATGCTGAAATGACCAGGGAGCCCCTTGCACAAAATTTAAGGTTCATACATAATTGAAAACGAAATTTCGCTTTTTGAAATCACAAAAATATACACGTGTGCTAAAATCAAAATAGCTACTTTTTGGAAGCTTGTACCCTTGACTTGGTGGTGGTGCCCTAAGCACATGCTAGATCTGGTTTTGGGTAATCTTGCCCTGGTTTAAGCTGAGTCCTGGTTTATAGGACACCTCCCATAAAGACACAGGTTGTCCTGTGCTCATCCCTGCCCACAGTGGAAGCTTCTGGAAGGGGACCAGGCTTGCTAGAGCCCCAGCCATGTTCTAGGAGTTAGTGTGCTGAAGCTACAAGTAGTGTCACCTGAAGGAGCTCTTCTTAGGGCAAAGGTCAAGTGATTTGTTTTAAAAAACAAATAAGAGAACAAGGAATAAAACACAACAGTAGTGAAGGCAGTGTCTTGATTTTTATCTACAACGGAAAGGTCAGTAGAATTTTCACTACAGCCAGTCCCAGTGGATCAACTCCACTCTCCACCCCTTTTCCTTCTATCCCCACCCTTGGACCCCCAACACAGCAGCTGGTGGTAAAAGGGCAGAAAGACTGGGAAGAAATTCTCCTTGATCTTCCTTTCTAGAAGGAAAGCAGGAAGGAAACAAGGTCACAGTCAGAGCTGGGAAATGGGGCAGGTGTGTCTAGGGCAGGGAGTGGAGAAAAGGAAGCTGATGGAAACCAGAAGTCTCAGGGTATGGATAGGAATGAGGTTAAAGGCTAAGGACAGCACCATGATGGCGAACCTGGTCACAAACACTCCAGAGTGTTTCAAGACAGAGGGAGCCCTGTCACCTGCTCTGAGCAGAGTTTCTGATATAAAACTATCTTCAGACTAAGATTCCCTGAGGGCAAGACTGTATCTCCCCCACCTCACACTGGGGCCTTCTGAGGTAGGGCTGTGTCTTCCCTCAGACTGGGGCTCCCCAAGGGCAGGGCTGGGTCTCCCCCTCAGACTGGGGCTCCCTGAGGGCTGGGCTGTGTTCCCCCTCAGACTGGGCTCCCTGAAGGGAGGGCTGGGTCTCCCCCCTCAGACTGGGGCTCCCTGAGGGCAGGGAATATCTCTCCCCTTAGAGAGAGAGCTGCCTGACAATCTGGGTCCTCTGTCTTCTTCCCACAGGAGCCCAGGGTCTCCACAAACTCCTCACTGCACTTTTCCCTCCCCCTCGCTCCCCCCACTGCACATATAGCACAAACTACCAGGACCTCTGGCCTCTCCCCCATCTGGTGTTTATGGAAGTCATATTGTGCCAGGCTCTGGGAGGATGAGGGAGATGGGGAACACATAGAGGAAAGGCAGAGCCCTAGCCTGAAACAGACCTCAGGCTACTTGGGGGTGGGTCAGGTCAAGGGCTTAGCAGGACATCACAGAGAAAGCAGGGATGAAAGCGCTCAGGGGGTGGTTGGGGCCAGGTTCAGTGTAGACTCAGTTCTAGGGGACTCTGGGGACTGTGAGCTGAGGAAGACACTGGGCTAGCAAGTTTGGAGGATGGGCATTTCAGCAGGACGGCCCAGCAGGAACCAAAATGCAGAGGTGGGGACAGTTCCTGTCAGCAGAGAAAGGCCTTGGACTGGTGTTCCAAAGAAATTTCTGGGCCAGGGAGAGAGCAGGGGCCAGGACTGGGGTAGAAATGAGACTCTGGTCTGGGACAAGGCCAGTGACCAGCAGTAAGCAGGGCCCCAGTGCTCAGGTGAACCCAGTAACACCGTGGAGGGTGAACAGCCCTGGCTTTGGGCTCAGATCCAGGCCCAGCCCTGACTCCCCCACAGATTAAGTTTGTTACCCTGTGCAAGAGTTTTAACTTCTAGCCTCAGCTTAGATGTGTGCAAAATGGGAATAATAGTAGTCCCTACCTATCCCCTGCCCCCGGGATTGTTGTGAGAATTAAAAGTGAGTTAATGCTTAGAAGCATGGGCCCCTGGCCCATGGAAAATGTACAGCCAATGCAGCCCTCCTCTGGGCTGGACTTCTGCTGTTTACAAGAGAAGGGAAAGACAGAGTGGACAGGGCAGCCTGGCCTCCTGGGGAGTCTGGGCGCTACCCCTCCCTCACTTCCAGGATCAGCAATCTCCCAGGAGAAAATGAACACATTTTCCTGCCAAGGACCAGTCATTCTGCTTAGTGTGTGGCAGCTTCCAGCTGCAAACCCATGTGGGGAGGCTCAGGACTCGACGTCCGTGGGCAGGGAACCGTGAGAAGCGGCAGGCTCTGTCCCGCAGCCCCCAGCCCCATTTCACCCTCCTCTGGCACGAGTCCCCGCTCCAAGACTGATGAGGCGGAACTGCAGGTGCTGCTGATGGGAAGGACACGGTCGTGGAGACAGCAGGGATGGCCCAGAGAAGAGGGCAGCGGTGGGGGCTATGGGGCCGGGTGAGGGCAGTTTGGAAGGTTTTAGAATCCGGACTTGCCAGGCTTTGTGAGATCTCTCTGAAGGGGATGAGGGGATAAAATGGAGACAATGCCCAGCAGAGGTTATAATAAGGAGGGGCATCTCTCAGATTCAGGAGTTTCGGGAGGAAGCAGGAGGTGAGAAAGAGGATGCCAGGAGAGAGTGGCGTGCTGGAGAGAGCACTGGACAGAGAGCCACAAGTCCTGGGTTTAAAATCCCAGTTCTGGCTGTTAATGTGGGATTGACAGGATTCACTTTAGTCCTTTGGGGCCTCAGTTTTCTCATCTATAAAATGGGCGTATTGCTCTTCCCAAAGAGTTACTGTACAGATCCAGCAACATAAAGTAGGTGAATATCTTTTTGAATTCTCCAGCCCTGTACCGGTGGGCAGCGATAGAAGGAAGGGCAGTCAGGGAAGGATGAAGATGGAGTGGGTGCTCTCAAGGTGACAGAGTCTTCCCTTCTCTCCAGGAAGGCACTCAGTCTCCAAGACTGGGTGCCAACCTAAAAAAAATTCCTCCTTCAGTTTTGTTTCTCAGTGTAAATTAAGTTCCTTCCTTTTCTGGGAACTTTTTGATTGAGAGAAGGAGGAACAAGACCTTGGCCTCTCTGGGCCACCGAGGTAGGAAAAATGGGAGAGGACCCCAAAGGAGAAAGAGATCCACAAGACACCTCTGGGACTTCCCAAATGATGCGGCCCCTACCTTCCCCAGCAGTTCCGCCCCACATCCCCAGCCTCCTTCCTCTCTGTCCACCTCCCATTGCCCAAACCATCACCCTGGCCCCTGTGCCCAGGAAGGGTGGGGGCTGCCAACCCGTGGCTCCTTGGCCTCATTATTTTTTTTCTTAAGGGCTCCAGATACATGAGCAGAGGGCAGGGAAAAGAAAACTGACCCGCAGTGTCATATGCTCTGGAACCCTCACACAGATATACTGTCACACACATTATCATGCACACCGTTAAGCACATGCTTACATGACAGTCTCCCCCCTCCACACAAACACACACACAGGTTGTCAGGTACACACTCACATGCTGAGACACTGCCCCCAACACACGCATGCGCATACACACACACCGCCTTCTTGACTGACATATACTCGACCCACGCAGTCACACACACGTACACAGAGAAACACACATTCTGTCATAAGCACACTCTCTCTCACCCACGTGCTGGCACATCCCGGCAAACACCCATTTACACAAAAATCTCTCTGTCTCTCACACACACACACATATAGACCTTCCCATAGACACGGTATCACACATGGGGTTGCAAACACATATACACTGTTGGACACACAATTACACGCTGAGATGTTTCACACACATGACTCGCACACCAGCAGACTGCCATACACAGGATCACACACACGTATACACAGAAACAGGGGCTCATAAAACCTACACCCTCCTCCCCCTGGTCTCTCACTTTCCATGTCTCTCTACCTGTCTCTATCTCTGTATTTCTGTGTCTCTCTATCACACACACACACTCTCACACACACACCCAGAGGAATCTGCCTAGGGCCAGGCTGCAGCTAAGGAAGGGCCTGTTTTTCCTCAGAGCAAGGAATTGGAGGGCAGGATGTGGTTTCTTGGTGGCTCCTGTCCCAGCTCCCACCTGGGATCCGTGTCCGGGAGGGAGCCCAGCTCAGAACAAAGTCCATACTGACCGCTGTGCACCCCGGACTCCCTCCACCCTTCACTAGAATGCGGAGGCTCAGGCCTCCCACAGCCTCTCTCCAAGCCCTAGGCTGCCCTGAAGAAGGCTTCCGGATTCTGGAGGACAAATGGATCAGCTCCCCCATGTGCCTAAAGCTGCCATTTCAGGGTTCCAGTAGTTCAGTCCTCTCCATAACTTTTCGTGGTAGAGGTTGTGATTCCTGCTTACAGACAAGGAAGGACACTGAGGTTCGGGATGGTCATTGTCCTATCCAAGATCACCAGCTAAGAGCAGACCTGAGATTTGAACCCAGGTTTGGCTGGTTCTCATTTTGGGTCTCAGAAGCTTGCTTGTCTCCTCATAGACCAGCTCCCTCACAGGGGTCCTAGGGAGGTAAGGAACAGGGGAAGGGGGTGGTCCTTTCAGCAACAGTGAAGGAGTGGCCTAGGCCCCCTTCTTTAGAGGTCAATTTGGCCATCCACCTGCCTGCAAAGAAGCCACTTCCAGCCTAGCCAGATCTGACAGTGGACAGCTTACTCTCTGTTCTTCCTTCCAGGAAGCAGGTTTGAGGCACCAGCCCAGCCTCTCACCCGTTTTTCTCTCTGTGTCTGCATACCTCTAGTCTTGCTGACCTCAGGAACAGAAAACAGAAAGCAAAATTCACCCATTTCTAGAGTGCTCTACATGGGCATAAGGTTGTGTCACAGGACTGCAGTCTAACCTCAAAGCCCCTTTGCTCAGATCTCTGTGGTGGCCAGGGAGGCTCAGTCCCTCCGCCCCGCCCCCCCTCCACCCCCGCAACAAGAACAGCCCTGGAAAGTTCCATCTCCTTGCTCAGAGCCTAGCTCCTCCTGTCCTGCTCTGCCCTCCCAGGCCTGTTAGGGCTCCAGGATAGTTGGCTTTTGCACTGACCCAGGGCTGAGGAGTGAGGGGATCAGAAGTAAGGGCAGGTTCAAGGAACCAGATTCCTCTGGGAAAAGGAATTTTGGGGAGAAGACAGGCAGCCTCCAGAACCTGCACTCTTCCCTCAGTCCAAACCAGGTCTGCAAACCTGCCTGGAGCAGGATAGGAGGTGGCCAGAAGGCTTTCCACCACCATCCAGTCCCAGTCCCAACTCGGAGGCTGTAAAGATGAGACCAAGAGGCCGTCATGCTAATGTGTCTGCAGTCCTGGCTCCTGAGAGATGCCAAGTACACCAGGGAAGTCAAGGCTTGGCTGAGGGACTGTGGGAAAGTGCTGGGAAAGCCGGGGTGTCTCCTGTGGCTAGGGTCAGTAGCTGGGCTGGGGGACAGGTAGAGGGAAGGAACGAGTCCGGAAAAGAATTTGGGGTTGGGGGGCTGAAATGGGCTGGCACATCTGTCCACATCTGGATTCTCAGCCAGGCTCAAGTCAGCCTTTACCAAGGGAATGGCCCCTCACCATGTCCCCCACCATGCTGGGACAAATTCCAAGGCCTGTACAGCTCCACTCCCCAAAGCTCTCAGTTCTTCAGGTCTGGGGGTAGGAACCAGAGGCAGCAAGAAGAGATATTTCCCTTGACACCAGACAGGCCACCCAAGCCTGCGCCTCCTCTCTGCTCTAGCGTCTCACAACATCTTTGGACAACTCCCCACTCTGCCAGCAGGCTGGCTACAGCCCCCAGCCCAGGAGCCTGCAGATGGGAAAGGCAGGGAGGGCAATGAGAGCCACAGAGAGGGGCTGCAGGGGTCTACCTGCCATCTGCTCCCCAGTGGCATCCAGGGGACCAAGGTGTTCTCTGAGTGTCCCAGTATGCCTTCTGGTATATGTTGTCAACCAGGTTAGTCAGAATGGGGGGTCACACAAGTGTTTAAGGGGGACCCGGCTGCTCCCAGAGGCGCTGGGAGCCTCCTTACGTGTTTGCCGCAGGGGCTGGGGGAGGGGGCACTCAAGTTCCATCTGGGAGGTCAGAAAGAAGGACAACCAGCTGCCACCGCAGGGTCCCTGGGGCTATGAGTCAAAGGCTGTGCTGGGGGGCTGGTGAGGGGGTAATGGAGCTGGGTGTCCACACCCTCGCCCTCTCGGTCTTCCCGGAGCCTTTTGGGGTCTTTGATGAGCGAGAGGGGTGGGCTAGGGACAGGCACTGCGGGGAGAGCTCAGGGACGTGGTGGGAGAGGTGAGGTCAGGGAAGGGGGCGAGCCGGGGCCGTGCCAGGGTCGCGGGCACGAGTCTTCGAGGAGCATGAGTTGGGAAAGTGGTCTGGGGAGATGCGGCGCAGAAGTCAGCGCAAGGCGGCTGCGGGGCAGCTGGTGGCCTGATTGGGGTGGGGGGCAGGGGCGGCGAGGGAGAGGGCGCGGCAGCCGTCCAAGCCCCCGGCGCCCAACTCTCCAGTGCCTACTCCGCCCCCCAGGGCTTCGGTTCCCTCCGCCCGCGGTCGCGGAGTTTCGCTCAAGTCCCGGCCACCCCTGCCAGGACCCGGTGCCCGCAGCCCTCAGGGCCCCCCGCCTTCTCCCCCTACCCCCGGGGGCCACGGGTCTCACCTGGGGGCGGGGGCCGACCCTGCCCACCGCCCCGAGCAGCAGCAGCGCCAGGCAGAGAGGGCTGGGGGCGCGAGCCATGGCGGGGCGCTCAGGACCGGGCCATCGCTGCCACCTGCGGAACCGCGCGCGGCGACTGATCCCGGGCGGCCGGCAGCGCCGGGGGAGGAGCCGACGCGGGGCCGCCCCGCCCGCGGGAGGGGCCGGCGGGGTCCCGCGTTTTCCGCCCCCGCCGCCGGGGGCCTCCTCCACCTCTCACCTGTCGGACCCCGGCCGCGGGCACCCGGCGCTGCGCTCCGGGCGAGGACCGGTCGGGCTGAGAAGCACAGGAGCCTGCCACCAGCACCCAGCGCCGCGGGTGCCCTCGTCCCCCCAACCCCCGCCCCCCAGCCTCCCCCAGGTTCCCCCAAGTTCCTCTGGCTAAGGAAAGCCAAACCACCACCCCCCATTCAGGCTACCCCAGAAGAAACAGGCTGGACCAGCGCTTGGGACTTGTCCAAGGTCACACTACCCGCAAGACCCCTCCCGTTTCCGGTTACTTTCGTGTAACCCCAAGAGCTGTTGGTGACTAGTATAAGAAAGAGCCGCCGTGCGGGGTTACCCCGCCCCAAGACCTCTCCTCATTCCCGAGCTCGATCTGGAGGGTCGCCCCGGGAGAACTAAGGTTGGGAGAAGAGCAGAGAGACCAGGACAAATGGATCGGTGGAGCCCTTAGTGGAGGGTCTAGAGTTTTCCTCCCACTCCTGCAGCCCCCACGGCCCTTGTTCTGAATCACTAGGCTCTTAGAACCGTGTGTCCCTGGGCCAACGTGCGCCCATGGCTGTTCCCTGTGCCTCCTGTATCTTTGTCACCGGCTTTGTAGGGATTCTGTATTTTACCTGCCTTTAGATCCACCTCTCATCCTCCAAACACAGTGTGGGCAGGGTTCGGGGGGCGGCTGGTGGTGCACAGGCTACCCTCAGATTCCCTTCTTACAGCCAGGCTGCAGAAAACTGTGTAGACTTTACTTCCCTGATGCCCTTAAGGAGTAGGGGTGGGAAGAGGGGATTGCCCCAGCCCCAAAGGAACTTTGATGTCACTGTTGGGAAGGGGGGTGGCAGCAGCACGCAGTCCTGGACTCATCATAGGGGGGGGATGTCTGGAGCATCCCGAAGGGAAAGAGAGTCTGTGAGAGTAACTGCTGTTCTGGGAGAAAGAACTTCTGGAAGCCCTGAGGGAAGTTGGCGGGGATGGGGGTAGAGAAGGGGGAGGGGGGCGGAGACAGCCAGTGGGAGGAGCCAGGGGCTTCCTTTCCACCAGAGGGATCATCCACTCCAGCAAGCTCTACTTCCACTACCTGGAAGTCATGTCTTCCCTCCCCTGCCCAGAAGGCAGTCTACAGTCTCCTTCCGGGGTCCCACTTAGGATTACGAGCCTGTTCAGCTACACTCGACAGAAAACCCCAAATAGCAATGGTGTAACCGAGGGCTCTCATGTACAAGACCAGAGGTTCACCCTAGGGCTGGAGCAGTGGCTCCCTGATCATTAGGGTTCCCCCTGTTCTTCTAGCTTCCACCATTCCCATGGCCCAAGTCTTCCACTAAAAGATCCAAGGGGGTTGCTCCAGCTCCCACCATGATATCCAAATTCCATCCAGCCCGAAGGAGAAAGGAGAGTAGGAGGGGTACGCCTCCATGGGTAAGGGCTCATCCTGAAAGTGGCAATTGTCAGTTCTGCAACCCATTGGTCCGAACCCATTTTTAAAAATTTTTAAAATTTAATTTATTTATTTGAGATAGAGAGCATGGGGGGGAGCAGAGGGAGAAGTAGACTCCCCATTAAGCTGAGAGCCCCTCGCACGGCTCAATGTCAGGACCCTGGGATCATGGCCTGAGCCAAAGGCAGATGCTTAACCAACTGAGCCACCCAGGCACCCCTACTGGTCAGAATTTAGATGCATGGGCAGTCCTAGCTGTACAGGGGGCTGGGAATAACTCTCTTTGTTTTTAAATAAAGGTTAAATATATTTAACCTTGCCAGGCAGTCACTGGCAAGGTTAAATATTGGGGTTTATATTGCTCTAAAAAAAGGCAAAATTAGATACAGATTATAGATATAGATGATATAGATGTCGATACAGATGCAGGGAAACAACTTGTCGGCTCTGCTGTACCAGGGTGGGGGGCTGTGGAGAGGAGGAGGCTAGAGAAGGTTTTCAGACAGAAGTGGGCATGTGCCATGAATTTCTCAGCCTCCAAATCACATTTATTCAATAGATACTTAAAAATCTTGAACACCTTGTTATGTGCCAGACACTGAATTCGGTCCCAGGGAGAAAGTGGCGATGCTGCCTCTACCCTCAGGAAGATTCTACTCTGTGCAGGAGAGAGACATTCAACAATTATTGGAGCCATTTCTCTTATAGTTACAAGGGTGACCAGCACTGCTGTGGTAAGCAGGTGCCTTTATGCAGACTAGGAGCCCCTAGGAACAGCTCTCAAGCAGCTCTGGATGGACAGAGGTGGATGGATAGCTACCCCAGCTCCTCTCCCTGGGTTGGGACACCTCAGAGGAGTGTACCAGGCTCTCAGGGTTCCCCATGGAGTGGAGGCCCTGCCATCCACAGTTGCCTTCCCTGGCCTGCCCTGCGTTCCCACAGTAGGGCACTAGCGCTGCCTGGGGACACCTCTCAGATAAAAATAAATGACCTGTCCTTAAATCTTTATTTTGGGGTCTGCTTCTGGGAGAGCCCAGCTGAAGTCATTGGCACAGGGAAGTCTCCGGGGATGGAGGTGGCCCCCTGAGCCCAGAGTCATTTGGGTGGCAGACTGCTGACCTTTCCCAGGTCAGCCTCTGAGGTTTCCCTGATGCTACCTCTCATCGCTGCATGTCCTGCTGTGGCTCCCTGGGTTATAATTGCCTCCTTCTTACTAGATTGGGGATCCAAGAGCCAGCATTCTACTGCAGCACAGCCAACCGAGTGAAGGCTGGGTGTACACAGACCTTGCTTGTTCTGTCTCTGGGTATGATGGATGCTACTGGGCACAGTGCCCCGGTTCTTCTGTGGAAGGGCCCTGCAACTGCTGGGAGGCTGTTTGTTGGACATTTGGGAAGATTTGTGCCCTGAACTTTTAAGTAAGTGTCAAGGTGAGTCCAAGGTCTGATTCATTCGTTCACTTATCTCTTCCTTCCTTCCTTCCTCCCCTTCCTTCCTTCCTTTCTTCCCTCCTTCCTTCCTCTTTCTTTTCTTTTCCTTTCTTTTCTCTTTTCCTTTCTTTTCTCTCTTTCTTTTCTTTTTTCTCGTTCTTTCTTTCTTCCTTTCTTCCTTCCTTCTTTCCTTCCTAACAAGTTGACATCTTTCCCTTCCTCCTTATCCCGTCTCCAGAGGATTAGCTTTCTCATAACCCTTTTCTGACCTTGACCCTGAGTCCGTCGTTGGGTCTCTATCACCTAGGACCAGGTTCTTAAAACTCTTAGTATCTAAGAAGCCTTCTTAGGGCTGCCCCCAGCTTACCTCCCAACTGGATTTCTTGCAAGTGACTCCCTGCAGCCTTCTGCCTTTGCACGTGCAATTCCTTCTGTATGAGTGTCCTCCCTTACCTCAGCCGCCTGAGCCCCTACTCATGCTTCAGGACCTAGCTCAGGCAGCCCCCTCTCTAAGAAACATCTCCTCAGCCCTGCCCTTCAGTGCTCCTTCAAGACAGCCAAGGTGCTTTTGTCAGTGGCAAGAGCCCTGGAAGTCTCCCAGAAATCCCTGGAAGGATTCCCCAACTTCTGCCCACCCTCAGAGCCTCAGTAAAGGAGTCACCCCCACCAGGAAGTTTTCCATAATCCCTCACACCTAATTTCTCAGGGCCCCAGGGCCTTGTGCATATGGCCATCTGGGTATTTCAAACCCTCTTGAATGTTTGCTGGTTACTTTCTCAGTTTCCTCATGAACTCAGAGTCCCTTAAGGGCAGAGGCCTTGTTTTACCAACTGTAATACCCCACAACACCCAGCACAGTGTTTAATATATACTAGGAGCTTGGTGACTCTTGTTTAAAATAAGAAATGGAGTGAATTGAAGCACTTAACATGTTCTATCACTGTCCATATGTGTTTCCCTTGTTAGACTGTGGGCTCCTTGACGGAAGGAATCTCTCATTGTTCATTGTTCATCTCTGGGTATACAGCATTAGTACAGGCCCTGGCACATAGTAGGTGCTCAATGATGTTTTTGCAATAGGAGTGTGTCAATCCAAGTGTCCAGTGAGATGTCTAGAACATGGTAGGTGCTCAGAAATTTCTCAGAAGAAAGATGGGCTGGTACGGAGGACAGATTAGGTCCTGGGGAGTATAGTCCTCTCCTCTCTTTACACTGTTATCAGCCCCCTCCCAGGTCCTGCTATGGTCTGAATGTTTGCGTCCTCCCCCCTAATTCACATGTTGAAAACCTAACCCTCAAGGTGGTGATTATGGCAGTGGGAACTTTGGGAGGCAATGAAGTCATGATAGCAGAGTTATCATGATGGATTGGTGCCCTTATAAAAGAGACCCCAGAGAAGTCCTTCCCCCAGCTGCCACCATGCGAGGATGCAGAGAGAAAGCCACCATCAGTGAACCAGGAAGGTTTTCACCACACACCAAATCTACCAGTGCTATGATCTTGAACTTCCAGCTTTTAGAACTGTGATAAGTAAATGCTTATTTATAAGCACAAAGTCTATGCTATTTTGTTATGGCAGCTTAAACAGACTAAGGCTCCCTAGAACAGAGGGCAGGATGAGCTACCAAAGAGCAGAGATTTGAACAGGTGGACTAGTCTGTTAAACTAACAAAACCCATGAACAACAACAATAGCTACCACTTAGGGAGTTGCTGGCAGCACTGAGCCAGGTGCTGCTGGTTGCTTAGTGTCCCAATCTCCTCAAGTATTATGAGCAGGTACTATTATACCCATTTTATGGAGAAGGAGACTGAGGCTCCAGGATGAAAATTGAGTTGCTCATAGAGAGGTGCTGACATTCATCCCCAGGGTCCCCTGCCCCCAAAGCCAGTGCAGCAGCTCTGATGGGGAATCGCAGAGGGGACAGGCTTCACCTCTGCCAGCCCGTCTTGGGTGCACCTGCCCTTGGCTCCTTCCTCCGTAGCCCCGAGCTCCAGGTCCTGCTCCTTAACTCCACGACCAAAGCTTCTCCTGTGGCCCTAAAGGATGGCCCCATCAGCTTTTACAAAGAAAGCTTGATTTTCAGATCCCCTTCAGAATGGGACTGGGAGCAACTGGGAGCCCCAGAGGAAAAGATGCAGCAAGGTTCTTTCCTATGGAAACAGACCTGGGAGCAGGCCACCCCACCCTTTGTCCTTGGCTGTGGAAAAACCTCTCCTTAGTAGGAAGACCTGGCCAGTGGGCAGGGCAGAATCTTGCAGCTTGGGGGAGGCAGAGAGGAAGGGAGGGGGTGCCGAGGAAAACTGCTAAAAAGACAGGTGTCTCTTGCCCTTATAGTTCAGTTCCTCTCTGAGCTCCCAGTTCCTTATTTTCCAAAGCTCAAAACTACCCCTCCTATTGGGGGGTCCAGATGAGGAAAGAGCCAACATATTTTAGCATAATAGAAACACACACACCTCCACACCGATCTTAGAGCCTGTCAGTCTCGGGTTCAAGTTCAACAAATCCAATTTCAGCTGCTCTCTGAACACCTCCCTTAGCCTTGGTCTCACAGTCTGTAAAAGGAGGCTGATAATGAAGACCACCATTCCCTGAGCCCTTGCCTTAAGCCAGGCACTGATCCAGGAGCCATGTGTTACTCCATTTTAATGCTCACCACTGCCCCCAGCCTGGCCATTGCCAGTAGAGTCTGAAGATCCGCTGGCCAAGGGAAGAAAGCAGAGACAGAGGGAGCGGGCCCAGGAGTCCTCCTTCTGCAGGAGCTGGGAGAACCTGGTTGCTGGCCACAACAGAGGCAAGAGTGGAGGAGTGTGTCTGTCCCCAGAGGTTGCCCCTGCCAGCAAGGGTTCTGTGTCCCCGCCTCTTGCTTCTCTTCTGCCCGTCCCTGTGCAGGTAGCAGCCCTGGGTTGTGAAGTGGGATCATTTTTATGCCCAGCTTGACCTCCTCAGACCCTAAAGCACAAAGCAGTGGAGTAACTGGCCCAAGATGACTCCGGATAGCCAAGGTAGCCTGGATGCGACCCTCCCAGACCTCATGCCCTACCTACACAACCCACATTCACCACCTTGCAGAACTGTTGGACCATCAGAAACCGTGCTTGCCCAGAACCTGGCATAAACAAGTTCTCCATAAATGGCAGCATTAACACCCCTCTTATTCCCCACGGCCCTCCCATCTCCCCCCGTCACATCAACTGGGCCAGGTCTCAGCACGGCAGCAGGAACAGATGCTAGCGTCCAGGGTCTCCAGCTTTGGACATCCCTTCCTGGTCCAAAGGGCTCCAGCCTGATCCCCCATGTCTGGGGGAGGGAGGAGGCTGGCTGAACCAAAGAGGTCCTGCCCCCACCCCCCAACCAGGCCATGCTCGCTATCCCTCCACCCCTGCCCACCACTCACCAATCCAGCCAGATTTCCCAGATGCTGGGTCCTGTCCAGGTCTGGGCAGTCAGCTGGGGAGGATTTACAGTCTCTCAAGCTACAGTGATTATTGCCCTCCTGGGTAAATGCAGCTCTATTTCCAAAGGGCCAGGGCATTGTTTTCCTAACTGACTCCTCTGTTGAGAAAGAAGTCAGTGGGATCGTTCCTACTTTGCAGAGAGGGAAATTGAATCCCATAAAGGTCAGGGGATTTGCTTGAGGTCATTTAACCAGATGTTGGCAGGGTCTGTGCTCCTCTGGACCAGGGACTAGAACAAAAAGAGGAAGAGGACAGCAAAGTTCCATTCTCTTCTCCAAATGGGAATTCTGGCAAGAAATGATGGGTCTCCCTCCATCTCCTCTGGGAGGAATTTGGGTCGGCAGTGAGGGAGGTG
This sequence comes from Lutra lutra, assembly GCF_902655055.1. Lineage (NCBI taxonomy): Eukaryota > Metazoa > Chordata > Mammalia > Carnivora > Mustelidae > Lutra > Lutra lutra. Next base: position 66,462,777 of record NC_062283.1, read on the forward strand.
AGAGGAAACCCGATGGAGGGAGAGAACCATAGGGAGGGTGGCATGGGAAGAATGGTAGAACCAGCGAGGGAGGCAGGTACTGTCCAAAGAGCCTTCTATTCTCTTCCTTTTGACAAGAAGCTTACGTTGCAGAGCTGGTTGAATGCTCCCCAAATCTGCACATATCTTGTGTTGGTTTCCTGCGGCTGCTGTATAATAAAGTCCCGGCAAACTAGGGGTCTTACACAATAGACATTTATTGCCTCACAGTCCTGGGGGCTTGAAGACCAAAATCATGATGTTGGCCGAGGACTGAGAGGGAGAATCTGTTCCAGGCCTCTTCCTAGCTTCTGGTATCCTTAGGTAGTCCTTGGCTCATAGATGGCATTCTCCCTTTGTCTTTACATTATCTTCCCTCTGTATCTATCTGTCCCTAAATTTCCCTGTTGTGTACAATGCCAGTCTATTGGATTAGGATCCTAATGACCTCATTTTAACTCGATTACCTCTGTTAAGAGCTTATTTCCAAACAAGGTCACATTCTAAGGTACTGAGAGCCAAGACTCCAAGATCCCTTTCTTTGGGGGAGGAGGGGCGTGATTCAACCCATGACACAGCAAGACCACATTTCCCAGTGTCCCTTGATTAGCTGCCGTTAGTATGGCCAATGGAATGTGGAGGAAGGTGAGATAGGCCCCCTCCAGGCTGGGGCCATTCAACTTCCCCCAAGATCCTTCATACCATCTCCCCCTCCACCTGCCAGCTGGTACAGGTGATCCAGGGGAGAACTCTAAGGCTCCAGGGGACGGTAGAACCAGAAACAGGAGCTTGGGTCCCTAAGTGCCTGTCTGGAGCAATTTCCTGCTGACCTGCCTTGTACTGTACCATGTTAACGCCGCTGAGGTTTAGGAACTGTTTGTCTCTGCAGTTAGTCCATCCTGACACCCGCGGGTGGCACCTGTCCTTAGTCTTTGTGGGACAGGGATAGTTAGTCCAAGCAGAGGGCTTGTGAAGGCCCCCTTGGCGGCTGCAGTTAGGTGAATGAGAATCCGTGCTCCAGGCCCATCTCCCGCTCTTCTCTTCCCCTCACCATTGTCCGTGGGTGGCAGCAGAGGAATGGGGATTCTGGGTCTGTGTGGCTGGGCTTCCTGGGCCTGAGAACAGGCCCATTTGGTCTTATCCACCTGGCTCCTCTCTACTCCTCATCCCTGCTGTTCCCACCTGTCTGCCTTCTTCTCTGGAAAGAAGGTGGGGGACCTGAGAGGGGTTAGTTGTGACAGAGCCCACACTGTCCATTCACAGAATTAAAGCCCTGCAGGAAAAAAGGAAATGTGCCAAATTTCACACATTTGGAAAACAAATAAAAAAGAAGCACCACGTGGGCCTTCTTACTGTCACCTTTCAGCACCTCTGTCACGGCCAAGAAACCCACTGTGACCAAGATGAGAAATGAAACCAACATCAGCCTGAATCTAAAATAAGGGGTATCCTCAGACTAACATGCTAACCAGCCCACCAGCACACAGCTTCCTTCTTAGAAACTCTCGCCAGCTGTTCCCCCTGGGGCATTCTTCAGACCAGCCCATCACAGGCTGCACTGCTCAGCACGGAGTCCAGGAGCTGGGGTCAGGAAGCTGTCCCTGCTTGTCAGGAACCAGGATCGCCTCCAGTGCTGAGTCAAGGTCAATGTAAAGCTTCGTCAGAATCCCCCAGAGCATGGAAATACAAGCACGTGGGACAGGTGGGACCCCTGGGAACAGCCTGACTCTTCTCCCAGAGCCTTCTGGAGCTCACTTTCACTACACACTCAGGCTGGACAACCACCTCCCTTGGTTCTGCATAAAAGGCAGGTGACAACCCATTTACTCATTTCTCCTAAACAAAAGGAAACAAACAAAAAACAAAATCTGACTCTTCCTAGCAACCTGCACTTCCATGCCCTGACTCTCTGAATGTAGACTCAGTGGTCATCTCTGGCCGCCTAGGACCTCACAGGTCACATCTAGGGTCCAGCCTGAGGCATCAGCAGTCGTATAGGACTGACCCGGCAGTTGTCTCCTAGACTTCCGCAGCCCAGAAGTTTCTGTTCCCATTTTGGATCAAGTCCTGGCTGACTTGTGACCTGATAATGCTTCAGAATTCCAGACTGGCAAATGGTTAGTGGAAGCTCAGAGTCACCTTCTGTTGTTGTAGTCTGACCCTCCGAGACCTGACCTCTAGTGGACCTGTGGCTTTGCCCCGCAATTGACGTTTTCCAAGGACCCAATCTTTCCCCTCTCAAATCCAGCTCAAGAGTCACTTCCTTCCCTGTTCTGAAAGCCCTCATCCCCCAATGCACTCAGCAATGCTCTGGTTTCTGGATCATTTGCCAAATGAGATGGCAAACAAAGCTGATGGAGCCACCTAGCACCTAATGGCTCAAATGTCTGAACCCCCACCATCCAGGTGCTCTTGTGGAGAGCTCCCTGGGGGAGAGGGCTCCCAGAACTAACTCCAAGCATGGCAGTTTGACCAGATGAGAGCTCACAAACACTTCTCGGAGACAAAAGCTGATGATGCCAGCACTGTGGTAGGGCGTGGAAAGAGGTGTGTGGCCGGGGGAAGACTGGGAGCCCTGCAGAGCTGGAGTCTCTGCTGTGGTCAGAACCAGGGCTGAGGCCTGGAACTGATGGAGGCAAATGGAGGATGAGAAGTGGGTCCCCAACATCAAACCAGGCGGCCAGATCTGAGACATGAAGATCAAGTCCCTGGAGATCAATCTCTTCTCTGCCTATCAAAGAGTTCGAGATCATGGCCTTTTTATGAGGATACCCTTCAAGGACAAGGTCCAATAGATCATGTGCAAAGCACAGGCAGGCCTAGGCTGGCCAGCAGACCAGGTTCAAGGTGACTGTAGTCATCAGGGACTATAGTAGTCATGTCAGTCTGGATGGCAAGTAGCCCAAGGAGATACCCGCTGCCATCCTCAGGGCCTCCATCCTGGCCATCATCCTGGTACAGAAGGACTCTGGGGGCAGCAAGCCCCACATGGTGACCTAACCCTGAGGCTCTGTGCTCATGGGCCTCATCCCTGTCCTCCTGGCATTGTCTCAGTTCCAGTGCCTAGGAAGCTGCTGCTGATGACAGGTCTTTGCCAGCTCTGCCAGCTTTACCAAGGCCACTCCAATGGCACATCCAAGACCCATAGCTCTGGCCTCTGGGCAGAGACTGCTCCCCAAGTCTCTCTGTCAGGAACTCACTGACCCACACGAACATATCTGCCGGTGGTCACCATGTGGTGCTTCCCCCCCCCCCCCCCCCAGGAAAAATCAGTGAATGGAACCTGAAAGCAAACCAACACACAGAAGTTCTCCAAACATGGAGAATGGGCAGGTTCTAAGGAGTCAGTTCTCCCACAGACTCCCTATGACCACCACCAGTTTAGGGGAAAGACTGGTCAGGGAGTGGGAAGACCTGGGCTTTATCCCCTAAAGCAGATCATCTCAACTTTCCAAGTTTCCTCGTCTGTATAATGGGCCTCTACCTGTGTGCTCACAGGACTGCTGTGAAAATCCAACAAGATAATACATTAGGAAGAGCTTTTTTGGAAACTGCAGACCACTACCTAGGTAGGGGAAACCCATGATGGTCATACCCACAACGTTCTTGACCCTACACAGGCATGTGTCCACAGACTCTCCCAGTCGAAGACCTCCCAGTCATGTAGTCATGTATCCTATACTGCAGCTGACCCTAGTTCCTCCAAAATTAGCCTGCTTTGGCCACGTTGGGACTTTTCTCCTGCCATGCTTCCTCCTAGAATGCTCTTCTCCCCTATTTCCTTGTCAAATCCCATCCATCCTTCACGGCTCAGCCTAAAGTCCACTCCCTCCAAGGACCTTGCATTATCCTCCCAAAGCAAAGTCAAGTGTGTCCTCTGTGCCGCCATGCCTCTTCATCCTTAGTCCAGCAACCACTCTCTGACTTCCCCTGTGGCTGCTCACATGGAGTCTATGTTCTCTGCTCTAGCCCGTGCGTGATGGCTGGGCTGCTCTTGCACCAAACCTGATGGTCGGCCTGGAGCCTGTGCGTGGAAGGTTCTCAGCAGCGTCAGATGGAGTTGGAATAAATCAGAAGGGACCTCAAGATGTAATCAATGTCTTTGGGGCCTGGAGGCAGATGAGTGGCCAGGCTCCGGGGAGCAGGTCTATAAACATCTTCTGACAGAAAAGCCCAACTTCCAAGCCTAGCAATTTTAGATTATATTTGCATTGGAGGCTTTTAAAGTAGCAAAACTTTAGATTTATGTCTTCGTGAACAGCTGTGGAAGGGAAAATCAATGCCTCATAGGATTGGCTTGTTTGTTTTTATCGCGGTACTAAATATTATGCATCAAATGACAAATGAATACATAAATTGACCTAGAGACACCCACACGTTCCCATTGGCGAGTATGAAGGCAGGAGGCACCTGAACTTCTCAAGGCTGGATGACGCGGCCCGTGTTTGCACGATATGTGTCCGTCAAATCGAATTCCCCACAAAGATGCTGGATTAGGCAACTCTAATCAAGACACCTCTGAAAGAGCTCAGACTTTTCCCCAGAAGAGGGGAAGTGTGCACATACTTCATTTGGGAGAACATGTGGTGTGAAAGGTCGAGGCCATTTTGCCACTGGCTCCTGGGACTTTCCAGGGCCTTTGTAAGGATGTTAGGAGAAAAGCTTGGTAGCCCCCAGGTCCCCTCCCACATATGCCTTCCTCCAAGATGAGAGGAAGAGAATGGAGGGACACCACAGACTGGTCCTGAGTGTGGTGCCCTCCGGGGCTTCCAGCCTGCCCCACTGGACCACCTGCTCTCCCTGTGAGGCGTGTGAGCAAATGAAGTGTGAGCTTGACCTTCCTCCAGTGGGCATCAGCCTGGAGGGCAGGGAGGGCAGGTAGGCATAAGAGGGCAAGAGCAGGACCAGACAAAGAAATTCACCTGCTCCTCCCCGGACCAGCTGTCCCAAAGTCCAGGGTTCCATGGGCTACATGGGGGACGCACCAGGGAACACAACGCAACTGACTGCTGGCCGCCAACGACTGGCTTGAGCTTCTGGAGAAAGCTGACCAGGCAGGAAGATCAAGTCTATTCTCAAAAAAAATTTCCATAAACATAGAAAAAAACTAAAAGTGACTGCTTTCCCCAGGAGAGGGGATGACACATAATAGACAAAGCTTCTGACGTGGTAGAGCTAAACGCCAAACAGTTGCTTCTTAGCTCTGGAGGGAGAGAGGGAGGGAGAGAGAGAGAGAACGAAAGAGGGAGAGAGAGACTAAACAGTATTTTCTATTTGTCTGGCAACCTCTCCTACAGGTTCTTATCATGATAGACACTGGAGGTGTTTTGAGAGGACAATAGAAGAGGAACAATAGAAAGGGGAAGGATTTGCATAATCGGGAAGGAATACAGGGAATCCACAAATGACAGATGGCATCCTTATCCCCTCAAACAGGTTGAAGTCCCCCAGTCAGGTGTCTGAGGAGGCTGGGGTTCCAGTGACAGAAATACCCAGGAACTTGTTAATCAGGAGGCTGGAAAAGAGCCCCCACATTCATAGACACCATCTTGAAGCAGCTGTGAAGGTGCCAGGAAATGAGAAGCTCAGGCATCGAATATCTGCACCAGGTCAAATGAGGATTTGCCTGGAAACTGAGAGGAGGTGCTTTGCTTTAATTAATCAGCCACACAGCCTGAGTAAGGACGAGTGCAGAGGCAGCTTCTGTCAGGAAAGGCAGGGAGCTGCCAGCCTAACACATGTGTGAGGGAAAGAGGAATTTCCCCGCTCCCTGAGGACACCTGTTCCATTAAAATTGTCTATAAAGACAATTGTAACGCTGTCACCCCGCTGCATCCCACGTTCCCACGGATGGTGACTTTGCAAGTCCCCCAGGATGGAAGCCCCTGGGAGACGCCTCCCTCCCTGATTCCTTCGGGAGAGATGGAGCAGTTAAGATAATCTCCTGTAAACCAGCAGCTTCCCAGGAATTGGTATTAATTCAGGGTAGACAAAGAACATTTTCATTTCTTGAGCAGTACTCCAAAGTATTTATATTCATCTCAGAAGACTGTATGTAAATCAAGACTGGTTCCTTTTTGAAGTAAAAACCAGATGCTGGAAGAGAAGAGCAATGGTGTGGACTACTTTTTCCCTCATGGGCTCAAGTTACAAAAGTCAGTTTTGTTTTTTTTTCCTAAGGCAAAACACAGCTCTATCCTTCAAAGACTATCAGGGAATTTACAGCTCTGAGAAAAAAAGCAGGGAAGAACGGATGCTTTCAGATTTCAGTTGTCTTTGTGTTTGGGGGTCTTTTCAAAATCTGTCCTGTCATTCCACTCAATGTGGGGACTCCCTCAGGCAGGGACCTCCCTTTTCTCCCCCGCCTCTCAGAAGGGACAGGAGTCCCACACCTCCCTCAGGTTCTTTCCCACCACTTCAGCCTGTCTGGAAACCTCTCTGCATTTCAGGGGTGTGGCTTCTGTGTGCAGATGCCAGAAATACTCTCTCTCAAGTCTTAGGGTCCTCTGAGGAGACCCTAAGAAGGAAGCAAGGGAAAACATGTTCATGATTTGTCTTTAAATCAAAGGAGGTAGGGAGAGAGAATAAGAGGAGAGGCACTGGAGGCACTGCCCAGACACCGCCCCCCCACCGCCCCCCGCCCCCGTTAGGCCCCAGGCTCCCCAGATGCCAACAGTGTGGCCTCAACCCGCTTACAGCTGCCTGGCCGGCGTGACTCCTCTCGCCGAGTGGCGCCCCCTGCAGGGCCATCCTCGCTCCGCAGGTCCCAGCGGGTGGCTGAGGCCTTTAATGTGACTGCATCCAGGCCCAGCTTCTGCCCAGTCCTGCTGCCTTCACTCCTGCACAGACGCCCTTCCCGGGAATCCTGTGCACAAATCTCCAGCTCAGAGTCTGTTTCCGGAAAATCCAACATAAGACAAGGAGAGGGGTAAAATTTTTAGTGTTTTTAATGAGTGGACAATTTTTACCAAATATGGAATACGCTTACAAGCCAATGTCCACTCAGCTCTGGGTGACGTTTGGTGGATTCAGTGTTTATTCAGTATTTTTCTCTTTATCCAGCATGTTTTTGGATTTATGCTATATGTCCTATTTCTGGAGTGTTGTCATGTCACACTTTTTGTATCTAAAACAGGATCATTTTTTAAAAACTTAAACAAAAAACACTAGACACCTAGGACTGTCATTAGTTACTTTCATGGCGAATGGCTTTTTAAATGGAAAGAATCCCCACAGTAGCTTGGTGTTTTTTTGTTTTTGTTTTTGTTTTTGTTTTTTTCCATTTAGGACAGTGAATTACTTTTCACACTTTGGCTTTCTTTTACCCTTGGCTGAACTGTGTTCCTTAGAATAACATCTTAATTTTTCTACTTTTGTATGTGGACAAGGAAGCTGCCCAGCATGGGGGCCCACATCCTGCTCTAGACCTCTTGTCTTCTCACTTGGGAGTCCAGAGCAAATTTCTCCAGCTCCTTCCTGTTAACAATGCACCTGCTGGTCTAGAATGTTCAAGAAAACCCAGAAAGAGCATGTTAAATGAACCTCTTAATTCCCTTTGAAATTCCTGAATTTTAAATGTCCATTTGTTTGCATACCATATAAATGCTGATATTTGTCTGATAGCTTCTTCTCTATGCACATTATCATTTCCATCCAGAAAATGAAAGCTGCTCAAATTAACAAGGCACAGAAACATAGATGTACTATTTTCTGTGCACAATTATGAAATTAAGAAGTTTATGCCATTAGTCTCTGGCTTTTAAAAAAATCTAGTACTGTCTTACACAGCCCATCAGAGCATGGGCTGGACCCATTCAACCTGGGTTCAAATCCCAGCTTTGTCACTTACTGGCTGCAAGAAAACAAGGCAGGGTTTTTAGCTTCTCTGTGCCTCGATTTCCTCATCTATGAAATGGAGATGATAATATCAATACTGATCTCCTGGGGTTGGTATGAGGATGACTTCAGTGTAATTCATGTCAAGGGCTTAGACCAGTGCCTGACAAGTGCTAACACCAAGTGTTATGGTGACACCATGAGCGATGGTGAGCCCAAGAGCTTGAATCTTCCTTCAGAGACCCTGGCAGTTATGTATAAGCTCGTGGCTAAGAAAACAACTCTTGGGTAGCCTGGGTGGCTCAGTTGGTTAAGCGTCTGACTTTGGCTCAGGTTATGATCTCAGGATCCTGGAATTGAGCCTCACGTTGGGCTCCTCACTCAATGGGGAGTCTGCTTCTCCCTCTCCTACCCCCACCCCTGCTCATGTTCTCTCTCATAAAAACTTTTTTTTTTTTAAAAGAAGAAGAAACTAGCGAAAGGTCTTTTCCCCCAAAGTGCAGTGGCAGAAGAAACATCCAACTAGACTCTCTAGACTAAAAGTGGCTTTATTTATTAATCCTTCCTGCTTATTATTCATCTCATGAACTTAGGTTTTTGAGTCCCCAAATTTTGCTTCCATCCCATCTTTCAAACGACTTGCTTTACTTTCATTCGAGTTATCTTCTCTCTAGTTCCCTCATTTCACATTGTTTGGTCTAGAGCAACAGCCTCCTCTCTCCCACCTTCTCACTTCCATCCCTTCAACAGTGCAGAACCATCAGTAGTCCCACAGTCCTTCCGTGGCATTCCCAACATGGCTCCCACCTGACATTTCCCCATCATTTGCCTACATTTATCAGACTGGGTTACTTACTGTCCATTCATTCTTTCATTCAGTCAATATTTAACGGGGTGCCAAAAAGCCAGAATCTGCTTTCCAGAAGCTTGGTATAGACTGGGGAGCCAGGCACCCATTATTAATTCCTAAGATTAAAATTGCCAAATTCAGTTGCCACCAAAATGCCACAGAAGGAGCAACAAATCCCACGTGGTGGAGGGATGAGAGGATGAGGTCATGAAAGTCCTCACAAAGAGCACAGAAAGGATCAAGTAGTGTAGGGAGCACTTTTCGTCCCAGGTTTATTCAGATAGGACTGAAATACAGTAACCAGCGCATGTTTGAAGTGTACACATTTGGTACGTCTCGACACTTGTGAAGCCATCACAGCAACCAAGACAGTGAACACATCTCTCCCCAGGGTTTTAATCTCCTTTCCCTGCCCCCTTCCTCTCATCCTGCCAGGCAACCGGGGATCTGCCACCTTCATGTCGGATTCATTTGTTTTACATATATGTGCAACCATAGATCATGCACTTTTTTTTTTCACCTAGATCCTTTAACTCAGCAAAATGAGTCTGAGACTCGCCCATGTTGTAGTATGTATCAGTAACATGTTCCTTTTTTTTTTAAAGATTTTATTTATTTTATTTGACAGAGATCACAAGTAGGCAGAGAGGCAGGCAGAGAGAGAGAGGAGGAAGCAGGCTCCCCACTGAGCAGAGAGCCCGATGTGGGGCTCGATCCCAGGACCCCGGGATCATGACCTGAGCAGAAGGCAGATGCTTTAACCCACTGAGCCACCCAGGTGCCCCAACGTGTTCTTTTTTGTTGCTGGGTAGCATTCTATAGAACGAGTGTGCCCTAGTTTCTTTATCCTTTCAGGCATGGATGGGACACTTGAGTTGTTTCAAGTTGCTGGCATTACAAATAAACTCCTAGGAACATTCACGTGTAAGTCTTTGTAGGCATGATGCTTTTATTTCCTTGGATGCGTATCCAAGAGGGAAATGTCTGGGTCATATGGTAGCTGGTCCAGTCAATACTTAGTGAGGTGCAAGAAGTTTAATTTTTTTTTAAGATTTTATTTATTTATTTGACAGGCAGAGATCACAAGTAGGCAGAGAGGCAGGCAGAGAGAGAGGGGGAAGCAGGCTCCCTGCTGAGCAGAGAGCCCGATGTGGGGCTCGATCCCAGGACCCTGAGACCATGACCTGAGCCGAAGGCAGAGGCTTAACCCACTGAGCCACCTAGGCGCCCCAAGAAGTTTAATTTTTGAAACTGTCTAGCTATTTTCCAAAAATGGTTATCCCATTTTACATTGTCTCCAGGAGTGTGGGAAGGTTCCAGTTCTACATGGAAGAGGTGTCCCCTGATAAGGAAACAATACAGGGTTGAAAGTATGTGTAACGCTCAGGGAACATCAAATAGTCCCAATTGAGCAAGTGGAGTGATAGTGGGCCACCAGGCAGAAAATTTATTTTAGGCCAGCTCACTGAGGGCTTTGGCACTTGGAGTGTACATTCTAGGTGATGGAAACTTACTGAGAGCTCTTGAGGAGGGGATAATTTGTTTGGCCTCTGGCTCTGAACATTATCTGTAGCTTCCCACCTGCATGCTATTCCCTCTCTCATGCTGTCTTCCTTAGTTGTCTTGGTACCATTTTGGCACCATCTGTGGAAAGACCAAGACCCAACTGAAACGTTCACTTATCTTCAACTTCACCCCTCTACCCTGAATCTCTTCAATCATTCTTTTATATGTCATGGCTCCAAGTCACACTCACATTGCTGGGGAGTTCCCCATTTATCTGAGAGCTTGTTCACGCAACATCACCCACAAGACCAATCCCTTTGGGAAGATATATATTTAGACAACTTTTTTGGTCTTGCTTTGATGCAAAGTCCAGACTAAAATAAAATTCTAAAACAACTAAGGTATAAATCTCATTGCTCATTTTCCCGACACCAACATGAGAATATGTGGACTGGATCCAAGGAGGAAAAAAAAAAAAAATCACTGTCTCCCTCCCAGCTTCGGTTGGTTTAACCATCTTGTCCCCGACCCTTTGCTCTCTTATGCTCACCAGGTCTCCTTCACTCAAGTGTGGCAAATTATGTAATTAGTGAAAGAGCAACAATTTTGCTGAGAAAATGGGTTATGTGTTTATGGAAGTTCAATGGCTCAAAATGTCTAATGAAATCATTTAATGTGCCCAGAGAAAGAAAGCAGAACTGGGCCCCAGCCAGCTCTGCAAAAAACCAGGAACAGCTGAGAAGCACCCCCTGGAAGGAAGACCATTTTGAGACACTGCTTATGTAGCAAGGACTCACTGGGGTGGCCCCAGCACCCATCGCTCTCTCCTCTGTGCTGACACAGGACAAAATAATCAGTGAAGAAGTTCCCAGGAAATGGTCCGTGGCTTTAAACAGTCTGATCTATATCCTTGCTAGATTGACATCTTTCCTGCTCTTCCAGTTTCCCATAAGATATTCAAGTCAGTAGAGAACACTGGACCTGTTACTCTCTGAAAGCCTACGATGATATCCAGGGGTTTAGACTATGCAGTTTGCCTTCAGTCGTGTTAGCAACTGCACAGGAATATGAATAAAACGCATGTGTTTTATTTGGGGGCCTGCGGTTTGGTGTGCTTGAATGTGCTTCACTTCCTCTGTGTTCTCCCAGAACAGCAGTGGTTTCCAAATTCTAGCCTCAATTCGGGCAGACACCCTTTCCAGAGAATGCCATCCTTTAGTGTGCCTATGGACCAAGGGAAATGCCAAAACACATTTGGGCTGGGAGATTGGTTTCTTTAGTTTTCTAAACTGCCCCAGAAAGTTCTACAGCTAGGACATTGAACCAGTCTCAGAGCATAACTGAGTTTACTCCTACAAGGTACATTTCATAATATATTTTCTACTGTTTGGAAGTACTCTAGACTATGGAGGAATTTTTTTCTGGGGTCTTCCCTGGACACTTTGCCTGGGCTATTGCTTGACCATCTTGTTTGGTTTCTCATTGGCATCTCTGATCAGAGCGACAGAAGAATGGGAGGAGAACAAGGCAACATGAAATGCAGTCTTCCTTCAGAACAGACGGGGAATGAAGCTGGTGAGTTTAGCTAAGGGCGAGCAAGAGCATTCTAGATGGAAAGGCCAGAAGAAACACTTCACTACCCTGAAGCTGCATGAACATTCAATGTAGGACTCCATCTGTTTAGTTAAATTGACAATTTCCTTTAGCAGGAAATAAAGGTTCATACTGAGTTTCAGACCAGCTTCAGGGTAAGAAATAGCTTCACTTTTTAAAGACTGCTTTTTAAGGCATTCGGCATGTAACCTAATTTCATTTGATGGAGTTTGTTTTTCCTTCTCCATTTGCTGCCTAGAAATGTGTGCTCCATTATCTCCTGCAGAATTGGGGTTGAGGGGGGCAGTAGGAGCTGGAGACTCAGAGTTCTCTGGGCCTCAAAAGCACATCATAAATAAATAAATAAATAAATAAATAAATAAATAAAATTAAATAAAATTAAAATAAATGACAAGAGCAGCCATCCCTGTGGATTTGCTGTCTCAAACACATTACACCACATAGCTGTAACTCCTAAGGGGTACTGACTGAACCCCTCCAGTTTCCATTTCACAAACACAAAGACAAGGCCAAACCCCAATAAGCAAAGGACAGCACATAAGCATAAACACACACAGGGGTAGATTTTCTTCTAGGGAAATGTGGTTTTCATTTGAGAGAAAAGCCCACATCTATTAGGCCTCTTTCAGAATGCAACAAAATCATACTTTGTTTTAGACTTTTAAAAAAAATTCAAACATTCCAGTGTTCTGACATGAAGATGGGACTTTATCTAAACAAATAATTATAATGGAAAATGATTTCCTGGGCTAAAATGCATTACTTTAGAACTGGCTTTTTAAAAAAATATTGATATGAAGGGAAACACACACACACACAAATGATTGCAGAATATCAACTTTTTAATTTAAAAAGAGCAATCAAGCAATTACCAGGGAGAAAAGATACACATCACCAAGGCTTTCATTAGCCCTGGCTGGTTCTAGCTCTAGAGCCCTCAGCAAGTAGAAATGAATTTACTTGATGTCACACAAAAGAGCTACTCCTCTCAGGATCCAGTGATCTGGGGACAAAACTGTTCGCAAATACACCACAGTGATGAAGGTCAAGTCAGTACGCCTGGGTTTCTTGTAAATAGGACACACATACAGCTTGGGGTCCTTGGGTGCGGTGGAATTAATGGCAAAGATGTGTAGCACAGGCAGCTGTGTGAAGAGCACCTTGGGGGTGGATTCTGTAAGCTTCCCGTTCCGTCTGTCCCAGGCTGCTCCATCCATATACAGCCCATAAATATACACACCTTCCTGGAAGAGTCAAGCATAAGGTAATACGATTTTTGAAAAACTAGGTGCTATGAGATAAACATTCATTATTGTAATAGGGGTTGTCAGTTTAGAAAGAAGACACACACAAGTCTTAACACCACCAAAAAGATAAAACAGCACTGGGCTCATTGCATGAGCAAAATACTGAGCCCAGTTTTCCCCGTGGGCCTATCTTGAGGCCTTAAGTGTTGCAGACATGTTCCTGTTATTGCTTGTTTGAGCATAGGGGTAGCTGCTGGGGACAACAGACTCAGCCAGCAGAACTAAATCACCTCTGAAAGGAGCTAAGTCTCGAGAGATCTGGTCTGAGTCAGTGTAGGGTCAGAACAAGGAATGGGATTTGGAGCTGGAGCACACAGGATCTAAGCCTGTGCTGGCCAAGCCAACCTGCCGCTCTAACCATCTCAGTCACAGGAGGGAGTGAGGTTTGCACAGCCAGGCCCAGCGAGTGGGAGAGTCAGAGCGCCCCCAGAGGCCAGGTGTGGTAGAGCTAGCAGGGCATAATAGACAGGGACTGGGTGCATTGGTTCAACAGTGGATGCCTGTCATCCCGTTTCTCTTTCAGGCAAAGCAACGCTGCCCTTGATGCCTTCACCATTAAATTGCGGGAAAAGACATGTATTGAATTCCAGCACACACTTGTTAGAGGGCTGCCTGGTGAGCAGCACTGAGACTGCGTGAAAGGCCACCCTGGGCTTGAGGGCTTGGGGGTCTTTGTGGAGAAGACAGCTTTGAAGAGTGGGCTGCTTTGGGGAAGATAGAGGACAGAGGGCAGACATCCAGGCAGCAGCAATAGTACAAAGATAGGTGGGATGGGTGGAAAGCCTAAGCAATTTATTTAGCAGAGGGTTCATGGGTTATAAAATAAGTAGGGCTTGACCGTAGAAAAGTCTAGAAGCCAAACTGAAGAGTTTGAACTTTGTCTTGTAGGCCATGGGGAGCCATAGAATATGTTTTCAGTAAGAAAAGAAAGACTAGAGGGAATCATGGGGAGACTGATAATCACATAAACCCGTAAGATAGATCTATGTAGAAGATGGTGACCGTTTTTCCTTTCCAATGAGGCATAGGTAAGGGGAAGCAAATGTAGATTATAATAAAAGAGAGTGAGATTAATTGCAAAGTGTTTTCTGGAATCCTCTCATGTGAGCTAAGAGTATGAGGACCATATTTTTAAACCCAAACCTAAAGTACATGGTTTGACAGTAAGACCAGGAGAAATCCCAGAAAATCAGAACATACGATTACCATCATTGCCTGTGGGTGACAATTACTACACAAACGACACAACCATTTAGGTATCATCCAACAGTAAACTGTACCCCTTTTAGGTTCCTTTTCATCTCAGAACGTTACAAAGTCATAGTTAGAAGGTGTAGCAGGCTGAAGAGTGTCCCCCCCCCGTCCCCAATTCATGTCCACTAAGAACCTCTGAATATGAGCACGTGGAAATAGGACCTTTGCAGATGGAATTAATTAAGTCATATTGGATTAAAGTGGGCTCTAAACCCAATATGACCGACGTTCTTGTGAGAAGAGGACGTTCTTATGAGAAAAGGAGGGAACACGAAGAGAGAGAGAGAAGAAGGTCATGTGATGATGGAGGCAGAGGCTATAAGCCAAGGAACACCCAGGACTACAGCCACCATCGGACGCTGAGAGAGAGACGTGGAACGGATTCCTCCCCCTCCGCCCTGAGCCTTCAGAAGAAACCAACTCTGCCAATACCTTGATTTCAGACTCCTGGTCTCCTCCCCTCTGAGGAAATAAATTTTATACAAAGTTTGTGGTACTTGGTGGCAGTGGCCTTAGGAAATGAGTATCTATCTTGGTGCCAGGAAATGGGGTGCTGCTCTAACAAACATCTACAAATGTAGAAATGACTTTGGAGTTGCATAATGGGAAATTTCTAGAAGAATTCTGAGGGGCATGATTGAAATAGCCTATGGTTGCCTTGAATGCACCTATGCTGCTGGTGGAAATGTGGAGGTTAAGTGTGCTTCTGGCGGAGTGGCAGACAGAAATGAGGACTAGGCTACTGGACACTGGAAGAAAGGTGACCCTTGCTTGACGTGGCAGAAAGGGCCAGAGCTTGGAATTCACCTGGCCCAGTCCTCTTCCTTGACAATTGAGGGAATGAAAATCAGAGAAAGGGAAAATGAGGCTGATGTACTGAGTACCTATATGGAGTCCTAAATGATTCCTGTTGATTCTCACATCCGTCTTTCATAAGGCTGAATCATCACCCTTATTTCACAGATGAGGAAGTTGAGGCTTAAAAAGTTAAAGAACTTGCCCAAGTTCACAGAGCGGGTCAATGGCCAAACAATGGCTCCCGATGGCATCTGCTTACCTTGGGGCCCCCCTTTCTTCCCCCTCCAGGTGTCCCTGTAACCAGGGTCCCAGAGCTAGCAGGATGCTGCTGGAACTGGCCCTAGAGCTCAGAACTGCAGGTCCTGTTGGTCTCCACCCCTGCCCCGACACTCCTCTGGTCTGTGAGCAACCCACAGCAGGAGCCGCAGACATGTGGAAAACCGCACTTTAGCAAACACAAGGGTAACTTGAAATTATAAAGATATGCTGTCTGAGGAGTTCCAGCACTTGTCATTAATTCCCACTCCAGCAAACAGAGGAGGCTTCAGCACTGAAGTTTCCCGGTAAGGACCCACAAAACCCCAGCCACAAAGCCAATGGCCATAACGGAGGTACTCATAGGTCAATGTCAAGTGGAATTTGAGCTGTCAACCCTGGTTCCAGAACTGTCCCCACTATAGCCCAGTGGTGCCTACCATAGGGGGCAATGTGATTTCCTCCTTGGTCTGCCGCAGAACTTCGTTGTGGATGGTCACGGAGTCCAGGGCCCAGCCTTTGTGGGCACGGGTCACTTCTTGCCTCATTGCTGTGAGGAAGCCTGAAAAAAAGAAAAGAGGATCCCAAGGTCTTGGTGAGGTCTACCCGAGAAACAAGAAGTGAGTAGTGCCAAGTATGAATTGCTTACCAATCTCCGAATGTCTGTCCCCCCAGGAGAAGTTGAGATTGACCCTCAGGGACACATTTCTTCCTGGGTTTTGTTTCTATGGGGACCTGCAATGAGCTGGGGATTCCTTGCTGGGTGACAGCAGGAAAGCAGCACCCCAACCGCCTCAACCAGAACCTTGGTTTGAAATTCTCTCCTGGGGTTTCAACCACTTGAGTGTCTAAAGATTGTAACCCAGGCTGAGCTCAGAGTCTCTATTTGAAAACACGCTATTTAGGAACAAGACTAGAATGGTAAATATTCTGAGATCAGCATTCCAATGAAAACTCAAATCAAGCCATTATCAAGCTTCTATTTACTATAATGGAACAATTTCATTTTGTCTAGGGAAACAAGGCATAATGCCAAAATAGAAAACCCAACTTTCAATTTGATCAAAAAAGGCAATCACACCGGAAAGGAAAGTTATGTGTTTTAATGGGCATAATACAGTTATTTTAAGGCAATACATGGCTCCAGATACTGTGGCCTTTCTTTATACTTAATATTTGCAAACCATGCTGTTCAATTCAATAAGAGAAGTCTTCAAGAGTAGCAATTATTTTAGAAACTAAGCCCTAAACTTCAAATGGACTTCAAACCTTAGGAAGATTTATCTGTGACCTCTATATTACATATGGCTCCCATGTTAATAGTGAAAATCACGAAACTCTTGACTCATAATCATGAGTAAATTTTGGAATATGCGTATGTCCCTGCTATTCCCAGTGAGATCTGAGAACTATTATGTATAAAGCAGCACATCAGTGAAAATATTTTATCAAGTCGGGCTGGGATCAGAGGAAAGAGAAAAAGTTGCAACACACTGAGTTACTATCCCTCAAAGCTGGAAAGAAAGAACAGGGCTCTAGCCTAGCTGAATGAGAGAATCAAGTTCTTCTGGTTCTCAAGTCCCTTTTTAGTTATTAAATTAGACAGCTGGGGAGACACACCTTCATTCATTCATTCATTCATTCATTTGTTAAACTTCAAAGGCGTGGCCACTGTGTACCAGGCACCACTCTAGGTGGGATGACCACAAAGATGAAAAGGCCATCCATGGACCCTGCATTCCAGGAGTTCAGTCTAGAAGGAGTGTGGAGGAAGGCAGGACATATAACACAATGTTATGAGCAGAGGTGTGAACAAAATGAAGTCTTCCACTGAGGAAGACTGCGCAAACAACGCTGAATCGAGAAGGTGAAGTTGAAGGTGACTCTTGCAAGATACATAGGAGTTTGCCAGATGGGACAGTTCCAGTTAGAGGAACAGCGTGTGCAAAAAAACCATGGAGGTCTAGGCGAAAGGTGAGGCAATGCAGGCAGATAAGGTTAGAACAAAGGTAGAGGCGGTGCAATTCCACCTGGGGCAAAGACACTTGAGAATCACTACAACAGCCCCCTCCCCCAGAAGATCACCAAGTTCACCTACCAAGGAGTGCAGTTTCAATACCAAGGAGAGCAGCGGAATTCCAGAGGAGGAGAAAGCAAAGCACGGAACTCATGGCTTTCTCCCCATGATTCTTTAGTCTTGCAGTTAATTTAATTTTTTTTCTTTTTCAATTTTTTTCCCTCTCTTCTTCTGCTGAATTTTTTTAACTTTTACCCTTTTCTTTTTTTTAACGTTTTTTAACTAGTTTATCTAATATATATATATATATATATATATATATATATATATATTTCTTTTTTATATTTTTTCTTTATTCGTTTTCTTTTTTTGTTTCTTTTCTTTTCTTTTCTTTTTTTCTTTCTGAACCTCTTTTTATCCCCTTTCTCCCCCCTCACGATTTGGGATCTCTTTTAATTTGGTTAAAGCATATTTTCCTGGGGTCTTTGCTACCCTTTTTGTATTTTACTTGCTCCTTCATATACTCTTATCTGGACAAAATGACAAGGTGGAAAAATTCACCACAAAAAAAAGAACAAGAGGCAGTACCGAAGGCTAGGGACCTAATCAATGCAGACATTGGTAATATGTCAGATCTAGAGTTCAGAATGACGATTCTCAAGGTTCTAGCCGGGCTCGAAAAAGGCATGGAAGATATTAGAGAAACCCTCTTGGGAGATATAAAAGCCCTTTCTGGAGAAATAAAAGAACTAAAATCTAACCAAGTTGAAATCAAAAAAGCTATTAATGAGGTGCAATAAAAAAATGGAGGCTCTGATTGCTAGGATAAATGAGGCAGAAGAAAGAATTAGTGATATAGAAGACCAAATGACAGAGAATAAAGAAGCTGAGCAAAAGAGGGACAAACAGCTACTGGACCACGAGAGGAGAATTCGAGAGATAAGCGACACCATAAGACGAAACATTAGAATATTTGGGATTCCAGAAGAAGAAAGAGAGAGGGGAGCAGAAGGTATATTGGAGAGAATTATTGGAGAGAATTTCCCCAATATGGCAAAGGGAACAAACATCAAAATCCAGGAGGTGCAGAGAACCCCCCTCAAAATCAATAAGAATAGGTCCACACCCCGTCACCTAATAGTAAAATTTACAAGTCTTAGTGACAAAGAGAAAATCCTGAAAGCAGCCCGGGAAAAGAAGTCTGTAACATACAATGGTAAAAATATTAGATTGGCAGCAGACTTATCCACAGAGACCTGGCAGGCCAGAAAGAGCTGGCATGATATATTCAGAGCACTAAACGAGAAAAACAGGAAGCCAAGAATACTATATCCAGGTAGGCTATCATTGAAAATAGAAGGAGAGATTAAAAGCTTCCAGGACAAACAAAAACTGAAAGAATTTGCAAACACCAAACCAGCTCTACAGGAAATATTGAAAGGGGTCCTCTAAGCAAAGAGAGAGCCTAAAAGTAGTAGATCAGAAAGGAACAGAGACAATATACAGTAACAGTCACCTTACAGGCAATACAATGGCACTAAATTCATATCTCTCAATAGTTACCCTGAATGTTAATGGGCTAAATGCCCCAATCAAAAGACATAGGGTATCAGAATGGATAAAAAAAAACAAAACCCATCTATATGTTGCCTACAAGAAACTCATTTTAAACCCGAAGACACCTCCAGATTTAAAGTGAGGGGGTGGAAAAAAATTTACCATGCTAATGGACATCAGAAGAAAGCAGGAGTGGCAATCCTTATATCAGATCAATTAGATTTTAAGCCAAAGACTATAATAAGAGATGAGGAAGGACACTGTATCATACTCAAAGGATCTGTCCAACAAGAAGATCTAATAATTTTAAGTATCTATGCCCCTAATGTGGGAGCAGCCAACTATATAAACCAATTAATAACAAAATCAAAGAAACACATCAACAATAATACAATAATAGTAGGGGACTTTAACACTCCCCTCACTGAAATGGACAGATCATCCAAGCAAAAGATCAACAAGGAAATAAAGGCCTTAAATGACGCACTGAACCAGATAGACATCACAGATATATTCAGAACATTTCATCCCAAAGCAACAGAATACACATTCTTCTCTAGTGCACATGGAACATTCTCTAGAATAGATCACATCCTTGGTCCTAAATCAGGTCTCAACTGGTACAGTAATCAAAGCAGCACTGGGGGAAAATGCCAACTGGGAACCCATAAGGCTGCCTCTCCCATGAAGAGGGGTAGCTGTTAAACAGTATCAACTGCCTGGGGGTGCAGAAGGAGATAGGAGAAACTATGCAAGAACTGCCCCAAGTGGGTACTGTGTGCCCTGCCCACAGTGCTCTCACCAGCATGGTCTGGCAGGTAAAAAAAAAAGCCAGGTGACTTGTGGCAGATGACAGTGGACCTACCCAAAAATCTCACAAGGTAGTGTTCAATATGCGGCTGGGCCCCACACTGCCATCATCTTAGATACCTCGGTCATGGTCTTGGTCATTGACTCTGTTGTACTGGATATAGCAAATGCTTTTCTCAATAGACCTCTGGCCACTGGGTCACAGGATCAAATTTGCCTCCACGTGGGAGGGGCAGCAATGGCTCTTTCAAGTGCTTCCTCAAGGTGTCCTGCACAGCCCCACCATATGTCACGGAATAGAAGTCCAAAACCTATCCCTGTCCTCCTTCCCCACATTGGTAAAACGGGCCCATTATACTGATGATAGAATGTTAACATGTGAAGACTTGCCTCTGCGGCAACACACTCTGCAGGCTTTGTTGGAACATCTGGAGGAGAATGTGAGCAGTGAACCCACAGAAAATAAAAGCCAAAGCACTGCTGTAAGATTGTGGGACTCATTTGGTGTGGTAAGCAGCATCTTGCCCCAGAAGCTATGATTGATAAGGGCAAGCTCACGCAACCCCTGAGAATGTGAAAGAGGTACAAGGCTTTGTGGAGATTTGCGGGTTTGGAGGACTTATATTCCCCCCTAGCCAGTGCCTCTGTCCCTTATACTGCCTGGCAAAGAAGGGGCATGTGTGGGACTGGGGATCAGAGCAGTGAGCCACCTCTGAGAAGACAAAAATACCAGTGAAGCTCCTAACCAGTGCTACCACTTGAGTTAGATATGTCTGTGACTCCAGGAGGGCTGGGGACAGAGCTCCTACAACTAGAACCTCTTACGCAGCAGAGGCTGAGCTCAAGAGTGGTCTAGCTGGTCATCACTTATGAGCCCTGACCTTTAACCCTTTGTACTGAACACTTGGGCTGTTCTTTTCTCTCTCTCTCTCTCTCTAAGATTTTATTTATTTTAGAGAGAGAGAGAGCCTGTGAGTAAGGGGAAAAGCAGAGGGTGGAGCAGAGGGGAGAGCAGAAGGGGATGGAGAGGGAGATAACCTCCAGCATACTCTGTGCTGAACACAGAGCCCAATGCGGGGCTTGACCCCATGACCCTGAGATGGTGATGACCTGAGTGAAAACTGAGAGTCAGAGGCTTAACTGGCTGAGCCACCCAGGTGGCCCAACACTTGGGCTGTTCTAAAGGGATTAACTCAATTGCTTGGACAATGGGAAGCCAAGGGGTGAATGATAATGAGTAGGCTATTGTGGGGTTAAGATGTATGGGGGCACCATTTTGGTTCACCTGCCAGAGCCTGGGGCCATCCTCACTGTCTTCCACATCCTGGCTCATAAGGCACTGACACCCACTGTCAATCAAAAAGCTGATGTTCTAGGTCAGGTACAAGCCCTAGCAACTGGCCCTTCAGTAGATAGAGCAGGTTGAGTACACGGGAAGAGCATCTGCCACTGCATTGAGGTGGGATGGCATATTGCCAAAGATGGCGGCCAGATTGCCCTCGAAATACAGTGGCTTGGTTAATGCAGTAACAGCATGTCCTGTGTGTTCTAAACAATGCCCAAGGTAACTTCTAAAAGAGTCTGGGGCCATCCACCAGAGTTCCCAACCGGTAAGGGATTGAAAAATTGATTATATTGGGCCCTCCCTCTGAGTGAAGATTCTAAGTATGCCTTCGTTTGTGTAGATACTACATCTGGTCTAAGCCAAGCTTTCCCCTGTCACCACACAAAGCAGGCAACCACCATTAGGGGACTAGAGAAGCTAAGCAGCATTTTGGATACCTTCATTGACTAAGACACTGATTAGGGGTCACATGCCAAAGGTCATGATGTACAGGACTGGGCAAAATCACATGACATGGCATGGCAGCTCCATCTCCCCTACAACCCGCAAATAGTAGCGGGGGGTGGGGGGTGCACTGTGAAAGGACAATTGGAATATGAAAGCAGCGGATTAAATTAGAAATAGGTAAAATTTCTAGGTAGCCAAGGTAACACCTTGGCCCAATGAGATACGGTAGTCTCTGGCTTTAATACACAACACTTGAATGATCAACTAGTAAGGCCTGTTGCCTCATATGACAGACTGGGGACCCCTGCTAAGGTCCCTAATCCCATACAAGTATGGAAATTGCAGGAAACAGCCATTGCCCCAGATCAACATGCTATGCTGCTGAGAACACCAACCTCCACTATGCCTAGGAAAGGAATTACCTACTGGAATTGCAATGGGATGTCCTGCTGGGATGGGTATTACTTCGCACCCCTGGCTAAGGGGGAGCTACTCAATCTTCACTGGGATCCCACTGTCCTGCTGCAAGCCAGACCCATTGAAATGTACTATGCCTGAAATGGAACATGCACCACTGAAAGAGGGGAGAAGGTGGGGTCTTATATATCTCACCCCCAGTCCATCAGCTCACGCCTGACAGGGCTGCCTCCCTCCATCAACATGGATGGTATGCGCAACCAGGTCAAGTTCCTGAAACTGCCAGTTTCCCTCTCCTCAAGGCCAGGTGGGTATGTAGTTTTCCCCTGGTACAATCCTTTGGCTACAGTCTTTGTCTGTCCATTGGCCTGCAGGACGTTCTTGCACACACAGAAGCCCTTACTAAATCCATTCAGCAAGCCTTGAATGACAGCCAACAGAGCATGTCCTTACCAAACACTGAAATGTCTCTACTGAGAAAAACTATCCCAACATAGGATGGCCTTGGACAGTATTACTGCCTTGCAAGGAGGCATCTCTCCCATTATATAAAAAGAATATTGTGTGTTCATTCCTGACAAGTCTGCTAATGTATCATCTTTATTAAATCACATGAGGAGATCAGTGAATGGCCTGGGTATTCCAACTCCCAGCCCAGGGGACTTAGTAAATCAGTAGTTTGAACCATGGAGGTCTTGTTGGAGAAAATTTTGACTCATTTTGGAATCATTGTCTTAATCTGTGTTTTCTCTTACATGTGTCCATACTTTTGTTGTGGCAACTGCCTGTGGTGTAGCCAATGGCTGCCCAAAGAGCCTCCTCAATACTAGAGAAACCCCTTGCTGATGGCTCAGGTCTTGTTACAGAAGAAGGGGGTCCAGGAGATTGTAGGAGTTGGTCATCAAGCGTTGGGGAAGGTCATCAAGAGGACATGGCCACAGGCTGACCTATGAGCTTCACCTGGACAATTGGAGGCTCCTCCCCACCTTCCCTTTCCTTGAAATGTGTGTTCTACCTGCCTTTCCTGCTACCAGAGGCTGCCCTAAGGACATAGCCTTGAGCTAATAATGTGTTGTTGAGGCCGTCTGGAGGATATACATGATTGGACCCAGTTAAGTCCTCTGTGTAAACTTTAAGTATTTGGTGTGTGGGTACAGAGATCTGAATAGCTCGTGGCTACCCAAGATAAGTCTCTCTTACAAGTAAGTGCCCTTACTTAAAAACCTGCCACCTTCCAATCTGGAGGGGCCTGCCTCTTCCTTCAGTCTCTCCCTGCCTTCTGCATAAGGGGGTTGTTTTCAGATTACACCTGGAAAGCTCCCCAGGAAGCTATAAACCAACAATGACCACAACAATAATAAACAATTCTTTCTTACAAGTCCTTCCATGAATGTCATTTTCATCATTCAACACTAAGCATACCTCCATGTGGCATATTAGATGCTATGTATCCAAGTAGAGTAGTTGGAATTCAATTGAACCTATTTTGTGATATTTTAAAAAATTCATTCCTGATCTATGAATCTACAAGGTCATAATGCACAAGACATGAGTCTTGGTCTTAACCATCCATCTGCACAAATTGAATAATTGAATTTTTCTCTAATATTTTAAATTCTAACTAAATTGTAAATTTAGCCTCTCTCCATATGGCATTCAGGACAATGACACAGGTGCCAGATGATGCATGAGTGGGATTCTCGCTCATGTAACACACCTGCTTTGAAGACTTCTGTCATTGTCGGAAAGCTCTGAAAACCTCGAATGCCATTAGGGTGAGAGCATCTCTTATCTCCTCACTACTGGGGAGTATGCAGGATGTTGTTTGGTTTATGTGAACAGTACCCCTCCTGATTTAGGCAACACCCTTAGTATGCTGGTAGATGGGATCTGGAATACAGATTATCTTGAGCTGTTAAGAAAGGAAAAGGTTAAATAAATGTACTTGAGGCCTGAAAGTGGAGGGTAGGGGAACTGTTCCATGGGCCATTCTCACCCAGAGAACATGGAGGAGACACATAATTTTTCAAGTCTTCATAGTTTTGCTTTGGCTTCCTGAAAAGAAAAACATGATCTTGTGGAATTCAAACTGTAGTAAATCCACTGAAATGTTCATTATTGAATTTTAAAAAATGAATGACCATCTTTCTTGTCGAATAATATCAAGGCTAATGGAATCAAAATCTGTGTTTTCTGAAGCCTGTATAATTTTAAAAGACTATTGATACATTTTTCTTTATAAAAACTTGAAAAGCAGCACTTTTGACTTGGCACCAATTTAGTTCTAATAATTCTTAAACCAAATTTCAATCATCAGTGCTGGAAAAGTGATTCATGCATTCATATGTTTGACTCTGAAGCGAGTTGGGGAAAGTCTTCACCAGTAATAACCTTCTGTTCATGAGATATAACCACCCACATGGAAATGGGTGATTTGACTATTCAAACATCTGAGTTGCATGAGGTCCAAATGAGATGTTTTGAAAAAAAAATTTTTTTTTTCCCCTTCAAACTATTACAGCACAATGAAATCTTAAAACACTTGTCAAGTATGTTCTTTAAAAAATTCACTGTTAAGCTGGGGTTATGCTTTGGAAATTCAGGTCTAAAGTAACACTTGTTATGTCTTAATTCCTATAACAGTAGTAACCCAACATTTCAGCAAACTAATTACTATTGTTTGACGTGTGTAGTCAGTCGGCTTAAAGAAAGCTGTAGAGTTCAAGTGTCACTTCGAACAAGGCCTAAGAAAAGCCGAAAGAAATAACTAATCGGGAAGGTTGCTTATCTCAGTTTGATCAGGAGGAGGCTGGTATTCTGTAATGACAGTCCTATCAGCCATTTTTTTTCTTTAATAAATGAGCCAGTCCTTATGTAATGGGCCTTAGGTTGGGCAGTATTTCCTGTCTTATTAGTTACCAAGCCTCCTGGTAGCATCTCCAAAGATGAGGAGAAATGATGTTCCTGCCACAAGTGTATGACAGGCAGTTTTTTCCCCAAATGAGAAGCAAACGGAGTTCATTAGTAAGTTAAATAAAGGTCAGAAATCATTAAACAAAGATGGGGTTGATCCACCCAGCTGAATCAAAAGGCACCAGGCAGCTCTCCTGATGCTTTGCTAGATGCTGTAAGGTGGGGAATCTCAAACCTGCCTGAAAATTAGAACTATCTGGGAAGCCTTAAAACTCCTGATTCCCAGGCCACAACCCAGATCAATGAAGTCAGAATCTAGAGGTAGGACCCCGGCATCAGCACTCTTTCAAGGCAGGGCTTCTCAAACGTTTATGTTTCATAGGTATCAGCTGGGGAAGGAGCTCATATCAAACACACATTATGACTCCGTAGGTAGGTCAAGAGTGGGGCCCAAGGTTCTCTGTTTCTCTCAAGCTCCCAGGTGATACCGACACCATTGGCTGGTAGACCACATACTGGGTAGCAAGTCCAAGGCCTGGTTTCTTCACACATTAGAATGACCCAGGTGAGCGTTTAAGAAAACTAATTGTACAGACTCCAGAGGCCTCCTCACTAGAGGTTCTGATATAATTGGTCTGGAGCTCCAGGCATTACTATATATTAAATGTCTCTCAGGTCATTCAGTTGGAGAGGCGGGGCTGAGAGCCACTGCTCTGTAGAAAAATCTCCACAGCGGGCTACTGACAGTTCACTGACCCACATTTTTTTAAGGAACAAATTTGACAAGTAGGAACAGAAATGCCTCACAGTACCAGCAAAACAGTAGGAAGGTGGTCAGTAGTACGAGTGGACTCCTTCCAAAGTCCCCTGAGGCACACGTGTTCCCTGGGATGTTGTTAATCCAGGACACGGTTGGCTCCAACAGAACCTGAGTACAAGTGGGAAAGCTGGGCCTAATGGCAGCCTCTGCTTCATCTACCATACCCCATGCACCAAAGTGTTAATTCCCTGACCTGTGCTCTCTTCTCTGTGTGCTACTTTATGCTTCCTTTCCCCTGCCCCAGCCAAACCCTTCCAGTGTTCCCTTGGGAGTGGTTTGATGGTTAACTGACTCTCCCATTTTCCCACCTCTGCACAGGACACTCCATCTTCTTCCTCTTACTGGAGCCTTGCTCAACTCTAAAAACACAGTCCTTCCCAGTTTTTCCTTCATCCTTTATGAGAATCTCTGGTGCTCTGACAAGCACATCCTCTGGCCACATGCCCCAAATACTGTCTGCCCCCATTCACTAAGCATCCTCCATCATCTGGGCTGCTTCAGCCTCCATTCAGAATCTTGACCTCTCCATTCCCCAACCTTGTTTTTTCTGAAGACCTCCTGAGCTCTAGCTTTTCTTCACTTCTTTCCTGTGCATCTAGAGCCATTCTTTCCATCACTTGCCCAGCAAAACTTCAACCCTAGATGAATCCAAATGTCCCCCTTCATATACCTATCCCAGACCACTGAGCAATAGACAATTACGCAGTTGCAACTAGCCCTGATGGGATTCTCAAAACCACCCAGCAATATTTCCTTGTCCCCCTCAGTAGCCCACTTTCTCAAGCACCTGCCATTCTTCTTAAATCTGTCTTCTGACACCTTCTTGCTCCTGAAATCACTTTGCCTCCTTCTTCAAGGAGAAAATAGGAAGTGTCAGACAGGAAGTGCCTTAACTTCTTGCCATCAAACTGACAAACTCACTTGCACATACCCTCTTTCCTTCCTTATTACTCTTACTACAACGGGTGTGGTTTCCCTCCACCTGCTCAGAGTATGTCCCTCCACTTGGGAGCCATTCCCTCTTTGCCTCTTTAAACCCTCTCTGTTATCTTTGCACTCTCTGTTTTTCTTATGCTCTCTCTCCTAGCTTCTTCCCACATGTATTTGAATAGATTTAAGCTTCTCCTACCATTAAAAGAAAAAAAAAGAGAATCCTATCTTCTTACAACCACTTCTCCAACTTGCTTGTCCTCTTCAAAGCCAAATTTCTTGAGAAATTGAGAAAATTTTCCTTCCTGTCCATACTCTGTCTTTCCGTTTCCTGTTGTCTCACTCACTCACCTGAGGTCTCACTCCTCCACTTCTCCATCCACTCCACTGACACTTCCTCTACCAACAGTTTCCTTATCAATAAAGTCATCTGACCACTTTTGGTCCTATCTTACTTGACCTCTAGCAGCATCTGTCACTACTTCCTACTTCCCCCTCTTGTCTGCTACCGCACTATGCTTTCTTGGTTTCCCTCTTCCAAGCTCTTTGCATGTGAGAGGACCATTCACAAGAATTGGGTGATCTGGAACATGGCAATACGCAAGCAAATGTAGCAGAATCTTTGTAAGGATGGCTTAAGAGGAAGGTGACTTGATGGTAGTATTGGTGAGGTTCACAGGAGGATGGAATATTCTATATTGGCAGTTGGAAGTGAAGAACCAGAATCTTAAACCAGGACTTTGGATGAGTCAGTCAAAAGTAGGGATAAATAGTTATATCTGTGAGAATGGCAGATGTCATCCACGTGGATACCAGGGCCAAGGGCAGAACTTGCTTGAGAAGAGCCTACAAAGTAGACCAAGAAGCAGTCCTAGGAGAAGTAGAAGGAGAAACAAGGAAGGTAATAGATGAAAACCAAAGTGTGAAAGAGTTTCCAGAATCGACATTCTAGTGTAGTTAAGGGGAATGAAGTTGTCAAGGAGGTCACTAGAGTTGATGGCCCTGGAGAGAGCAATGATGAGGCTGGCCAGATTACAAGGGATTAGACTGTTGGTAAGGAAGATAAACATGTAGAGAAGCTAGAATGATAAGGGATGTGGTTGTGACTGAAGCCAGGTGCACCTAAGCCCCTCCCACACAAAGGAAGATGGGTTGTTACTCAATCTGGAGGCATTTCTAAGATGTCCAGTTCTCTTATCATTCTGTGGTCTGTGGACAGAGCAGGTAAGGACGATCACTCAGATAGAGGTTTAGCACCCTGAGGTTTACCTGGCTTCCTGCAGATGTTAGAGTCCGTTCTGGTTCTGCAAAAACAGTAGCCATGGGGCATGCTTAGGATTGTTATGGGATTAGAAGAAATCTCCCAGTTCCTTCCAATCGCAAAATTCTGTTAACTCTCCGTATACTTTTCCACCCCACAAATAACAGGCTTTTATAAGACAAGCATTCAGAGAATGCTGCTAGTTGATGATGTTGCCTGAAAACAAATTCACAGGCAAGAGGTTGTAGATGATTTTACTGTAACAAAAGATTACGGGACAAAAAGTATCTATCCCTTGCTTCAGCAAAATCCTCTCTGAAAATCTTGATTTGTACCACTATATAAGTTGTCACTGATATCTGCTATGACAGACTGACATGGCTTTTTGACACATTGAAGAGAAAAGAGAAAAACTAATGCAAGTTGGCATCAAGCTCCAGACTGAGTTAAATATTTGGAGAATAATGATACTGCATGGTTCCATTTCCTATAGAGGTGTGAGGCTGGAGACTACATTCAGCTTCTGCACTAGCAGCACCTGTGAGTCATACCTAACATAAAATGGTAAACCATGGCCATTAATTAAGAGGTTTTACAAGGTGGTCAATACCCACTTGAAATCAAGCTCATAATTCATAGTCCCCATTTATGACACAGACACAAACACACACACAAATGAGAATCAATCAGATGTACAAGATGCTCTGAAAAGATACACCTGTGGGAACCAGCGACCGAACAAATCCTTCAAGAATCCTGAGAAGCACAATCTTAAACAATATGTGAACATGTGTACCAATGATTGCCAGGAAAGCCCAGTGGAGCACAAAGGTTCTCTTGGCCCTGAGTAATCCATTGGGAGGCAAATCCATGTGCTGCCAATAGCCAAGCCATCGAACAAACGTTATGGGGATCATGAATAGAGAGAACTTGACCACTTTCATAATCAAACCGAACTGACACATGATTGCGCTCAACTGCTACAAGAAACGACTGTGAAAGGGGCTGAAAATACCACTCCATGGCGGCTGGTAGACGCGGTCTCTTCAAGTAAGACTGACAAAATATCAGGCCACCATAAGGCAAAGGAGCAATGCTATAAACAGCATCAGCTCAGGCACAGACTGTGTGTTGGTGGGGGGACACAAGTCCTGTCACCTGTCATTGTGGCAGTGTGGGTCCTGAAGTCACTTAGGCCTGAGGAGCAATCACCAGAGGCATGATGGGAAAAATACATCAGACATTACTGGATGCCATATTATAAGAACATAAAACAAATGGTCATATGTGTAAATGTTTTTTTGTATGTCTTATAGCCTAGGTGATTTTGACTATATGTATTTGTGATTAAACTATGGCCTGCCCAAACTGCATTGTGTTTTACTTAAACATGTTTTTTTTTTTAAATTTAAAAAAGCCCATTTGCTTAAATACCTGGAGCCAAAGAAAGAAATTTCATCAACGGAGACTGGATTAGAATATATAAAACCCAGGAGATCTAGTCATGCTGAGAAATCAATTATTGAGGTCAAATAGTGACCAGAGTGGCTTCCAATTGGAAAGCACTTTATCTGCTGGCACACTGCCTGTGAACATGCATGCAGTTAATGTAATCTTTATGTTTTCCAGATTTGGTCAGGTAATATGGAACAGAAAGTAAATTGTTTCTCATGTCAAGAGAAGGAAAAGGAAGTAGACAAGTGATTAGTGTGCAGAGAAAGTTGACCTCTGCTCTTCTATGCTATAAATAGAAAGCAATCATAGATATGCTTGTGTGTAAAGGTAACACGCTTAAATAAGTCCAGGGCTTTCTAAGACATGGAGAGTCATGAGAGAAAGAATCAAAGTTTAAGCTGAAAATAGAAATGAAGAGGAGAGGAAGGATTAGTATTATTAACAAATAGAGAAAACATTTATGTCTGTATTTGTATTTCTCTAAATGTTCTGGTTTGTTAACATTTCTTAAGAAATAGTAACAATTAAAGGTTAGTTCATATTAATACTTTGCTATTTTAAGTCATAATTCTAATGGGGATAAAAGCAATCATTGAAAGAGATTGTGTGTTGTAATACACAACTTAATTTGTCTGCATTTATGGAAAGCCAGGGATCAACCAACCCTTCTCTCTTGGCTTCTGAATATCAAAAATGTACTTAATGACCTCACATCTTTTTAAAAATCACTGATCTTTATCCATCTCCTGAACTCCAAGTTGGCCAACACGCCTCTCCTCCTGGATGTCCTACCAGCACTAGCTGACAATTTGAGTGTTTCTTGTTTTCCTCTCAACTTGTCCCTCTTCCAGGGCTTCCTGTCTGGAACAGGCCTTCAATCTCAGCCATTGCCACTCTCTGTTCTCTCAAAGATCCCCCGTTTAATCACCCCATCAAATCTGTCCCTTCCCCTTCACCTGGTTAAGATCCCAGGCTCTCTTCCTTGGACTTGGTAAGTCTCATTGCTCTGGACCTCCATATTCCAGTCTACCCTCTACCTTCTCCTGGGATTATCTTGTGATCTCTGTGAACTTCCAATTGCCTTTATGATGTGGCCTAACCTCCCCCAGAAGACTCTGCACTCCAGCCTCACTGCCATCCTCCTCTTCTCCCTCTTCCTGCGCTCTGGCCATACTGTTGTCCTTCTTTCCTCAAGCCTTATCTTTTCTCAAGCCTCTGGCTGGAATGCCCTTTTCTGGAGCCCCTGCAAATCCTACTCTGTGCTTCCTGTGTAAAGCTCTTCTGGTCTTATAAAGCTCTTCTCCTTGGCAGAATTCATCTCCCTGTCCTCTGTACTACTGTGGCACTCAGTTCTCACTTGGGTGGAGCACTTATCGCATTATGTTAAAGTTGCTGATGGGTCTGTCTTACCAATCAGATTACAAGCTCCTTTAGGGGATGAATTGGGTCTCAAATCTCTCTCCATTGAAAGCACCTAGCGGAAGGGCTGGCAAATGGAAGATGGTTAGACAACCCTAATTAAGTTAAGTGTTATTTCTTCAGGCCCTCAAGCCAGGAATTACCTGGTGACAACTCACTCATATTGAGGGCTGGTAAGGAGGAAAGAGAGATTCATAAGTAGATTCACAATCTTAGAACCATAATAAAAATGTTTCCTCCCCAAATTCAGTGGAAATTCTGGGAGAAAAATAGATAAGTGAAATCTAGGAGCTGTCCTTTACAAATCTAAAGCCTATTAAAATAATAGTATGCTGTGTATAGTTTTGTAAGGTCATAAAAACAGCCATGGTTAGTGTTTAAGTTTAGAAAATGTTTAGATATTTGAAAATGCATGAAGTGAATAAATGTATGTGTATGGAGAACAATTCTGGTGTACCATTTTTTAAAAAGGTTTTATTTATTTTCTTGTCAGACAGAGATCACAAGTAGGCAGAGAGGCAGGCAGAGAAAGAGGAGGAAGCAGGCTCCCTGCTGAGCAGAGAGCCTGATGTGGGGCTCGATCCAAGGACCCTGAGTTCATGGCCTGAGCCAAAGGCAGAGGCTTTAACCCACTGAGCCACCCAGGTGCCCCTGGTGTACCATTTTTTGAACTATTATTTATTTATACAAAGAAAATTGCACAAGTTGTAAGTGTACAGCAGCTTGATGAATTTTCACCAGGAGAATAGCCATGTAACCAACATCCAGATCAAGAAATGGAACATTCCTTGACCTCCAGGAATCTCCTTGTGCCCTTCTGCAATTACTGCCCTCTGTCTCAAGGGCAACCACTAGTCTAACTTTTAACACCATGGATTTCTGTCTTGCCTGTTTTGATTCATGTATAAATGGAATTGTACAGTATACATACATTACACATAGACTATAATGTATACAGTATAACACACTGTAATGTATTCTGTTTTATTTCCTTCACTTAATATTTTATGAGATTCAACCATATTGTGAGTAGCAATAATGCTTCTTAAATTTGTACATGTGAATATTTCCTGGATTGTATTACTAGTGGAGCTATAAGGTGCTGAACTGTAAGGAACCCAACATTACTTTATTTTGGCCAGGAATTACCTCAAGTAGCTATGAAACCAGAAGTCAACCACAAGAAAAAAATCTGGAAAGACCCCAAATACATGGAGGATAAATAACATGCAACTAAACAACGAATCAGCCAACCATGAAATCAAACAAGAAATTTTAAAAATACATGGAAACACATAAAAGTGAAAACACAATGGTCCCAAACCTTTGGGATACAGCAAAAGTGGTTCTAAGAGGGACGTAGTAATAATAAACGCCTAGCTCAAGAAGCAAGAAAAGTCTCAAAAAAACAACCTAACCTGTACCTAGAGGAGCTAGGATAATAACAACAAATAAACCCTAAAGCCAGCAGAAGGAAGGAAATAATAAAGATCAGAGCAGAAATAAATGATATAAAAACTAAAGAAACAATAGAACAGATCAATGAAACCAGGAGCTGGTTCCTTGGAAAAAATTAATAAAACTGATAAACCTCTAGCCAGACTTAACAAAAAGAAAAGGGACCCAAATAAATAAAGTCACAAATGAAAGAGAAGTAACAACCAACATTACAGAAATACAAACAATTAGAAAAGAATATTATGAAAAATTATATGCCTACACATTGGACAGGATAGAAGAAATGGATAAATTCCTAGAAACATATAAAATACCAGAACTGAAACAGGAAGAAATAGAATATTTGAATAGACAGATATCCAGCAAAGACATTGAATCAGTAACCAAAAACTCCCAACAAACACAAATCCAGGACCAGATGGCTTCATAGGTGAATTCTTTTTTGTTTTTAATTTAATTTTTTTCAGTGTTCCAAAATTCATTGTTTATGCACCACACCCAGTCCTCCATGCAATACCTGTCCTCCATAATACCCACCACCAGGCTCACCAAACTCCCACCTCCTCCTTTCCAAAATCCTCAGTTTATTTCTCAGAGTCCACAGTCTCTCATGGTTTGTCTCCCTTCTGATTTCCCCCAACTCACTTCTCTCCATCTCCCCATATCCTCTGTGTTATTCCTTATGCTCCACAAGTAAGTGAAACCACATGATAATTGACTCTCTCTGCTTGATGTATTTCATTCAGCATAATCTCTTCCAGTCCTGTCCATGTTGATACAAAAGTTGGGTATTCATCCTTTCTGATGGAGGCATAATACTCTATTGTATATATGGACAATATCTTCTTTATCCATTCGTCTGATGAAGGGCATCTTGGTTCTTTCCACAGCTTGGCAATTGTGGCCATTGCTGCTATGAACATTGGGGTACAGATGGCCCTTCTTTTCACTCCATCTGCATCTTTGGGGTAAATACCCAGTAGTGAAATTGCAGGGTCATAGGGAAGCTCTAACTTTTTCTTTTCCTTTCTTTTTTTTTAAATTTCTTTTCAATGTTCCAGAATCCATTGTTTATGCACCACACTCAGGGCTCCATGCAATACATGCCCTCCATAATACCCACCACCAGGCTTACCCAACCCCCCACCCTCTCCCCTCCTAAACCTTCAGTTTGTTTTAATTTCTTAAGGTGTCTCCACAGTTTTCCAAAGTGGCTGCACCAACTTGCATTCCCACCAACAGTGTAAGAGAGTTCCCCTTTCTCCACATCCTCTCCAACACTTGTTGTTTACTGTCTTGTTAATTTTGGCCATTCTAACTGGTATAAGGTGGTATCTCAGTGTGGTTTCGATTTGAATCTCCCTGATGGCTAATGATGATGAATGTTTTTTCATGTGTCTATTAGCCAGTTGTATGTCTTCTTTGGAGAAGTGTCTGTTCATGTCTTCTGCCCATTTTTTGATGTGATTATCTGTTTTGTGTGTGTTGAGTTGGAGGAGTTCTTTATAGATCTTGGATATCAGACCTTTGTCTGTAGTGTCATTTGCAAATATCTTCTCCTATTCTGTGGGCTGCCCCTTTGTTTTGTTGACCATTTCCTTTGCTGTGCAGAAGCTTTTGATCTTGATGAAGTCCCAAAAGTTCATTTTCACTTTTGTTTCCTTTGCTTTTGGAGACATATCTTGAAAGAAGTTGCTGCAGCCTATGTCAAAGAGGTTACTGCCTATGTTCTCCTCTAGGATTTTGATAGATTCCTATCTCACATTGAGGTCTTTTACCCATTTCAAGTTTATTTTTGTATATGGTGTAAGTGAATGGTTGAGTTTCATTCTTCTATACATAGCTATCCAATTTTCCCAGCACTATTTATTGAAGAGACTGTCTTTTTCCCACTGTATAATTGTTCCTGCTTTGTCGAAGACTACTTGACCATAGAGTTGAGGGTCCATATCTGGGCTCTCTACTCTTTACACCTTAAAGAACTGGAGAATCAACAACAAATTAAGCCAACTCCACAAACAAAAAGGAAAATAATCAAGATCAGAGCAGAGATCAATAAGATAGAAACTAGAGATTCAGTAGAAAATATCAACAAAATGAGAAGCTGGTTTTTTGAAAGAATCAGTAAGATCGAAAAACCATTGGCCAAACTAATCCAAAAGAAAAGAGAGAAGACCCAAATTAATAAAATTATGAATGAAAAGGGAAAGATCATGACTAACAGCAAGGAAATAGAAACAATCATCAGAAATTATTATCAACAGTTACATGCCAATAATTTAAGGAACCTAGACAAAATGGATGCATTCCTGGAAACCCATAAACTTCCAAAACTGAATCAGGGAGAAATTGACAACCTTCATAGGTGAATTCTACCAAACATTTAAAGAAGAGTTAATACATATTCTTGTTTGGTGACTAAGATAACATATTTTTTAAAATTATGTTAAAATTGTAAAAAAAAAAAAACTTATTCTTCTCAAACTATTACAAAAAATAGAAAGGGAAGGAAAACTTCCAGATTCATTTTACAAGGCCAGCATTACCTCGATACCAAAACCAGATAAAGACCTCACAAAAAAAGAGAACCACAGGCCAATACCTCTGATGAATACAGCTGCAAAAATCCTCAATAGAATACTAACAAACCTAATCCAACAACACGTTAAAAATAATCATTCACCACGATCAAGTGGGATTATTCCTGGGATACATGGATCATTCGATATTCACAAGTCAATCAATGTGATACATCACATTAATAAGAGAAAGGGTAAGAATCATATGATCATTTTTCTCTTTTTAAAAGATTTTATCAATTTATTTGACAGAGAGAGATAGTAAGAGAAGGAACACAAGCAAGGGGACTGGGAGAGGGAGAAGCAGACTCCCTACTGAGCAGGGAATGGGGCTCGATCCCAGGATCTTGGGATCATGACCTAAGCCAGAGGTAGACACTTAACGACTGAGCCACCCAAGTGCCCCCATACAATCTTTTCAATGGATCCAGAAAAAAGCATTTGATAAAGTACAATATCCATTCATGAAAAAAAACCCTCAATAAAGTACATTTGGAGGGAACACACCTCAACATAATAAAGGTCATCTATGAAAAGTCCTCAGCTCACATCATCCTAAATAGGGGAAAACAGAGCTTTTCCTCTACAGTCAGAAATAATACAGGGATGTCAACTCTCACCACTTTTTTTCAACATAGTACTAGAAGTCCTAGCCATAGCAATCAGACGACAAAAAGAAATAAAAGGTACTCAAATAATCAAGGAAGAAGTCAAACTTTCACCATTTGCAGATGACATGATACTCTGTATAGAAAATCCTAAAGTCTCCACCAGAAAACTGCTAGAATTCATACAGTCAAGTTGCAAGAAACAAAATCAGTGTACAGAAATGAGTTGTATTTCTATACCTCAATAATAATGCAGCAGAAAGAGAAAATAGGGACTCAATCCCATTTACAATTGCATTTAAAATAATAAGATACCTAGGAATAAACCTAACTAAAGAGGTGAAAGACCTGTACCCTGAAAACTATAAAAACTGATGAAAGAAATTGAAGATGACACAAAAAACTGGAAAGACAGTCCATGATCATGGATCGTTAGAACAAATATTGTTAAAATATCTAACCTACCCAAAGAAATCTACACCCTTAATGCAATCCTTATCAAAATACCAATAGCATTTTTCATAGAGCTAGAACTAACAGTCCTAAAATTTATATGGAATCACAAAAGCCCTGAATAGCCAAAGCAATTGGCTAAGCAAATTAGCTAAGAAAAGCTAAGCAAAGCTGGAGACATCACAATTCCAGACTTCAAGTTATATTACAAAGTTATGGTGACCAAGACTCTATAGTCCTGGCACAGAAATGGACACACAGATCAATGGAACGGAATGGAAAATCCAGAAATGAATCCACAATCACATAGTCAATTAATCTTCAACAAAGCAAGAAAGAATATTCAATGGTAAAAAGATAGTCTGTTCAACAAATAGTGTTGGGAAAACTGAACAGCAACATGCAAAAGAATGAAACTGGACCACTTTCTCCACCATACACAAAAATAAGCTCAAAGCGGATTAAAGGCCCAAATATGAAACCTGAAACCATAAAAATCCTAGAAAAGAACACAACCAATGACCTCTTTGACATGGGCTGGAGCAACTTCTTTCTAGATATGTCTCCTGAGGAAAGGGGAACAAAAGCAAAAATAAACATTAGGGCTACGTCAGAATAAAAATCTTCTGCAGTCAGCAAAACTAAAAGGCAGCCTAAAGAATGGGAGAAGATATTTGCAAATGACATATCCTATAAAGGGTTAGTATCCAAAATACATAAAGAACTTGTGAAACTCAATATCCCAAAAACGAATAATCCAATTAAAAAATGGACAGAAAACATGAATAGACATTTTTCCAAAGAAGACATGCAGGTGGCCGACAGACACATGAAAAGATGCTTAGCAACACTTATCATCAGGGAAATGCAAATCAAAAGTACAAGATATATCACCTTACACCTGTCAGAATGGCTAAAATCAACAACACAAGAAACATGAGGTGTTGGCAAGGATGGGGAGAAAGGGGAACACTCTTGCATTGTTGGTGGGAATGCACACTGGTGCAGCCACTCTGGAAAACAGTATGGAAGTCCCCCCAAAAAGTTAAAAATAGAACTCCTCTATGATCCAGCAATGACCCTACTAGGTATTTACCCAAAGAATACAAAATACTAACTTAAAGGGATACACACACCCTGATATTTATAGCAGCATTATCTACAATAACCAAATTATGGAAATAGTCAAGTGTCCATCAACTGATGAATGAATAAAGAAGAGATGTTATAGACACACACACACACACACACACACACACACACACACACACACACACACAGGCATATTACTCAGCCATAAAAAAGGGAATGAAATCTTACCATTTGCAACAACATGGATGGAGCTAGAATATTATGCTAAGCAAAATTAAGTCAGAGAAAAGATAAATATCATCTGATTTCATGCATATGTGAAATTTAAGGAAAAAAAAAACGAATAAGCAAAGGGAATAATACACAGAGAGAAAGGCAAATGGAGAAACAAACCAGTAACTATGTTACCAGAGGAGAATGGGGTGGGGGGATGGGTGATACAGGTGATGGGGACGAAGGAACGCCCTTGCTGTGATGAGCACTGGGTGATGCATGGAAGCAATGAATCACTATATTGTACACTGGAAACTAATATTACACTATAGGTTAACTAACTAGAATTTAAATAAAAACTTTAAAAGAAAGAATTACTTCAAGTAAAACTATCCACATTATAGTAGATAAAAAAGTTGCCATGTTTCAGAACTTTATGAATGCCACATTTTTAAAATCTGAAACACTAACCATGGTGGTTTTTAATGAGCTTGCCAAATGATATATAGTTTATTATTATGTCAATAGACATCTGGTCAGTAATTTAGTAAAAATGTTTAGAGTGAAAGAAGAAATGCAGCAGAATCACAAAGCACAATTTCAGGGGGGGAACTGAGTGGGGACAGACTCTAGAAGTTCATTCAACAAAAGTTTTGCTGCAGGATTATTTTTGAAATTGGTCTAACTTCCTGAAATCTAGAAACAATTTTTGCCTATTTGGGTGCTTCATGTTTGTCATTTTCATAAAAATTTAAAATTAAGATTTGAACAAAACTTTACTATTTCACATGTCCTAACCACAGATTGCTGAGGCAGATGAGAAGAAAAATGGAAGGGTTGCTTCCATTATTGTGGAAGCAATGGTAGAATGAATTTCAGATCGAATTTGTAAAACAAATACAGAAGGTTCATCTGTGGTTTCCAGCATTTGAAAGCATGTGTTCAGCACTTAGCAAGCTGTACCTCCAGTGGTATTATAATACGTATTTATTACACAGTGCTATTACACCACTACCCTCATCCTCCAACTTTGCCCACTCTCCTATGAGCACCTACCTTGGGGATTAAAGAAACCAGTCATCCAAAATGCATTGGGCCTCCCTTCAAATATCCAAGTAGAAAATTGAGCATTTCTTTCCAGAAGTTCAGTAAACCAAAAGCCCAGTGTGGATGAATCCCAGGACACTCTTTTCCAAATCTGAGGTATGCGAGCATCATACATGTTGTCCAGGGCATCTCTCAAATTCTGAAAAGGAGTGAGTTAAAAGATAAGAATGGGCAACACCCACAAAAGAGGGAAATGAAAATTGAGATCATAGCTCACCTCACTCATAATGATTGTCCCTTCAATGGCCAATTTTAGATCACTCAAGCTACTGCGAAGTATTGAGATGACTTTTTGCATTCTGTCAATTTCTTGTCTAAGAAATATGTTCATTGAATTGAGATGTCCCATCTTTATCAAACGAGCTTTCACCTAAAAAAAAAAAAAAAGCATACAAGAAAGGATTTTTTTTTTCTTTTTTTAATCATCTGTCATTTCTCTTCCAATGAGCTCTTCTTTCTCTATTCTTTTTCTTCCTCTGGATATATCTCTACTAGACCAAATGGATTCTAAAATATCTCTTGTGGAACCAAACTTGACATTAAATTCCCCATTTTCCAGGCCTCAAAAACTACTGTTCAACTAAAATGGTTTTTATTCCCTACTGATTGTACTTAGTTGGTAATTGGAAATGTACTTTAAAAAGCTGAGACAAAATTGTACCTTTTTCCCCTTTCAAATGATTAAGTGCTAAGTGTCAGTTAAATATTCTTTTGCAATCTAACCTTTGTAAAAGTACAGTTTGGCATGGGTTTTTTTTTCATAATGCTTACAGAGTTGTTATTAGAAATGTCACAGAAAGTTAATATGGCCAAAATCTTTACAGAGCAAGTAACCAATAAATCATTGGTTGCAGCTTCCTAAGATCATTATTGCCCTGGTTAGGATGACTAAAGAGAGCCTTTCCTAATCTAATCAATGAAAATATTTGACTTTGTGTGAGAGCCATTAAGCACCTGTCATTTGTCCCTTTAGTATACCATTTATTGACCATTTGAAGAGATCAATATAAAAGCATCTGGTTCTGGGAATAATAAAATATAATAATTATTGGAAAATAGGCCACTATATATGCATATTTGAATTTAGTGACCTATCCCCAAGAAAAGATTGACTATGAATATCGGCAAGAACTCATACAGAGATCTGAACTTTCTCCTTGCCACAATCGAAGAGATGTCAGTATAGGAAGGGTAAGGACAGACGCATGGAGTGGGACAGAATTTAGAGAGATGTACTAGTCCACAGAACCACCAGAAAGACAGCTGCAGGATTCTCTGCTGGAGACACCCACGGCCCCCTTTTTGAGTCATGGAATGTTAGAGACGATGGACTTCAGGTTCATCTGGGCCATCCCCTCATTTTCCAGAACACGTTTGCGACCATGGTGCTGAAGTGTCCCATTCAACAATGGACCCCTCTCCTTTCCTGCAGCTGGGCCACTTCTAATGAACAAGGGATGAAGAGGGGAAGCACAAACTCAGGGAAGCAGTGATATAAAATCGGACAGCCCAGGTGGGAGTATCGGGGCAGGGAGAGCAAATGATATTGCAATCCCAAACATGTTGGTGGAGGTCCCTAACAGTCACCATACCAACCTTCAGGCATTCTCCTAAATTCCTGGTTCTGCAACTTACATTTTTACAGGTTCCACTGCCTCATTCTCATCTTGAGCCCTTCAGCCTCCAGCCCCCTTTAAATCATGACTACTCTGTAGAAATTCACACTGAAGGAAAAAGGAAATTATGGAAATACTTTTGCAGCCCTCACAAGTGGGAAATTCAGCCCAGGTATTGGCTACCATGTCACATCAATAGCCCAGCTACCTTTTAGTATGCTAACAGCCCCAAACTAATCACCTTGCCCTACTTACAGTTTTATTTTTATTTATTTATTTATTTATTTATTTTAATTTCTTTTCAGCATAACAGAATTCATTGTTTATGCCTACTTACGGTTTTAAATGAGAAACTTCTTTTGCAATAGAGACAAGCTTAGGAAAAACTGAAACTCTTGAAAATCTAATTTTAGTACTGATTTTACTTTGAATATGGTTATTGTTCCAGCCTAAAATTAACTTTTTATTAATAAGAAGAAAGATGTGCTGCAGTCTTACATAGGATTTTCATTATGTTTCCGGGACCCGGTAGTCTCTTCTTGAGTGATGTGGCTGCGTTTTTACTATGGAAGTCAATAGTATAATTATATTTCAATTTACAAAATTCACTTTGCAGCCACATTTTCAAGAACACATCTCTCTTTTCTGTGAAATAAAGGACACTAAAAGATAAGTGATCTTGGAGGAGGAAGCCGTTTTAGCTGCTCCAGTACAAAC
Organism: Lutra lutra; assembly: GCF_902655055.1. Taxonomy (NCBI): domain Eukaryota; kingdom Metazoa; phylum Chordata; class Mammalia; order Carnivora; family Mustelidae; genus Lutra; species Lutra lutra. The sequence goes on from NC_062283.1 coordinate 66,503,449, forward strand.
TCCTTCCCATTTAGCAAACCACTTAGCGACGTCCCTCGCGTTCAGTCCCTGCTAGAGTACTGCCAGAACGGAGAACTTGGGGAAGTTGCCCTGACCAAGCCTGGATAGCTCAAATTATCCCAAGATCCTGGCCCCCTCCTCTGGTAATACCAACCTGTGGTCTAGTCAACCAGAGTGAGTTTTAGCTCACCTTCACGTGCCAGCTTTGAAAACATTTGCAGGCAGGTTTTATGCCTCATCTGTCTCCTGAAGATCACTTAACAATGAGCCATTGAAAGTATGTACTTATACCATGTATCCGTCTGCAAAAATGTTCCCCCCCTACTACAATTATCTCTATGTGAAGCAATGGATTTCAGTATCTTGGCCAAATGCCTTGGTACCTATTTACATAACAGAAGCAAAAACCATTTTAAGAAGCCAGAAAATGTTTTTTATTGCTGAGGGTACTCATTGCAGTGGGAGGCCTGTACTCAAGCAGCCTCGGGGCTCTCAGCAAACAAGATCAATTTTCCCCAGACTTGGGGAAGCAAGTCAGGGTAGACAGAAGACCATAGTTACACCAGTACTAAGGGCGTTAGCCTCTCCCTTCTTGGTTGAAGAGCTACCCTTGACTCAGCCCCATCTGGGACTCTGACCGTCAGCAGTGAGGAGTGGAGGCTGAAAGCAAGAGACAGGAGGTCCTAGATGGCCAGAGGACACAATCCCGTCTTCTTGCATGAAGAAGGAGACCAAGAAAGACCAAGAAAGAGGACCTTTCACAGAAATTTCAACCACCCAGAAGTTTTACCACAATTAAGGATTTCTTTTCTTTTTTTTTTTTTAGATCAGCTGTTCTCAAAGATCCCCTCAGGCCCAGAGAGGCTTTCAGGGAGTCCACAAAGTTGAATGTTTTTCATAGTAATCCTAAGACATCACTTGACTTTTTAACTCTTCTTCTCTCAGGAGTATACAGAGAAGTCTTCCAGCTATGTGACATGTGGGATCACAACAGATCAAATACAGAAGCAGATATGAAAATCTACCTACCTTCTATTAAACGGGCCTGAAAGAGATTTGCAAAAATGTAAAACAATCCCACTATTCTTAATGATTTTTTTTGTCTTGGAAAATATAATTTTTTTAAATAAAAATATTATTTGTGTTAATATGTAGTGGGTTTTTTTACTGTTACTTTATAATAATTAATACGTATTTTTGAAATGTGTCAGTTTAAAGTCCTACTATATTAAATATCAGTAGTTATAACCCACATAAATAAAAGCTATTTTTGGGGAAGTCATTTTGTAAAGGGGTCTTGAAGTTAAAAATATTTTGAGAAAAACCGGCTTAGATCAATAAGCAAACAGGTGGGAGGTTCAAGAAATAGAAAACTATTGCCATCCACATGGGGAGTGAATTCATTTAAATGGCTTGCTTTCCTGGCTGGGTGGACTGTCCACTGGCTGGGTGGACTGTCCACTGGCTGAGTGGACAAAGCAGGCGTGGGTAAGGGAAGTGGAGAGACATTTCCAGCCTAGAAGGATAAGATGTCTGGGGATCCAAAGACAGAGAAATCCAAAGATGGGAGAAGGGTAGAGAAAAGGCAATTGAAACAGAAGATAGAGTAGGAGGCAGATGAAGAAAGGCATCAGGAAAAGTGCAGATCATAGTTTGCAAGGTACTTGAGATAAAGCAAGGAAGAAACCACAAGGTTAAAAGAAAAGAGTTGCAAAGGAAGCAGGAATGAATAGAGCGGAGAGAGAATGAAATCTACTGTCCCAGGACATCCTAGGCTTTGTAGAACCCAAAGATAGCCCTGTACATACTGGGGGCAAAGGGTGTAGCTTACCTCGTGAGGAATGTAATCAGCAGGCAGTTTGCTCAGCATATCTTCAGATAATCTATAAACGATGGCTTCCCGGGTCTCTCCCACACCCCCTCCACTCTCTTTGGGTTGAATGTTGGTAATTGTTTCAAGAACAGCAGAAGCAGTGTTACTCTGATACCTGATAAAAGAGTGAACTGTTCAGAATGTAACAGGGAAATGTATGTTCAGAGATAATTATCAAAGCTAAGATGAACTGAATAAGATCACTTAAAGCCAGATAGAAAAAAAGAGGGTGAGGGGAAGGAAACTTTACCATCAACCCACAGGAATGAAAAAACTAGAGATCCATATCCTACTGCCTCCTAACAAAACATCAAGAACATCACAGAAATGAAAGGCTCTCCCCATCTTTAGGGAGAGATTCCACAAATGTCCTCAGTAACCCAAAATGGTACTCTCCAATTTTGCTTGTCACTACAAATCTCATGCTGGGCAACAAACACATCTCCTTTTATTCTGCCCAGTTATAGACTGGACATGAAAATCTATAATTAACATGATAGTTTGTTAGATCAAAGAAGATCACTCATTTTTCCTCTGTGAGTTATACATTACTAAAATGTCTTTGGTATTTTCTGTTTTTTCTCACTTTCCCACTTTATGACTTCCAAAATAATCTATTGGCATCCATCTGCTGCACCTGTCTAAAGGTATCCACCCATCTTTAAAATCTATGTATCCAATAAAGATTTACTATGTTCCAGGCACAGAGCTAGGTGCTATAATATGATGATAAACAGATCCCTGCCTTGGTGCCCCTCACTATCTACTGGAAGAGGGATGCATTTGTCAATACCACTTTAATACATGTTGTGGAAGAAAAGAACAGGATGCTTTAAAACAATAATCTGTCCGTGTCTCTTTCTTGCTTTTATTCTCACTCTCTAGATCTCTTCTGGGTCAACCAGATGCTCTGAGAGGCACACACTTAGTTTTTTCTTGAAGTGCCTGGGTCTAGAAACACGGATGGTGTGTTTGCATGAGTGTGAGAGTCAGTAGGATATTAAAGTCCTCTACTGTTATTGTATTATATATTGTATTGTTGCACTGCTGTCAATTTCTCCCCTTTGGTCTGCTAGTATTTGCTTTATATATTTAGGTGCTCCTATGTTGGGTGCACAAATATTTACAAATGTTGTATCCTCTTGTTGAATTGACCCTTTATCATTATTTAATGACCATCTCTGTCTTTTATTGCAGTCTTTGTTTAAAAGTGTATTTTGTCTGATATAACTACCCAAGTTTTCTTTCAGTTTCCATATGCATAAAACCTCACTTTTCATTCCTTCACTTTCAGTCTGTGCAGGTCCTTACATTTGAAGTGAGTCTCATTCAATGGGTCTTCATTTTTGGTTTGTTTGTTTGTTTTTTAAATCCATTCAACCACTCTATGATTTTGATTGGAGAATTTAGCCCATTTACATTTGAAGTAATTATCACCAGGTATGTGCTCATTGTTATGTTGTTCATTGTTTTTGACTGTTCTTTGTTCTTTTCTGTTCCTTTTCTCTTCTCCTTCTCTTCTCTTGTGGTTTGATGACTTTCTCTAGTGTTAGATTCCTTTCCTATTATCTTTTCTGTATCTATGATAGACTTTTGCTTTGTTACCATGAGGCTCACATATAACAACTTATAAATATAACAGTCTATTTTAAGGGGCATCTGGGTGGATCAGTGGGTTGAGCCTCTGCCTTCAGCTCAGGTCATCTCAGGGTTCTGGAATAATGTGCCTATAACCAGGTCTCAAAGAATCCAACAGTTAATTTCCAACAGACATGAGCTCACAGTCAAAAGTTAAAAAAAAAAAAAAAAACTCATAAAGAAACAAAGAGCAAGAGCTCTTGTTCTAAGCAAGAGCCAGTAGAAACAACACAAAGCAGAACCAGACCTGCAAAGATCACAGATAATAAATTTTCAGATGCACATTAAATAGATGTTTTTACTATATCAGGGAATTTTTAAAAAAGCATTATTCAAAATATAAGTATGAGACAGGAAAATCTAAACATGAGTAGCATATGTTAAAAAGAGCCAAATAAAACTTTTGAAAATTTGAAAAAATATCAAAATTGAAAAACTGCATTAGTTTTTTATTGCTGCTATAACAAATTACCACAAAATAACTATCTTGGGGTGCCTGAGTGACTCAGTCACTTAAGCCTCTGACCCTTGATTTCAGCTCAGGTCATGATCTCAGGGTCACAGGACTGAGCCCAGCATCAGGCTCTATGCTCAGCAAGGAGTCTGCTTGAGATTCTTTCTCTCCCTCTGCCCCTCCTCCTACTTGTGCCCTCTCTCTAAATAAATAAAATCTTTTTGAAAATAAGTGTCTTACTTCTCCAATGAAGACATACAAATGGCTATCAGACACATGAAAAAATGTTCATCATCACTAGCCATCCAGGAGATTCAAATTAAAACCACATTTGAGACACCACCTTACACCAGTTAAAACGGCTAAAATTAGCAAGACAGGAAACAACATGTGTTGGAGAGGATGTGAGAAAGGGGAACCCTCTTACACTGTTGGTGGGAATGCAAGTTGGTGAAGCCACTTTGGAGAACAGTGTGGAGATTCCTCAAGAAAATTAAAAATAGAGCTTCCCTATGACCCTGCAATTGCACTACTGGGTATTTACCCCAAAGATACAGATGGAGTGAAAAGAAGGGCCATCCATACCCCAATGTTTATAGCAGCAATGGCCATGGTCACCAAACTGTGGAAAGAACCAAGATGCCCTTCAACGGACGAATGGATAAGGAAGATGTGGTCCATATACACTATGGAGTATTATGCCTCCATCAGAAAGGATGAATACCCAACTTTTGTAGCAACATGGACAGGACTGGAAGAGATTATGCTGAGTGAAATATGTCAAGCAGAGAGAGTCAATTATCATATGGTTTCACTTATTTGTGGAGCATAACAAATAACATGGAGGACAAGGGGAAATGGAGAGGAGAAGGGAGTTGAGGGAAATTGGAAGGAGAGGTGAACCATGAGAGACTATAGACTCTGAAAAACAATCTGAGGGTTTTGAAGGGGCGGGGGGTGGGAGGTTGGGGGAACCAGGTGGTGGGTATTAGGGAAGGCACGGATTGCATGGAGCACTGGGTGTGGTGCAAAAACAATGAATACTGTTATGCTGAAAAGAAATAAAAATTTTTTAAAAATGTAAGTGTCTTAAAACAACATAAATTTATTATCTTACAGTTCTGTAGTTAATAAGTCTGACATAGGTCTCACTGGAATAAAATAAAAATGTCAGCAAGGCTGAGTTCCTCTCTGTAAGTGATTGGTTAAGATCCATTTCCTTGATCATTTGAGCTGTTGGCAGAATCTACTTTCTTACTGAGGACCCCAATTCTTTGGTAGCTATTCATGACAGTGGCAGGTCAAGTCCCTTTCTCACTTTGAATTTTTTTTTAAGGTTTTGTTTATTTGACAGAGAGAGAGAGAGATCACAAGTAGGCAGAGAGGTAGGCAGAGAGAGAGGAGGAAGGAGGCTCTTGCTAGGCAAAGAGCCTGATGTGGGGCTTGATCCCAGGACCCTCAGACCATGACCTAAGACCAAGGCAGAGGATTTAACCTACTGAGCCACCCAGGCGCCACCCTCACTTTGAATTTTTTCCTCCTGCTTGCATTTCATCTTTCTACCTTATACTTCTGCCTCCATCTCCCACTGGTTCATGTGATTAAATTGGGCTAATTGATAATCTATGATAACGTTCCCACCCCTAGGTCCTTACTCTTAAGAATATCTGCAAAGTCCTTTGTGCCACAAAAGATAAAATATATACAGGTTCTGGGGATTAGGATGTGCATATCTTTGGGATTCATTACTCTGCCTACCATAAAAGTTAACAATGAGTGAAACAGCAGATTAGATTGGGCCAAGTAAAGAATTAGGAAGCTGGAAAATAGATCTGAAGACATTATGTAGAATGCTATGGAGGAAAACAAATGGAAAATATGAAAGAGAGGTTAAAAAACATAGGATAGAGTGACGAGTTCTAAGATATATCTCAGGACAGCTTCAGAAAGATAGAAGAGAGAGAATAAAAAAGAAATAAGGGATAAAATAATGACTGGGAGTTGATAAAAGAGTTGAATCTTCAAGTTCAGGAAATTCAGTGCCTCCTATGTAGGATGAACAAACCAACAAACAAATAAATAGAGATCCCGAGGGAGACATATCACAATGAAACTGTAAAACACCAAAAACAAAACAAGTATTTTAAAAGCAACCAGAGAGAAAGATATATTATCTAGAAAGAAATGACAAGAAGACTGATGGCCAATCCTCAAGAGCAGTGATGGAAGCCAGAAGAAAATGGAAAAGTTTGTTGCACATGTTAGGATAAAATAACTACAAACCAAGAATTGTATACCAAGCAAAATTATCTTTCAAGAATGAAGGCAAGGCAAAAGATTTAAATAGATATTTCACAAAAAAGCTATATTAATGGCCAATAAACACATGAAAAGATGCTCATCATTCATAGAAAAAATGCAAATTAAAATTGTAACTGAGATACCACTTCACACCTACAAGAATGATTAGAATAAAAACCAGACAATAACAAGCATTGGTAAGAGTATGGAGAAAAACCCAACCCTCATATATTTTTGGAGGGTACTATAAGATGGTACAGCCAGTTTGGAAAACAATCTGGCAATTTCTTAAAATGTTAAGAATGATCATATGATTCAATAACTATATTTCTAGTTATCTATTCAAGAGAAATGAAAAGCCATATCTACACAAAGTCTTGTATGTGAATGTTCATAGCAGCAAAACCCAGAAACCACCCAAATGTTCATCAATTTCTAAATGGATAAACAAAATGTGATACATTCATATATTGGAATATTGTTTGGCAATAAAAACAATGAAGTACTGGTACTATTTTACAACATGAGTGAGCTTCTAAAACATTATACTAAGTAAAAGAATCCATCCACAGAAGATCAGCTGGTATATGATTTTAGATATAGGAAATGTCCAGAAAGGCAAATCTATAGAGAAAGTAAATTATTGGTTGCCTGAGGCTGGGGATGGTAGTGGAAATTGATTACAAAGATAATTCTTTTGAGGGGTGATGGAAATATTTTAAAATTAGATGGTGGTGATAGTAACAAAAGTCTATAAACAGTAAAAATCATTGAATTGACCACTTAAAATGAATGAATTTATGGTTTATGATAGGCAAATTATAAGTCAATAAAACTTAAAAAAATTTTTTTATTTAAATTCAATTTGGTTAACATATAGTATATTATTAGTTTCAGGGGAAATTTTTTTTTTACTTTTTAAATTTTATTTATTTATTTAATTAATTATGTTCAGTTAGCCACTGTATGGTAGTACATCATTAGTTTTTGATGTATTGTTCAATGATTCTTTAGTTGAGTATAACACCCAGGGCTCATCACAACATGTGCCCTCCTTAGTACCCATCACCCTGTCACCCCCTCCCCTCTGAAACCCTCAGTTTGTTTCCCAGGGTCCACAGTCTCTCATGGTTCATCTCCCTCTCTGATTCCTCTTAGGGGTAAAATTTAATGATTCATCTGTTGGATATATCACCCAGTACTCATTACATCATGTGCCCTCCTTGATCCCCATCACCCAAGTACCCTATCCCCCCACTCACCTCCCCTCCAGCAACCCTCAGTTTGTTTCCTATAGTTAAGAGTCTCTTATGGTTTGCCTCCCTCTCTGTTTTCATCTTATTTTATTTTCCTTCCCTACTCCTCTAATGCTCTGTTTTGTTTCTTAAACCATATGGTATTTGTCTTTCTCTGAATGACTTACTTTGCTTAGCAGAATACCCTCTAGTTCCATCCACATCATTGCAAATAGCAAGATTTCATTCTATTTGATGGCTGAGTAATATTCCACTGTGTATGTGTGTGTGTGTGTGTGTGTGTGTATTACACTCCTGTGCTAGTTTAGAAGTTATATACTCTTTCTATTTTTTTATCCTAGAAATTTTAACATCCATTTTAATTAAGTATAAAATTAACATTTTTACCCTCCTCTCAATCAAAGACTCTTAGGTAACTTTAACTACAGTCACTTCCCTCCTGGCATTTCAACATTTTAATTCTATCTTTTTTTAAATAAGCCCACAATTAAAATTATTGTTCTATGCTACAATACTTATTTAGATTTACCCATTCTTTTCTATACCTCAAAACTTTTACCACAATAATTATCCTTTCTGAAGTCCATCCTTTAGAATTCCCTTCATTGAAAAGACAAGGAAGATGGAGCAAAATGTAGATATGGTGATGCAAAAAGAGCAATATTTCATATTTTACACACATGTTATAAATAATCTTATATTTAACAAATCAGGTTTTTAAAGTAACAAGTGTCCAAAGATGTACATACAAGACTGTTTATAATGATAGCTGTAGTAATAAAACCCTGGTATAGATCTCTAAAAATCTATACAGCCAGTAAAAATGTGATGTGGCTCTGTATGCATCGGTAAGGTGAGGTTACTGAATTGAGATTATTGAATGAAATAGCATGGTACATTCTGTTTTATGACTGAGTAATACTCCATTGTATATATATGCCACATCTTCTTTATCCTTTCATCAATCATGGTCATTTAAGTTGTTTCTACATCTTAGACATTGTAAATAATGCTGCAATTAAGATTGCAATAATAATAATAATGTAAATTGCAGCATTATTCACCCATAAAAAAGAATGAGATATTGTCATTTGCAACAACATGGATGGACCTAGAGGGCATTATGCTAAGCCAAGTAAGTTGGACAGAGAAAGAAAAATACCATATTTCAGTAATATGTGGAATATAAAAAGCAAACCAAGTGAAAAAACAAAAAAGCAGAAATAGACCCATAAAACAGAGAACAAACTAGTGGTTGTCAGATCAGAGGGGGAGTGGGAGGATGGGCAAATTGGGTGAAGAATGGGAGGCACAAGCTTCTAGTTGTGGAATAAATAAGTCACAGGAATGAAAGGTATAGCATGTGAATATTGTCAATAGAATTTTATAGTGTTGTATGAGGACAAATCATAGCTACATTACACATGGCATAATATATAGGGTTGTCAAATCACTATGTTGTACTTCTGAAACAAATGTAACATTGTGTCTCAACTATATATACTTCAATAAAAAAATGGCATGTTACAAAAACCTTACCATGGTATGATCTAATTTTTTGTTGTATATATTGTGCATATAAGCATAGAAAAAATCTAGAATGGTATTTTGAGAGTGAGATTTTTGTATAATGAGTATTTGCTTTCTGCTTTCTGTTTTCTGTGTTGTTTGTTTTTCTCAATGAGAAAGTATGATTTTTTATAATGAAGAGGATTGAGGCAATTTTCTTTTGAAAAATAAAGAAAAAATAAGCCCCCAGATACAAAGCCCACCAAGGACTCCACAAAGACCCATCAGTGACAAATGTTTGAGATCCACTGAAACACATCTTACAAATCCCTAGTAATCTTTGTGCCACACCAGAAAGGCCCCCTTCTGCCTTCCCTCATAGTGTACAGAAAGAATTACACCTTTCTCTTTTTCATCTCTAGCTGCGAATTGTGCAGATTATCTCACTAACTAACAAAATCCTAAGGAGCTACAGCTAAAATTATCCAGGCTTCTTTATGAAAAAGCCACATTTTGTGTCCACACAGGGAATTCTATTCAGCTAGCCTTTCATTCATATAGGGAACCAGCTGATTATCTGATGGTCTGTCTTCAGCATTTTTGTTTGGTTAGCAGGTAGATTACTACATCTGGACCCAAACACACATACCCAAAGAACTGGATCCTTTCCAAAAGTCACAGCTAAGGTAAATGTATCTGCCACTATGCTCTAATAAGCTGGACTTTCATTGGATACAGTGATGATGAGGGTCAAACCCAGCAAATGTTTGTAACCCAAACAGAGTTGGGGTATCAACTCATTATCTTTAAACATATAAGTTTCATAATAAGGGCCAATGAGGTAAAAGCTGATTTTTAATAAAATTAAATGAAAATTGATTTTATGGGGCGCCTTGGTGACTCAGTCACTAAGCAGTCGACTTTTGATTTTGGCTCAGGTCATGATATCAGGGTAGTGGGATCGACTCCACACCCAGCATGGAGTCTGCTTGTCCCTCTCCCTGTGCTCCCCCCTCCCAACTCTCTGTCTCTCTGTCTTTCTCTCTCTCAAATGAATAAATAAGGTCTTTTTTAAAAAAGAAAATTGAGGGATGCCTGGGTGGCTCAGTTGGTTAAGCCACTGCCTTCGGCTCAGGTCATGATCCTGGGTTCCTGGGATCAAGTCCCGCAGCGGGCTCCTTGCTCAGCGGAGAGCCTGCTTCTCTCGCTGCCTCTGCCTGCCTCTCTGCCTGCTTGTGTGCACTCTCTCTCTCGCTCTCTCTGGCAAATAAATAAAATATTTTTTAAAAAAAGGAAAACTGGATTTGCATAATTTTTATAGAGAATTTTTAATTTAGTTTTCATTTTTTTTTGGTGAGAAACCTCTACTCAGATGTTGGGGTTTTGGAATATCCCCAAATACATTTATGTAAAAGGTTGAAAGATGAACACATCAAGCACACACAAAATTGAGCAGATAGACAGGTAAAAGAATAGTCTAGTAAAATGGGACAAAAGGCATTTGCAACTCATTCCTGAATTTTGAAGTATGGTGCTATCTCAGTTTTTAAAAGTCATCTACTAAATTCCAAGGAAGATACAGATAACTCCAAGGGGAAACCCTAGGAAAACAGCTGATGTGACAATAAAATGAAGTCATCAAAAGTCAAGGATCCATATGTTATTATATACAATTCTCACACAGGTACATTTCTGTAATGTATATTACTCCATGATATCATGCTAGTATTAGATACAGTAAAAGCAGTCAATGAGAGCAGAGTGCTACGTTAAAGATGTAGGTGTCACTGTCACAGCCATCCTACTGAAGGCTGTGAACCACGAGGCAAGGCTGGGTTGCATGAAACCTCCAACTTTATCCTAATCTCCACATATCCACATTTCCACTGACTTCTAGGCTCTCTGCTTCTTAAATCAAACAATCCCAACACTCAACTCACTGCTTTCATTCTCCCTTTGCCCCATCTGTCCCATCTCCTTGAACATCAATGTCTTCACCCAGCTGCTGATCTATCAAGTTCAGATATAGCCTCCTCCTCGCACACAGCACACACTAACATCTTCATGCCCCTCCCCCTGGACTGTTCCTTCATGTATGTGCCCTAATCTATGCCTTTTCTTTTCGATGTGCCAAATCATTTTATTCTTAATTTTTTTCAATTGTATATATTTAAGGTGTACAACTCGGTGACTCAATACATGTATACACACTTGCTCCCTCTCTTCCTCTTTCCTCACATTGTCCTTCTTGTCCCCAGTGCTGCAGTCCCTTCCTCCCTGCCCCCTCTCTTACCTGAGAACTGCTGCACATCCACTAATGCACAGCTCAGAGGTGGCCCCTCTCACTAGCTTACTTTAATTCCTAATTGGAATTTATTGCTTCTTCGTCTTTGTTCTCATAGCAATGTGTGTGTGTGTGTGTGTGTGTGTGTGTGTGTGTGTGTGTGTGTGTTGTGCACATGCTCTATATAAGCCTGATTTTAAAGTCTGTCATACCGTATTACATAACTATTTGTCATCCATTTATTTTCCCTAGTACATGATGATCTCCAAGGGCAAGGATTGTGTCTTACTAATCTCTGTATCCTGAGTTGGCTAGAAAGTAAGTTCTCAATAAATGCTTTTTGAATTCAGGCCAATTAGCTTGAATTTTATTAAACCTCAATATAAAGGAGAGCAATTCTCCAATATTTAAAGGGCATGAAAATTTAATTGTTTCTTCTCATGGTAAACGTACATAGTACATTACCATTATCACTATTTACCTGGTTCTGGCATCTTTCCCCACACAAAGGGAAACATATATGTAAATTTATGTGCTCCTCAAAACACAGGAGGATCAGAAAGACATCATTTGAGGGCAAAGAAACCCTGCTTTTATTATGATACTTAAGCACAGATCCTTAAAGTTTAAAGAAAAGAAAACCACCCTAAGTTTCCATTCATACAAAGAAATTCAGAGTTCATTCTTCCTACCTGTACTAACTACAAATAAAAAAGGGTAAAGACCCCACATCTGGGACTCTCAGGAGCTCTCGGCTTGCCTCCAGCTCCTTGCCTCTCTGGAAACCCGCTCTGCACCAGGGGCTGAGTGCCAAAAGCTCACGCTGCTGCAGACATGACCATTGTGCTGTTGGCTGGAGCGAGCCGTATTCACCACTAGTCCAGGTCAATGGACATGCTAGTCCTGCTAGGTCTCACCTAGGAAATCATCTTCTTGGTGGGTGATTTTATTTTTTTATGAGGTGATCTGAAAAGAATCTTCCAGACATGGACGTGGGGAAGAAGCCTTCTGAAAAGCTGACCCATTTTGTCTAAGACCTGCACAAGCTCTCCAGATCACCTCTCTGCCACACATTTTATAAGGTGCAGAATGCCAGAGCTATCCAGCTCACATTTCTTTATCCACCATGTGATTTTATGTTTGCGGAGATAGGAAAGGTAGAACCCTGGTTAGCTAGCTATAATGGAGAACCATGAATATCTCTATATGCCTCAAAAGCCTTTCAGGCTTTCAGGAACACAGTCCCCATAAATGCTCTGAGATGAAGAACAAGAACTATAATACTCCATGAGCTTCGGTCTTAAGTTGCCTCTAGAAGGAAAATCTCTCTTTGGAGTAAATATTGGAAGAAGCGCATGTTAGTAATGTAGTGTGGTGGTTTGGGGCCACTTGTCCAGGTCGCCTCTGTTGGGTAGCACAGTCAAGGTCATGGTAATAAAAATGCAAGACAAATGAAAAACGGAACTGTCTATAAATAAACAATTAACCATCTAATGAGATCCTGGTGCATGATCACACCCAAATCAGCTTAGATTTATATACATTTTTGCACATGAGATAATGACAAGAATACATTTTTAATAAAAACCTGAAATTCCAATCTCAGCTAATACTAAAAGGAATATAATTAAATTCATCCTGCATAGAAATGAATATAAAAGTTGTAATAGAACATTTGATAAATTTCAGAAGGTAGAAAAATATGCATAATGGTTAATGAGAAAAAGAGTGAAGATAAATAACTGTTTTTGACATGGAGATAGTTGCATTTCCAGAGTCCTTGGTACCTTATAAATCTAGATAATAAAATGTGAATAAACTATGCATTTTTATGGTGTCTGTCGCCAAAGTATCTAAGCTCTTGGGAGAGATTTTACTTGTTTTAAAACATTTATTCAGCTGTATATCCCACCTTCACCCCCTTTTCAGGGATTGTGCCTTCTTAAGGAAGATAAACACTCATGATCCCCTTTCACAAATCTCTCCCTCCTCTCAAATTTATGAATGCTAACTTCAGAGGGCAGATTCTAGAAGCAGGGATATAGAGTTCTCCACCATGGCCCAATTACAGCCCAAGAACCTATCCGGAAGAGTGCTATTGAACAGGGTGCACGTCAGATAAATTAATAAGGATTCTTCTAGCTGGGGACATCTGCACAGATTTCTCACTGTTATCTTAGAGAGTCTGCCCCTTCTCATGGCTTCAAGTGTTATCTCTGTACAAATACATTGAAACTTCTCACCTGGGCTCCAATCCATGTTTCTCTCCCCACTCAGAAATATCCTTCTGCCTCTCCCAATTCAATACACCCAAACCAGACTCTGCAACTCCCCTTCAAATGAACTTCCGTTCCAAACTCCACCATCATCCCAGCTTCCAGACCAGAAATGTCAGGGGAAGCTTTGATTCCTTCTTTTCATCTTACACAACTTGGAGAGTCACTTCTTGCTGGAATGGGAGGGGCGTTGTTGGGAGAGGACCAGGGGTAGGTTTTAGCTGAGAAACTTCATCTGCAATTGCTTACTGCCTTCTGGTGGCTGGTGGGGGAACAGCGAGGGGTTGGAACACAGCCCTCCAGGAAGGCGGGCTAGAATGCCTAGGATTCCAGTTATCAGAAATACCAGAGTCAAGAGGAGAAAATGACCAAATGCGGAGCTGCACAACAGAGCCTACTACCTGAACAAGAACCAAAAATGGACCAAGGTCCCCAGGAGGAAGAGAGCAGGAGTGGGCGGGGAAGACCCAAGGACAGACCAGGTGGGAAGTTAAGCATGAAGAGAGATCAGAGGAGAAGGGTCACGGGTCCTAGAGGCTAGCTTGTTGTCTAGCAGACTGGAGGCAGAATTCTAGCAACTTTCTACTTGATCTTACGCAGTGCAATGAGAGATTGCAAGATCCTGACACTCTATTTTGGGAAAAGATAGCTGTGGCATCTAAAACATGCCAGCCAGCGATGGCATAGAAGCCTTTGGACAGAGCAGTAAAGAGAGCTACCAAAAGACACAGAAGGCTCACTGTGCTCTCGACCCCGCAGGTAGCAGCAATAAATGGATGAAAACTACGTAAGTTTCTCAGCCATTGCTCTAAACTTACTAAATCCCACCAGTCTCCTTTGGGACATGTCCTACAGTTTTCGCTCTACCCTCTCCATCCCCTCATTATTCCTGATCTTGGGCCTGCATCAGTCCACATCTGGATTTATCCATAGGGTCTCCAAGATGGTCTTAGTTCAAACAGCCCCCAAGTGTAAGGAAATGTACTCAATTTCACTCAAAATAAGAGAAAACAAATTAAAACTGTGCTGAGATACCATTTCTTACTTGTCTTATTGGTGAAAATTCAAAAGCTTCACCAATACTCTGATTGGTTGTTGAGAACGCAACAACTCATCCCATTGTTGTTGAGAACGCAAAGTAGCACAGCCCTGTGGAGGGGGACTTGGCAATATTCACTAATTCCTGACTAGCAACCCCTACGCACAGTCATTTACCCTGAAAATACATCTCCAACAACATGAGAAACCATAACCATGAGAGTAATTGAGGAATTATTTGGGATAGCAAAATTCTGGAAACATTCTAAATGCCTACCCATAGGAAAACAGATGATAGACTATGATACAAATTAACAATGAAGGCACATGCCACTGTAAAAAAAAATTGTGAGAAAGACATGGTAACATATGGAGTGATTATGGGATACGTTTTTTAAAGATTTTGTTTACTGATTTATCTTTTAGAGAGAGAGGACGAGCATGCAAGCAGGGGGAGGAGCAGAGGGGTAAGGAGAGAGAGAATCTTAGGCAGGCTCCACAGCAAGGAGTCCAACACAGGCCTCAATCTCACAACTCTGAGATCATGATCTGAGCCAAAATCAAGAGTCAGACACTTCACCGACTGAGCCACCATCAAGGTGTCCCATAGGATACATTTTTAACTGAAAAAGACAAGACATAAAATTATATATATGTAAGTTATGGCAACTTTACATAAGAAAAAGAAAGGTAATAAGACTATATATGTACTTACGTTTTAGCAAAAAAGAAACAGGGAAGGGGCACTTGGGTAGCTTAGTCAGTTGAGCACCTGACTCTTGGTTTCAGCTCAAGTCATGATCTCAGTGTCATAGGGTTGAACCCTGCATCGGGCCCTGAGCTCTGGAGTCTGCTTGAAGATTCTTTCTCTCCCTTTACCCACCTCTACCCCCCACTCATGTGCATGCTCTCTCTTTGTAAATTTTTAAAAGTTAAAAAAAAAATAGGGAAGATAACCCAGAAACTAATGCATTTGGTTGTCCATAATGGCAGAGGAAAGTGGGCTGGAAAGGTGTGGGAATATCCTGTTATCCAGTCAGGATTTCCAAGCCATGTCCATGTTTCACACATTTAAGACAATCAACAAAGATGGACAAAAACTAAATGTAGTAAGAACAGAAATAAATAAATGCACCTATCTATCAATTGATAGCATAACCACACAGAAAAAGCAATCTGAGTGATTTTTGAATATAGTACTCTGTACAACCTCAGTGGGATATAGTCTAGGGACAAAAAGAACTGCAAAGAAATCTTGACCTCCACTTAATACATTTGTGGTTGGTAGTGGTATTGCTGGAGTGATTTAGAACAAATGAGTCAATATTGAACTTACTGGGAACCAGAACTCTTACCATGGGAGAAAGGAGATATCGATATTGAAATAAGGGATGACAAGGAAGAGACATGAGGTATACCTTTGCAATTGGAGTTATTAGTATTAGCTCATGATGTTACAAACTACTTATTTCCTAGCTCTATCCATTCGAGGGACTATAATCCTACACACACACACAAAGAGAAATAGATATGGTTCCATATGGACATAACTATAGATCTATAAATACACAAAGATATAAACATAGAAAGAGAAAAAGCAAAATGGTACAAAATGTTAACAATTGATGACTCTGCGTGAAAGGTATATGGTGTTTACTGTACTTTTCTGAGGGTTTATAAAATAGTTCAAAATAAAGAGTCAAGGGGAAAAAATAGTTTGTCTCAACACTGCCTCCTATCTAGGTTACATCTTAGTTGTACTTCTCTGGGCCTTTGCTAGTTCTGGTTTGTCTTTCTTGGGAGCTGATGACCAAAACTGCTAGGGTCCTATGGGTAAGTCAGGATGAGATGAGTTCAACTCTGCTTTTCACACTCCCCAGCTGAATCTTATGGTGCTCAACAGCATCCACTTCTCTAGGAACTGGCTGTCTTGTCTCCTTGGGCTCCTGCCAAGGAGGAAATCAAAGTTCAGCACCCTCATATATGAGCTGCTTCAAGTACTGATGTATAAGTGCCTTAAAACATTGGCCGTTTTCCTGCCCACCCACATGAACTCATGAGCTGTTTCTATAGACTATTCCCATTCTTTAGATTCTCCATAACCCAGAAGAACTTAGCATGGCTGGCACATCCATCAAGTAGTCCCTGAGCATCAGGCCCTGTGTAGCAATGGAGACAGAGCAGCAGGAAAAGCAGACCCAAGTTTCAGACATGATGGTGCTTATGATTAGTGATGGTAGATGGATGATAGCAAATAAATAAGCGAATACAGAATATACCAGTTGGGAGATAAAATCTAAAGAAATGAGCAGGCAAGGAGGATGGAGTCTGGGGTGAGGGCTGGGGAGTGGTCGGTAATTTTTAAACAGGGCAGCAAGGGAAGACATCATTGAAAAGGTAGAGTTTAAGTAAAGACCAGAAAAGGTGGAAAGGTGAGCCACAATGGTATCTGGGGGGAAGGGATGTTCCAGAAGGAGCAAGTATCCCATGGGGGAGCCATCAGGCCTGAGTAACAGGAAGCTAGTGGGAGCTGGAGCTGGACAGTGAAGAAGGGTGAGGGCAGAGGAGACCAGGCCAAGAGGTGGGGGCAGGTGATCTCAGTGGGCCTTGAAGTTCTCCTAGAGGTCACTGTCTGCCTTTGACCTTGACTTGGAGTGAGACAGGAGATTTAGGAGGCTTCTGAACAGAGGAGTGACATGGTCTGCCTCAGATTTTTGAAGTTTCAGCTAAAGCAAAACTATTTCTCTGTGTTCTTTCTTTCAGATAATGTTTGAGTTGATTCCAAATGGATCCCTGAGCAACCTTTTTATTTCTTCACCTCTTTCCTGTTTTCAGCTAACTTATGAGGGCCTCTTCAAATAACCACCAGAGCCATCACGATTTCATCATGAGGCCTGAAAAGAGTGTAGCCATTCGTGGTTCTTCTGGGTCCTGCCCACATCTTTGAAGATGATCTCTGAGCATGGGAGAGATTGGAGGATTTGGACAATTTAGCATCAGTATGGGTAACAAAGAGGCCAGGAGGCCAAGTCTCACGTGAAGGGTGAAGGGCATGTATGTTCAGGGGTAGAGAGACAAGTTCGCTGGGACTCCACGGAGGCTGCACAAGGGCAGAGAAGAAGGAGGTGAGAAATGTCCTTGCCACTTTGCAGAGTTGTTAAAATTGCAGCAGCTGGTGAGTGACTAGGAGAAAGGCACACCCCATTCCTTCTCAATGGGTTGTCACAGCTTAAAATCTGCCAGAGGCATCTTGGTCTCTTCCATCCCCCACAACCACTCTCCTAGACATGAACTCCGTGGTCTTTCTTCGTTGGGCCAGAGGCAATGACTATCCGCAGGAGAATCTCAGCTGGGGCTTCTTGGCGCCCTCTCTGTGGAACCAGATAGCCTTGTTTCCAGGCTCCTTCTTTCAAAGGATGGCTCCAAGAAGGGACTTGGGATTTGGATGCATTTCTTGTCTCTTTGCTCATCATCTCTTACCTCAGCAACTAGAGCAGGGGCGTCATGTTGAGCTGAAACCCACAGTCTTTCCTCCATGCTCTGTGCCCACCATGCATGTTAGTGACAAAAGGAAGCAAATGAGCAAATAAAGGCACAGTGGTCACAAGAGAGAGGATCAAAGAGGAGCACAATTCCTCACCCCTTCTTTCTGTCCTCCTGGCCCTTTTAGACTCTGTTTATGACCATTACTTTTAATGGATTTTTTAAGGTAAGAGGCAAGGAGCTGGGAAGCTATTGCCTTATCAGTAGAAAGCATCAATACCAATAACACCAGCTGGTTTTATGACATGACAGAAGAAAAATAATCAATGCATAAATCAGAGCTTTAACATCGTCATAAACTCTGGAGCATCAGGATTTAGTGAGGGGAGAGCAGGCCAAGATATGACAAAGTTGTAATTGGGAGACAGGAAATGACATTATTTTTCACAGCAAAATAAAAAGAAGGAAAAGGAGAGAAATTAAGAGAGAAAATGAAATGCACAGCCTTTGCCAGGCTGAGATACAAATGACCCCTTAAAATTAAAAAATGTCAGGAACTTACGTGATATCAGCATTAGGGTGTAGCCCAAAGACTTCGGGGTTATCTAGGGATGGCAGTGACTGGATGTACTCAAAATACTGATCCAGGGTTTTGCATAAGGGGATTTTATATCCAGTATAAAAACAGAATGACGGTTCAAACATCTTCTCACTGAACCAGACCTAGATGGGAGAAAAAAACAGAAGAAATAAAAGTGATGAACATCTAAATGAAAATATAAGGAAGGAAGGGTCAGCTTATTTCCATTTTAATAGATTTTTATGTTGGGTATGAAAGAATCTTAAGAAAACCACTGATAGAAATAATTAGCACAAATATGAAGAAAAGAGAGAGGCCACATGATGGAAAAACAGTGGAGCCTAAGCCTCTCTTGGAGACCAAAGTCACTTGCTAGCAGTGATGAGAGAGAGCCAGTCTTGTAAGCCCACTCTCTGCTCCACTAACTCACAACCCTCCACCCCGCTTTTGAAGATGAATGGGAACACCCTGCAGAGAGGAGGCCATAACCACACACATGAGAAAGGATCTGGGCAATTCCATGGCCTCCCTTCGCCCCCAAAACAAGGTTCATGCTGGGAATGTGCTGTGCTTGGGGTGGTTCACAGCAGCACCGTGCACCCCACAAGGCCAGGAAAACTTAACAATCATCTCCCCTTCTACCCAGAGCTGGAGAGCTCCCTCTGTTAATTAAGTTATGTCCCTGGCCACAAGAAGCAAATGTATCCAACGGTCTTATTGTTTGCCTGAAGACACCCTTTTCTCATTCCATATGAATTGATTATCTGTAATGTAAAAGCAAGAGAACAAATATATACTTGGTGTGAATAGACTTATTATGAAGAGGGGGGAAAAAAAGAATACTGAATGCCTAGAAGCCAGATTTGAGGCAATGACTTCTGTGTCTAACACAGCAATTTTCTCAGTAGGAAGGGAAATAATAGGAAGACAGGAGGAACAGAAGTGCAGGCAGGACATCTGAATCACTCAGAGGACTCGATGTGAAAAGAGGTGGGGACTGTGCTTTACTTGAGTGGTTTACACTTTCTCTAGCATCTTCCTTCCGTATCCTTCTTCCAGCTTTTTTTAGGTCCAGTGATCACTCTGAAATGTCCTGTGTGCTGGTTCTCTCTTCTGTCCTCACCCCCCACCAAACCCCCCACCCACCCTGTTCTTTTCCAGTTAACTCCTGTGCACTAGGCATGGAGCTTAGAACTGGAATAGAAGGCAAGGATGAGTCACAAAAGGTTTTTTCCTCCAAGGAGCTTGTGACCCACTGGTGGGATGAGTCAATTACATAACACACCATAGTGCAAAGTCCACTAAGGTAAGAGCCAGAGGAAGTAAAAATAAGCAAAATAAAAGCAGGCTCAAAGCAGGAAGAGAGACTCGCCAGCTGGACATCAGGATAAAGTAGCCACAAGGAAGTTAGGTCAGCAGCAGAAGGTAGGACTGAAGCAGAGACCGAGGTAGGGGAAGGCAGCATGTGGGTTCCATGGTGCTTTCTGCGGCCTTCTTCAGTAACGTTTCCTGGTAACCCCATGTCCTTACAGCCAGAGACCCAAACTCACCTCTCTGGTTACTGAAGGGCCATCTGGAACAGGTGAGGGGAAGGAACTGATGAGACAGGAGGCTGAAGGGAGTGCAGGGGGAAGTGTACATTCGGGGGCGAAAGGGGCAGGGCTGCCCAGTGCTCAGAGAGCTGGAGCCATTGAAGGTGGAGCAGCCCTAAGGGAAGTCAGGGGAAGGACAGAAAGAAAGAAGTGGAGGCTGGGGGGGGGGTGGTTAGGGGGGCAGGGAATGAGGAAAAGCTGCCCAGGGGCCAAAGAATGGAAAATGGTGGGATGACTTTTCATTTAGGGCAGTAATTAAAGCCCAGATGGGCTTCCCCAGGTGGGGCCCAGGCCCAGAGGATGGAGAACTGTAGCATTCCGAGAGGGAGTTGGGGTCTGCCAACTAGTCTTCTATTGCCCTGGATATGGGGAGGTAGGTCGGGGCGGGGGGCGGTATGGGGCGGGAATAAGGAAGAAGTAGAAGAGGGGGAAGACAGATTCAGGTCAGAGGGAGGAACTGTTCACCTTGAGGTCTTGAAGGTGCAACAGTTAGAGCAACAGGCTCTCTTCCTCTCCCCCTCTTTGCCAACAAGCCACTTTGAGTTGCGGTCGAGAGAGCCGGCTTTGGGTCTGATGTGAAGGGCAAAGAGGTCTCTTAGAAATTCCCTTTACTGAGCCAGCAAACTGTGGTGTTCCTACCACCTTAAAGTAAGGCAGTTTCAATAAGAGAAAGACAAACCCACTAGATCAGGACTCTCCTTGAACTCTACTTTTTAGAAAAAGTCTAAGTAATTTTTTTAAGCTAATAAAAAGTGTTGTTAAAAAAAAAAAGTATACCTGATTTTCAAGTTGTGCTCTGGGGTCAGTGAAAATTCAATCCAGTCTACTCTGTTTTAGATGACTATGACCCCAGGCACATAAAACTCAGTCTTCTGAGATTAAATTACGTTTATCATCATCAACAAACATGTACTGAGTGTCTCCTAGGTGCTAGAAAGGACACAGAGCCTTAGATAACCTATTTCTTATTTTAATGGGCTTACAATCTAGTGGGGGAGGCCAGACACATGTATTAGGATCACACATTTCTTTTCCCACTCTCCAAGGCAACTACTTCACATCCCTTCCCCTTTCTTCAAAGGTCCCAAACTTGCCATACCCTCCCCTCAGCTGATGACCTGCATCCCCTTAGCTAATGATGCTTCTTATTTCATTCTGAGCATAGATAAGTTGAGAAAAAAACAACCCCATCTTCCTCCACCAAGTCTTCCAGTCTTTGCCATCCATAGGTTTCCTAGGCTTGCCCCATCATAAGGAATGGGCTGCCCTCCTTCTGCCCAGAACACATATTGGTAAATCTAAATCAGCACTGGTTGCAAAATTATCATAATGAGTAACAGGAATGGGAATAAAAATGAGGAGCCAAAATTCTCCATAGCTGTAATATAGAAGATGCAAGTCAGAAGGGCTCAAAAATAAAGCCTAAAATGTAGGGTTAGATTTTCACTTAAGTAATCATGTTAGAAAAGGCAAAGACTAAAAATAGAATGATAATTTTCAAACCAATCAGAAATATAAAAAAGCATTTTTAAAAAGAAAAAAAGAAAAAAAAGCCAAAAAAAGTGTGGCTAATGAAAGAAGGGGTCATGAAAACCTACCACACAAAGATGGTAGGATAAGTCAAAATATAGCAATAATCGCAATAATCAAATTATTCATTTGTCTGTTAAAATACAGAGCTCTTCAGACTAGAGATTAAAAATTCCAGTTATCTGTTGTTTATAAGAGATAAATCTGACACATAATGACATAGAAAGGTTGAAATAAAAGAAATAGAAAAATATATACCAGGTATACTAAAATTAAGTATTTCTAACCATTAAAAGACTAATAAGAGAGTGAAGAGGCAAGGCTTAGCATGGGAAAAGAAATTTACAACCACATAATCAACAAAGAAATTACATCCAGAATATGCAAAAAGCTCCTGTAGATCAGTATTTTATTTTATTTTTATTTTTATTTTTTTTAAATATTTTATTTATTTATTTGACAGAGATCACAAGTAGGCAGAGGCAAGCAGAGAGAGAGAGAGAGAGGAGGAAGCAGGCTCCCTGATGAGCAGAGAGCCCGATGTGGGGCTCGATCCCAGGACCCTGAGATCATGACCTGAGCCAAAGGCAGAGGCTTAACCCACTGAGCCACCCAGGCATCCCTAGATCAGTATTTTAAAAAGACAGACAATACAAGAAAAATAGAGGTGAGAACATACAAGCAAGTCACAAAGGAGAAAACTGAAACAGTGAGAAAACTGAAACAGAAAGAAACGGTTTGTATAAAAGTCTATATTGTGGTTACCTTGAGGGAATGTGAGGGTACTCAAGTCCATTAGCATTCACAGAAACAAAAATGAAAACCAAAGTGAGATACCATTACATATCCACCAGAATGGCTAACATTTAAGAGGCTAATGATGCCCAGTGTTGGTAAGGATATGGCTTAATGGGATATCCCATTCTTCTGCTGGATGTATTTACAGATTGGTGTGACTGACTAAAATGGAAAGTACACAAACCGTATAACCTAGCAGTTCAGCATCTAATAGAAAGGCATATTCATGTGCTCCAAGAACCTGGTACAAAAATGTCCCCAGATGCATTATTTGTAATAGCACCAAATGGAAACAATCCTAATTTCCACCAATACAATACAATGGAACCCAACACAGTAAAGGAAAACGAATAGACTACATGCAACATGGTGAGTCTCAAAATACCATATTGAGAAAAAGAAGCCAGACACCAAAATGAGAACATAGTCTCATTGGTCCATTTATATGAAGTTCAAAAACAGGAAAAATTGAACTATGTTAATAAGGAGTACTTCCTTAGATGGCACAAGTATAGTGAGAAAGAAACGGTTTGTATAAAAGTCTATATTGTGGTTACCTGGAGAGAATGCAGAGTTGTGATGGAGAAGGGACATGTGTGAGTCTTTGGGGGAGCTGGAAATATTCTATGTCTATTTGAAGAGACTTACTAAACTATATGTTTATGCTTTATACATTTTTCTGTATATTTCATATTTCTTAAAAGTTGGTTGCTTTTTTTAAAGATTTATCACCCAAATACTAGGTACAGGTAAAATCCTTTTCCTCATTTTCCTTGACCTCTCTCAGTTAACCATTTCCTCTTTCTTGATACATTAAAGTACTCAGAGCCCGGTCCTTAGCTTTTCTTTCTCTACACTTTCTTCTTAGATGGTGTTCTCATCTGTTATCTTGACTTCAAATGCCATCTATATGCTGACAAATTCCAACTCTTTTTCTCTAACCCTGACCTCTCTCCTGAGCTCCAGAACCATAAATCCAACTGCCTTGTTTACCTTCCTTCATTCTCTTATTCAATATATATTTATTGATGAGGTAGTATGTTCTAGCTTCTGCTCTGCATGCTGGGAATCTGGCAGTGATGCCTAAAGGCAGGTAAAGTTCCTGCCTTTAGGGAACCTCAGTGGTAGACAACTCCATTTGTGTGTCTAGTGGGCATCTCAAAAGTCACATGATCAGAACAGAGTTCCTAATTTTTGGCCCCCGTCAATAAAACTCATTCTTTCTGTAGAACTTCTCCTCTGTAAATAGTTCTATTCTCTACCCAGTTGTTTAAGTCAAAACTAGGAGTGATTCTTGACCCCCTCATCTTTCGCCATTAGCATTCTGCTGGTAGTTCTATACAATATATGCAAAAATCTAATCACTTCTCCGCATTTCGAGTACAAGACTCCAATTTTAGGTTCTTTTGCAATTATTCTAACACACAGCATACAAGACATCTTTTTATTCCTTTAAACCTCAGGTATAGAGGTGAGTTTACCATATTTCTTTATTTTATCATACTCATGAGTCTAGGGCCCCCCTTTTTTGAGAGGCAGAGAGAGAGAGAGCAAGCAAGGAGAAGGGGTCATGGGGGGAGAGAATCTTAAGGAGGCTCCACGCTCAGCACAGAGCCCAATGTAAGGCTCAATCTCACAACCTGAAATCATGACTTCAGCTGAAATCAAGCATCAGACACCTAACTAACTGAGCTACCCAGAGGGCCAGAGTTGAGGCCCCTTTTATTTTTGCTTTTCCCCATTCAGTCCAGATCTCCACTCTCAGTCTCCTTCCCTCTGAGGGCATCTATTTAAATGTGCTTGACCTATGTCCTTGTGAAATATACAAGTATTACCTTATGGATCTCATTTTATTTTTTTTAGGCTGTATACTCAACATTAAGTTTTTCAAATCTATGCATGATGTCATATGGATCATTTCTTCCAAGTGCTACATTATATTCCATGATAGGCATCACAACATTGAACTCATCTACTCCCCCATGGCAGACTCCTACTTCTACAACTTCCTACTACTTCCTGTAACTTCCTACAACTTCCTACTACTACAAATAATACTATGAGCAATATCTTTGTACATGTCCATGGATACCTATTTGCAAATTTCTCTGGGACATATACTCAGGAGTGGGAGTCTGATCAGAAAGTATCACCCACTTGATATGACCAGGGGTGGCCAGACTGTACCCCAGAAGGGGGAGCAATAGTATTCCATTGTGCTCATTTCACTACTTCTTAAGATATTTAGGCATTTGTAGTGGATGTTGTGACGTACCGCCAGTTCCTTCTTCAGGACCCAGGCACTCACTCTCAGCTGTCTGGAGTATTGACTACTCAAGGCTCATCACATTGTCCCTCCCAAGGTATTGCCCTGGCAGAAGGGAGCCTGCCTCAACCAAGGTCATGGCCTGGGGAAGGGGAAACCGTAAGTAACCCAATCTATGATGGTAACCTTCAGTTCCACATACAACATTGCCATAAACATCATTATACACATTCATTTGCGTACTTTTTCTAGAAACGTTCTGGGATGTGTCTACCTAGAATACTTAATTTCAGTAAGTTTTGCCCAGTAGCTTTCTAGGAGGTCCGACTTAATCTCCAGCAGTCAGGCCCCCACTTCCACACAACACTTATCATCATCCACCTTTCTCCATATACAGCTTTAAGAAAAACTTGCAAAAATAAATAAGGATTGAAAGAAAAATCAGATTCCCGGGTAACCTCCAAATTGCCAAAATATTGCCAAAAATATGCTTTGCTGTTTTTGTCAAGGAGAAAAAAAATCACTGAAACAGAGAATTGCCAATATAGATCCAACTATAAAGAATTCAGATAATCATAAAATATTTAACATATCTGATTTTTCCCACTTAGGTAATACATATTGCTTCTTTAACATGTGAAAATTTTAAGAAGAGTTTGAGTCTTATATTTATTCATTTTGTCACTGATGTGAAAACTGTAATTGCTAAGGAATAGTTTTTGCTAGAAAATGTTCGCCCGTGTGATGTATGTAGATTTTACTGGACACAGAAGGAAAAATGAACACTCTATCAATTTTCAGTTGTGTGTCCTAATGGAAAAGATGAGAATACTCAAATCATGGTTAATTCTCCAGTCACTTATTTGGGGTTTGAAATCTTCCGGAGACTTGCACTCTAAGAAAGTAGCAAATAAGCTATCATGTTTTTATGGAGGAGGGACAGTGGGGAGAGACCCTGAAAATATGCAACTTATTTATACAGGGGAAAATTTGCAGACTATTGGGAGTTGACCACTATTATCCTCTGGACCACAGGTAGATTGCTAGTTGGTTGGGCTTGGGTTTTGGTTTGGGCTTTGGTTTTGCTGGCTGGTTTCTTTTCAGCAGCTCTGCAATCTGGGTTTTTCCCGCCCGTAAGTTTGGCTCACCAATTATAACAAACAAACATTCTTGTTTAAAAGGAAAATAAAATTAAATGTGTCCCATGCTTTTCCTGTAAATTGACTTACCCTAGCAAAGCAATTGAGTAGACGTTTATCAAAGTCATCTGTCACTCTGCCTCCGTATTGAACTTCTCCAATCATGTACCGAACCGTACTCCATGATACACCCTTTATTAAAAATACAAAAGATTATTCATTGTCAATCCAAACAAGTAACTCTAAACATTTCAAGTCTTTTCCTGGAGGAAATATCTCAAAAAGGAAGCATGAGCTAGATCACTTTTAAAATGACTCACATTCTTCTGTTAGTAACTCTTTTGCTATTACATGATGGAAACTGCCAGGGTTTGGTCATCAAAGAAAAATCTACAATACTAAATAACAAGGGAATATATTACTCATTATTTAAAATAGGGGGAAAAGACAATTTTTTCACTCGGTGGATGTAATCCTCTATAATACTCATTATAGTAATGCCAAGCTGTTAGAAAAAAGAAAAAAGGGGGAAAAATCAAGTAATCAACTGTTTAATGTGCTTTCTTAGTAATATATTTTCTGAATCAGTATGAGAACAACCAGAAAATTATTCATTCACAGCATTTTTCTACAATGCAATCCTTTGCTGTCTCATTCAGTGAGCTATGACTAAATCAAAGTATTTATTAATTTCCATAGCAATCTTATCCTGGCAATACATTACAGATATTAATAGTTTTTTTACTTAATACATTTGGGGTAGGAAAAATAAGAATGCTTGATTTTTTAAAATTTATTTTCTTTTGGCTAAATTCTGATTCATCAGCTCCACTGCCTTTCAAAGCAACTATTTCAAGGTTAACTATTATTTGTGTATATAAATGATAAATAATAACGGACTGTGAACCCATACGATGTAATTTTTCATCAAACTGTCATACTTAATTTAATATCCCTTTGTAACTTCAAGAAAAAGTAATGGTTTGATTCTAGATCCTCCGGTGGCCCACATAAGAATTCATCATGGTGGGGTGCCTGGGTGGCTCAGTGTGTTAAAGCCTCTGCCTTCAGTTCAGGTCATGATCCCAGAGTCCTGGGATCAAGCCCCACATCAGGCTCTCTGCTCAGGGGGGAGCCTGCTTCCTCCTCTCTCTCTGCCTGCCTCTCTGCCTACTTGTGATCTATCTGTCAAATAAAGAAATAAAATCTTTAAAAAAATGAATTCATCATGACTTACCATCGCCATACTGACATTCTAGTACCTATAATTAGCTTCAAGATCTACTATGAGAAAGAAGAGGAGACAGTAGAAAACTGGAATTTATTGAGTTCTTATTATGCACCATATACTGTGCTTTCACAAATGCGAATTCACTTATTCCTCACAGAAACCAAGGCCGCTTTGTAGATGAGGAAACAGCCTCCTAGAGGCTCATAAACTTGCTCCAGACCATAGAAAAAATGAATTTCCAACCCCTCCTAACACATGTGGAGGGACAACTGGATTGTGTTCTTAGCTCTGTGACCTGGAGGAAGTCCTTTATTCTCTCTTGTCCATTACCTCATCAGTAAAATGGGGACAACTGTAATGCCTTCTATGCTGACCTCAAAGAGTTGTGAAGATACAGGTGAGATCCTCCACACGTAAGCACTTTGAGAACTGTGAGATGCTGGACGATGACCGGTGACCATTATTAGAAATTATTGCTATCTATTTGTGTAAGTTTAAACATCTGTTAAGATGTGACTAAAGGGGGCACCTGGGTGGCTCAGTGGGTTGAGCCTCTGCCTTCTGCTCAGGTCATGATCCCAGGGTCCTGGGATCGAGCCCATGATCTCAGGGTCCTGGGATGGAGCCCCACATTCAGCTCTCTGCTCGGTGGGGAGCCTGCTTCCCCTACCTCTCTGCCTACCTCTCTGACTACTTGTAATCTCTCTCTGTTGAATAAATAAGTAAAATCTTAAAAAAAAAAAAGATGTGACTAAAGGTAAGAAAGAACTCTTGTGTGGTGTGGGCTGAGATAACATTTCACTTCTGAAGAGGCATCAGTGAGAGATGCTGGAAGAAAAGTCTGATTTAAGGTTTACATTCTCTTGAAGTGCACTGGGGGCAGTTAGGTGCGATACGAGGAAGGTTATGGAGTTTCTGTGCACAGACTTGCCTCATTTGTGGTCTGTCTCTGCTGTATGCGCACGGGAGAGAGATGAGAGGGGGGAACACAAGTGTGGGATTGGGGTCCGAATGCACTCCTAGGGGAAGTAGGGGTGTGAGGGAAGGGCCTGGACAAATAAACAATGGATTAGAATGAGCAGTCCCTTTTGGGAGAGGTAAGGCGAACCTCAGTGGGTTCCGCTGTGTATTATAGACTGAAAATGTCTGTAGAACCTTGATTTGAGGACAATACTAAAAATGGGGAAAAGAACAATTTCACTCACTTTTTTAATATCACATTCATCAAGGTGATTTTGAATGAACTGGATGCTGGCTGCAAAGTCAGCAGAATTGAATTCATAGGGAATATTCCATCCTAAGGGGCCAAATTTGCGTCGCTCCTTAAGAACACCAAAGAAAATGAGTGAGATTTTAAAATTGAATGCAGCTGATTTCTCTTATTATTATTAAAACATAAAGTATAGGAAAATTAAGGCATGATATAGAGACGAGTTGATGTCATAAAAGAACAGTATAGAATTTTAGGTACATTACTCTTCAGAAATACTACTTCATGGTTCTATTGCCAAATGGTTTACAAGGACAAATCCTCAGGCACCTGGGTGGCTCAGTCAGTTAAGCGTCTGTCTGCTCAGGTCATGATCCCAGGGTGCTGGGATCGAGTCCAGGTGCCGCATTGGGAACCTGCTTCTCCCTCTGCCCACTCCTCCCTCTGCTCATGTACACATGTGCCTGCTTTCTTTGTCTTGCAAAAATAAATAAAAATCTTAAAAAAAAAATCCTCAACTATTTGCTAGAGCGGAGTTCTTGGGCTTTAAAAAAAAGTCTAGGTTTCCATGGCCAATTTAAAAACATGCAGTAGATGCTCAATAAATGTCTATTAAATTAATTCATTTATTCTAAATTGGACTCTAAAAACTTTCAAATGTTCAGTGCAAGAGTTTAAATTTTTGTTTTCCCAGTTGAATATCTTAAGCCCTTGAGAGCATCTAGAGCCCCCTACTAGTTTGTAATCTTGCAATTTCAGGCTTTGAAAACCCCAAATCTCTACTTTGAGACATGACACATTTCTTCCTAAAACTTTCACATTGCCCTCATTTGTTCTCTCCCATGGGATATAGTTAACTGTTTGGAACTGCCAGATTGCCCATAAATAATCCAAAGGGGCTCAGATCAAATGATTCAACTGCCTCGATATTCTGAAGACCACATTAGAACCAGTAGCTCCAGGCTCTGATCACCTATTGAACCGCATAGATTAACTAAAATATCACTATTCCATCAGCTTTCTCTGCCTCGGTGCACAACCAGTCTCTAAGGGAGGTCCAATTATTTACTTGGGTTTAGCTCCTAGCCCTTTGACCCTAGTGGTTGAGGTGAGAATCCATGGGGAGAGTAGAATCCCAAAACATCTATAGAAAGGTATAATTCTACTTCTCTACCTCTAAATATATACTAACTTTTCTTTCTCTCTTCTGCCTTCCTTAACACACACACACATACCACACACTCACACACTGTTTTCACAAGTCATTCTGATAAGTTCTTACTATAACGGCTTCATGCTTTAGATCCTAATGAATACCATGATTTAAAAGAATCTAAATGAATTTTAGTTTAGACAAGTTCATGCACAGGACAGAGAAAAAAATTCAGAAAGCAAGAAGGTTTAATTACTGATTTTCAGAATGTGCTTTTAAAATATTAAGTAAACCATGAAAATTAATCTGGGTAATTTGGGTCCAGATGTCCTGACCTGGGAGATCAGACCATTAAATAAAAATTCAACCAAGTAAATCTTAAAGATCTCCATGGCTTTATTGAATGATTGATGAATCAGGAGGCATCCCATTTAGCAAATAGGAAGGAGCCCCAAATTGCTACAGAAAAAGGGAAGGTTTTTAAAGGCAGAGAAGAGATGGCACAAGGAAGTCATAAGTAAGAAAAAGGATTATTCTGGGCAAAGTCACCTTTCTTTGGGGAGGAAAAGGGGCCTATTAGGGGGCTACCTCACTAGTGCTGACCAGGAAATTCCAGACTAACTGGTTAAAATCACACTCCTGGAGAAGGTTGAAATTGCAGTTAGGTTATGTATTGGTTTCAGTTTGGCAATGTGGGCTTAGCACAAGTAACTCTATTCTGGGTCTGTTGTCTCCTTTTTAACAAGACTGAAGGCAGACCCATACTTCCTTAGGTTAGGCTGTCAGATATTAGACATCTGTAATGGTGTGACTCCCATCCTCATCCCTTAGCTAATTAGACAGAAGGTGGACAGCCAGCCCAAGAAAGGCCAAACCAGATTCCTCCTCCCAGGAATTTGAACTTAGGGTTCAGAATTGTTATTTAGAATTTATCCTAGTTAGAGCTTAAAGTAGGGAGACTTCTAAATTTGGGAGCTGTGAAGCACCATCTTCCACCTTGAACACAGAGAAGGTGAGAAGGAGCAGAGGTGCTTTGACAGATGAAGAGGACTGTGGTATCATCCACTGTGCATGCAGGAGAACCCTGGCTCTTTAATGCGTCAGCTTCTCTTGATAGCTTTCCACTTCCTGGTCTCAACATTCATGCTGCTGTGACGTGTTGTTTGTTTCATGTTGAAATATTTGGTCCTATAACCAGATTTTGAACCTTGACAGTGAGAAACAGGTCTCCCATTTTTGTCTCCCCTTTGCACTTTCTTGGGGAAAGGATTATGATTCTGAAATGAACACTAGATTGATTATTATTTTCAGAATGAAAGGCACTCTCCTCATCCTCAGGGGGGTGATTTTTGAGGCTGACACAGAAATTCAAAATAATTTCTGGAGTGGATCCCAGAAACACTGAGGTGATCTCCCTCCAAGTTATTTTGGAGCAAGAATGAGTTGGGAGACCCTGTGCGATATTAACATGAAAATGCATTCAGCTAAGCCTTGAGCCTCTGGAATTTCTTGTACCTGGAAGCCTTCAAAGAGAAGGAAGCTAACCAATTATTGGTGAAATGAAAATGTTTTCCTCTATTTTTTTTTAAAGAGAATCAACTCTAAAATTGTTTCACCTATGTTTGACTTAATTTTTTAAATTTACAGTTCAATTAGACAGGAGACTGAATGGAAAATAATTCTTCCTTTCCAATTATAAAAACTGCTTAAATTGGCTCTATGGAAACACTTCCATTTACATGTACTGAGCCATTGCAATTCCACTGCTCCTTAAAATATGATCTTTGAAAATTGCTATAATGCTGAGATTTGTTTCATTTAATGCTATTTACTATCAAATTTCATTTGAAGCATTTACTCTTTAGGTTGGTTCACTAAAGTCATAGGCTATTTAGCTTATCTCGGAAAAAACAAAAGACAAAATCTTGGGAGGGTGACTTTCCTTTACAAATGAAGTAAATTCATTTTCTTGTAACTTTTTTTGTACTCACTGATCTCTCTAAGTGACAATAAAGAAAGTAAAAAAAATAAAAATAAGATAAAAATAAAAAAATAAAGAAAGTACCCTGAATTATCACCTTGAAATACTGTCGGATCATAGACTCAAACCCTCGGGAGAAGAACTAATAACACATTTGGAATATCAAAAGCAGGCTGCCTTGCTAGAATTTGGAATATTTGGAATTCTAAATCTCTTCAGTCTTTAGTATTTTATTACTTTAGTATTTTTGAAACTATGGGATGAGTCCTATGTGAGACAATGGAAAAATATTAAAATCAATGTATTTTAAAGAAGTTTTAATCCAGTTGAGAAAATAAGACTTAGAAACAAGGAGAGGACAATGTGATGGTGACTATAATTAATTATCAAAATTTAACAAATGATAAGCCTGAAGAAGACAGTCAGAGGCTTCTGGGAAGAATGAAACCGAAGGTGGTCTTTTAAAAGCAGGGAGAAAAGACTTCCGGGCTTGGTGGAGGTTATGACAAAGACAGGAACACAAAGCTCCCGATTTATCTAGCAAGAGGCTGCAGGTAAATGGTTTTACTGCAGCAGAGAGTGACCTCTGGTGAGTAGCTAGAACTACACGCTCATGATTCAGGGGTAAAACGTAAGACAGATATGAATGTCAGGATAAAGAGCGAAAACCTGATTCAGCAGTAGGGAGTTATTATTCATTACTAAGTTGGAGAGTGGTAATTTTAGGAAAACTAGTCTACTCTTTACCGAATTTGACCAAAATGGTTCCTTCTTGTATTCCAAAGAATCAACAAGACAGAGAACTACTAGTGAAATACGGAAAACTTGGAATCCTCCTTTGGATGCTGAAGACAAGTTGCTCATCTTAATGATGTCAAAGCCATTTCCAATTTTATGTTGGATTCTACCTCAGTCCAATGAGCCCATCTCTCACAGCCCAAAACAGAATCACTTCAGTTGCATCTTCAAAACAAGGCTCTCTTTGGAGCATCACATCCTGTTTTATTCAATTACTGGAACTAACATAAAATGAAAAATGCAATCCATACTACACAACACAAGGGAAATTTTAAAAGGTAAAAATAATGAACAGACATGGCCAGAACCCCTGTAAAAAACCGTCAAGCAAAATGTAAAAGATCTTTCTCTAGACCTGTATCATATTATTGTAATTATTCTGAAGACTTTTTTAAAAGATTTTATTTATCTATTAGAGAGAGACCATGAGAGACAGCATAAGCAGAGGAGAACAGCAGGCAGAGGGAGAAGCAAGGCTCCCCGCTGAGCAGAGAGCCCCATGCAGGACTCACTCCCAGGACCCTGGGATGATGACCTGAGCTGAAGAGCAGATGCCCAACCACCTCAGCCATCTAGGGGTCCTCTAAAGACATTTAAACTAAGAACTTTGTAGTCACGCCTCCCCAAAGCAAGACTTTCATAGGCACTATTAAACTTTTTTTTTTTTTTAAGATTTTATTTATTTGTCAGAGAGAGAGGAGAGCGAGCGAGCACAGGCAGACAGAATGGCAGGCAGAGGCAGAGGGAGAAGCAGGCTCCCCGCCAAGCAAGGAGCCTGATGCGGGACTCGATCCCAGGACGCTGGGATCATGACCTGAGCCGAAGGCAGCTGCTCAACCAACTGAGCCACCCAGGCGTCCCGGCACTATTAAACTTGAAGGTAATCCTTGTCAAGGCTCAAACTTGAGAAAGAAAACAAGATGTAGGAGACTTTTTGGAAAGAAAACCTGCTGGCAGTGGAATTCCCTGAATCCTATTTGATATGGCCATTTTCATTAAATATTTAATTATTTTTAAGGGCCAGGATAAAATATCCAAGTCTGCATCTGCCACTGCAAGCCCCGAGAGGGCCTAATCAATGACTTTAGCAAAAAACCTCATAGATTCGTGCATAACCTATTGGAAAATTCCCAAAAAGTAAGCCTCAATTTTGGCAAGCCAAGGTGATGAGGAGAGAAATTCCAAACCATGGAAAGGACATAAAAGTGATGGACTCCTGTCTTAAGGACAATGGATATTTGGCAGTTATTCCTAATTCTTGTTGGTATTAGAATCACTTAAGAGGTTTTTAGAAGGACTGAGCAGCCCACCTTGCTGCCTGCTCCCAGGGATTCTGGGGCCCAGGCAATGAATGAGAACCAGGCAATGACTATGTTAGATATTCACTCAGTCCAATGCATCGTTCAATCAGAGGGTGGTACATTGACCATCCAAGGATGGCACACTGACCACCAGAAGGTGCTGTTCTGACT
This sequence comes from Lutra lutra, assembly GCF_902655055.1. Classification (NCBI taxonomy): domain Eukaryota; kingdom Metazoa; phylum Chordata; class Mammalia; order Carnivora; family Mustelidae; genus Lutra; species Lutra lutra. The sequence goes on from NC_062283.1 coordinate 66,537,311, forward strand.
TTCTGCAGGAGGTACTGGGAGAGCAATACAAATGTAATTACTGTGTTTCAAAAGACCAAGACTTTGGAGGAAGATATTTTAAAATTAGGATTCTGAAGGGTGAATATAACCTTGCTCTGAAACCCAAAATGGCGCTGCACTGGAATTTCTGGGAAACCATAGAGAGATGATGATAAGGCCAGAAGGAAGATCCCATTGAGACTAAGCTCCAAGAGGAGGTGCATATGTTGTCAGGGAGTAGTGGCCAAGGCATCCACTAGGATGCTGGGGATGGTGGTGGGTTCCCATGGGAAAGGCAGGAGGGCTGGCTGGTTACGGCAGAGACATCACCTGATTGTAGTAAGAGTGCTGTTGCTGCTGTAACTTCCTGGCCTCTGTGGTTGGTACGTTTCTGGTGGAGAAGGGAGGGAAGCCCAAGGGAGACTGGAGAAAGAAGAACTCAGTGTAGATTGGTTTGTGTGTCTCTGCAGTTCCCATGGAAGCACCCAGGGCCCCCTTCTACCAGGTAAACCTGCTCTTACCTCAATCACAAAACAAACCACACCCTTCACTGTACCACCCTTGACCATCCAAGTCTACTTCCCCTTCTTATAGGAGAGGAGGGGAGTTCATTTAGTTCTCTGTGACAACAAGTGAGGTTCACATAACACATGATGCCCTTGCGCGGGGATGAGTTGATGGCATGAGGCCAAACTGCAATTCAGTAAGGGAATTACATGGGGGGGGGTCACACAACTCTCACATTTGATCTCTGTTTCACTACCAGGTTCTGTATTCTGAGGGGTGATGGGCTCCAGCATGAACTCCTCCCCAGGCCTAAAGCTTCAGATTATGTGACATGACCCAATTCCTTGTTCTTTTTGTCTGTCTCTGCAAGGACAAGTGTATAAACCTCATATGTGCATAGAGCAAGTGATATCTAGGTTAAATTTGGAGGAATCAATTAATCAGTTAACAAGTCAGGTGTTTGGCTATTATGTCCAACACTAGAGGAATTTAAGTCACAACCACTCCAACCCAGAGCAACAACAAAGCAATAACAAAATTAAAATATCCTTTAAGCAGTGACTGCACTTCCAACTTTAGAACACACACGAGTTCTTGGACATCTTATTATAATGCAGATTCTGATTCAGCAGGTCTGGGGTGGGGCTCGAGATTCATCTCTTACAAGCTCCCTTACAAGCTCCCGGGCCACAGGGATGCTGCTGGCCCAGGACCACAGGCTCCTCAAGAATGTTGTGTTTTTGTCTCAAGCCAGCTCTACCCTAATAAAAGAAAATATTTAGGCACTATCACAGTAAGTATTTCTGCTAATGATGAAAACAGAACAGAGGAAACCATGCTTGAATTATCCATGCTCCCTGTGTAGTCATAGAACTTGATAACAGGGTTTTAGAAATGGGAAAAAAACTTGAAAGATCACCTCCTTCTGCTTCAAAACACACAGATGGGAATCTATCCTCACACAGCTAACTGATTTGACGGTGAGTCTAATGTCCCAGCTTCCTGGTCCTCAATGAGGTGTTCTTTCCAGCACATGATGGCTGGATTTTAAAAGACATTGGACCTCCTATTTTCACAGCCTTAGCAATGGAGACTTTTTCTGTTTTAACCCAAATACATGTCATGTCAAGTGCAAGCACGCCTTAGCCCCATGACTGGCGCATGGCTCTGTGTTGTACTTGGATAATGACCACTGAAAGACAGGCTACCGCACTGACCATATGGAAAATACCCCCAATCATCGCCCCATGATAAGCCTGGTGGAAGAGTTGAATCATCACTTACTGGGAACAGAATCATAAAATACATTATTTGTGAATCGTGAATTAAATAACAGAGTTAAAGTAATATTTGCATTAGAGTATGATAAGGCCTAGCAAAGCAAACAATTCCTAGATAAGAATGTATGAAATAGGCTTCAGTGACTTGAAAGCTATAATTTACAATCCAAAGGCCACAATCAGACTTAGTAAAAATAACCACCCACAAAGTGTTTAACCTGATTTTAACTCTCTCAGGATTAGGGGACCAATAGGCAGGAGATGCACAATTGTCTCCTCTGCATAGCCATCCCCACTGGGCAGCAGAGATCCTGGTAAAGTGGCAGGGACAAGGAACCTGAGGGTAAATACGCCCAAGATGTTCTGGGATGAGCACCAAATTCCCCCCACCCTTGGGCAGGATGGGGAGAGAGGAGGTGAAGCTCTCCATGCCACTGCAGAGCTAAATCCTGGCTCCTGGCATAAGCCACGTCATTCATTCCTTCCTTACTCCAGCCTCAGCCGGGGAAGAGATGTGAAAAGTGTTAAAGGAGCCCATTCTGTCCATCTCTCTCTCTGAAGGAGCCAATCAAGTACATTAAACTTGAAATACTGGGTGTTACATGCAAACAATGAATCATGGAACACTACATCAAAAACTAATGATGTACTATATGGTAACTAATATAGCATAATAAAAAAAAAACAGAACAAAATGTAAAGTCAAATGTAGAACAAAGCAATAACAAAATGAAAATATCCCATAGACAAGTGGTTGTGGAGCTATAAAATTACTACATTAATATAGAAGTGTATAATAAAAGCAAATACACAAGTGCATGGTAAAAGCAAATGACAGATAGCCACCGTCCCTCCCAATATCAGCACTGCTTTCACTGGTGGGCTCAAAACATACTACCATGTGAGGCAGGAGTGTTGGACTTGACCCCTAGATCTACTGCCTATGAACTTAACCTTTCTGAGCCTCAATGTCCTCATTTTTATTTTATTTTTCTGGAGATGTAGCTCATTTGTTTTTCACACACTGAAGGGATGAGGGGGATGGACGCCTACTGGGTCTGGGGCTCTGTTGTCCCTGTGTCTAGTTTAACAAAGTTCTCCTGTTACTTAGGACAGTCCAGGGCATAAATTCCTGAATGCTTGAGGAAAATCACAAGCTTTGGAGTCACACTGGTTAAATAATCTACTATTTAGTAGAATAGTTTAGTAAAATATTAGAATAGTAGAATAGTAAAAATCACTAGCAAATAGCTGACGTTCCTGTTCTGGTGTCTATTTCAAAGTACTACTATTTTCATTCATTTATTCATGCATCTGGACATCTTATCCATCAATTTCCTCGTTTTGAACATGGTGATAATCCTATCTTGAGAAATGTAGTGGTTAGTATTACATGAGAAGGTGCACACACCCTCCCTGGCCGGCAGAGGCACTTTGAAAACCAAATTCTTATATAAATAACCCATGTTCCCCTCACAAATATTTACTGAGCTCTGGCAATGCCCCAGACATTGGATGACGGAGGGGATTCAGAAATTACAAAACGACAGTCTTTGTCTTCAAGAGTCTTACACTGTCATGGGAAGGGACAGGGGACACGTTAAGTACACAGACGAGTATATACCATGCCAGGTGGGGCAAAGTGCCATTAAGGACAGAAAAAGCAGGGTGAGGAGAGCAGACAGCATGGCAGAGAAACAAGAGGGCGTCACTAACATCCCCCTAAAGGTGCAAACAGTGCCAGAAGTTACCTGCACGGTGGAGTGTAAAAATGCTACTGTGTAAAGCATCGGCTTCCACATGGGTAAGTTACTGATATCCAGAAGGTCTTGATTAATTCCGGCAAATGTTCTTTTCAAACCAGCGCGCATGCCTTGCGGTGGCTCATTAGTGAATTTAAGAGAAGTCTGTTGTAAAAAGCAAACAGTAGTTTTGTTTTTATAAATTAGATGAGGCATAAAGTAGAAATGACAATACCTAGACAACATAAAATGTCAGCCGAAATTCGAAAGTAATGTCCATCATAGCTGAAACCCCATAAATTGGAACTTAGTCTTAGAACTCTTGTGCGGAAATATTTGCTATATAATATTGAGGCTTATAGTCAAGATCTTGACAGTTACGAGTATAGGATCTTGGAGACTCTGCTGTATTGAAAGCCCTGGCATGTTTTCATCTCTCAGTAATGCCACTATGCCATCTTCATTCAAATCACTCCCAAGGAAAAGACACTATGTCACAGGAACAAACCTGAAGCAGTGTAATTGGAAATCGATTGTGGGGCTCAGTAGTTATCCACACTCGGAAAGAGTCATCATTGGCTTCGGTGGTAATTAACGTCTCTAGCAATTCTTCCATGAATTCTAGGCCAAGGTGACAATTTTGCAGTAATACCCAGCCACCCTGTATTCAAAAATGATTTTGTATTAATTTCTTGTAACTTTTTTGCCATGATGTTAAGAAAACAAAATGTATAATTAGAAAAAAAAGAAAAACTCTATTTAGGGCATGTAAATACATGAGCACCTGTTTTTAATGAAATGATTATACGTCAATACGAACATTTCTTCTGCTACTGGTTAAGACTGGAATCAAGTGGGTTCAAAATAATTGTACTCTGCCATCTCTGATTCGGAAGGAAACAGAAATTAAAACTTGAAGTCTTCAAGCAGAGAGAGTCAATTATCATATGGTTTCACTTATTTGTGGAGCATAACAAATAGCATGGAGGACAAGGGGAGATGAAGAGGAGAAGGGAGTTGAGGGAAATTGGAAGGGGAGGTGAACCATGAGAGACTATGGACTCTGAAAAACGATCTGAGAATTTTGAAGGGGTGGGGGGTGGGAGGTTGGGGGCACCAGGTGGTGGGTATTGTAGAGGGCATGGATTGCATGGAGCACTGGGTGTGGTGCAAAAATAATGAATACTGTTATGCTGAAAAAATAAAAAAATAAAAAAAATAAAAAAACCTTGAAGTCTTGTGTAAATATAGTGTGTGCACCATCTAATGGTGGGAACGGGTATTTTGGAATTTGTAAAACTCATCCTAAAATGAATCCGAACGGACTCACCCCCAAACCATATCATCCATAGTCACAAAGAGAGATGCATATTACCTCCTGAAAGTTGGACACCATACATGTGGTGACTTGGACTACAAGAATACTAAGCCTTAATCTTTCTCATCACTCTTCCCATATAGTTCCAAAACCACACAACTTATTAAGCACTATTTTAATACTAGAAAAAACTATCATGAGCAATATATAAGTCACAAAATCATCACTGCTCTATGAGAACATAGTTTCTTAACTGACAACATTTTGATACCTTTATATTAACGAGATCAGATCAATAGAGCTACAAAACCCTGAGCACAGTAAATACATGTATTATGTATTATGCCTTCTACTGTGGGAGAAAATACAACTCAAGACTGGCTTAAACAGCAAAGGGGACAGGTTGACCTAGACAACTGGGGTGTGCAGAGGAGGAAGGACCTCAAAGTTGACTTAGCTGGCGCCATAATGGATCCAGTTTCTGGCTCGTTCCCCATTTTGTTCAACAATGTGAGCTTCATCCTCACTCTGGGGTCCATAATGTGGCCAAGTGGCTGTACCTGTTCCTGGGCTGTTGGGTTTTTTTCCCTCATAATGTCATTATTATCAATACTTACCCCACCTTGAGAAACAGAACATGGAACTTATAAAAGCTAATATTCTAAAGAAGGTTAGTGTGAACACAGTATTGAAATTTAAAAGTTTCTCATTCATGGAAATTGAAGAAATTATTTAAGGTCCAGAGTTAATCTGTCAAATCACTCAGTGGAGGGAATCATTTGATCCGAGTAAAAATAATTATATGTAACTGCCTTGATATATATAAATTAGATACAATATATTATTAAATATAATTAAGTGGTAAAGAAAAAGGCTTCAGGCACTTGAGAATTAATGACTAACTTGAAAATCTGATAGACCAAGCAGAGATTTAGCTCATTAACCCTCTCTAGTCATTAATTCCCAAGGAAAAGCGGCACCAAAGTTGCTTCAGACCTTATGAGATCAAACGCTTAAACATAAACTGAGATCTTCCTTTATTTTTACTAGTGTGATTTCTTATCACAGCTGAAATTGCTATCTACCAAGCATCTCTAGAAAATTAATGTTCTGTGTATTTATTAGGTGTGATGGAAAACATTTCTCAGCATTCCATTCAGCTTGCAATTTTCAATAAAAACTATTATCAATATTTAAACACAACATCCTCAAATATTTGTTATTTGTCTGAAACTACCCATTAATGAAAAAAAAGCCCGACTTTAACCGAAAATAGAAATTTAACTGTGTTGGTCTGTCACTTCTTAAGCACTATGTATTAATATCGATTGCAAAATTCCAGCTAGAGCTACATTCTTAGGACCAGGGAGTCTGTCTGCCTAATGCTAAAAAAAGAAAAAAAAATTAGTGAAAATAATGGAAAATATGGAAAATATTTTTTCCATGGAAAATAAAACAAGCTTTCCGTGGGATGTCAGGTGCAACCGGCTTAAGGTTTAAAATGTATTGGTAATCAAAGGTTGACTATGCATATATTAAAAAAAAATGGAAAACTGTGATGGACCATCCCAGGCAGAATGCTTTAGCCACCACTGTGGCAGTCTGACGTAGACCTGATGGCCAGAGGGCTCATAGGAAGAATGATGCCCTGCCACTAACTAGCCTTGTTACCTACCTGCTGCATGGACATCTGAATCAGCTTTCGAGCGTGTACCTCTTGTCCTTGCCCCATTGAGATAGTTCTGCATTCTGTAACATAGGAGAAAGATCACTACAATGAAACATAATTTTGTAACAGGATTGGGACAAAAAATTAATTTCTGAATGGTCACAGCCACCCTCACTCCATGGCTTCTAAGAAGGCCTCTTGTGATTCAGACAGGTGTGGCCTTTGGTTGTGCTGATGAGAGAAATGGGTGGGGCGGAAACTGGAGGCACCACATGGAAAGCCACACAAAGGGTGTGTGGCTGGGCTCTTAGGCTGGGCCTGTGTTCTCCTTTTGGATTTTGATGGATTCCTGTCTCACATTTAGATCTTTCAATCATTTTTTAGAGAGTCTGGGGGTGTTTGGAGGTAAGGAGGAGAAAGGCTGACAGTGGGAGAGGCAGCGACAATGCTCTCACAAGTATTTATAGGGAAAGAGGATTTTTTTAGTTTTGCCGTATGTTTTGATTAGAATCTCTTTGGTGGTTTCACAAACGCTTCCGTGAAAATGGAATTGGGTTTGTATTCCTTTAAGATGTCAGGCTTACAGTGCTTTCTGTCCATTTTGGTTTTGTTTGCATGGCTGTCCATTTTCTGAGATAGGACTGAAGGGCATTCGGCCCCAGGAGGGCTACATTCAGGGGTAACTACTGCTTAGACTAGATCACCACCTTGGAACTGAGTGTGAAGAGAAAGTGGAGGCCGATGCAAGATCGGAAGTGTGATTACAGTCTGGGAGAGAATACAGTATTTAGGCTCTTTAGTGAATCTGTCGTCCAGGCAGAGAACCCACTTGTGCTGTGCAGTAAGAACTTACTACATGAAGAAGTCTATGAATCATGTTTGTGAAACTGGAACTGGAAATTAACTTAAAAAATTTTTTTTATTTAAATTCAACTTAGTTAACATATACTGTACTATTAGTTACAGAGGTAGAATTTTGTGGTTCATCAGTTGCATAGAACACTCAGTGCTCATCACATCACGGACCCTCCTTAATACCCATCACCCAGTTACCCCATCCTCCCATCTCCCCACCCTCCAGCAACCCTCAGTTTGTTTCCTATAGTTAAAGAGTCTCTTCTGATTTGCCTCCTTCTCTACTTTCATCTTCTTTTATTTTTCCTTCCCTTCACCTATGCTCACCTGTTTTGCTCCTAAAATTCCACATGTAAGTAAAATCATATGGTATTTGTTCTTCTCTGACTTATTCCACTTATCATAATGCCCTCTAGTTCCATCCACATGATTGTAAATGGTGAGATTTCCTTCTTTTTGAAGGCTGAGTAATATTCCATTGTAGATACATACACACCAAATCTTCTTTATCCATTCATCTGTTGATGGACGTCTGGACTCTTTCCATAGTTTTGCTACTGTGGACATTGCTGCTATAAACATTGGGGTGCATGGGCTCCTTCGAATCAGTATTTTTGTATCCTTTGGATAAATACCCCGTAGTACAATTGCTAGGTCATAGGGTCGTTCTATTTTTAAGGTTTTGAGGAACCTCCATACTGTTTTCCAGAGTGGCTGCTCCGGTTTGCACTCCCGTCAACAGTGTAAGAGGATTCCCCTTTCTCTGCATCCTCATCAGCATCTCTTATTTCCTGAGTTGTTAATTTTAGCCATTCTGACAGGTGTGAAGTGGCATCTTATCATGGTTTTGATTTGTATTTCCCTGATGATGAGTGATGTTGAGCATCTTTTCATGTGTCTATTGGCCATTAGTATGTCTTCTTTGGAGAAATACCTGTTCATGTCTTCTGCTCATTTTGTGAATGAATTTTTTGGTTTTTTGGATGTTGAATTTGGGAAATTCTTTATAGGTTTTGGATACTAACCAGACATGTCATTTGTAAATATCTTCTCCCATTCTGTAGGTTGCCTTTTAGTTTTGTTGCCTATTTCCTTTGCTGTGCAAAAACTTTTTATCCCAATGAAGTACCAATAGTTCATTTTTGCCTTTGTTTCCCTTGCCTTTGGAGATGTGTCTAGCAAGAAGTTGCTGCAGCTGAGGTCAAAGAGGTTGCTGCCTGTGTTCTCCTTTTGGATTTTGATGGATTCCTGTCTCACATTTAGATCTTTCAATCATTTTTTAGTTTCTGTGTATGGTGTAAGAGTTTTCGTGTATGGTCCAGTTTGAATTTTGGTGTATGGTCCAGTTTCATTCATCTACACAATGTGGCTGTCCAATTTTCCCAACACCATTTGTTGAAGAGATGGTCTTTTTTCCATTGGATATTCTTTTCTTCTTTGTTGAAGATTAGTTGACTGGAAATTAACTTTTACACTAACTTTTGTAGACCTGATTTCTTCAAGTTTTAAAGGTGTCATCTCAGCACTGAGAAAGGAAGTCAGTGGAGGCACTGTGAAGCAGTAAATGCTTTTGCCCTGCTCTCCTGGATGAGCTTGGATCCTCAGTAAAGTGGGCCACTGTGGTGGGGTAATCAATGAGCCTAGCCTGGGAACTGCTGGAACAGGCTACAAGGGACTGGAGAAATTTATGGGGTAGGAGGGAAGTATGTCAGGAACCACAGAAGAAGTTGTCAGGATACATGCCATTTAAATGGCACTGTGTGGTTAATGGGCAAAGATTCTGTGAGGGTTTGTAGGGTGCAATATTAGGGATTATTCAGGAACTCAGGGTCACAGAGAGAAACTTTGCAAGGGTGCCTGACTGAGGACAAAAGAGCACTGCTTGGGAGAATCAGGAATTGTAATAGGCTCATGTGGAACCAGTGTCTCTCGCTGAAATGGAATGCTGTCATTCCCAGCCCACATAGCTATCCTCTTTTGTGCTTTATTAATGGTGCTTTGACATATGGAAGTTTCAAAACTTCACCCAGTCAGACTATCTGCCTTGGTTTTGGATTCTAGTATTATGATTAAGAAAATCTTAGCTATCGCAATCGTATCAATATATTCTTTTTTTCTTTTATACCTTAATTAATCTAGAATTTACTTTGGAGTTTAAAGTGAGATAAAATTCTTACTTTTTCCTAAAGTTAATCAGCTATCCCAACAATGTTTATTAACTAATCCATTTTTCCTCATTGATTTGAAATGTGAATCTTATCATAGACTCAGCTATTATAGATAGTAGAGCCTAATTTGAGGTCTTTTCTTTTGCTTCATTGATCTGTTTATCTACTCTGAGCCAGTTCCATACTGGTTAAAATATTGCCATTTGATAAGGGTTTACAAATCGTGGTGGTGCTTGCTCCCCATTATTCTTTTTCCTTTTCAAAGCTTTCTTGGTTGTCATTGTTCACTTACTGTTCTAGATGATCTAAGATCCCTCTACTATCCAATTAGAACAGAAAATAGAGTGGAATTTCAATTAGACTTGCATTCAATTTATAGATTAATTTAGAGACTATTGACATCTTTACAATATTGAGTCTTTACACTGGGAATGTGGTTTAACCCTCCATTTATTCTATCCTACTTTTATGCCTCTAAGAAAGTTTTATAGTTTTCTTCTAATAGGTATTTTAAAAATTATTTCTTAGTTTTATTTTTATTGCTATAGTGAAGGGGATTTTTACATTTTATTTTACAAGAATGCACCATTAATTTTTTTATATATTTATTTTGTGACCAGCCTCCTTACCAAACTGTCCCATTAAATCTAATAGTTTTTCAGTTGATTCTTTTGTGTTTTTAGTTAGACAATTACACTGCCTGAGAGTAATGATGATTTTTGTCCCTTCTTCCCAGTAGTTATATCTTTTATATATGGTTCTTACAATACATTAGCTACCTCTTCCACAACAATCCAAATAATAGGGTGATAGCAGACATCTTTATTTTATTTCTGACTTTAATGTGTCTAGTTGTTTACCAGTAAGTAAAATATTGATGTCTGAAGTTCATCTTCACTATCATATTAAAATAGTGTTCTGTTTCAACTTCTTTAAAGTCAAATGCAAATGCTAAATTTTTATAAAATGTCTTTTTAGCATTTATCAAAGTAATAATATGATAGCCTAAAGAAAAGCCTTTTACTTATTGTTGTGATGAGATTTCTTGTTTTTTTTTTTTTTTTTTTTTAAGATTTTATTTGACAGAGAGAGAGAGATCACAAGTAGGCAGAGAGGCAGGCAGAGAGAGAGAGAGGGGAGGAAGCAGGCTCCCTGCGGAGCAGAGAGCCCGATGCAGGGCTCCATCCCAGGACCCTGGGATCATGACCTGAGCCGAAGGCAGAGGCTTTAACCCACTGAGCCACCCAGGTGCCCCTGTGTTGAGATTTCTTAATACTGTATCCTTCCTATATTCGCCCATGCATTTCTACTTGGTCAAGGTAAATTATTACTTTTTTGCATGTTATTTCTTTTAATATTATAATGATTTCTTCTTGGTTGCATTTTTAGTTAAGATGCTTACATTTATATTGACAAGTAGGGTCAATCTGTAGTTTTTCTTTTATAAAGTTACTATCTTGTCTGTTTATATCAAGATAATGCTATCCCCTTAAAATAAAGAGGAAAATATATCTTCTTTTTCTTTGTTCCAAAATGGAGTAAAACATGTAAAATTTTTAAAGGATTTACTAAAAATGTCATCCAACCCCAGGGTCTTTGCTGAGGTCATAATTTAAAAACTTTAATTTTTCTCATCTCGATTAACTGGTGTATTCAGGTTTTTCTACCTTTTCTGAGAACATTTGCTCAATTTGTATTTTTCTACAAACTTGTCAGTTATAATGATATTTTAAAGGTTATTACCATAACTATATACTATTATTTATATTTTTTCATCTATATATGTTTTTATATCCATTTTCTCATTCCTTCTATGTATTTGTGGGTTTGTTTTTTACTTATTCTCTTTCATTTGGGTTTGGATTCTATTTTCAAACTCATCCTTCCTCTGGGACCCCTGCGCCCCTTATCCAGGCTCTGGTAGGGTTCTCATGCTGAAGTCAGCTGTCTCTTCTCCCTCTTGCCTAGGTACTCAGTACTTCTGGGCAGAATTTATCTGCTCTGAATCTCTCACTGCAGAGTCTGACAGGCACCTGACAATACCCATAGTGAGATGTTTTTCTTTTCTTACAAAAATATATTTGACTTGGGCCCATCCTTCAAATGGCTGCCTGGTAACTGGTTAATTCATCCAATGAAGGCAATGAGACGGAAGGAAAGAGCACACCATTGTAGTGAAATTTGAAAGCCCTGAGATAAGGCCTGATCTGATCTGTCCCCACTAAGATCTGTCCCCAGCTAGCTGTCTGACCTGCTCTTCAGACCTTAGTTTCCCCAGCTATAAAATAAGGTAGTTGAATTTCAAGATTTCAAACCTATTCACCTTGAGAATTCTATGATTATCTATTATCCAGTTTCTCAAATAAAATATTTGTGGTAAAGACTAGATTAATATGTTATTTTGCCTATATAATAGTTTCATTTTCACAGCTATTTGGGGGATTTTTAATCCAAAGTGGTGAAGAGCATGAGAATTTCTAGCATTCTTAAAAATTATTCAGCAAAGAATTGTTTCTCAACTTCATTGGGTCCTTCAGGATCAGATCTACTCTGTTTTAGGATCCTACTCTATTTTAGCATCCTAATCAACAGAAACCTGATCAATTGTTGGAAAAACTAAAGTCATGGCAAGACATTAAAGTCACCAAATTGTCAAGCAAAGTAGTATGATAACATGTAATAATACTAAAGGTAATAGGACAACTCCAGCCTTATATATTCACTTAATATTATGGTTATAATTTCTCCCAATGGAGACCTTGAATTTCTTAATTCTGTTCCTAAACCCTTGTCCTAGACAACAGCACCATTTTTGAGGTAACATCTGACATTGTATCTATAGTTGGAAAAACACCCATCTTCTAGGAACAATATCCCCCCCTTCTAAGAAATGACCCCACTCTAGCTCCATGCATGTGGTTTCCGCTGCGAACCTATCTCTGCAGCAACAGTTCATTGATTAGCCCATAAAGGAGCACTTGACCAAAGCAAAACCAATTAATTTCTTCCCTTGAAGTTCCCTTTGGACTTGGGACCAAGAGAGTAAGCGGACTTTCCTTGAGAGTGCTGAACTTACTGAACACGTAAGCAGTGAAGCTCATGAGCCACCAGAGACCAAGAGTTCTGTCACATGGAGATTTGTTCATAGTTAGATAGAAAATAGAAACCCATAAGCAGAAAGAAGGGGGGCAGCTGGACAAAGCAATGGGACAAAGATCCATAGAGGAATACATCTGAGGGAGATTTGCAAACTACAAGGCTGCAAGAGAGGCATCACTATTCTTAAGCCAATGAAGATGACTGGCATGTTGCCATAAATACCAGAGCAACATAGCCTACACTAAAGGTGGTTAATGAGACTTAATCAGGGACAGTTGCTATTAGAACCTGGGAGTTCTTTATATTGGGTATCAAGCGTTCAGACTGAAGAAAGTGACCATTCAAACATGGGATCCATATGGAACATAAAAGGGTATAGTGACAACAGAGCAAAGTCAAGATGAACAAAGAGGGAATGAACATAGACCATGCTACCCTAAGCTAATGGTTTACAGTAATTTCTTCATGCAGGACACATGGTGAATACTCAGGACAGAAATTGATTTTATATCATGTTATGTTAACATAATAATGAACTCAATGTAAGTTTTATTTCATAGGGTAGGTTTAGTTATTCATAATCAATCACTTTTATAATCTTTATGAGGACATAAACGAGTTAACCCAATAAGGTATAGTTATAGAGATCAGAATCTAAAAGATACCAAATGGCAATTCCAAACACATTCTGATGTCCAGAGTATGAAGAGTAGGTAAACGGCCCTCCTACAAACAGCCATCCTATAAAAGGTGCCTCAGTCTTACCAAGATGTGCTCTGCATCATATGGGTCCTTGTCCTCTGGTCTTACTGACTCAGTAACTACTCTCACCACTTATATGTTTCTAACTCCTTGCCCTACCTTCTCCCCCTAGAGCAACTTTCCTTCTACCTCCTACCATCCCACCTGGAGAAATTTTATCTATTTTTTAGATCCTACTCAAAATATCATCACCGTGATACCTTCCCCCTGCACCCCTTGCAGTCTGAGTAGCTCTGAATCTTGTAGTCAGGTGTGTCTGTGTAATTCCTACAGCACTATCACAATTACATGCTTATATGTCTGTCTTCCCTGGATGTTGTATTCATCTCCGTACTTCTTGAATCTAACTTGCTGTCCGTACAATAGCCTGTAGGGTTATTGAATGAATAAATCCCTCAGTGGACTATTACTCAGCCATCAGAAAGGATGAGTATCTACCATTTATATCGGCATGGATGGAAATGGAGGGGATTATGCTAAGTGAACAAAGTTAATCAGAGAAAGACAATTATCATATAGTTTCACTTATATATGGTATCTAAGAAATGGCACAGAGGATCATAGGGGAAGGGAGGGAAACTGAATGGGAAAAAAATCAGAGAGGGAGAAAAACCATGAAAGACTCTTAACTCTGGGAAACAAACAGGGTTGTGGAAAGGGAGGTGGGTGGGGTGAAATGGGAACTGAGTGATGGGCATTAGGGCATGTGATGTGATGAGCAGTGGATGTTCTATGCAACTAATGAACTGAACTCTACATCAAAAACTAATGATGATATAGTAGCTAATTGAATTTAAATTAGAAAAGAAAGTTGCATGAAAAAAAGAATAAATAAATCCCTAATTACTGTGTGTCATAACAGTGGTTAAAATTTTTTAATTTGTGACCTAATAGACTTTTTTCTATAATTTTATATAGACATGGCAATACCCCTGTATGTTCATTCTTGCTAGCCTACTATCTATGTGGTATGTTCCTCTGCTCAAACTTAAAAAATAATAATAATAACATAAGTGTGTTCCTCTCTGCACAAAGATATCTGTATCATACCCACACTCTAGGAAATCTAAAAAGGGAGGAAAGAATTTAATATTTTTTTCTAACTCAGATATACTATATATACAGATATACTATATCTAACTTAGATATACTTCTAAGAATCAGTTATAAAATTACGAAAGGTAAGGTTTGAGACTAAAATATGGAAGTTTTGCTGAATTGCATGGATTTCTGATCATACCCAGCTTCAGTTTCTTGGCCAACGCATCAATTTGAATTGTGGGATCAGATCCCATGGACAGGAAGCATATCAAAGGTGTCCGCGTGTCACTTTCTTCCCAAGTTTTCTCCAGGTTCAAGATAACTGGTTCTGTGTACTTCTCCTCCAAAGAATCTGCAATATACTTTCTTGCTTGAAAAACAGTACGATCTGGGCACCAGGACCTAGAAATGAATACAAGTTAGAGGAAAAAATTCAGTGTTCATTTTTTTGTTCTACTTAATTCTAAGCATGTAAAGAACATATTTAATTAGCAAAGGACAAAAAGGTAATCCTCCCTTTCACATGTCTGTGAAAGAAGGATCAGAAGGTTTTCCATCCCTGGATGAATACAAGTTTAGTCATTTGGTTTTGGTATGAGGCAATGGCAAAAAATAGAGCAGAGCTGGTAACAACAGGGTCTGTTGCCAATAGGGAAGGAAACTTAGAAGTTAGCTGATCCAATTGTCTCATTTTCAGAAGCATCAATTACTTGGAAACTCTTAGTGGTTTTTTTTGTTTTGTTTTGTTTTTGTTTTTGTTTTTTTTGTTTTTTTTTTACTTAATCTGAATTACTCTCAGTTATTTTTTTAAATCACATCAGTGATGGTGTGCCTGAGTGACTCAGTTGGTTAAGCGTCTGACTCTTGATGTCAGCTCAGGTCATGATCTCAGGGTTGTGAGGGCAAGCCCTGCATTGAGGTTCTCTCTCTCCCTCTGCACCCCCCAACCTTGCTCCAGGAAACAAGTTGTTCTAAGAAAAGCAAGCTCAGGTGCATAATATTAGGAAAACAAAAACTACTCCAACATAATCCTACATCTTTTTGTTGTTCTTTTGGTGGTCCCATATACCTCCCGTTCCACCCTCCTATCTCGCCCTTCAATCACACACACACACACACACACACACACCCCACATTCCAGTATAGAAGCCTTCTTTGAGCTCCTATATATATAAAAAATATGAAAAGTGAGAAGGAAAAGAAAAGAAACAGAAGAATTTTCTTCCTTAACATCAATTTCAGAATTTGTTTCCACTTTTAATAGCCAAGACAGCATTTATATTTTTCAATAGGCAGTTCTTGGCTTTTTTTTGTCAGGTAACATTGAATTTAGCTTATCGACTAATTGCCTGGCAACTCTGTCATGTATTTTTTTTAAGAAATGAATTGAACAATAAATAATTCACTCAATGGTAAATGATGAACAGAGGACATAACAAAGGCATATTGTTCATGTTTTTTGCTCAAAGCGCTATCACTAATACATTCCCTGCCACCATCACCATTGTATTTGCTTGTCAAAGAACACAAGGACTTGACATCCCAAATGGCAATTTGGAAGCACACACATTTACAATAACCACTGGGACACAGTGAAGCAAACTCACGGAGGGAAGATCTGTAATTTGACAATATGATGAGTGATGTTTCTAGGTCTGATAATGCCTATTCTTACCTGATAAGTAAAAGTTTGCGGCAGGTATCCAGTGAATCATTATACCCGTCAGGGATAATTTCTTCCTCCGGAGCATCTTTATCAAACCAGCTTTTCCAACCCTTCTCATTACGAGATATCTAAAATAAATAAGCCAATTAGCAAGCCATAGGACCACATGCAATTGGGATATACTGGAGAGAATTCTGAGTAAACTTAGGGGGTCATTCTTCATAGGCAGACAGTTTTTCAAACATAACCATACAGTTTATTTATTTATTTATTTATTTATTTATTTTTCAGAATCAATGACTCAAAGAACGTGGCTATTACTAATCCTTCTCAGGTTTTCCATTGCTTTTCTGTATTACTCACTGAAATTAAGACTGTGGGTCAATTACACCAAATGATCAGGCAGGAAAAAACACAGACCAGCAGGGGTTTACAATCTGTCAATACAATTGGCATTTGGCACCAGATGACTTTGGGGGAGTAGTCCTGCACACTGTAGGACTGTTAGCAACATTTCTTGCCTCTACCGACTAGATGCCAATAGCACCCTTGTCACCAACTCATGATAATGAAAAGTGTCTCCAGATATTGTCAAATGCTCTCTTGGTTAAGAAGCTACAGACCATTCTGATAACCAAACCTCTAAATGTTGACCTTTACTTAAAATAGCAATAGATGAGAAAAGAAAAATTTTTATTTTCTTAATGATTCCCTGCCTTGAGACCTTAAACCTAAGAATGAAAGAAGTTTCCATTGGATATATGACCCACACCTTCTTCGTCCATTCATCTGTTGAAGGATGTCTCAGTTCCTTCCACAGTTTGGCTATCATGGATATTGCTGCTATGAACATTGGGGTGCCTGTGTCCCTTCTTTTCACTACATCATATCTTTGGGGTAAATACCCAGTAGTGCAATGGAATATTACGCAGCCATCAGAAAGGATGAATACCCACCATTTGCATCGACATGGATGGAACTGGAAGGGATTATGCTGAGTGAAATAAGTCAAGCAGAGAAAGACAATTATCATATGGTTTCCCTCAGATGTGGAACATAAGGAATAACATCGAGGATATTAGGGGAAGGGAGGGAAATCTGAAGGAGGGTGGGGAATCAGAGGGAGAGAAGAACCATGAGCGTCTATGGACTCTGGGAAACAATCTGAAGGTTTCGGAGGGGAGATGGGTGGTGGGATGGGGCAGCCCAGTGATGGGTATTAAGTAGGGCACCTGTTGTGATAAGCACTGGGGTGTTATATGCAAACAATGAATCATTGAACATGACATCAAAAACTAATGATGTACTGTATGGTAGCTAAGGTAACACACACACACACACACACACACACACACACACACACACGTGTCTCTCCAAGAGCTGGTGTCTGATACCTGGTCTCTCAGAAGCATGGGAAAAAACGCCAGTTTTCGGTCATTAAAAGGCACTCCCGGAAGCCCCAGTCCTGACAAAACCAATTACAAAAACAACCGATTGGCGAGTCCCACTCTGCCCCTCAGCAACAAGCAGTCTGGATTACTGAGACAGGGTTTATAATCAAGTTTCAAAGCCACGGTCGGCATTAAAAGCGAGTAGCAAATGCGAATGGAGCAGGTCCTATGGAGAAAACCAAGGATTGTGCTTTTAGCTGCATTATCCTCGTTCTTTACGCAGGCCCAAGGAGGTTAAATAACTGCCGCAAAGCCCACACCACGCAAACGATTCATCATACAGGATCCAGGCGGGGCGCCAATGAAGAGCGAAACCGATGCTCGGGACCTCAGTTACAGTTTTGTTGCCTTGGGACACTAAGAGGAGGAGAAGGAATTCTGAAATGTTTCACAACTGTCTTCTCTCTCCTGAAGACTGCAGTGGCTCCCCCACATTGACAGCTCCCAAAGAATCCGCCCGCCGCCTTTGGAGCAACCCCCCCCCCCCCACCCCCGCGCATGGGTACCTGCGCACGACCCACACCACCCCCTGCTGGTCTCCTCCAGCCTCGCCGTTCGAGAGAGAATGCACAAGAAAGAGGGTGTTTGTTCCCAGCTTCCTGGCCCTGTATCTGCTCATTCTGACTCTACTCAATAGAGCCTCCAAGGCCAGTCGCCTCTGCGAGGGGCAATGGGACCTCCTCCAGCCCCTCGCTGCTCACCTCCACTTTCTACTCCTTTTCCTGGCCCTGTTAGTAACACCACTTCCAGGGCCTAAACAGTTCTCTCTGAGATGCCCAAGCAGGCTAGCTGCTGTTGGAGGCTCCTTTTGTTTCAGTCCCTGACCCCCATCAGCCAGAGACGGATCCCCTTCTCCTTCTGCCCTTTTTTTCCCCATGGAGACGCCAAACTGATGGCCTCCTGATGGCCGGTCCCATGAACTTCTGCAACTTTCCTGAGAATGACCATTCCCCTTACTTCTAGCCCACCTCACGTTGAGTTGGAGAGAAATAACCCTGATATCAGGGAAAAAACATAAGGTCAGATTACAGCTTCACCATTTAGTGGCTATGCAGACTTGGGCAAGTACTTAACCTATTTGAATCTCCGTTTTCTCATCTATAAAGCGGGGTCAATAATACTTCCCCCTAGCATGGTTATAGTTGTTGCAAAGTACTTAACCTATTGTTAAGCAGTAGCAGGTACCAGATAATACACAGCAGGTAATTAAATTCTAATTAACAGAGGCAAACGATAATGTCAGCCCCGGATCAATACAACCTGTCAGCAGAGGGCGCAAGTGTTAAGTGATTTTTTTTTTTTTTTCCCTCCCCCGCCCAGTGGTGCTCCAAGGTCTACCTTACCAGTCTCCTGCCAGACCCAGACCTACTTATTTCTTCCCAAAGTATTTGTTTGGGCTTGGAGGACTCATACAGAACAAAGCTTCCCATCCACCACAGACGGAAGCCAGGGACTCTGACCCAGCCACGGCTGAATAGGTAAAGAATCTCCATAATGTTTCAGAAATGCCACTGAACGGACACACTTACTGTACGCTGGGCAGGGGGTAGGCAGGTGTGTGTGGATGGGAGGGAATCACGTGATGACAGCGTGAGGTGTCTGTCAACTTGTGATCAACCCATCGCCCCAGTTGTCCATCACCAGTAACCCCCAAAAAGCTGATTTTCGGCAGCCGACGCTGGGAAACCACAGGCCTGCCTCAGTGACAGGCGGCTATCACCAACAACCCGCAAAGATAAAAATCATCTTTATGCTGAGCTGAACAATTGTTTCCCAGTGAGGACCGAATCAACTAATCCCCAACAACACATTTACATTTTCCAATAAGAAAAGCAACGGGTGAATCAGGACCTGTTTCACTGTTATCCTTCACCCTTTTATATCTTCACCAGGAAAATAATGATTTTTTTTAAAGGACCCCCATCTCTTAATTTGCCTCAAATTCAAATCTGCACAATTTAGTTGATCAGAAGCAGCAGGAAAAATGTAAAAACATGTTCTCTAACGAAATAGTCTACAATAAAAAGGTCCACCTCCTGGTTCTATTCTGACAGCTTGAGGTAAGCAGGCTTATAAATGACCCACGCCCACCACACAAGAGGAAAAGGCATTCACCTGCCCCTACAACAAGGCTCCTTCTGATACTCTTCATCCAAAATTGCCCACAGAGAGCTTAGTGCCTTAAAGCTACACGCTTCCTTTGAGCCTTTTGGGTGAAGGAATTGTGGCCAGGAGCTCCCAATTAAAATGGCCCCAGGTATGTTTGGTTTACAGATCTGTACTTGTTTTCTCCCAGCCCTCTGTTACCTGATTCATAATTTCTGCAAATTGTGGAAGCTTACTCAGCTCTACAAGATTCAGCCAGGTCATATCCAGGATCCAGCGAAAAGGCTTGGGAGGGCAGGCTTTCAGATCCAGAGCTGCTCCCCCTGGGGAAAGGCATTGGCAGGAATCAGGTCAGCTTGGGCTTCGTTTTTAGACATTTATTTTCCAACAGAAGAAAGGTAACCATATTACAGAGAAAATGGGGAAATAATCACAAAAAAATGTGGCTATATTTTCTAGGTCTGTTTCCTTCAAGTCTTAGGGTTTTATTTTCTGATTTATGCCATTTTTCTCAGGTGGTTGCAGTTGTTTGCATTTTTACTGTTTTTTTTAAACAGCCAATTTCATGAAATTTATAATTTTGATATCAATGAATAGCCTGACCTTTTCATGTGTGATTTTTAAAGTCACTTCTTAGCTCTTACTCTTCCAGAAATTTGATACTTAACATATATATATATATATATATATATATATATATATATATATATTTTTTTTTAAGTCAGAAAGATGGATAGAGGGAGGGTGGGAGGGATATGATACTTCTGTGGGTTCTTAAGGAAGTAACTCATGTTCAGATAATTTTTTCACTTACTTATTCAAGAAATATTTATTGAGCACCCTCTGTGCACCAGCATATCCCAGGCACTGGGGATAAAGCAGAGAAAACCACACAAGGCTTCTGCTCTCACGGAGTCTAGAGGAGATCATGAATTATAGCATTGGATCACATTTTGAAGCAAATCCCAAATCAAATGAGCATACCCAATGGGACAATCTTCCACCAAGACACATAATTATATATTCCAGCTTCAAAACTCCTCTATTGCATATCTTCAGTAATGTTTTATCAGTTGTGTTTTAATTCAGATGTGTGCAAAACAGTGATCCTAAATCCTTTAGTCCTACTGAAGAACCATCTAATGCCACCACTTCACATATCGACCCTTGGGCAAAAGAGGGGATGGAGGGGACTTCCATCAGTGGCCGCTCTCTCTCCAGCACCTTCTTGAGAGGGTAAATGAGCTGAAGTGATCTTTTCTTATAAATCCCCTTGCACTACCTCTGGGGTAGCAACTCCGAATGCCATAACACCTTTAGAACAGGCAAACCTGGGGCGCCTGGGTGGCTCAGTGGGTTAAGCCCCTGCCTTCAGCTCAGGTCATGATCCCAGCATTCTGGGATCGAGCCCTGCATCGGGCTCTCTGCTCAGCAGGGAGCCTGCTTCCTCCTCTCTCTCTGCCTGCCTCTCTGCCTACTTGTGATCTCTGTCTATCAAATGAATAGATGAAGTCTTAAAAAAAAAAAAAAAAAAGAACAGGCAAACCTTCCTCTTGACACCCCACTCCCTGCTACCTGGGGGAAGAGAAATCTATCCTCTCACAGCATATCTGCCAGGACCAAGTTTACTGGAGAAGCCACCGCTGGAGAGCATCATGGATAGACTCAAGAGACTCTGGTTCTCTAACTTAGAGACAAATGTATTTTCTTCTTGGTTCTTTCCAAAGGAAACGTTTTCATGTGACGGTAAGCCTCAAAGACATCAGGAGAAGACATTTAAGCCACAAGTGTTTTGAAACATCCTGGGTGACACCCGTGAACCCAGAAAAATCACATCCCACTGTACTCCCCAAAATATTCTGGCTCAACCATGCTCGCTGCCGAAACACAGACAACTCAATTTCTCTGAGTTTCCTCTTCTGTCAAATGGGTATAATAATGGACTCTGCCAGATCAGTTTCTGTGAAGATTCAATAAATTCATGTATGTAAAAACCTCAGAACAGTCTTGGCCCATAGTAAGAGTTATGTAATCATTAGCTGTCATTTTGACATGAATTCTCTATTTTGGAAGCCTCAGGTCCAATCCAATCTGGAAGGCAAGCGCAGACCCCACTCCCCAGGTGTCTTTGGGTCCATGATTTATAACAAAAGAAAGATGGTGTCTTTCTAAAATAACTAGGCAGGGAAAATAGTTATATCAATTACTCTATAACACAGGGCTATCCCTGGTATCTATTTCATTTTTCAAAGTGTCCTGACATTCTCAGTTGAAGAAGAAAGTCAAAGGCACCTTCCACATACTGCAGAAAAACAAGTACGAACTGACATAAAGGGATAGTCATTCCTAGGACCCAAATATTTCTGCTATGATAAATAAGTCTGTCTTCTTTCCCTCTTAAGTCCTGAGTTAAAAATGATAGAAAAAATATTGAAGATCTAAGGGTTATATTTATTAACTTTGTAAAAAACACTGAAAACAAAATCATCCATCATTTTTATAAAAATAATTTGGTTAAAATGTAAACCACTTCAAAACTAGGACAAACTGTACAACAAACCAATTTTCTTTTGGTTTTTGTTTTTCAAAACAAAACAAAACAAAACCCTCTTTCACTGCTGAGCTGGTTGTACTTCGGTCGACAACCTGTCATACAATCCCAAATTAATCTTTTTCAAAGCACTGCTCTGTTCGGGTTACTTCCCTGCTCATAAAACATTCGATGGATTCTATTGCCAATGAAATTAAATCCAAACTCTTCTCACCGTCTCTCCTGGCCCTGTGCAATCCGAGTCTCCATGACACTCCAGCTTTATGAAGTGGGGTCCCAGAGGTACCTTTACCATGACCCAGATGCGCAGGCTTTTTACTTTTTCTGACCACTCCCATCCTCCTCACTAATTCCCTCCTCCCTGGGTTTCTCAGTCTCTTCTGACTTACAACCTGTCTCTCCAAGAATCCAGTCTTCTTCAGTCAGGGCTCTGGTTTGGCTGGGTGGGCAAGGGGAGAGACAGGTGGACTGGGATTGCGTCGTGATCGGAAGGATGCCTTAGACCCGAAAGCTGCCCTCCAGTCTCTGCCATAGGCTGGGATCCCTGGACTGCGTCCTCGGTGCCGTGACAAATCCTGTCTGACCTACAGGGGTGTTGGGCTGCTGTCCACAGACTGGTCCTTTGTGTCCAGGACTAAAGTTCCCCGGGGCCTGCAGCTTCTTGGTCTGACCCCAGGCTTCTGCTGCACATCAGCCCTTGCAACATGTCCACATACACACTCCTACTTGCCTAACATAAGTCAGGCTTAGCCCTCGAGCCGCTCCCCTCCACCAAGGCTGCCCTACAGCCACCATGTGGGATTTGGCACTGAGCAGAATGAAGGGGCATCTCCTGTCTGGATGTTTCTTGAGCACCTTTCTGTACCCACATGAGGTTCTGCCTCAGGAGACTGGGAAGAAACAAGGATCTTTGTACCTGACCTCCGTCTACCTCTGAATCTCTTGTCCTTTCCGCTGTGGCCCAGAGGGCCAGGTTTCCTCTTCTTTCTAAAGCCTGTCTATCTCCTTCCCAGTGGACATGTTGCCACATGGGATTCAGGAAGCAAGGCCAGCTCACAGATCAGGAAAGACCCAAAGTATACCTCCCATCCCATTTGTATGCCACGTTTTTAAAGGCCCATTTTGCTCCTGCTTCTGCCTAGATAGTCAAAGGAGTTTTCTAGGTTTGGTAAATTTAGGCTCACTTTATTTAAATGTCACAGAGGCCAGAGCCCTGTACATCTGGACGCTCTGCACAGCTTGCCTGTCTCTCTCAGACGGTACTTAGCACTTAGCACTCCCCTTTGGCCCCACAACCCCTTGTACCTGTAAGGAGGGGGTGATGGTCTCTGAGCTCACACAGCTGGTCAGCGGCAGAGCCCAGCTCGTATCCCTACTTCTTAGTCCAGCCCACACCTTACTGCACCACGCTGCCTTACGCTACACTTTAAGACCTCATCCTCTCCAGGTGCGTCAGACCTGAGAAAAACTATGAACGGCACGACATGCTCCGGTTTCCTTTGAACTACAAGACAGAAAAAAGTCAAGACATTTTAGCCATTCTGCAAAATTATTTGCAAAGTTTCTACAACAGTCCTCTAACCTGAAGCTGAGGAAGAAATTCACTGAAGTAGAAAAAGAAGATAGAGTAGTAACTCATAGTTTACTCCCTGTTTATTATAAATGAGAGGTCATGGAGAAAAGTGTATTGTGTATCGTGTCCTATGCCCTTGTCCTCTGAATTTAGAAATACTCTACATTTTCTTCCTACATAATCTCTTTCATTCCCATGGCTAGGTGGTTATTTCTATGGCCCTAGCTTTGTAGCTGTCTGACTTCTGAATCGTCTGGCCTACCCTTTCTGTCTGCTGGAGATCTCAAATTCAACAGGTGTGTTTAGTCACCAGAGCTGTTCAAGGACATTCAAGTTTCCCTTCTTCCAGGCACATGGGAGAAGTACAGGTCCCTGCCCTCTCTGAAGTTAGTGATCACTGTGTGTCTTGCTTTGCCTAATGTAAGATGAGCATTTAAGTGACAAATGTCACTTGTGGGATAACTTTTAAAAGCTGGCCCATGGTTTGTCTTATCCCGTTCCTCTGCTGTAGTAATTATAGAAGAAATTCCTGGGTGATCATGACAGGCATGTTGGAGAGAGAATAAATGAGAAAATACCCTTATCATGTCAAGCCACTGAAAGTTTGGGATTGTTTGTATGGCCACGAAATCTGGTCTATACTGACTGAAATTAGGTCCCCAAATCACATTCACTTCTACTCAGCCTTCAGAGTCCTTTTTAAAGGCCACTTTAACTCCTTGCAGGGAGAGTGGCAGCTGGAAAATGATTTATTAAGCTTTACACAAAGAGCAAAAAGTATAAGAGATGTTTTAAAACATTAAAATATTTTTCCCACGGATAGAATCATCTGAAAAATTCATGGCTTAACCCACAACAGTGTATTTTCCAAAGAGCTCCTACTGGCCTCACCAAACACAAGTCTCTCCTTCCTTTTAGACATTAAGACTTTGTTTTTAGCTCTCTTCTAACAGTGAGAGTATTCTGCCTTGTTTTGCAATAATTTTTTAAATTATCTCTATCCCCATTATAAGACTGTTTTCTTTAAAAGTAATATCTGGTTTACCCTTCTATCCCAACATTACTATGGTGGGTGCAGAGTATATGCTCAATAAATATTTGCTTAACCAAATTGAATGAAAATACCACTCTGATCTTCTTGATGATACTTTTAACATGGGAGATGAGCGTTGAATAGGACTAACTTCCAGTACAAAATATAAGTGTGCCTTTTGCAGTCTTAAAAGTTGTGATAATCCCTTGCTCAAGGAATTGCTCTTTTGTGATAGGAACCTCATTACTAGCCTCACTTTTCTTCCCTTTTGCCTTCAGGTTTCCTAACCCCAGGCAACAATGACCAAACTTCAGGTAATGATATAACTTAAAAAAAAAAAAAAAAAACACGGAGTGAACACAGACCTGAAATAAATCATCTTGAGTTACCAGAGCAAAACGAATGGTAATCAGAAAAGGAAAATGAGGTACAAAGAACTTCCCTTTCATGGGAACATGATTTCCCCACTGTATCATAAAAACAGATCCCCAGCACGTCAAAGAGCATATCAGAAGCAACCTCCTTTACATACCACATTCATATTCTAAGCCCTTCACCTTTAATGAGAGCCTGAAACTCCCTGTGCTTCACTGTTCCTTTCTGAAGATCGATCTTCAAGGTCATGAGGAGTACAAAGAGGAATTTGTGGTTTTCGTACAGGCCTCGGACAGAGTATATAAAAACTTCATACGTCAGATACTCAATAATATTTGTAATTCTCTTTTGAGGCAGTGGAGACTTCTCAGATCTGCAATACATTTTAAAAATTAAGGATGTCAACAGCCATCACAAAGACAGTAGGAAAACAAACACAAATTTTAAGTGGCTCCACACGGGGCCAGGGAGGGCCTCCCTACCTGGCCATGGACTGGTCAAATAACTTCAAGAATTGGGCCAGTGAGGTCTGGTACATGATGTTGACCATGCTCATCTCTGTGATGAGAAAGTAGAGGATGCTTCCGCGGGTGGCAGCAGGTCGGAACTCCTCCTGAGCTGTGTTTATTTTGATCTCTGTCTCTGCAGCCACGTGCAACTTTTCACTTACTTCGGCTGCCGTGTGCTTGGTGGTTCGGAGAACACCGATGAGAGATTCGTCATCTACCAAGGAACCTAAAAGCCAAACAGGAAAACCCTAGAGCGCAAGAAGGGGAAGTCTCAAAGCAAGAGGCAGCACTTCTAAAATCGACCTGTTCATTTTCAAGTCAGTTTCTTCAAGGCCCCTCCAGATAGAAGGGCGGATATTAACACGCTGAGAGGCTTCTGGCCCAACTGTCAGCTGATGCCTGAATCCTTCCAAACATCCTTGCAGACAAGTTATCCCAGATGCTTCCTGTAAATCTGCAAAAGGGGATTCCCAAGGCAGCCCACATGACTGGTCTTCAAAGGTCTGAAGACAAAATCTGGCCACCTCCACCCCCTACCCCCACCCCGTGGTTTACTACTGTAAATTGAAATTCACCTCTCAGCCATCTCTGCTAATATCAGGATGCCCAAGGCTATCCAAATGGCTGGGATAAGTCACTGGACCAGAGCGCAGACAACTTCATCAACACAAGCAGTGTGATCAAAGCAGATGAAAAGGACTCTTCCCTGTGGTCTCCATCAAGCAGTGCGGGAGCATGGCATGAGAATCACCTACCATGTACTTCTGGGAGGTTAAGGTTTTTGTTTATCCAAGGCATAAAGTGCTATTGGGAATCATTCATTATGAGCTGTAATAAATGGTAGGATTTAGGCTACTGGAATTTGCCTACTGCAGAACAATACAGTGTTTGCTGATGTTAGTGTCATTGGATAGGATGTTTTTTATTTATTTAGAGAGTCTCCATCCCCAGATCAGGGTGTGGCATGATGATCTGACTACCCGAAGGAGAATCCACCCCTGACTTCTAAGCAGGAGGTCAAGGCCAGTGGGGAGTGAGCTTGGGCCTTGGGTGCTCAAGAACGGCTGATACAGATTACACACCTCATCACCCATTGTGGTAATTGCATTTCAGCGCCAAATGCAAGAGTTGATCTTAAAAAAAAAAAACAAAACAATAGATGAGGCACATTAGTTTCCTTTGGGCAAGCAAATTAGCCTATTACCAGTCACCTAGCTCTATTGGGAGCCTTTATTTTTTCTCAGGAGAGAGCAATTACATCTAGAAAACTCCGTTCTTCTCAAAGGCTCAGACTCTGTTTGCTAATTCAAAAATCACATTCTCTGCGGTCCCTCTTTAAATGTCTAGAGGGAAAGTGCCTCGCTTGTGTTTGCATTAATAACGCAACAGTTTCCTAACACCTATAATCCTGAGATGCTGAAAACAAGGCCCAAGAAACCCTTACTTGGGACCATCATTCGGTTTACTTGTTAATAACACAGTACCTTTTGTGGCGCTTAACTTGTAGAGAAGGTTGTCTTCAAGTTCCTTCATCTTCCGCCTGTTGAAGGTCACATCCTCCAAAAGTTTAACCCTCTCAGACTCTAATTCCTGTTAAGAAACAAAAAATAGAGGTGCCCAGATGGCTTAGTCGGTTAAGTGTCTGCCTTCAGCTTGCGGGAGTCTGCTTCTCCCTCTTCCTCCCCCTGTTCATTCTCTCTCTCTCTCTCTCTCAAGTAAATAAAGAAAATCCTTTTTTTTTTTTTTTTTCCCAAAGCCAGATTAAAAAAAAAAGAAAGAAAGAAACAGGGGCACCTGGTGTCTCAGTCATTAAGCATCTGCCTTCAGCTCAGGTAATGTTCCCAGGGTCCTAGGATCGAGTCCTGCAACAGGCTCCCTCCCTGCTTTCCCTCTGCCTACATCTCCCCCATCTTGTGCTCTCTCTTTAAAAACAAACAAACAAACAAACAAGAAATAACAGCCAAATTGTAATCACCAGTCACTATGGCAAACCCAATTTACTTAGTGCTTCTTAACAGTTTTTAAAAAGTTTATTTCTTTTAAAGATTTTATTTATTTATTTGAGAGAGAGAGAGAGAGAGAGCAGAAGCAGAGGGAACAGCAGGCCGAGGGAGAGGGAGAAGCAGACTCCTCGCTGATCAGGGAGCCCTGATGCAGGGCTGGATTGGGATCCTGCCCTGAGCAGAAGGCAGATGCCCAATGGACTAAGTCACCCAGGTGCCCCCAATTTTTAAAAGTTTAAACTAAAGTGCCTCTGGAATGACTTTACTTTGGTTCTTCTGGATGCTTTTTAAGAAATTATGCCCACTAGCACTAAGTTTCCACACAGCTTACTCTGGCATGCAAAAGATTCCCCTGCTAAAAGAATTTTGTCTGATTATCCTCCATGCTCTCTTCCTGGCTCTAAGTTTATTTAAATTAGAGTGTCTTATTATCTTGGCCCTGCCCCACATGGCCTCTGTGTGAAATGCTAACTTTGTTGGCCATCAGAAGTGGTAGAAGCAGAGACGTAATATCAAAGCACCATGAGGACAGCCAAGCCAAATGTCAGCTCTTGGTCTGGCATCTACCTGTAGGGACACCAGGTATCTGGTCTACCAGAGCCAGCTGCCAATACAAATCCATTTTCCATTGTTTTACATCTGGGGCTAAACTGGACGTTTGGAAGGCATATTTTTTCCTACAAGAATAATGTCTTTTTTAATCAGATTTTGAAAAAATGTTAAGTTTTCAGAAAAGGTGCAAGACGGATACAATTAACTCTCATAAATGTTTTGCCCAGATTCACCAGATACCATTTTACATTATCACTCTCTCTTTATATATATAAGTATTATCATTATTGTTCTTCTATTATTGGTGAACCATCTGCTGAGGTCATGATCCTTTACCCCTAAAAACTTCAGCAAATCTCCTAAGAACCAGGATATTCTCTTGCACAAGTATAGTCCAATTTTCAAATTCAGGATATTTAACGTGGATATAATACTCTTGCTTACATGCAGAGTAAATTAAAGTTGTCTGAATAGCATTTTTTCCTGATCTTATACAGAATCACATAGTGTATTTAGAATTATGTTAGAAGGAGGTGTTTTTAAACTACTTATCTGAGAAAGTTTCTTGAAAAACCATTTCAGAATTTCTACCACTTTCTGAAAGTCTTAAACCACTTTGTGGATCCGAAGCCATGGCACGGTGTTCACCTCTACACCTGGCACATCTTGCATCACTGTCTGTGTGTCGATCGTGTCCCTCCAATGAGATTCTGTGCATCTAGAGGGCAGACACTTGTCCTATTCACTTTTGTATTCTTGACAGTATTACCTTGAGGCTTTGCAGAGAAGGGACTCAATCTGAGAAATATGTGTTAAATTGAAGTGTGCCGAATTGAGTTCAACAGTTCTATTTTACTTCTGGGGAAACTGAGGACCCAGAAAATATATATTAACTCCAAATTCCATCCCAACATGGTCCTCATGGCTAGTTACCAGCAAAGGCAGGATCATGCTCTTGTTCTCCAACTCCAAGACCAGTGGCATGATTGCCAGTGTCCTAGAAGGTTTGCCATGTTTGATGGGGGTGGCAACGAAGGTCATGGCTGCATTTGCGGGGGAGTACCTAATGAGCTGTTTCCATTAGGATGGTCACCTCTGGGTGGCAGTATAGGAATATCTGGACAAAATGAAATCCCATGAGTTTCCTTCTCAGTGTGATCTGGCAAAACAAGCATCATGGTACAGTAGGCACTCATGGGTTCTACAGCATCATCTGAAAGGTTTATCTAGAAGGCCCAACAGGATGGAAAGTCTGTGTGCTTTTAGAAGCTCAGACCCTATTCTCTCTGGCTTCTGTTTGTTCTTCTGTAAAATGAGGGTGTAAGAGCAGGATAGTTAAGAAGGTTAAACATCATGGTCAGGATATCCTCCTACAGATTGAGTGTGTGTTTTGGCTTTTCCCAGCAGGGACGGTATAAGCACCTTAGTGCATCCCTTGAAGAGAAAGCTGAGGCCTAGAAGAGAGTGCATGGGCTCTTTGGGGACATGGGGTGTAGCCTGCCTTAGACAGTGGAGTGGCCTGCCTTAGGGAAGTTCAGGCAACCTGTATGTAGCACCTGGACCCATGAGGAATCCTCTCACATCAGACCAACAGCACGAGTGAGACCATCAAAGAAGGACTGATTTTCAACAGTTGTCACCATGTGGCCCTAAGAGGTGATGAGCAATGAACTGAAGGGCCCGGGCTCTCTCTGCCTGGCTGTGGAAGGGGCATGGCTCCCTTACTGGACTGTAGAAGCCCCCAGTTGTTTGTTAGAAGGGAAGATCAAACAGCTAGTGAGAGCGGAGGCTGGGACTGTGCCCCCATGTTTTTGCTTTGCCCAGAATGGTCCCCTCTAAGGGCCGGCCCCACCGTAGGGCTTCCCCTCTCTTTTTACTGAGTCTCTCTGTTTCTCTGGTGTGAGGATCATTTCTCTTGCCCTCTTCCAATGTCTTTCCCGTCTTCATGGCATCTACTCCTGTCTCTTGTCTTTCTCTTTTCCTTGTCCAGTCTTTTGCTACTGATCTTTCCCTCACCCTCCCATGGGAAGCCTCTCTGGTCTTAGTATTGCTAACCTTGCCCTTTCCTTGAACCCTCAATACTCAAATTAATTCTAGGTAAGCAAACATAATCTTTCTCAGATTTTACACAAATGTTTTCCATATGCAAATAAGTATAATTACATTTAATGCAAGCATATTTTATGCATAATGTTAAATATATTCTGACATTTATCTCAAAAATTAGTTTCAACTTGTATCAGTCTCTTAAAATCTTCCTGTTTTAAGCTGTTCTTTGTTTTATGAGAACCCTCAATCATACTTAATTTCTCTGTCTTAATGTAAATTTTATTTGATTAAAATTCAAGTTAGGCTTTCTGTATCACTAGAGTACTAGAATGTAGTAGTTGAAACTACCCCAGTGGTAATACACTCATTTGGAGCAATTTCTTTTTCTCCAGGATCATTATTTTAGTGAATTTTTCAGGTATATCAAAGAGCATTTATCCCTAGGACTACAGATAAGAGCTCAACATACTCCAAGGATTAAAGACAGAAGTAGAAAGAGCAGTGTGAGTGGTGTGTGTGCACGTGTGTATGTATGTGTACACACATGTATGCATGTTTGCGGTTGGAGGACAGCTGAGTTAGTTACATGATTTCTTGACAGGACTTGACAGGAGATAGCTAAACTAATATTTATGCTAATGAAGGTAAATAAAAATTGGCTTCATTTTTTTCCTTTCCTAAATACTTAACCATTTCATAACCCATTTTAAGTATTTATTATGATTTATTAGAAGTACTGGTTTACCTTGAGAAATCATTACCTGTTTCTCAGTTAAAATCACTCTCCTTAATAACTGATTCTCAAGTCCTTTCATGGTGACGGTAAAATCAATAACTGATGTTTTAGCATTGATCTCAGGGGTAAAGGCAGGGTTGGGTAGCTTCGTGGTAATATACAGTTTAAATGTATCCATGAGATCACATTCCTTATCACCAACTTTCACCTACATCAATTCAAATACCAAATTAAAAACAGCTTATGCGACAGGACAAGCAATTTGGGGTTAACTTAGGAAAGAATTTACCAGAGGTCAGGGCTGTGAAACTTGAATGAATTGCAAAGGAAAAAGTTATAAGACTTTAATCACTGATCTTAAATAATTCAGATTCGCGGTCCTGCCAGGAGACGTTGTTAACCATGACACCAAACAAATTAAATGAAAAATTTATCCCCAACAAATGTAGAATAAAGGAAAACTCAGACACATCTCAGATTTGACTGTTTTTCCCCACTAGAGGAAATTGTTTCCTACCGAGGAAATTTGTGGAGTTTAGAGGAAGTGTTTGTTATTTCTCTTTGCATTTCAATCGTATCCAAAGCATATTTGACAACAGAAAGGAATAATGAAATTTTCAAAGAAAAAAATGCCAACATTTTTTTCCATAAACATGACATTTATCTTAAACACTACAATTTGCAGTATACTATATTAAAAAAACAACTGATTTTATTATCTGAAATTAAGGTGGAAATTATATCATTTTTAAAGGACTTAAATTTTTTTCTAAAGATTTTCTTTATTTATTTGACAGACAGAGATCACAAGTAGGCAGAGAGGCAGGCAGAGAGAGAGAGAGGGGAAGCAGGCTCCCCGCTGAGCAGAGAGCCCAATGCGGAGCTCGATCCTAGGACCCTGGGATCATGACCTGAGCTGAAGGCAGAGGCTTAACCCACTGAGCCACCCAGGCACCCCTAAAGGACTTAAATTTTTAATTAATCTTGGTTCTACATGTGGTTAGAAACCACATCTGTAAGGCATTACCATGCTCTCAAGCACCATGCTTTCACACTACAGAGAAGAATCTCTTCTTTTGAAAGACCTTCAGGAATAAAAATCCTACACCCTCCTTTGGCATGTTAAATACAGCATATTAAAGACTCACATTCTGAAGAAAAGTTTTCTAAATAAATCTTTGTTTAATGAGAATATTTGCATTCTGTACTTATTTGGTGATATTTGTGAAATTAAGTTGTCCAAAGTGAAAAATCTCCATCAGAAATGCTGTCATTCGTCAAGGAACAAAACCAAAGAAGCCTAAAGGTGGAGAACACTGCCAATTAAGAAAGAAACACTTCTACTGAGAACCATTCATGTTCTCACCAATGATGGGAAACGTGATTCCTCAGCTTCTAGCGAAGTCTATGTTTAGATTGAAAGTTAATACAGAAAGAAATGAACAAATCAATGTCCATAGACTTTATTAAAATGCCATTTTCTCCCTGTGAGAAAATGCAAGCTTTATTATACAGATGAATATATGACTTGTAATTGTAAATTACAAATTGTAAATCCAATTTTCTCAGAGCTGCCAATATATATACATATATAGTGTGTAATACTAATATATTATTATGACCAATGTCTTTTCTTAATATGTTATTTAGTGTCAGCTAAATGGTTACTCTTACCAAAATATTGTTCTCCCCCTGTATTTTTCATATATAATTTTAAAAATAAGAGAAATACTAAATATGAGTTTGGAAATAATTTTTCCAGTGTATCAAATACTACCACCTGAAGCGAAGAACTGCTGCTATGCTCACAAAGATAAGTAGATGTCACCATTGTTCTTTTCTTGTCTTCTTCTTCTTCTTCTTTTTTTTTTTTTTTTTCCTTTCCCAAAGCTCACCTTGAATGTGGTGCCTGATTTAATAAAATTCTTTTCTAATACATTATCCAGGACTGGATCCAGCTCTTCACTAATGTCCTCAATGAGAAGGGGTCGGCCCAAGGAAAGGCTGTCCTCCAAGTGTGTGCGGAAATATTTATGGTTCAGAGATGTTACCTAAAAATAAAGGGTTCATTGCTATAGAAATGTGATAAAGGATGTGCTTATTTCCCAGGTGGAGACCAAGAGAATTGTTGCACAAGTGCCTGAGAATTTTAAGGGCAATATAGGATGCTTTATGAAAATAAAAGTAAGGACATTTAATTTTCCAAACTTGGTGAGCTCATGACTTTGTGGAAGCTTTGGAGGAGCAACAGTCTCTCTGATGGGAACAGGAGAATCGAGCGGCACTCCTCAGAGCTTCGCTCCTACACAGAGCACAGAAGTAATCACGGACTAAACCTGCTACATGTACAGTTACAATCACTCAGGGAAAGCAAAGTAACTTTGCAAATTTGCAATATTCATTTATCTCTTCAGGACCACTCATGAGATCATCAAGTGATTAAAAAAATAGGCATTAAGAATGCCAGAAATTATATATGGAGTCAAACCCAGGGCCCATCCATGTATTCTGCCTCTAATAGTGGCACAATGGAAGAACAGGGTAGATACTTCATTTACAATTTCAATATACAAAATCAACTTAAAAGACTGTATATTCACTTTATTTATTTATTTTTTTAATTAGAATTCTGAATACTGGTGGGGCCCACTGTTTTAGTTCAGTGTTTGCTGAGTAGTTAAAATAGATACACAGGGGGCACCTGTGTGGCTCAGTCAGTTAAGCACCTGCCTTTGGCTCAGGTCATGATCTCAGGGTCCCAAATAAATAAAATCTTAAAAAAAAAAAATAGACACACTGGGCTGGTTGATCTTTGCATTGGCCAAATGGCTTTGAACTCTGACTTCTCCTGTGATTCCCTCCCCTGCCTAAATGGGAGGATTCCTGAAGGTTCAGCCCTCAACTCTCTGTCTCCTTATACTTTACATCTGGATTCTGCTACTGTCTCTATGCGGCTGTGAGTGCTCATCTTAAGACACAAGGAAGATCCTCTGGGACAGCAGGTGATTAAGGGAGTGGAATTAAAAGATATCATCTCTCACTTGCTATGAAAAAAAGATGTGGAATTAAAAATTAAATAAGTCTACTCTTTCCTGTTTTGGATAAAAAGGGAAATAAC
The DNA here is from genome assembly GCF_902655055.1 of Lutra lutra. Taxonomy (NCBI): domain Eukaryota; kingdom Metazoa; phylum Chordata; class Mammalia; order Carnivora; family Mustelidae; genus Lutra; species Lutra lutra. Next base: position 66,571,474 of record NC_062283.1, read on the forward strand.
TAAAAGAAAAAATTCTGCACATGAAGGAATTTGTTTCCCTGGATGGATAGCTTTATTTACACGAATGATGAGCTGTGAAAGACCTCATTATGAGTTGATAAGGTAAATGAATCTAAACAAAGAGCTTTAACCAGCTTATTAAACAAGATGAAACAAGATCCAATGAGACTAAGTATAATTGTCGTGCTCTGTTTCCTAAGGAGTAAATTCTGTTTTTGTGATTTGCTTCCTAAGTGTGATGGTTAATATTACATGTCAACTTGATGGGGGTAAGGGATTCCCAGAGAGTTGGTACACATTATTTTAGGTTCTCTGTGCGGGTGTTTCCAGAATAGACTGACCTTGGAATAGTAGACTGAGTAAAGAAGATCACCCTCACAGGTCTTTGTGTGGGCTTCAGCCAATCCACTGAGAGCCTGTATAGAGCCCAAAGATGGAAGAAGAGCAAATTTGCTCTCTGCTTGAGCTATGACCTCCATATTCTCCTGCCCTTGGACATCAGCTACTGGTTCTTGGGTCTTCAGATTTGAACTGGGACTTATACCACTGACTCCCCGGGTTCGCAGACCTTCAGAGTTTAGACTGGGACTACCTTCTAAACTCATGACCAGTCTGCCTGGAACTGTAGCTTGTAGACAGCAGATTATGGGATTTCTTAGCCTCCCCAAACCCATGAGCCAAACTCTCATAATAAATCTTTTTCTAGATATCTGTATTTATTTTTTTATTTTTATTTTTATTTTTTATTATTATGTTCAATTAGCCAGCCTATGGTACATCAATAGTTTTTGATGTAATGTTCAACGATTGAGTTGAGTATTTTTTTTTAAAGACTTTATCTATTTCATTTTTGAAAGAGAGAGAGAGAGAGAAAGAGCGCACATGAATGGGGGGGAGGGGCAGATAAAGAAGCAGACTCCTCGCTGAGCAGGGAGCCTAATGTGGGGCTTGATCCCAGGACCCCAGGATCATGACCTGAGCCAAAGGCAGATGCTTAACTGACTGAGCCAACCAGGAACCCTTTCACCTGATTTTCTTGTGTAGAAACACTATGTGGTAGCTACCATCAGAGCCTGGGTCACCTGCACAGAGACTCTGGTGTTGGGTCTTTACAAGGTGGTCAGGGAATTTTATTTTTTTTTAAAGATTTTATTTATTTATTTATTTATTTATTTATTTGACAGACAGAGATCACAAGTAGGCAGAGAGGCAGGCAGAGAGAGAGAGGAGGAAGCAGTCTCCCCGCTGAGCAGAGAGTCTGATGCGGGCCTCAATCCTAGGACCCTGGGATCATGACCTGAACCAAAGGCAGAGGCTTTAACCCACTGAGCCACCCAGGTGCCCCGTCAGTGAATTCTTTACAGGGAAACTTGACCTTCTCTTTCTGGAAGTCATAGCTGAAGGTTCTGGAGACAGTGTTGAAGGTGGCCTTGGCAAAGCTGCCACAGTGGAATGCAGTCCTGGACATACGAAACACGTTTTGTTTTTATTTATAAAGTGTTTCCCTTTTCATTTTGTTTTCCTTCCCAAGTAAGGAAATACTGTTTTTGTTTTGTTCTGTTCTCATTTATGTGTGTTTGTGCATGTAGTTATCCAAATATTTAAAAATATAACGACTCCTAAGTAAGGAGACTAGAGTTCAATCTCCTTATGTTCCAGGAGTTGATGGTTTTAAAACGTGTCGGTATCTCTGGCATATTTCTATTACTTCCTCAAGAAGATTCCTGAGACTGGGTGACATCAGGAAGGGCATCATCAAAGTCTAGCAAGGAGCTTAATGCCAAAATGGAGAGACAAAGCTATGATCAGGAAAATCAAGAGTAGGAGGAGTAGGGAGGTGGACAGTCAGTAGAGGTGAGAGGAATGGAACAGGGGACATTCTGCAGCTACACTGGGTCCAGGAGCTGAAGTTCAGGGGCAGGAATGCTCTGGTACATGCTACTCGTGCTTTCCTTCTGTGAAGACCGCTCCTCAGACGCTACATTCCCATTGGTTTCATTTCCCTTAACTCTCCTCCTCTGCTGACACCCTCTTTCTGGGGTTTCTCTGGGTTTTCCAAATAAACAGATTGGTGCATTGTATCCTGGAAGATCAGTGAGCTGGGAGTATCTCAGGGGTGTCCTTGAGCACGGGGCAGCTTCCACCTGTCAGGGAAGCCCTCATCTCAGAAGGAGATCGTTCAGTATTACACTGGGGAGTGGTGTTTGTTGTAGGCTTTTGGTAAATGCTCCTTATCTGATTAAGGAAGAGCCCTCCTATTCTTAGTTTGTGGGAGGTTTTATCATGAATGGGTGTTGAATTTTACCAAGTGTTTTTCTGCATTAATCAAGACGATCACATGATTTTCCTGGTTTTTTTTTTTTCCCTTGTAATGATGGCACACTTTGATTCCTTGAAATTCAATATCTGAATTCCTACTCTATAGAAAAAACCGTGAAGAAAACAAAAATAAAAATCTTGCCAGCAAGAAGTTTACAATACAGTAAAGACAAAAGACAAATGTGCAATGAACAGTATTGAAGACAGACTCTAAGTCCACATCAGAAATCTAAACAAGACATTGTGAGCATTTAGGACAGGCTATTTTAAACTGAGGACACAGGGAAGTCTTGACAAAGGTACTGCTGGATGTGGACTCAGAAGAACACTCAAGATATTTATCTGGGATGTAAGTGAAGGGGGCAATAGGGTAGGGCAAAAGACATGTTGGCTAGTAGAAGAGCATAAGCAAAAATATGGAGGCAGGAAACTTAGAACTCTGAGAACATTGCCCGGGAAATAGAATAGTCTGTATTGGTAGTTGAAATATCGATGGTAAATCTGAGATTGGAATCCTGCCTTTGTTTACCTCTATCTTAAAATTAATATCTTATTATGGGGCGCCTGGGTGGCTCAGTCAATTAAGCATCTGACTCTCAATTTCAGCTCAGGTCATGATCTCAGGGGTATGAGATTGAGCCGTACATCAAGTTCTGCACTAGGCGTGGAGCCTGCTTAAGATGTTCTTTCTCTCCCTTGCCCTCTGCCCCTCCACTCCTCCCTCTCTAAATTAATTAATTAATTAATTAATTAATTAAAAATAAACACCTTATTAGACCCCAAGTCTTTTTTTTTAAAGATTTTATTTATTTATTTGACAGAGATCACAAGTAGGCAGAGAGGCAGGCAGAGAGAGAGGGAAGCAGGCTCCCTGCTGAGCAGAGAGCCCAATGCGATGCGGGTCTCGATCCCAGGACCCTGAGATCATGACCTGAGCCAAAGGCAGAGGCTTTAACCCACTGAGCCACCCAGGCACCCCTACACCCCAATTCTAAAACTGGACTGCACAATGCCATAAAGTACCATGGGCCTGAGCTAGGCTGGAGCAAATATCCTTAAACCAAGGAGTCATGAGTTCTATTTTTGCTGCTTTCTTGTAAGTCTAAACTCAAGGCCCAGAATAAAAGCCACATGCAAAATTGGCAACAGCAGAAGAGCCAGGGAAAGGGATAGACAGGAGAATGCATCATGAGAGAACACAAAAGAGAGAAAATAATCAGAACCCTTGCCCCAAATCACTGTTAAAAATAAACTCAAGGGTATAAATTAACAAACAATTATCAGAGATGACAACTTTAGGACTGGCAGAATCAACTAAAATTTTGGGAAAACTTCCTGATTTTAAGAAAGCTTTCCCGTACACCAAATGGTACGTACCTGCAAGTCATTTTCTCTTTCCTTGGATTTAATCCAAGTTTTGCCTTGAGTCTGTGGGTCTATGAGGAGTGGGTATCTGGTGGCCTTTGTCACAATGATGCCATTCTGAATTGAGAGGTCATCTCCTGGTAATCCCTGCAGACCCCACTCCCCAATCTAAGTAATAAGAAACGGATATGGCCAGTCAGAGGAGAACAAGAATGCTTTCATAGTAATTAAGTGTCACAATATTAGAAGAATTTAATACTGGGATACATATTTTTTTTCCATTGAGACTCTGAAATGGATACTTAGAAAAAAAAAAAAACCTTATAAATGTGAACCAAATAACATTCACCTAAAAAAATAAATTTATAATCTAATGAATCCTTTAATGACCCAAGATTAGGACTTAGTCCCTTATGCTACATTTTTTAAAAATTTATGAGAGAATATGGTAAAATCTGTCGATTTTTGAAGCATGGTTGCTAAACATTCAGAGAACATAGGGGCTTAAAATACGGTAAGCCTGGGTGAGTGGTGGGAACCAGGCTAGGCAGGGTTAGTGGAAAGAACACATGGAAATGCCTAGAACGATAAGCACCAAGGGTTAAACCCCTGAAGCTTCCCCTTCCTGACCTTTGGCTTTGTTCACTTGGAGGGCAGGATTGGTATAGCTGGAGGCAGAGAAATTAGGAGAGATAAAATATTATATTGGCAGGTGCTCATCAATGACATTTAAAAAATAAATATTTCCTGGGGCGTCTGGCTGGCTCAGTTGGAAGTGCATGCTACTCTTGATCTTGGGGCAGTGAGCTGGAGTCCCACGTTAGGGGGTAGAGATTACTGAGAAATAAATAACTCAACTTAAAAAAAAAATCCTCCCTAATTATGAGAGAATTGCCAGCCTGCCTTCCCGTGGTCAATAAAATCACCGGCGATCCAATGAATCCACCAGCCTCCACCCTCATTTAATTATCCCAGCAGCCCCCAAAGGCCATAATTAATAGGGAATACCCTGGCCCACTTTGCCTCATCAGTGTCCACTGCATCTTTAATACATTACCTAGTCCCTGGAAACAGGCAGTTGAACACTGTTTGAATTGGAAAACATTAAATTTTTAACTTTTAAATACGATAACAAGGAACTAATAGCATGGCTTCCCAAAGGAAACGGCCACTGGGGAACTTATTTACAGATCAGAAAGCAGCTCGTGAATACAAATTGCCTGGAAGGCATTTAATGCCAGAGGAAATCTGCCAGAGACACTGAAAACTGAAAGTGACATCAATTCCCAGCAAGGAAGGTTAGTGTCATGGGGCCATCACGCAGTGATACCAGAATGTACTGATGTGCTATGCTCTTGGACACGACGAAAAGATGGTTCATGATCCAAAGAAGATTACTACCAGTACTTACGGCCTAGCTAATGCCTATAATTACCTAAAACATTTGAAAGAGTGTGACTTAATAGGAGTGGTACAAATAATGGAAAGTTAAAATAAGAGCTCAGTATTAGCAAGCCTATAATTCATGATCTTTTTTTTTGAAGTCTTTATTTTTTTTTAATGTACTCTCCACCCACCATGTGGGTCTCAAACTCATGACCCTGAGATCAAGAGTTGCACTTTCCACTAACTGAGTCAGCCCGGCACCCCCATCTTCCAGCTCACAGCAGTGCAGTAATACTAATTTGAAAGCAAATTTTCTTAAAACTGAAAGGAACTTTTATACCAAAAAGAAAGGTTGCCTTTTCATTAATTCTTAAGTATTTTCAAAACAGTCTTTTCAATTAAATGAAAAAAGAAAAAAAAGGTAGATGCACCGTGATTTCTCAGTGAGTAAGGTTGGAATTCAAAGAATATTATGAAGAAAGTGACACTCACCGTTGGGGGATCCACCAACATTGAAATAAGATTCAGGTTTTCTGTGAAAGGAATCTTCCGAGCTCTCAGCTCTATCTCCCATTGATCTTTAAGCAAATAGTTCCTAAATATCTGATTGAAAGGACCAAGGTAGGAAAGGAATCCAGTGCACAACAGAATATCACCTACAAGTCTGTGGGGAAAGGAGACAACGTGAGTCACCTAACACATTCACTCTCTCCCATTAATGAGTCAGAAAGGCCACAGTTCAGCTTTGTTTTCTTACTAGGGAAAATCCTTCTCTGTTCCCTGCTTAACACTTGGTAACCAGACATGGAGAGACCATGCAAAGGGAGCCCCCAGAGTGCCCGGGTGGCTCAGTTGGTTAAGTGACTGCCTTCAGCTCAGGTCATGATCCTGGGATCCCGGGATCGAGTTCCACATCGGGCTCCCCACTGCTCTACAGGGAGCCTTCTTAAACCTCTGCCTGTCATTCCCCTTGCTTGTTCTCACTCTCTCTCTGTGTCAAATAAAATAAAATCTAAAAAAAAAAAAAAAAAAAAGAATCCATTAAAAAAAAAAGGCGCCCCCAAACCCAAGTGGTGGTAGTAGGAGCCTCATTTGGGGTAGGCCAAGGAGCAAGAGAGAAACAGCTTCCTTCAAGCCTGTAGGTCCAGAGTCTTGACTCCTAAGAAGGAAAGTATCCTTTTCCCATGTCATGCTCTGGTCCCATTCAGACTCAGTCCTCATAAATATTTCCTTCTCCCCCTCCGACTCTCCCTCTCCTCCTCCCACTTCTTGCTATTCTCTGCCTCTTCCATTCCCCTCTCTTCCAGTTTTCTGAGAACACCAATAGACGCTACGACAAGACACCCTGGTACTTAGAGCAACTGATCCACATGTTCAAGATCACTGCGGTGAAGAGTGCAGAACTGGAGAAATTAGGTAGACGGTTCTGGCAGATCCAAACAATATCGGAAGCACTCTTGGGGTGCCCAGGGAGCTCAGTTGGTTAATCATCCAACTTTTGATTTCAGCTAAGGGCATGATTACAGGGTCGTGAGATTGAGCCCTGCATTGGGTTCTGCACTGGGCAGGGAGCCTGCTTAAGACACTCTCTCCCTCTCCATCTGCACCTGCCCCTCACCCCCCACAAACAAAAACAGAAACTGCAACAACAACAAAGAGAAGCACTCGTGTTCTGAAAACCTACATTGCTGAACCAAACTTGAGATTAAAAATGTTTCACAACCATTTAATCTGTTTTACTGAGAGTGGGTAACCTCCGCTGTAAGACTCGGAAATGGATGTACGGAAATGAAGGAGCAAAGGGCTCCACCTGGGAGATGTATTTTATTTTCTCTCATGTCACAGAGAAGTGGTGTTTGGGGTGATGACTAAGAAGGAAAGCAATTGTAACCAAGGCCAAAATTTATACCTATTAATCTGAGCTTTGAATTCTTTGCTTTGCTGAGTCCACCGGACCTTTTCTCCACTCAGCCCATCGATGAGGGTAGAAGCTGCCTGCATCTTTTTCCGGCACATATCCGCATCGTTTACCAAATCCTACATTCAGAAAGGGAGAATATCCCAAAGAACTTTTTTAAGTGTTTAATCAAACATCCGTTGTATTCACACATAAAAACATAGGGAAGAATTTCTTAGTTTGCAAAATAAATATAATAGTCTAAAAAAGCAATGTGAGTGAAACTTTACATATTAAATTCTGGTAATTAACCCATAATGTAGTTATTTTAACCTTACAAAATCTCAAGGAAAGAGATTTTGTGAGAGAGAATGCAAATCACTAAATTAATATAGCATTTCTAGGGGCGCCTGGGTGGCTCAGTGGGTTAAGCCCCTGCCTTCGGCTCAGGTCATGATCTCAGGTCCTGGGTTCAAGCCCCACATCGGGCTCTCTGCTCAGCAGGGAGCCTGCTTCCTCCTCTCTCTCTGCCTGCCGCTCTGCCTACTTGTGATTTCTCTCTGTCAAATAAATAAATAAAATCTTTAAAAAAGAAATATAGCATTTCTAGTCCGTGTTTTCAAAACAGAATCAAATCAATAAAATACACCATATTAGGTCTTGGATTTAATAGTTCTCAGTTCTTGGAAGTTCACAAAGTGATTTTTTTTTCCTCCCAGGAAATTCTACACAACAGTGATGTGCTGCACCCAACTTGTATCAACTCACCAGAGCCAACCATTAGATTTTAGAAGACTTGGGGGCTAATGTCGAACACAGACATTATTAAATAATTAAATCATATAAACTTGCAATTACAGAAACTACATTACAAGCAAAGGTAATGGATAATCAAAACTCATCACCTCCTAATAATTCACTACAGTTTTGGATGATCTATGTGCTTGCGATTATGTCTGCTGTACCTGCATGGTGCTATATGGTTGGGGTGCAGGATATAACAAGGCAAGATATACAATCGTGCCCTGCTGTGCAGCTGTTTCCAAATCTGTACTCAGTGTCAGGACATTGGTAATTTGGAACGGACAGTGGTGGGAGGACCTACACCACAGAAATCAGCAAACAGGGTAAATCATGGCTTTTCTCCCCCTGCCTCTGATCCTATTGGTACCAGACCACCACTGCCTACAACCTATCCTACAAGGTTGTATTACGAGCCCTGCCTGATAGACGAACCTTGATTAATTGCCTCCAACTGCCCCATGATTATGCACCTGCACTGGATCACAAACCGACTTTTCTAACCCCCAAATCAGGACCCTTTGGGTATGACATCCCAGCTTTCTCTTACCAAAAATGATTATTAAAAACACACAAAAAAAGCCCTTAGAGGGACGCCTGGGTGGCTCAGTCGGTTAAACCATTGCCTTCGGCTCAGGTCTTGATCCTGGGGTCCTGGGATCAAGCCCCAAATCAGGCTCCTTGCTCAGCGGGGAGCCTGCTTCTCTCTCTGCCTTTGCCACTCTGCCTGCTTGTGCTCAGCGGGGAGCCTGCTTCTCTCTCTGCCTCTGCCACTCTGCCTGCTTGTGCTCTCTCTTTCTCTATCTCTGACAAATAAATAAATAAAATCTTAAATAAACTTAAAAAAAAGACCTTTGAGTGCCAAAAATCCCAAACAGGTAGCCATATCCTGTGAAGGACAGTCACGTATCTATTTTCTTTTTGTCATCAACATTTACCTAACTTCTATATACAATACACGCTTTCGAACAATGTTAACACCTCGTTTCTGCAATTTTGTAGATTTAATCTCACCATTTTCTCACTCATGGCTGCATCAAATTTCGCTTGTACTTTATCCAGCTCAGCTTGTTTCTCATCGAGCAGTGCTTGCGCCTTCCCCAGCTCAATGTTAGCAACTGCCAGACGGCCCTCCTGCTTGGCCAGGTTAGCCTTAAAAGGAAGAAGAGGTCATTGCATGGAGTGGTAGCAGGTCTGCAAAATATTTTTGGTTTTAATTGATAAATAATAACACAGATTACACAATTTTTGCCCAAGATGGCATTTTAAAAATTATTTATTTTTTTATTAACATATAATGTATTATTAGTCCCAGGGGTACAGGTCTGTGAATCGCCAGGTTTACACACTTCACAGCACTCACCATAGCATATACCCTCCCCAATGTCCATAACCCCACCACCCTCTCTCTACCCCCTCCCCCAGGCAACCCTCAGTTTGTTTTGTGAGATTAAGAGTCACTTATGGTTTGTCTCCCTCCCGATCCCATCTTGTTTTATTTATTCTTTTCCTACCCCCCAAACCTCCCACATTGCATCTCCATTTCCTCATATCAGGGAGATCATATGATAGTTGTTTTTCTCCAATTGACTTACTTTGCTAAGCATAATACCCTCTAGTTCCATCCACGTCGTCGCAAATAGCAAAATTTCATTTCTTTCGATGGCTGCATAGCATCCCATTGTATATATATACCACATCTTCTTTATCCATCTGCCTGTTGATGGACATCTAGGTTCTTTCCATAGTTTGGCTATTGTGGACATTGCTGCTATAAACATTCGAGTGCACATGCTCTTTCGGATCACTATGTTTGTATCTTTAGGGTGAATACCCAGTAGTGCAATTGTTGGGTCATAGGGTAGCTCTATTTTCAACTTTTTGAGGAATCTCCATGCTGTTTTCCAGAGTGGTTGCACCAGCTTGTGTTCCCACCAACACTGTAGGAGGGTTCCCCTTTGTCCACATTCTTGCCAGCATCTGTCATTTCCTGACTTGTTAATTTTAGCCATTCTGACTGGTGTGAGGTGGTATCTCATTGTGGTTTTGATTTGTATTTCCCTGATGCCGAGTGATGTGGAGCATTTTTTCATGTGTCTGTTGACCATCTGGATGTCTTCTTTGCAGAAATGTCTGTGCATGTCCTCTGCTCATTTCTTGATTGGATTATTTGTTCTTTGGGTGTTGAGTTTGCTAAGTTCTTTATAGATTTTGGACACTAGCCCTTTATCTGATATGTCATCTGCAAATATCTTCTCCCATTCTGTCAGTTGTCTTTTGGTTTTGTTAACTGTATCCTTTGCTGTGCAAAAGCTTTTGATCTTGATGAAGTCCCAATAGTTCATTTTTGTGCTTGTTTCCCTTGCCTTTGGCGATGTTCCTAGAAGTCATTGCTGCGGCTGAGGTCGAAGAGGTTGCTGCCTGTGTTCTCCTCAAGGATTTTGATGGATTCCTGTCTCACATTGAGGTCCTTTTTCCATTCCATTTTGAGTCTATTTTCATGTGTGGTGTAAGGAAATGGTCCAGTTTCATTTTTCTGCATGTGGCTGTCCAATTTTCCCAACACCATTTGTTGAAGAGACTGTCTTTTTTTTTTTTCCATTGGACATTCTTTCCTGCTTTGTTGAAGATTAGTTGACCATAGAGTTGAGGGTCTATTTCTGGGCTCTCTATTCTGTTCCATTGATCTATGTGTCTGTTTTTGTGCCAGTACCATGCTGTCTTGATGATGACAGCTTTGTAATAGAGCTTGAAGTCCGGAATTGTGATGCCACCAACTTTGGCTTTCTTTTTCAATATTCCTCTGGCTATTTGAGGTCTTTTCTGGTTCTGTATAAATTTTAGGATTATTTGCTCCATTTCTTTGAAAAAAAAAATGGATGGGATTTTGATAGGGATTGCATTAAATGTGTAGATTGCTTTAGGTAGCATAGACATTTTCACAATATTTGTTCTTCCAATCCAGGAGCATGGAACATTTTTCCATTTCTTTGTGTCTTCCTCAATTTCTTTCATGAGTACTTTATAGTTTTCTGAGTATAGATTCTTTCCCTCTTTGGTTAGGTTTATTCCTAGGTATCTTATGGTTTTGGGTGCAATTGTAAATGGGATTGACTTCTTAATTTCTCTTTCTTCTGTCTTGTTTTTGGTGTAAAGAAATGCAACTGATTTCTGTGCATTGATTTTATATCCTGACACTTTACTGAATTCCTGTACAAGTTCTAGCAGTTTTGGAGTGGAGTCTTTTGGGTTTTCCACATATAGTATCTTATCATCTGCAAAGAGTAATAGTTTGACTTCTTCTTTGCCGATTTGGATGCATTTAATTTCTTTTTGTTGTCTGATTGCTGAGGCTAGGACTTCTAGTACTATGTTGAATAACAGTGGTGATAATGGACATCCCAGCCGTGTTCCTGACCTTAGCGGAAAAGCTCTCAGTTTTTCTCCATTGAGAATGATATTTGCAGTGGGTTTTTCATAGATGGCTTTGATAATATTGAGGTATGTGCCCTCTATCCCTACACTTTGAAGAGTTTTGATCAGGAAGGGATGCTGTACTTTGTCAAATGCTTTTTCAGCATCTATTGAGAGTATCATCTGGTTCTTGTTCTTTCTTTTATTAATGTGTTGTATCACATTGATCGATTTGCGGATGTTGAACCCACCTTGCAGCCCTGAAATAAATCCCACTTGATTGTGGTGAATAATTCTTTTAATGTACTGTTGGATCCTACTGGCTAGTATTTTGGTGAGAATTTTTGCATCTGTGGCCCAAGATGGTATTTAGAGGCTTAAGTGTGTTCAATTGGGGAAGCAAAAGGTGTTGTAGATACTCCATTAAAGTTCTATTTTTTTCTTTTCCTTTTCCTTTTTTTTTTTCTTTTTTTTTTTTCCTAAGTAGGCTCCACATCTAGCATGGAGCCCAGTGCAGGGCTCAATCTCATGACCCTGAGATCAAGACCCTCATGAGCTGAGATCAAGAGTTGGACACTTAATGGACTGAGCCTCCCAGACACCCCTCTCTTTTTTCTTTTAATTATTAATGTTCAATTTAAAAAAATGGAAAAAAAAACACAACAATGCACAGAAAGGATAACAGAAATTATCTCTGATTTTACCCAGAGACAGTCTCAGTATTGTGTTAAGAGGGTGATAACTGGCATTTTCTAGTTTTTTTCTTTTACACTTAATATAAGATAATCATTTCCGCTTAAACGTGTCCTTAAACAATTTTTCCTCGAACATTAGTAGTATGGCTGGCCTAATATCACATTATTTGGATGTATTATAATTTACCTAACCTTAGCCCTACTTTTAGACTTCCCCTCCCACCATTTTTAATTACTATAAACAAAGTTATTGGGCATACAAACATTTTGGATTGTTTCCTTCTTAAGGATTTTTTGAAGTGAATTTACTGTGATGGTAGATTTTTCATCTTTTTTCTAACTCCTAGAGCATGGACTTAGAAATTTGTTTCTTAGAAATGATTGGTTTCTTAGAAATTCAAAAAAATTGGTAAAGTATAATAGCCCTAAAGCTTTCTGGGGTAGAAGTTTTTTGATAACATTCTCATTTTATTTCTCAATACTTATTTAAATTTAGTCCTTTTTTGCAGGAAATTTTAATTTAAATAATATTAATAGTATTGTTATTAAATTTAATTTTTCTAGTGTATTTACATATAACTTAAAATTTGTTTTCTAATTATTTAAATCCATATACCTGTGATTATACATATTTTCTTCTTGATATTTTCCAAGAATATATTTTTTATATTTTGTTTTTGCAAAGCAACAATTCTTCAATTCTGCCACTTTTCTCTAATTTTTAATGTTATTTTTATTAGCTCTATTCCACTTTCCTTAAGCTTTGTGTGTACATATATTTATAAGTAAGTAGGTACCATTGTGTTTAATTAAAGAGCTAAGATAGTGCCATTGGGCTACATCACAAAAGCTTTGGAAACTAACTTTCGTTATCATTTCCTAAAAAGAAGTTACTGGCTTCTTTTTTTTTTTTTTTAATGCAAACTTTCTAATTTTATTGCTTATAATCAGATAATGAGGCTTCAGCAATTTCTGCTTTTGGGAACCGAATCAAGATCTTCTTTTACTGTTGAGTATGATCTATTTTTGTAAATGTTTCTCAGTCACTAGAAGTAATTTTATAATCTTTGTTCATATTCAAGAAAGTTCAATGCAGCTATTCAACCTTAAAAATGATACAGTGTAAAATCTCTATGTAATTATTAGTTTATGCGTGCTAAAGACTGACTACATAATTTTCAGGAGTGAAACAAAGTTAAAAATGTGGGCCCATTATTAAAAAATTATGGAGAACTTCAACAAAGTGACAGCAGAGCATTAAGCCAAGCATACACCCTTCTAAACCAGGGGTCCTGTGTGAACAGGTCACACACCCACAAAACCAGACTTCTCCACAATCTCAAATTATAATATTATTTTTGTTAATTTCCACTTACAATATTAAAGCCTTTTACTTTTTGTAATTTGATAATATTTTATTTATTACAAAAAGCATTATTACAATTAAGTCTCACTGTGGATCATACTTTTTAATAAAAATTAACTCCATTCTTCTGGGTTCATTTTTTCTTAAATTCTATATCCCTTCGTATCTTGAGTGGATTCCTACATTTTCTCATCATTTCCCTTTATTAAAACTTTTTAATTTTCAACATATTTTCTATTTTTCTCCAAGTTACCTATATGGAGAGTTTTAAAAGGTAGCCATTTTCTATAGGGTTTATTATGACAACCAGCAACCCCCTGCCTACCTGCTCATCATTTTCCACTCCAAGGAGCAACCACTTTCAACTTTCAGCTTTATGTGGGGGCGGAGGGCAGAAGGGTAGTAAGCGTCAGGGTAATGTATTTCATGAAACTTTGCACTCCTGCGAATGCTCCCTCAGACCGGAAGAATAGTCTGGCACAGTGTAAATGGTGTATGTGTGCTTGCGCGTGCGTGTGTCCACGTGCATGCGCGTGTGGATGCACGCGTGTACATACCGCTTACTCCTTAAGTCACATCCTTAAGAACGTCTTTTTGTTCCCCTTATACCTGAAGGTCAGCTTGGCCAATTCTTGCATTCTTGGGTCACCACAATTTCCTCAATACTCTGCACATATTTTCCTATTACATTCTAATATTTAGGGTTGCAGGAAGTCTGTGCCATTCTGATTTCCCTTCTGCAACCTTTTTTGATTTTGACTGATCATTTGTTTCTTAGATACATATAAGGGTTTTTCCCCTTACCTTTCAAATTTAAAACATTTCTGGGTGTTGAGCTTTATTTTTATAAACTTTGTTGGGAATATAGTAATCAAATTCTACCTCCAAACCTAATCTCTTTAAACTTTAAAGAAATGGCAAGTTTTCTTTTATGACAGCTTAATTATTGCTGGCAATGAATCCATTTCCTGTTTAAGTTAACAAGTTGGTTTTGATTTCTTGTCTGCAATGCCAAGAAACACTAATCAGAGGTAAATAAAACAAGAAATGTGAGAGAACATGAAGAAAATAAAAAATTTAGTCAAAATTATGCTTTGTCTTTTCATAGGAGTAATACCAGAGATAGATTTTATTAAACATTGATTTCCTAGGAGAAGGAGGGAAACTCTTACCTTCAGAGGCAACACTTCTCTATTGATACCATAAAATGTTGCCATAGCAAGGGTCCAAGATAGCAGACCAGCCACATTCCCACAGACTTTTTTGGCATTTTCCAAAGAATAATCATCCATGTTAAAATATGGCTGCAGTAACTCAACAGTCTCTTCATTTATAGTATCCTTGGGGAACTGCTGGAGGCTCCACAGGAACCCTGTTGCACTCATCAACTGAAAAATAGCATTACAACACGTAAGCTCTGGGAGTAAATAAATACTTTCTTCCTGAGTTAGCATGTAATTCTAAATTGAATTTTTTCAAAGATGTAATGATTGATACACTCTTAAACATACAAATCAAGACTATGACGGTAGTCAGCCTAAATCTCTAAGTTGCAAATTGTCTTCCTGTGACTGTGGTGAAAGAATAAAGAAGAAAAGATGTGTAAGTTTCCTGTCCAGTGCATGCATCCAAATGCCACCAACCATATAAGCTCTCTTTTGGAGACTGGGTTGGGGTGACATCAAGAGTGTGGCAAGGAGTGCCTGCATGGTTCCATCGGTTAAACATCTGCCTTCAGCTCAGGTCATGATCCCAGGGTCCTGGGACCCAGCCCTGCATCAGGCTCTGTGCTCAGTGGGGAGCCTACTTCTCCCTCTTCATCTGCCACTACCCCCTGCTTGTGCTCTCTCCTTCTCTCTCTCTGTCAATAAATAAATCTTTAAAAAAAAAAAAGCCTCTGGTTTTAAACACTTTTTACAAAAAGAAACCATTCAGCTTTACAATCTTTCCCTACTTACACTTTGGGAAATGCAATCTAAGAAAAAGTCTTCAGCACACAATTATCAATTACTGCCTACCAGCTTGTGTGGTCTATATTGAAGGTCCTGGGCTGGGAAGATCTAATGCACCTTTAGGACTTGCAAAGATTTTTTTTACTTACTTTTAATGACTCTCCCCAGGAAGGCTTGCAGCAAGGTTTTTCTGGATCCATAGTAACTGGGTCAATTTTCTTTTGAAATAGTAGCAGGACACAGTCCATGATTCTCATAATAAGATGCGGGGGCTTGGCAAGTTTCCTGACTGTGGCAATATCATTTGGTTTGATAGTCTGTATTTGGGATTAGGAATCAATATATTATTTTGTTGAGTAGTATTAATAATCATATTGATATCTAATGCTTTTAAACAATGAAAGTAGAAAGCTTTAAAATGTACTTTCTCCCTATCCCTTGACATTATCCCCTTAAGGACTTGGACTCCAAGATTTTTGCATTATGCTTTTTTCATTGTTATCATGGGATTTCTATTAGTTTTTATTCTCTTTTCTCCTGTTGCCCTCAACTAATTGCTGTAGAATATCACTACCATTCATTGCCCTCCACCTCAAGTCTATGTTGGCAACAAGCCTCATTGATGGGTAACATTCAGGTAACTTGTAACTTCAGAGCACATACTCTAAGTGTGGTAGGAAAAGAGGAGCACAGGAACCCTGTGGCACTTTCTGAATAACGGAAACCTCACCTTCAGTGTTCATTTTAAGGGCAGCCCTATCAAAGGAAGGGGGAGAAATTCAAAGGAGAAAAGAGAAGTTATTACATCATATGGCTCACAAAAATATTTTTCCACGTTTCTATCTGTCAGCGGGGCTTGGAATAAGACGTTAGCTGACATTCAAGGCAAGAAGGATTGGAACATAACATGATCAATAAAATCCCCTAAGACTTGTTTGTTCAGTGATTTCTCTTTCTTGTATATTATTGTAGTACTCATAAAGGGAGTGGGGGTGGAGAATGTGTCCTGATCATTGTCACAATTTTATTAAACGATTATCATAAATCTAGTTACTCAATAAATACAGGCATCCTCCCATTTTTCAAAAAAAAAAAAAAAAAAGAAAGAAGATAAAGAAAAATAGCCCTGTCCTCATAATAAAAGAAAGCACAATTACCCTAAACTAGAATTGTCATTATGCTAGAAGCAGAGTGGTGACAGGAAACATGAGGGTGAACCAGAAGAGTCAAAACCTTCCTGGAAGGGATGAGCCTGGTCCTGGAGAATGAATCTTATTAGGCAATGAAGGTTAGGGAAGGCATTCCTGGTAGAGGGAGAGACACATTTAAACAGACCGTGGTTCTTCCAGAAGCCTGTGGGTGTTTCTGCATGGCTGGACCATACTGTGTGTGGAGACAGAATGACAGAAGCCCTCAAGGGGTAGACAGGAACCCAGTTACCAGTTGCAACGGCGGCACTGATATTTACTAAGTACTTTCTGTGTGCCCAGCAAACTGTATTCATTACTTTTAATGCTTACATCGATCCTTCAAGGATCAATGAGGAATTATAATCCCCACAGAGATCCAAAAAAGTGAAGTAAATTTATTCCAGATCATCTATTTAAGGAGTGGTGGTTGCAAGAGGCAACTATAGGTTGTCCCCCAGCTGTGGACTCCAGAAGCCGCGAGAAGATTTTTAAAAGGCACGTAAAGTAATCTGGAGGGGATGCTTTGGAGGAACTGGGGAGGCTGTCTATATAATCAGAATCCCTTACGCTATTGTTCAGGCCATGAATCACTCGCATTATTTCTCAGCTCTCACGGAAAGCTGATTTGTGGAATGAAACTAACAAGTTATAAGAACTGAAGACTTAAAAAAAAAATTAGAACTCAGAATATTGAACCAACAGAAACATTTGTCTTCAGACTCAGAGATTATCAATCACATTAGAATTCCATTCAGTTTTCAGATTCTAGCAGCTGCGCGGTGACTTTCTCAGAAGGACCCAGGGAACGGGCTGGGACCGGCGCTGAGAGGGTAACAGCGCATGCTCACATTCAGGGCCGCTTCTGCTTCCTCGAGGGCGGGTTTGGCCGCCTCCAGCTTGGTCTCTGCTTTTACTTTCTCACTGTCAATTTCATCCACAATTTTTTGAGCTTTGTCTTTCACCTCCTGCACTTCGTTTTTCACTTTGGCTGAAGCCTGAGCACTTACCGTGACTTCTGCCAGTACCTGTTAAATTGAGGGGGGCAAATAGGTAGCTTTTGAGCAAAATGGACAGATTTGAGCAGTGAGAGAATATTTATTCGATATAATAGAAAACACAAATAATAAAAAAAAGAAAACACAAATAAGAGCAAATTTATTCCCTATGTATATTTTATATATATTCCCCAACCTATGTCTTCAGGTGTATTACAGTAACTCCTTTAAGCAGTTCCTTGAGATCTTCTAAGTTCTAAGCTTCCCTGAGGCTTACAAATATATAAATAAATATATATATTATATTTATATGCCAAATATATAAATAAACATTTTAAGCTTTCAGGAAAATGGCATTTTTATTCTATGTAATTTCTAGAAAATTAACACAGCTCAAGTATGTGTAATGGAAGAAAGTCAGAAACCATATCAAAGCCCAGGTAAGGAAAATAAAATAGGTTGTATTGGTTGAATGCCTATACAGCAGGACAATGCTAAGACCCTCTCCTATGCTATCTCTCTCATTTCAGTAACTGACTAAGGTTAAGTACCCACTTAACCAACTCTGAGTGGAAGATGATGGTCACAGATCAAGGAATAGCATACATATATCCTTTTCAGCTTGGGAGGAGTTTTTTGTTTGTTTATTTGTTTTTAACTCCACCAACAATTCCTCTTAGCTTTTTCCCTCCTTGACATAAACTTCAGATGAGACTTGGGCCATACTAGAAACGCTGAGCATGCAGGAACCTCAAAGAGAAGACCAAATATAACTTAGAGAGAGGCAAACATTTCATAGACAGATGAGCAAGAACAAAAAAGACAGACCCAGAGAAGAAAGAATAGTCTTAGACCAGGTAGAGGATATAATAATTTAGGTGTCTCTTGGTATAAGTTAAACAAAAATACCTAATAGTCATTGTGAATGTTATCTCACTAGAAATAGTCTATGAGTTTATACATTTATTTTTTTAAAGATTTTATTTATTTATTTGAGAGAGAGAGAAAGAAAGAGGGAGAGGGAAAGAGAGCACAAAGCAGGGGGAGAGGCAGAGAGAGAGGGAGAAGCAGACTCCCCACGGAGCAGGAAGCCCAATGTGGGACTTGATTCCAGGGACCTAAGATCATAACCCAAGCCAAAGGCGATGTCCCACCAACTGAGCCATCTGGACATCCTACATTATACATTTTTAGAAACGTTTTTTAAAAAATATTATATTTATTTATGTATTTGACAGACACAGAGATCACAAGTAGGCAGAGAGGAAGGCAGAGAGAGAGCGGAAAGCAGGCTTTCCCCTGAGCAGAGAGCCCGACTCGGGGCTTTATCCCTGGACTTTGGGATCATGACCTGAGCCCAAGGCAGATGCCCAACCACTGAGCCACCCAGGCACCCCTTTAGTAACATTTTTAAACAATGCTTTTTAAAATGTGAACTACAGGGCGCCTGGGTGGCTCAGTGGGTTAAAGCCGCTGCCTTCGGCTCAGGTCATGATCCCAGGGTCCTGGGATCGAGCCCCACATCGGGCTCTCTGCTCAGCGGGGAGCCTGCTTCCCTTCCTTTCTCTCTGCCTCCCTCTCTGCCTACTTGTGATCTGTCAAATAAATAAATAAAATCTTTAAAAAAAAATAAAAAAAAATAAAATAAAATGTGAACTACAATTCCTCACCACTGGTTATACAGTAAATGCCAACTCACTTCATCTGCTTTTATGGAAGCCACTGCCAGCTCCTTCTCCTTTATTGCGAGGTCCTGAGAAAGCTTAGCCACTGATTCGCTCGCCTCCATGAGCTTATCCAGACCTTTACGAACACACACACACATACATGCTTGCTTAGTATCTGAACATCCCTTCATCAAGTATTTGCTCAGTTTTTACTACTTACAAGGAACTGTACCAGTATTGTAACAACCATAAGATAATTATTTATGGACAAATACATATGTATGAGGAGCATCGATACTGACCATATCTCTGAGGGTTTTGACAGGGGGTGAAGAACACCATCTACCTAAATTTAAGGGAAGATCCCAAGGCCATATTGAGTAAGATTAGCTTAGGAAACTTCGTTGACAAAATTAGTCCTCTCCTTGGCTTTGCAAACATCATTTTTAATGATGTAAATATCTTTTTTTTTTTTTGCCTTTGAATCATACTGCTGCTGTGACAAATGAACAGGTAATATAGTCCTAGTCATGTGGTTCTCTTTGCTGTGAAAATGAAGACAGCTGCTAACACCTGTGCGACTGGCCCTGTGACTTTCAGTGCCATAGAGCACAGTAACTGGATTTTCTCCCATTCCAACTGAGTTCTAGACAGTGGTGTGTGGGTGAGCATTTAGCATGAGTGTCTTGGGAGGAGGTGGGAACACTCATCTGTATGTTTCCCAATTTCCATGGTGTTAGTATTCCCACAAGGGCTGATCTGAAGTTACCAAGAGATTCCCAGTATCACACCATTCATTATATGCCTATCATGCTGATAGAATAGAAACAACCTCAACAACATTCATAGCAGTAAAATAGAGTAAAAATAACTAAGATGTGATGAATTTTGAGTATTCTTGCCTTTTTCCTTTTATTAAAGATTTTATTTATTTATTTGAGAGAGAGAGCATGGATGGGGAGGAAAGGCAGAGGCAGAGGGAGAAGCAGACTCTCCACTGAGTAGGGAGCCTGACTCGGGGCTCAATCCCAGGAGACCCCGGGATCATGACCTGAGCTGAAGGGAGATGCTTAACCGACTGAGCCATCCAGGCATCCCTGTTCTTGCCTTTTTCAAACATAATTTATTTGTGAGTTTATAGGATTTAATTTTTAATTAATGATGTGCTATGTAACCAGATTATAAAATTCCTATGAATTAACAATCAACTCTAGAGGCTACAAGTAGCTCCAGCCCACCACTGATCATAGAGAATCATATGGAAAGCTACAAGAAGGTGAGCTATGAGAAAAACGGAGGATGGTTTCTTCCATGGTGTTTCCATCAGTATAACTGCACAGATCTTGGAGATCTTGGAGCTATGGGATCATATTTTTTGCAGAAGAAGGGGGGCCAGGATTTTTGCACTTCTTTTTGGAGTGTTTGGGCCATAATGCTTTCTTAACATATAATTTGTTCCAATTTATACTTTTTCTGCTTATATTACATGTACTGGACATAGAAATTCATTGCTCAGGTAAACTACCTCTTTTTGTTTTGATTTTATTTTTCCCTTTCCTTCGTTAGAAATCTGAGAAGCATTAACATGGCAAACTTTATGCAAATCAAAACAAACTGCAATGAAACAAAAACTGAAATTGTGGTCAGTTCCCAAGAGCTGGCTTTTCTCCACCTGCAGGTAGTAACTCAGTGACAATGGGGCTCCTGGCCCAAAGCCTGAACCCAGAGTTGAAGGGGCGGGGAGAAAATGTTCAAGAGAGAAAATAGGCTACCTCTGTTTAGATTTTCTTCTCCTCGGAAGTTCCATTTTGTTTTGTTTTGTTTAAGATTTTATTTATTTGAGAGGGAAAGCAAGCACAAGTAAGAGGAAGGGTAGAGGGAGAGGCGGACACAGACTCCCCACTGAACATGGAGCCTAATATGGGGCTCCGTGACAGGACCTGAGATCATGACCTGATCAGAAGGCAGATGCTTAACCAACGGAGTCACCCAGAAGCCCCTGCCTGGAGGCTTCTTAACAGGCAAAAGGCTCTAACGGTATCCCTCAAAAAAATCTATTACTAAGAGTAAAGTCAGTACTTTGTTTTCAAACACAATATCAACTAGTGTAATATATATAATATTATTAACATTACATATATATGCATACATACAATAATATACACATATATGCAATATTACATATGTATTACATTATCATTTCATATAGCATATTATATATACATATATACATTAAATATATTACATATTGTTTCCATATAATGGTGTGTTTCATCAGCCATGTTGGGAGTACTGACCATGGAATTTGGGAAATGTGCAGATGAGTGTTCCCCCTTTCCCCCCCAAACCATATGATTCCAATATATTCCGTGTATATATATGTATATATATATATATATATATATATGCATAATCTGTGGATATATATATATGGATTCCTATCAAGAAGCCCTTAAAAGATCCCATTCTGCTTACCAATATTCATGCGTTCAGCTTGTTCATTGATATGTTTCACCTTTTCAGTATAAACGTTCTTATAACCATTTATAAATGAGAGATAAGACTTGGGAGTCACATGTGCTCTTCGGCGGTATCTGAAAATAGAATGTAAAAATGATCTTCATCTCTATCATTCTGATTATACCTAGAAAGCATCCTACAGACACTCTTCCTACTGTGGAATCAGTGTAATTCTGAAGGGTGATTCACTAGCGGGAGGGCAGGAACTGTGAATGGTCACACTTGATTCAAGTGTTCAACTCACTGTGGCTTTAGTACTGTAATTCTATTTAATGGTAGAATTAAAAGGAATAATTTTATACGGGAGAAACTCAAGTCAAAGAAGAGCTCCTCACATACTATAAAATAATTTTATCTTTTAATTAATTTTTCACTTTTGGAGTTCTGAAGATTTTTTTTTTTAAGATTTTATCCACCTATTTGACAGACAGAGATCACAAGTAGGCAGAGAGGCAGGCAGGGAGAGAGGGGGAAGCAGGATCTTCCCCGAGCAGAGAGCCCGATGTGGGGCTCGATCCCAGGACCCTGAGACCATGACCTGAGCTGAAGGCAGAAGCTTCAACCCACTGAACCACCCAGGCACCCCTGAAGATTTTTAACATTAAAAAAATTTTAAGGACTCAGGCATATATGTGACTAGCACTTAAGCATTTGATAAATAGCACATTCAGAATAAACTTCTCCAACCTAAAAGGATATGAGAATTTTGGAAAATACACCAAATTTTTCAAAAATAAAGACACAGGTTTTTGTAGCTGTAAGAAGGTAAAACTTTCCACAGATGATAGTGGCAGAAGGAGTTCAAGTTAAATGGAAGGAAAATCTTGCTAAGCGATAAGAACACACATGGATCCACCAAAAGGATCGGAGGGTGGTTATCCAGAACTATTTAAGACGGGGGGTGTCTGGGAATAGGGTCCAGGATAAACATCCTTCTACGAGACAGGAACCTCTAAGTGTTACTTAGACTCTCTAGCTGGAAAAATTCCTTCTGGCAGGTTCATTGCCTCCAGAAGCCCAACGATTATTTTGGTCCACCTTTATTCCCATCTATCAAATGTACACAGTGGATATCAAGCTTTGGGAGGAGAAGAAGTTGTATTTTTGAACTGCTGACAACAGTTTTCACATGTGAACACTGTTGCTATTTTTAGCCAATGGACTCTCCTGCAGTTAATTAAAATTATTTGGCACGAAAACATTGCTAAGACTAAGAAATGCAAACACAAAACCCAAATGTCCCTTAACATCAGGCAATAGTGAAACTTTAAAACAGTGTACTTCTTTAATTAAAATAAGCAATGCATTTGAGTAGGAAACTAATTTTAAACAATTTATCGGGAATTGGTTAAGTCATTTTCAAAAAAAGAAATTAAGTAAAGGAAATAAAGTGATTCATTAAGCATCTGCTCCTTTGAGGCCTGGAGGGAAAGAGGTGCTTAAGTATGGACACTAGTTCATCTTGAAGTCTCACTGATTTATCCTGATTTCAATACATAATCACTAGAAAATCAAAGCCAGAAAAAAAAAAATCTAAGTGCAGCTGGGACCTTGTACACAATCGATCTGGCTGCTGACAGAATTCCTCTCTGAAGTGAACTCTGGTGCTGCAGCCAGACCTCAGGGAAAGCCACTCACCGTTGGAAATAATTTTCACAGCTTTCGGAGACCATGTCATGGAAGAGGCCCATTGTCTCTACAACCTGTCTTTTAGTGTCACTGGAGCAGACAATATTATAGCCTGAAAGGAAATAGGAGGCCACTGCAATCAAGGCCTCCTTCGGCCAGCGACTAAACCAGTCCATGGTGCAACCTGATATCAAGCCAGGAAATTTCAAAGAACGGGCTCGGAACTTCTCGCCAACCTGTTGACAACAAAGTCAGAAAGCGTCAGACATACAGAGTGATGATGATTCCGCTCGAGAGAGGTTTAGGTATTCAGAGCCAACGGTGTGACATCACAATTAAAAAAAAATCTTATGCTGCATTAATATATCAATGAAATGTTCAGATGAAGGGAAGTAGTATCTCCACACCATTCCCTGACGTAAGACTAGATCTGGCATTACTGGGTTGGATTGTAAAAGTTACCTTTAAGAGGAAAGTGCCAAACTAAGTCTCTTCTAAAGAGAAATGACCAGGACGGTGAAAGCCCTGGACACGAGGACAAGTGAGAATAGCAGAAGGGGTGGGAGGTGTTTGGTCCACAAAGGAAGCAACTTTGGGAATCTGCAAAAACTTTCTCTAAATATATGAGGAGCTAGGTATGGGGGGCAGGGAGGGATTGGATTCATTTTACAAGCCAAAACAGAATCACAGGGGAAAAAAAAACAGAGACAAAATTCAATTCATCCCATAGAAGACCTCTCTGGGAATTAGACTATCTAAAAATTAAGCAGGCTGGCTTGTAAGTTAATGAGACCCGCTGAGCAGAGCTGCCGGGTACAACCAGGATTGTGGAAGTGTTCTGTGTCTGTGCCATCCAGTATGGTGGCCACAAGCCACATGTAGTTACTGAGCACTTGAAATAGCACTAATGGGACTGAAGAATTGAATTTTTATTTTTACTTCATTTTAACTAATCAAAATTTAAATGGCCATACATGTCTATTAGCTACTCTACTGGATAATACAGTGTGCTAGGGATATTCAAACCTACATCAGGGACATTCTAGATCATATGTCTATATTGGAGGAAGAGCTGGACAAGATCACCAAATTCCTTACAATTCAAGTGATCTATATCTCTAGGCAATTAATGGAAGTTGTAGGCTATGTAATAATATCTAATAAAATGAATATTTTAAATTATTACACTCTGGTATGAGATTGCCTCCCGCAGAGACTGGTGGTAATGAAGTGTTGATTTCAATTCAGTGTGACAAATGTTAGTTTCTGAGCAAATCATCTCATCAGAGAAGGTAAACTATTAAGTACAGTTCAACAAATAATTCCTCCCACGTAAATATAAAGTAACAACTCACTGGAGAAAAGCAGAGAACAACATGCAAGTTCTTCCTTGATCTTGAAATGAAGTACTCATACAGATTATCAAAGGTAGGAGGGTGGCGAGGCATTTCCTTCTTCATCACTGATATCAGACCTTGGGTGATTTCATCCATCTCATCTCGTGCAAACAGACTGGAGATCTTTGAGGAACAGACAAGATTCGTACTTTGTAAATTCCCCACACCAATTCCCCGCCCCCCACATGTCATATTTTCTCATATTTTCTTTCTGCATCTCCACAGTCAAAATCCCTCATTTGCCAGAGATAACCAAGAATACAACTTGTTATTGGGCAGTTTAATCAGGAGGAAATTTTGTTTCCCTTTGCTCCAATAGCTATCACCAAAAAAGTATCCCCCTAGCATCCCAATAATCTCTTTAGAATGTCCAGTGATGCCCTGTGTTCTCTGATTCATGGACCGTCCCAATTCTGGGTCTGAGGTAATTTTTTACTATATGTATTTTTTTCATGTATAATCAATATACAATATTATAATAGTTTCCAGTGATTCAACATTTGTATATACTGGGCAATGATCACCATATTAAGTCTAGTTACCATCTGTCACCCAGAAAGTTACACTATACTATTGACTACATTCCCTAAGCTATATCTTACATCTCCATGACTTCTTTATTTTATAGCTTTATTTCATAACTTGTACTTTTTGATACCCTTTGCTCATCTCCCCCACTCCCATCCCAGCAAGTTCCCCTCCCTCTGTCAACCACCAATCTATACTCTCTATCTAGGAGATATAGAGGGTTTTTTGTGTTTTAGATATCTCATATTTAAAAAAGCATGCAGTATTTGCCTCTTTCTAACTAATTTCACTTAACTTACTACTCTGAAGTTCTACCCATGTGCTCACGAATGGCAAGATTATATTTTTTGTTGGGGCTAAGTAGTATTCCATTGTGTGTGTGTATATACACATGCCATAACTTCGTTATCCTTTTATCCACTTATGGTATCTGGGTTGTTGCCATGTTTTGGCTACTGTAAATATTGCTACAATGAGCAAAGTGTGCATATATCTATTTGAATTAGTGTCTTCATTTTCTTCAGCTAGCTACCCAGTAGTGGAATTGCTGGATCACACAGTGGTTCTATTTTTAACTTTTTGAGGATCCTCCATACTGTTTTTCAAGTGACGGCATCAGTTTGCTTTCCTACCAACAGTGCATGATAATATCCTTATCAAAACTTTTTATTTCTTATCTTTTTGATAATAGCCATCCTGACAGGTGTAAGATGTTATCTTGCAGTGGTTTTGCTTTCCATTTTTCTCACAATTAATGATGTTGATCATTTTTTCATGTGCTTATTAGCCATCTGTATATTTTCTCTGGAAGAATATATATTCAGATCCTCTGATCTGTAATCTATAGGATTATTTGGGGTTTTTGTTGTTGTTGTTGTTGAGTTGGAGGAGTTCTTTATATATTTTGAATATTAAGCCCTTATCAGATATTCAACTTGCAAATATCTTCTCCCATTTAGTAGGTTACCTTTTAATTTTGTTGATGGTTACCTTCACTGTGCATAAGCATTTTAGTTTGATATAGTCCCATCTGTTTCTTTTTCCATTAGTTTCCCTTGCTTTTGGAGTCACATCCATAAAAACATTGCTAAGACCAATGTCAGAGAGCTTACCACATATGTTTTCTTTTAGGAGTTTTATGGTTTTGGGTCTTACCTTTAAGTCTTTAATCTATTTTGAGTTAATTTTTGTGCATGGTGTAAAGTAGTGGTACGGTTTCCTCCTTCTGCATGTGGCTGTCTAGTTTTTCCAACACCATTTATTGAAGAGATTGTCCTTTTCCCATTGTATATTCATGGCTCCTTTGTCATAAATTTATTGACTGTATATATGTGGGTTTGTTTCTGAGCTCTCTATTCTGTCTTGTTGATCTATGTTTCTATTTTTATGCCAATACCACATTGTTTTGATTACTATAGCTTTGCAGTATAACTTAAAAATCAGAGATCATGATATGTCCATCTTTGTTCTTTTTTCTCAAGATTGTTTGGCTATTGAGGGTCTTTCATGGTTCCATATAAATTTTAGAATTCTTTATTCTGTATCTGTGAAAAATGCCACAGGAATTTTGATGGCTATTGCACTGAATTTGTAGATGGCTTTGGATAGTATGGACATTTAAACAATATTAATTCTTCCAATCCATGAGCACAAAACATCTTTCCATGTATTTGTGTCTTCTTCATTTCTTTCAACAATATTTTATAGTTCTCAGTGTAAAGGTCTTTTACCTCTTTGATTAAATTTATTTGTAGGTATTTTACTCGTTTTTTGATATAATTGTAAGTGGCATTGTTTTCTTAATATCTCTTTTGGATAGTTCATTATTAGTGCATAAAAATGCAACCAATTCCTGTATTTTATTCTTGTATCCTGAAACGTCACTGGATTTGTGTATTAGTTCTAACAGTCTTTTGGTGGAATCTTTAGGACTTTCTATATCTAAGAGCATGTCATTTGTAAATACTGACAGTTTTACTTCTTCCTTTCCAACTTGGATGACTTTTATTTCATCTTCCCTAAGAAAAAGCTTCCTATTAAGTATGATATTAGCTATGAGTTTGTCATATATGGTCTTTATTATTTTGAGGTATATTTCCTCTGTCCATTCTATACTATTGAGAGCTTTTAATCATAAATGGATGTTGAATTTTGTCAAATGCTTTTTTATGCATCTGTTGTGATGATATGATTTTTATCTTTTGTTAATGTGATATATTGTGTTGATTGATGTGGATGTTGAACTATCCTCACAACCCTTGAGTAAACCCCACTTGATCACTGTGTATGATCCTTTTAATGTATTGTTGAATTCAGTTTGTTGTTTTATTGAGGATTTTTGCATCTATTTTCATCAGGAATATTGGCCTGTAATTCTCTTTTCTTCTGGTATCATTGTCTGGCTTTGCTATCAGGGTAAGTCTGTCCTTGTAAAATAAGATTGGAAGAGTGAGAATGAGTTTCCCCTCTTCAATTTTTTAGAAGAGTTTGAGAAGAATAGATACTCACTCTTATTTCAGTTTTTGGTGAAATTATCCAGTAAAGCCTCTGGGCCTGGAATTTTGTTGGCAGATTTTTGATTACTGATTCAACATCCTCGTTAGTGATCAGTCTATTCAGAATGATTTCTTATTTCTTCATGATTTGGTCTGGGAAGATTATAAGTTTCTAGAAATCCATCCATCTAGTATCCATTTCAAGTCAATCAGAGAAAGACAATTATCATATGATCTCCCTGATATGAGGAAGTTGAAAGGCAATGTTGGGGGTTTGGGGGGTAGGAAAGGAATAAATGAAACAAGATGGGATTGGGAGGGAGACAAACCATAAAAGACTCTAAAGCTCTTGAAACAAACTGAGGGTTGAGGGTTGGGGGAGGAGAGATAGGGTGGCTGTGTTATGGACATTGGGGAGGGTATGAGCTATGGTGAGTGCTGTGAAGTGTGTAAGCCTGATGATTCACAGACCTGTACCTCTGGGGCTAATAATGCATTATATGTTAATAAAAAAATAAAAAATTAATTAAAAAAAAGAAATGTATCCATTTCTTCTAGGTTACCTAATTTGCTGACATAGAATGCTTTGCAGTAGTCTCTTACGACTCCTTGTATTGCTTTGATATCAATTGTAACTTAATCTCTTTTATTTCTGATTTTGAGTCCTCCCTCTTTATTTCCTATTTAGTCTAGATCAAGGTTTGTCCATTTTGCCTATCATTCCAAAGAACCAGCTTAGTTTCATTGATCTTTTCTATTGTCTTTTTAGTCTCTATTTATTTCCACTCTGATCTTCATTATTCCCTTACTTCTACTAACTTTGGGCTTTTTGTTTCATTTCCTAGTTCCTGTAGGTGCACAGTTAAATTCTCTATTTGAGATTTCTCATTTCTTGAGGTAGGCCTATACTGCTATGAACTTCCCTCTAAAAACCACTTTTACCACACTGCATATTTTGGCATGTCATATATGTTTGCATTTGTCTCTAGGTATTTTTTTATTTCTCCTTTGACTTCTTCTATGATCCAGTAATTATTCAGTAACATGTTGTTTAATCTCCACTTATTTGTATTCTTTCCAGTTTTCTTCATATAACTGACTTTTAGTGTCATACAATTGTGGTCTAAAGAGATGCTTAATATGATCTCAATCTTCTTGGATTCATTAAGACTTGTTTTGTGGCCTAACATGTGATCCATCTTTGAGAATGTTTCATGTGCACTTGAGAAGAGTGTTTTGGGATAGAACATCCTATATGTATATCTATTAAATTCCACATGGTCTAGCTAATCATTTAAGGCTGGTATTTTCTAAATGATTTTCTATCTTGATGATCTATCCATCGATTTAAGTGGGGTGTTAAAGTCTCCTACTATTGCATTGCTATCAGTTTCTCCTTCTAGATATATTAATACTTGTTTTATATATTTCAGTGCTCTATGTTTGGTTCATATACATTTATAGATGTTATATTCTCCTTTCTGGATGGACTCCTTTTCATTATATAGTGCCCTCTTTGTCTTTTGTTACTATCTTTTAATGTCTGTTCTGTCTGATTTAAATACAGCTATACCAGCTATCTTTTCATTTCCATCTGCATGGAATATCTTCTGTCCCTTCACTGTCATTCTGTGTCCTTACATCTGAAGTGGGTCCCCTGTAGGCAGCACATAGATGGGTCTTTTTTTTTTTTTTAAATCTATTCAGCCACTCTTTGTCTTTGATTAGATAATTCAGTCCACTTGCATTTAAAGTAGTGTTTGATGGGTATGTAACCTAGTGCCATTTTGTTAATTGTTTTCTGGCTGCTTTCATTGTTCCTTTCTGTTCCTTTCTTCTTCTCTTTCTCTCATCCCTTCTGGTTTGACTACTTTCTTCAGTGTTACGTTTCGATTCCTTGCTCTTTTTCTTTAAAGCATTTACTATAAGTTTATGCTTTGTTGATACTGCGAGGTTCACTTTATCATTTTATATATTTAACACTCTATTTTAATTTGATAGAAACTTAAATTTCAACACAGTCCAAAATTCTTCAGTTTTACTACTTTCCCCCACGTTTTATGTTTTCAATGTCACACTTTACATCTTTTTATATCCCTTAACTGATTATTATAGTTTTAGTTAATTTTATCACCTTTACCTTTACTACCTTCATAGTAGTTTTAGTAGTTTCTTAAGTGATTAACACATTCCCTTTACTATATATTTATCTTTTCCAGTGAGATTTTTATTTTTCTGTGCTTTCTTGCTATTAATTAGTGCCATTTCTTTCTGGAAGTTCCTTTAACATTTCTTGTAAAGCTGGTTTAGTAGGGATGAACTCCTTTAGCTTTTACTAACCTGAAAAACTATCTCTTTCAGTTCTGAATGATAACTTTCCTGGATAGAGTATTCTTAATTGGAAGTATTTTTTTTTTTCCTTTTAGCACTTTGCATATATTGTGCCACTCACTTCTGGCCTGTAAGGCTTCTGCTGGGAAATCAGCTGATAACTTTAAGGAATTTTCCCTTATATAACAATTTTTTCTCTTGTTGCTTTTAAGATTCTCTCTTTATCTTCAACCTTTGACATTTTAATTATAATGTGTCCCTACATGAATCTCTTTAGGTTCGTCTTATTTGGAACTCTAGGCTTCCTGGCCCTGGATGTCTGTTTCCTCCCCCAGGTTAGGAAAATTTTCAGCCAGTATTTCTTCAAATAAGTTTTCTGTCCCCTTTTCTCTCTCTTCTCCTTTGGTGCCCCCATAATGCAACTTTTATTCAATTTGCTGTTGTCTCATATATCTCTTACATTATCTTCATTAATTTTTTTTCTTTTTGCTGCCCTGATTTTCATTTCTTTGTCTTCCAGCTTGTTGATCTGTTTCACTTCTACCAGTCTGCTGTTGAACTCTTCCTGTGTATTTTTTTCAGTTCAGTTATTGTAATTCTTCAGCTCTGTAACCTCTATTTGGTACTTTCTTATGTTGTCAATATCTTTATTAAAGTTCTCATTGTGTTCATCCATTCCCCTTATGAGTTCAATAAGCATCTTTATGATCATTACATTGAATCTTTTATCAGGTAGGTTACTTTTCTCCTTGTCATCAAGGTCTTTTTCTGATGCTTTTGCTTTTCATTTGGAACCTATTTCTCTGTTTCCTCATTTTGCTTGACTCTCTGTGTTTGTTTTTGTTTTCTCTGTGTTTGTTTCTATGAGGCAAAACAGTTACCTCTTGAAGAAGTAGCCTTATGTAGGTGGTGGAACTTCTCATTCAACATTGCCCTAGCTCTTGGTTGTCTGACAAAACTTTTTGATTGTCCAAACCACCTGATTTATTGTTGATATGCCCCTGTTGTTGAGGGTGCACCAAAACCAGTCAGTGTCCCAAGGGGGAGGAAGCTCATTTAGTACCTGGTTTTGGGTTGATTGGAATGTAGACCCTCTGGCAACAGTTTTTAAAGTATGAAAATACATACAGTCCTGTTATGGCCACAGTCATAATGCCTGCTGTCCTCAAACTAGGAAATCTCTCCAAATCACAAAAGTTGGGGCTCCAGACAAATACATAAACTCCTTCCCAGGAGGTCTTGTTGAACTATAGTAAGGCCAAGGGGTTGTGGAAGGATAGTGTCTTCCTGCTTACATTCCCCTTGAATGTCTTCTCAACCTTTAGATGTGTGGGAAACTGAAAGCCTGTCCCTCTTATGGAAGCTCCAAGCTAAATAAATAGGCTTTTTCACGGGAAGACTGGGGTTGTGTTACAGTCCCTCATCTGTGCAGTGTCCTGGGTGTGGTGGTCTTCCAAGAACTGTCTTTCCAAATGTTACATTCCTGTAGAGCTTAGGAATGTCAGTCCCCTTGGCCACCAGCATCAAGC
Organism: Lutra lutra; assembly: GCF_902655055.1. Classification (NCBI taxonomy): domain Eukaryota; kingdom Metazoa; phylum Chordata; class Mammalia; order Carnivora; family Mustelidae; genus Lutra; species Lutra lutra. The sequence continues at coordinate 66,602,950 of NC_062283.1, forward strand.
AATTAAGGGGCATCCCCATGTAGATTGCCCATGCCTGCTGGCTTTAAATAGGCAGCTGGAGAATGTGTAAGAGGGGTATACTTGCCAGCTTCAGAAAAGCAGTAGGAAAAATGTTTTAACTGCATGCTTCCATGGGCTTCAAGACTGCAGAGACTGAGTGCCTTGTCCAAGTGTATGCGCCAACTTTAGACTAGAGAGGAAGAATGTTTCCTCCTTTTGCACTTGCCAGCCCCAGCCAAGGAAAGAGGGTGTCTCAACCACCCAATGCTTGCTGACCTTACCTAGGGAACAGGTGAATTCCACATTCATGCTCACCTGCCCCAGCCAGTGAGCAAGGGATTGCTGCAACCCACGCTCTCCAACTTCAACAAGGTGGCAGAATAGTACTGAACACTCACTCGCCCCAGCCTATCTTAGTATGGTGACAGTAGGGTGCTTTGTCCCAGCTTGCTCACTTGTGCAAGCAGGGTAGGTAGAAAGTGCAAAACTGGCATCCACCAGCAACTTCCATCTTTGGGGAGAGTTTCAACTGTCCGCCTCCAGTTGATACTTTAAGATTAGCAAATGATTCTTCACATATGATCTAGGCACTTTCAAAGTGCTGGGTTTTTTGTTTGTTGGTTGGTTTGCTTGTTTGTTTTGCTGGGTCTAGGGGTAAGACTATATGGAACCCCATTAGTAGTGAATCTCAGTTTCTTATAGCACTTTGGGTCATTGAATGTCAGCCCCATTGGTTTTCTTTTCTTTTTTTCTTTTTTCCCCCCATTGGTATTCTAAGCCAGACATTTCGAGGGCTTTTCTCTCTGGTGTATATTCCAGGTGTTGGGGTGCCTGATGTGAGGCACCAACCCGTCACTCCTCCAAATTTGTGAGAGCCCTCCCTACTGCACGTCACTATGATGAGGGTGAGGTCTTTGGCAAGACTGTGTCTCTGCCTCTCCTACCTATCTTCATGTGGGTTTCTTATCCTTTGTTGTGGAGAAGCAGCTTATCTAGTTTTCAGATCTTTCTCAGAGGGAAATAATCTATATGTAGATGTAGGTTTGGTGTTTCCATGGGAGGAGGTGAACTCAGGATTTTCCTATGCCACCATCTTGCAGAAGTCCTCCCTCTGAGAGAGTTAAGGCGCTCAGGCAGCAGCAAGCATTGATAGACACCATGGGGAAAGGAAGAGTTAACACAGTGGGTCCGATTTTGAGAAGCATATGTTTGGATGGCTAGCACTTGGCCACCCTCTGGGAACTTGGTTTTTGAATGTCTTCTCTATTACTAATTGAAAAGGTTGTTCTGTGCCTGGACTCTTTATACAAACATTGTGATACATGGTGAACATCTGCTTTCCTTCTGGGAGTCTGGAATTTTGGCAGCTGTGTCTAGGCAGGGAGGGACAACCAGACCAGCCCCTGATAAAACTGTTGAACTCTGAATCTCCCACAGGCTTCCCTGAATGGAAACACAGTGCATGAGTGACTGCATTTCACCACTGGAGGGGACTCACATCCAGTATCACCTTTTTGATGAGAACATATGAAGCATGAATTTCTCCAGATTTCACCTGATGTGCCTTTTTCTGCATTGATGTGGCTGTGAATCCTTGCTGTGCTGCTGTCATAAATCTTAGACAGGAGTACAACTGTCTGCTGAGTCCCGTGAGTCCTTCTAATGAAGCACAAAGCATGTGAGTGGTCATGGGAGTGTTGACAAAGGTGGTGTCAGAAGAGATGACACAAACATCTACTTAGAGCTGGCAGAACTCTTTCATCTCTTTTATACTCCTGACTATCAGATATATACTGTGATTCTTCTAAAATAAATTACAGGACCAAATAGAAGACTGACAAAATAAGTAGGCAACCATATTTAAAATGGAACAATGCATATATAAAAAAAAAAAAACAACCTGGAGGTGGGCAGCATAAATTTCACAGGTTGTTTTAAACAAAATCTAGTATGTCTTATACATGAATCCTTCCTAAAATGAAAAATCTATGTTAAGTGGCCTCACTTATGAAGGGTTGCTGCTTTTTCTGTTCAAATATAATTTACATTTTTAAAAAATAGGAGCTTTTTCTCTCCTTTTGAGACCTACCTCCCCTGAAGATAACAGGTTGTTAAGATATTCCAGAAATGCCTCATCTTTTATTTCATTGTCAGTAAAGATGAAGGTGATACCTTTTCCATCAGCACCAGCAACTTTGTACAGATATTTTAAATCATCTGTTAGATTATTCACATTATAAGACCTAAAAAAGGTGATAGGAAATTTAAAATTAAAAATTTTATATATATAATATATATATATATAATTCTATTTATATATATATAGTCATAAGTGTTTCAAAAGACAATATAACCCATGATAAGAGTGTACTCTGCACCTGCTCCAAGAAGTATTAAATAAGCTTAGCTGCTAAAAAAAAACACAGAGGTTAGAGTGAAATAGTTGTATGTTATCATTCAAAGCAAGTATGTTTTATTTAACTTGAGAAGGGAGAAATGGGAATTTACTAGAAGTGACTCATGAAGAGTAATTAAAAATTCAGATAGGAACTTTATTCTCAGCAAGCTGACAGTCTTCCACAACAGATTTTGCCCCAAGTGAATATATGTAAAATATTTAAAACTAATCTGAAACTTGGATGAGTGTGGATTGGTAAGAAAGTCAAGATAAATTATAAATAAAATTAGCGATAAATTATATATAGTGGTAATTTGTGTATCTCATTAAGTGGCTAAATACAGAGACAGCCTACAGAAGAATATGCATATGCAATGTGATATAAATAATTGAAATGTTACAATTATGTAGTTACAGATTATGACAAGAAGATCTTAGTCTTTGCTTTTCTGTTTACTGTTTCCTGTTGAATCTACATGCTCTTGGAGATGAGGTGATGTGCAGAAATAAAGCAGACATTTTCTGAAGTGTTGTGCATAAATCCTCATGAGTAAATTAACAACACAGACATCTTCACTTGAAGGAGGTTGTACAGTGCAAGTCACAGGGAGTTTCGTGTAAGCCATAGATTCTAGCGGAAAGACTACCAGCATTCGAACCAGAAGGACCTGCGTTCAAATCCCCATTCTGCAGCTTTGGAAATGTTCCTTTACATTTCTCAGCTTCTGTTTCCTCCTCTGCAAAATGAAGATAGTATCTGTTTGTAAAGGCTGTTGTGGGCATTAGAGATGATTTGGCTTAAGTGCACTGGAATGAATAAAGAGCTGATTTTAAAGTGGAGAAGCAGCTACCCCCTTCTGAGGGACACTACAGTAACATGTCTTGTAGACTTGGGCAAGAGGAACTCCACTGAAAGGAGAATATACATGCCTTTTAAAATAATTGCCAAGGGGCACCTGGATGGCTCAGTGCGTTGAGCCGTGCTGCCTTCGGCTCAGGTCATGATCTCAGGGTCCTGGGATGGAGTCCCGCATCGGGCTCTCTGCTCAGCGGGGAGCCTGCTTCCCTCTCTCTCTCTGCCTGCCTCTCTGCCTACTTGTGATCTCTGTCTGTCAAATAAATAAATAAAATCTTTTTTAAAAAATTAAAAAAAAATAAAATAAAATAATTGCCAAGCAGGGGTGGACATTCGTTAGGAGAAACTGGTAAGATGGCTTGCTGAGATGTAGTTTGGCTTCTGGAAACCACTCTGGATTTTTTCCTCCCCGCCTTGCCTTTTCTGCTCATTCTCCATTGCAAGCAAGTCCCCTTCCTCTATGTTGGGAGACCCCAGCATTCTTCCTTCAGTCATCTTTTCTTCTAGCTACACACCCTACTCGTACTCCTTATTACCTTGTATGTATTCACTCCAGTGAGACATCTGTGCTGACATTTCTAGGACCCACTCCTGAACTCCACACCCATGAACTATGGAAAACGTGTGCTCAAACATTTCACTCTCCCCATGTACTGACTGAATTCTCCTTTTACCCGCCCCCCCCCCCCCCCCCCCACAAAACTGTTATTTTGTTCAACAGATAGTTTTACGGTGTCGGTTAAAAGTACCCACTTGATAGTAATGGTAGATAAGACAAAGGTTACGATGGTCCATCCGCAGGTTGCTTACAGCCCAGTGAAAGAGACAGAGGACTGAACAAGCATTTTTAGAGTGCAGTGTGATAAATACCACTAGAGAGACTAGGTGTGTCCTTCTAGACCTTATTTCCTCTTCTTTACCCCGTATCCAATCAGTTACTAAGTCCTACCAATATACTAGGGACTATGAGGTCCTATTTCAAATTTCCCCTCTGACTCCACTCTACTCCCATCTTCCCTGCTGTTTTAAAATGTTTCCAGGATTTGTTTCGTCAGGTATGGTAAGAGACACAGACATGGAAAGGACTGCCATGAAGATAGAAGCTTATACTCACAGACACCAAGAAACAGGAGGGGATATTTCGCACCACATAGGGCTGCCTGGGGAAGCACCAGGGTCAGTCAGGAGGTGGAAGGAGTGAGAGGAACCATGGGGAAGCACCAGGATCAGTCAGGAGGTAGAAGGAGTGAGAGGAACCATGGACAACAGCCTTAACTGTGGTTTCCATGAGAAAGTCAAAGGTAGGCAGGCTAAGCAGATTTAGGACTGGCTTGTTTGAATCATTTCAATGGACTCTGGGGCACAGATGCTGTCCCTAGTTATTGGTCCTTGACTCTGGGGTGATTAGGGCAGAGCAATACTGCTTCCTGGCAGAGAAAGCCAGATAGATGGGGTGGTTCCGAGTAGGACCTCTGGACTGGTTGGTTTACCTACGGGTAAACTTGCCAAAAAATCCCCACAAATGTTTATCAATAGCACAACAGGTAACAAATTGTGGTAAAATGTGAGAAAGTGGAGTTCTGTCCAGCAACAAGAATGAACAAACCATGGGTACATGCAGCACCATGGATGAAACCCCCAAACACTATGCAGGCAATACAAACTGGATCCAAGAGTCAATCCCATAGCATTTGATGGATAGAAAGCTCAAGAATAGGTAAAACTAAGTGGGTCTAGAAGCCAGAGTATGATTAAACTTAAGAGAGTAATGACTGGACAACCCTTGAGGGGTACTTCCGGGGTGCTGATATTTTAGTTCTTCATCTGCAGACTGACAACTGAGGTGTACGTACTTTGTGACATCCATGATTTCTGTACATTTACTTAAATAAGTTATACTTACATAAAAAGTACTGGAACAAGCCATTTGCTGTCTCAAAGAACTGGCTTGCCCTGGGAGGGGCAGTCAGCAAGACCCCAGTTCCAGAGCATCAAGAAAACAGAAAACAAGAAAATACAGTCAACACTCTGGTAAACTGGAGGACTGTATGTCTCACCTAAGGAGGCATTTTGTTCAGACCCAGCCACCTGGGAACGTAGGCACAGTGTTGCCAGATCTTCCAACTGTGTGAAAAGAAGTCCGAAATCCATTTTATGTGAAATCTCCCAATTTTTAAATGTTGACAGCTGATTTAATTTAATTAATCTCTAAATATTTAATGCTTTATATTTTTTTAACATTTGTACCTTACTAAATTTTTTTATCTATTTGGCAGCAGAGTAGTTTGTATAAATTATTAATTTAAAAAGTGACCTAAAATTTAGAAGGAACTACAAAAGGCCAAATTTTCAAGACAATCCTGAAGAACAACAAAATTGTTCAAAATATATTAAAACTACAGTAATTACAACAGTTGGTAATAGTACAAAGAGAGATAAATCAGTGGAACAGACTATAGTCAAAGACGTGATCAGTTGATTGATGGGGAAGCAAAGACACTGAAATGTGTCAGGAAGAACATGACCTTGTCAATAATGGAGTTGAGAGTGATTGGATATCTATTTCTATATCTTAACTCTTACCTCAGATTTTATAAGAAAATAAATTCTAGGTGGGTTATAGTTCTAAATGTAGAAAGAGCACATTTTGTTTGTAAATGCGAAGGAAATCACAGGCGCTATCTTCATAGGTAAAAAAGGTAAACAAATATTTTTTAACAGAATACAAAGAACACTAAAAGAAAAAAAATTTGGTAACTTAAGTTGGCTAATTGAACGTAATAAAAAATGTAATTTAGACATAAAAACATAATAATAATAATAATAAAAGTAAAATCTACTAAGGGGTACGTAGCTCAGGTGGTTAAGAATCTGCCTTCAGCTCAGGTCATTATCTCAGGGTCCTGGGATCGAGTTCCAAGTGGGGGCTCCCAGCTCAGCTGGGAGTCTGCTTCTCCCTCTCCATCTGCCCCTCCCCCCACTCATGCACATGTGTGAGTATGCTCCCTCGCTCTTTCTCAAATAAATAAATAAAATCTTAAAAAAAAAAAAAAAAGTAAGATCCACCAGGAGTGAAAAGGCAAGCCAATGACTTGGAGAAGATACATGCAATATACATTCTGACAACAGAATTAGATCTAAAACATATAAAGAACTCCTAAAAATCAGTAAGAGAAAGAATCACATCCTAACTGGGGAAAAAAATAAGCAAAGGACATAAGACAGATCTGTCCAAACAGCCAGTAAGTTCTGAAAATGGGTTCAACATTAGCCATGGGAAATGCAAACAGAAGGCACCGAGACATAGCACTACACATCCACCAGCACTGCTCAAGCGAGAAAGACTCACGGTGCCGAAAGCGCTCCTGGATGCAGAGCAACTGAAACCCTCATGAACTGCTGGTGGAAGTGTAGGTGGAACTACTGTGGAAAACAACTCCTCAGGGGGACGAACACTAAATATATGTCCGCTCCACACCCAGCCGTTCTAGCTCCAGAAGTGTACTCAGTCATGAGCAAGAATACTCCTTACAGCTCTACTTGCCAAAAAATCCCCACAAATGTTTATCAATAGCACAACAGGTAACAAATTGTGGTAAAATGTGAGAAAGTGGAGTTCTGTCCAGCAACAAGAATGAACAAACCATGGGTACATGCAGCACCATGGATGAAACCCCCAAACACTATGCAGGCAATACAAACTGGATCCAAGAGTCAATCCCATAGCATTTGATGGATAGAAAGCTCAAGAATAGGTAAAACTAAGTGGGTCTAGAAGCCAGAGTATGATTAAACTTAAGAGAGTAATGACTGGACAACCCTTGAGGGGTACTTCCGGGGTGCTGATATTTTAGTTCTTCATCTGCAGACTGACAACTGAGGTGTACGTACTTTGTGACATCCATGATTTCTGTACATTTACTTAAATAAGTTATACTTACATAAAAATTTAATTTAAAATATACGCCAAATTGTCATATTTTTTAAGTGAACATTTTACTTCAGAGAAATTAATTATAGAAAAAATGTATTTCTGGGTTTTGTTTCACCTTACCTGGTTAATGTAATCTGAAATATTTGATAACCAGCTATAAAGGAGGCCAATCTCGAAAGACTTTGTTTTCCTGAACCACCAACACCCACCAGCAACGCATTTCCACAGGATGTTCGAACTATTCGTGAAATCTGTTTGGGAATAAAACGGTATATATTTACAAATAGAATTCAACTGTTCACATTTTCTTGCCCTACATGAGTCAAAATTTTGAATGCACGCGTGCAGACTACATTGGACTTTTTCCTTTAATGGGATATGTCAGAGTTTTTTAAAGTTATGCCTCCTATTGATTTAGTCAACTCAAATTCTTTCCTTGCCTATCATGAAAGAGAGAACAAATTGGCTTTCCTATCTCCTATTTCAAAGCCACTTTCTCTGTGCGTGTGTCTGTGTGTAATTTTTAATTTTATTTTTTTCGGACACAAAGCCTGATGGAGCTACTCTTCCCAGTCCACAGAAAGGTTTGGATTATCCGCTTGTTATTCAGTCTAACACACTAACCTAGATAGACACCCTGCTCTACAATGAATATTACCTCTATTGTATCTCTGCCAATGAAAAAAATTTTAAGTACCCAAATTCTACTTACAAGAAAGGCAGGAAGGCATTTGTAGAAAACGACTTAGACTAGTCTTGTGTTGCTTTTCTATGGCTAATTTCCTTGATCAGGATAAGACTGGAATTGTGGCTCACATCTTACACAGGCCATTGAAGACATTGCTAAAAACTGCCTTTTACATTAATGCCACTGATTAAGATGAAAGTCTAGTTGGATCACTAATTTCATTATCATCACTAAAAAGCTTCTTTTTTTAAAAAAATGGAAATTTGACAGATGGCAGATAGTAACACAGTGGTAGGTATTAATTCTATCATTATATTTTTTAATATGTTAACCACTTGGGGGGGTCCCAGGCCTCCGAGACCTTGTCACAGTGAGTATGCAATAGTTACTTGTGACGTGGATAGATGTGAAACAGCCCTAGGACATCTGGAAATTCACCAATGTTGGGGAAGACAAAGTATAATAAACACAGAACAAACTGCCTCTTTATCAAACCTCCTGACACTGTGTTCGGACTTCCCGTAGAAACTCCTTTTCAATCTACACATGATACAAACGGCTCCTTTGGGTGTTGTTATCTAATTGGTTTCTGTTTTTATACCAGTCCTGTGCTCTTTCCTCATCAGTTTGCCCATGATCTGTAAGCCAATCATGAAATTGACATTTTTAAAAGCATCAACTTTTCCGTTACAGGGAAGGGAACAGGATTCCCATTATACCAAAATACAGTTGGACTACATGTTCACAGGGTTCTCTAGCTTACTTTCTAGAAAGGAAAAACTCTGGACATGTCAAAAGCTCTGAATACAAAAACCCATCAATTTGTCCTTGAAAAGCATCTGCTGTCATGTAGATGGATTCAGCTAAGGGTTTTCTGATTAAGCCTTTGTTTTCTAAGACAGTGAACAACCCAATCTACAGACATTCTTCTATACACTGCCTGAAACTACATATTTCTTCTCTCAAAACATCTGTCTATGCAATTTACCCAGTTTTTACATGATCTACTTATATCAACATATAGTCAATAGTTAGAACCTTAATAAGATGAGTCATTGCATCTTTAAAAAACACTAGATCAAGAGATGTTCCTCTAATGATTTCATTGAACTGTCTCTGGTAGAACTGGAGTTTTTCAGACAGGAAGTCAAAGGATGGGACCTGTGGAAAAAGAGAGAGAGAAAAATATTTAAGAGCCAAAATCTATGAAAGCAGCAATTGTAAAGGCTCTCAAAAGTAATTCTAAATTTTTTTTAAACCTAATGGAGAGGTGCATTGGTGTCTCATTTAGGTTAGGTTAAGTGCCAACTCTTGGTTTCAGCTCAGGTTGTGATCTCCAGTCGTGACCTCCAGTCGTGAGATCAACCCCTGCATCAGACTCTACACTCAGCGTGGAGTCTGCTTGAGACTCTCTCCCTCCTTCCTCTTTCCCTTCTGCTCCTCCCCTCTCTTGCACTCACTCTCTCTCAAATAAATAAATAAAGTCTTTTTTAAAAAGATTTTATTTATTTATTTATTTGACAGAAAGCAAGAAAGGGAACCCAAGCAGGGAGAGTGGGAGAGGGAGAAGCAGGCTCCTTGCTGAGCAGGGAGCCTGATGCGGGACTCCTCCCAGCACCCTAGGATCATGACCTGAGCTGAAGACAGACGCTTAATGACTGAGCCACCCAGGGGCCCAATCAATTAAGTTTTTTAAAAAATAAAAATAAAAATCTAATGGACTTCCAAACATCTTTCGTGGATTGGTTGACTATAAGTTACTTCCATTATCAGAGGTCTGAAACTTAACAGCATTAGCTGGTTGCCAGCATGAAATCATTCCTTGACCTTCCCCTTCAGAAACCCCAGTGCCAACTCCCACCCATGGGAACTACCATTGGAATGTAACAAATATTTCTGTTTGTATTTGCTTTTTAATATTGTTTATGGATTTTAAAAAAACACACAGAAGTTTTACATCATTGATGTAGTCAAACAGTTTTGAAGTAAATACTTTGTTTTGTAAATATTTTCTCTCCCTTTAATTCTTTGACCTACATGCACTTCAGAATTACTTTGTTTGTGACCCTGCTTAAAAAACCTTTTGGGGGACATGTGCATGGAGCAGTCAATTGGGCATCAACTCTTGCTTTTGGCTCAGGTCATGATCCCAGTGTTGTGAGATTAAGCCCCACATCAGCTCTGCACTCAGCACTGGGTCTGCTTGGGATTCTCTCTCATGCTCCCTCCGCTCCTCCCCCAGGTTCTCACTCTCTCTCAAGTAAACTAAATCTTGAAAAAAAATCCGTTTGGGGGGGCACCTGTGTGGTTCAGTCAGCTGGGCCTCTGAGTCTTGGTTTTGGCTCAGGTCATGATATCAGGGTCCTGGGATTGAGCCCCAATTTGGACTTTGTGCTGAGCGTGGAACCCACTTAAGATTTTGGGTGGTTCAGTTGGTTAAACATCTGCCTTCGTCTCAGGTCATGATCCTAGGGTCCTGAGATCAAGCCTCACATCAAGCTCCCTGCTCAGTGGGGAGCCTGTTTCTCTCTACCTCCTGCTCATGCTCTCTCTCGCTCTCTCTCTCTCTCTCTCTCTCTCAGAAAAATAAATAAAATCTTTTTAAAAAAAAAAAGATCCTCTCTCCTCCTCTCCTTCTGCCTATCCCCTCCACCCACACAAGCATGCATGTGCACGCTCTCTCTCTCTCTCTCAGAGGGAAAAAAAGTCCTTTTGGAGTCCTGTTCAAACTTCATGAAATCTATACATTACCTATACATTAATTATACATACCTATACATTAATTTAAGGAGAATGATGTGTTGACTTAAACAAGTCAAGTTTTATCATGTTTATCCCTAGATGTTTTACATACTTGTTGCTGTTAAATGAAGTACCTTCCTATTATAGTTTCTTTCGCACGATTGTTGGCAAGAGTTGGCAATCTTTTTCTGCAAAGGGCAGGATTAAAGCTCGGTGGCCCATATGGTTTGTTACAATTATTCCCCTCCACCCTCATAGTGCAGAAGTGGTCCTGGGCCATAAGGAAACAAATCCACATGGCTGGGTTCCAATACAACTTTGCCTATGAATGCTGAATTTGAATGCCATATAATTTTCACATGTCCCACCATATTCTTCTCCTTTGGATTCTTTTTCCACCCATATAAAAAATGTAAACACCCTACCTAGCTCACAAATTTCACAAAGCACAGGCAGAGGGCTGGATCTGGCCCAACAACCATAACTTGCCAGCCTTCCACATCAAGGAAGTTACTGAGTTTTATATTTGTATCACACTTGTTCATCTTACTGAACTGTTAGTAGTTAAAACAGATGTTCAGTTCTTTTCTATTATATTAAGAGA